>NW_023458556.1:67395394-67447020 GCF_013731165.1 Rhagoletis pomonella
TTCATGGTAGAGTTCTGGAACTTGGTATGGAGATATACGAAATCAATGGCATACTCATGAAGAAAAAGGGCAGCTGTTGGAAAGGGGGGGCGTGGCACCTCCCATATAAATCGAATTTTTATACTGCATAGCTCTGAAAGTATTCATGCTACAGTACTGGAACTTCGTATGGAGATATGTATGTAGTTGAAATCAAGCCCATACTCATGGAGAAAATTTGGGCTATTTGAAAATGGGGTGTGAGGCCTACAAACGTACCGACCTTTAGCTATCTTCGAATGTATTTATAATTCTTCTGTAGGTGTGTTTGTGAGTGAAATCCTCCTAAATGGTTGTACGGATTTTAACGAAACTTTTTGTGTGTGTTTGAGTGTGTCTCTGGATGGTTCAGTTTCACAATTTAATGCGACAGTTGGCGCTGTAGTTGAGTTATTACTAAAAATCTTATTTATGATCCGATTTGGCCAAATATGTATGCAATACTATTGGAAAAACGTGCTGCCAAGTGGTGCTGAAGTCAAGTTATTACTAAAAATAGCCAAGTGAGAAAGGGGCCGTGAAGGTCAGATTAAATCGAGCTGTTGCACCATTGAGTATATCCAACGCTCCTGCGTTGCGATTTGCCCAATGGATGTGATTTTCACATATTATTATGCGTTCAAACTTTTAAGGTATTTCGTCTGAAATAAGTAGATGTATATTGCATTTCTGTAGAACAATGATCCGCACCCATTTTGAAATTGCCACCAACTATACTGTAAAGCTGCTAGGACATTCACTATAGAACCGGGTCATTGTTGCCGCCAGGGAGTGAAGAGGAAAAAATTTATTTCGCTTTGCGAATAACCGTGCTATGAAATGCCGCACAACTGGAGAATTTCAAGAACTTCTTCACGGATATAACACTTTCCTTAGGTTATTTAAAACGACAAATGACCACCAAACCATAATCTTAACAGACGAATGTGCCAATGAAAATCGTAAACGTGAATTGTTGGTGAAAATGTTGGACCAAAAAGTTTCAATAAAATATATAATAATTTTGGGCGGGACGAAGTTCGCCGGGTCTGCTAGTTTTCTTATAAGAACATGGATCATGCTTTGAACAAAATCATATAAACCAACGTATCAATTTTTATACAAAATTATCGAAAATTCTACGAATATTCATTAAACTTTTCAACCTCTTCACCAGATCAAACAAAAATTCAACGCAGTTTTATAGCCCATTCAAAGTTAAATAATAAATAGTTAAATAATGTGTAGAAATTATGTGGCTAAGAAATCGCGTTGCACAAGGGTATTATAACTTTATTAACATAACGGTTGTTTATAACAGGCAAAACGAATCGAGATAGATATAGACAAATGTATACATAAACGATCAGAATGAAAAAAGAAATCGTCTGTCTGTCCGTCCGTCCGTCTGTCCGTCTGTGCACACGATAACTCGAGTAAAAATTGAGGTATCTTAACGAAACTTGGTATGTGTACTTCTTTTAGTACGGATGATATTGAAAATGGGCAAAATCGGACAATAACCCCGCCTATCTCCCATATAACGGTAGTTTTCGGAAATACGAAAACTGCGATATTTTAGTTACTACTGAAGATCATTCACTCAAAATAGACATTTACAATCATTTTTAGGCGAAAAATAAGAATATTATAAATTTTTGGAAAATGGGCGTAGCCGCGCCCATTGATGATTACATATGTTTATCTTGGGAAGCGCGCGACCAATTTCTCCCAAACTGGGCACGGTTGTTGGCCTTGGTTTAACATACCAAATGGCTCAAATGTTTTAAAATCGGACAATAACCATGCTTACATTCCCTATAACGGTAAATTATAGACATACGAAATCTTCGATAAATCAGTAAATACCGAAGATAATTTATTTAAAATTGATGTTTTCTTTAGCAGAAAATATGTTCGTGATAAAATTTTGGAAAATGGCCGTGGAATCGCCCACTTATGATCACATATATGTACATATGTATCTCGTGAATCGTTCGACCAATATGTACCAAACTTGGTATGATTATTGTGCTTTCCACATAAACGCAAAACGCTGAAAATTATTGAAATCGGACTAAAATCGCGCCCCCTTTTTATATAACGGTAAATTTCAGAAATGCTTAAAACTTCCATATTTCGAAATTTAAGGACGGTAATTTACACAAAATTTATACTAACCACAATTCCTTGAAAAGAAGTAACATTATTATGGAATTTGGAAAAGGGGCATGATACCGCCCACGTATAACTACATATATAAGTTTATCGAAGATGTTTGAAATAGCGGTAAAACCACCCCAGCTTACCATGTAACGGTAGTTTTCGGAAAGGTGAAAAAACTATATTTGATACTTGCGCCGGGTATCTAATGTTCGGCTCCGTCCGAACTTAGACCTTTTTACTTGTTTTACTACCGGTTCTACTCATTTCCTCTATATAAAAAAATTTCATTCATACTTTTATTTATATTTTTAATAAAAAAGTTCCGAAACCACGTAAGTAAAAAAATACAAAGCACTTATAATTATTTTTGATTTGTATTATTATTACATTGGTATAAATATGGGAAAGAAAATTCTCCGAGTTATTGTTTTAATCTTATTAGTTGATAATACTCACAATTTATGAAACTTCAAACAATTTTATTATCAGTTAAAAGTTGGTCCCAACTTAGAAAACCTCGAATGTTCAGGAAACGCAAAAACTGTGCAATCGATGCACGCGACGCAAGTAAAACAAAAACAGTCTTAGTAGTGTTGTTCCAGTTAAATAAGATAATAATGAAAAGAAGTTTTGGCGGACGATAGTAATAGGGATTTTAAAAAATTTTGAGTTGTAACTGTTTTTGATTTAGCCCAACAAACACAGTCTCTTATGTTAGAGAAAAATTTTTATTATATTTGAATTATATGTATGTAAGAAATTATCGATAGTCGCACCAATTTTTGGAAAGGCTATTGATACTATCGCGGTAGTATCGTTATAGTTAGACTATCAATCGTTTAGCAATTACCCGGAAAACTATCGACACTATCGCGATATTATCGTATTTTGTTCCAACACATATACATCGTTTCGTTCCTTGAAAAAATGAATGTACAACGCCAACAAAAACTATTTACATAATATGCACAGCAATACAAATTATTTAAACTTTTTAACAGAGACTTGTTTTTTACAGAAAAACATTCCAATTTTTAAAAATATTCATATATTCCACTAAAAATCTTTTTTGTTAATTTTTATTTGAAATATTGCTCATTCTACAACAAAAACTATAGAGGTATTCTCGAAGACTTGCAGAGGCCTTGCACAGCGCATGGGTTGCAAGGTTTGCAAACCATGCTCCTAGGAAAACAGGTTTGTATCGTGCAATCCGTGCACCGTGCAAAGGCCTTATATTTTAAATAAAAATTTAAGGAACAGACTTGTAAAGTAAAATATTTTGAATATTGTGCAAAACCAAATAGCGTGTAATTCTGCGAGTGACTATATGTACCTACCTACGTATAAATGAAATGATTTATATGAGATTATATGTATCACTGATTTTTTTTAACACGCAAGCAAGGTGTTTTAAACAAACACCGAAAAATGCCCAAAATTGCAAAAAAAAACATTTTCCCAAAGAGAAGAGCAAATTAACTATCGATAGTTTTTTAAAGCCATTTATAGTGTTGGAAAATTAAAACTATCGATCCTATCGATAGTACCGTTAATAGTTAAATGTTAAAAATAATGCCGTTGATGCACATTTTGGGGTAGGTATCTTAAATGTGCATTTAAGCACAAAGGCAGCAAAGCAAAATATACTGTAGTTCTCTAATGTTTCTCGGAGGTTTAAGAACTATAATAAATTCGATTAGAGGATGATTCGAAAAGCAATGGATATTAGAAACCAACTAGAATTCAAAGTTAGAATTCGATTAGATATCTAACCTTTTTCCCGATATCGGGAACTAAGTCCCATTTTTGTAGAGAATGCTATAATTCTCGACAGTTTACCTAATCGACTTCTAACCCTCTACCTTAAAGAAACACATTAGAATTCGAATCGGGTTCTTATCGTTCTCTAACCTTAACGTTTCTCGGGAGGGTGCGATTTGTACATACCTACATAGATGCATATCGTAATCTTAAATGCAAGAATTCGTAACTAACATCGTCACTGAAAAGCAATAAGTCGCAATTAATATTTTTCTTGCACAAAACGATGTGGGGAGTTGTAATTCGATGAAATGCATCATATCAAATAAAAAGTTAATTTTGAATTTCTTGTTGGTACCCTGCAATATATTGTGCGAATAATCTCTAAAGAGAGTATTCCGAGATTAATCTCAATCGAGTACAATTGGGCATTAATTAGTCGCAACTACATAGTCTTATAGGGGTATTATTGGGGATCAATTAAACAAATAAAATGAAGATCTAAATTTTATATGATCGTTTTGAAGTAATGTCTAACGGAATTCGAATATGGGACCACCCAGTGCAGAATATGTGAACAAATATGTAATTTTAAAAAAATAAACAAATAAAAAATCCAAAAAATATTGTTTTTCTTATTTATATTTTATGTCCAAAATTATTTAGTTAAATGCCGAAAGTCTAATGCAGGGATAGGCACCCTTGACTATACCGTGGCATAGAATCATAGTTAGCTTTCCTCTAAGAAAATATACGTGGTACAAAGCTCAATAAAAATATTAAAATACAATAAAGCAAACGCAAAATTAATGTATAGAATTTACAATAACAACCACTCTGTCAAGATTAAATAGCGGAAAATCAGTTGCACTTGATGGTAGTAGGTAGAATAAGGGAATGAATTAGCAACAAGAGCTTACGGGGTGCGCTTAGCTCAGTGGTTAGCGCTTCTTACTTTGCACATCGATGATGCGGTTTCGATTCCTGCTGAGTCTAGAAGAAATAAGTCTGATGAGGAGATGTGGTGATCTCCAAAATAACTGCTATAACTTCTGCGCTTAGACTTTGTTGCTTTTTAAACTTTCCCTAATAAAAAAAATCGTGGAACAAAGCTCAATAAAAATATTAAAATAAAAATGTTAATAAGCCACAATAAAAATTTACAAAAAATATACAGATTATAGATAATTTCAAGTTAAGTTTTAGTTCAATACATTTCCTGCAGGGTACATCTACATATACCACACACACGCACGTACGTTTCAATGTAGGTTGTTACAGCCAAATCTAGAAAAAAACTGATTTCAATAAAACGGCCACACATTTTGTCGAGCAAATGAGCATTTACTTATCTTTCTTCTTAGGGAACTCACACGGTTTGGTTGCTCTACACGCATCTAATAAAATACGTGTGTGTACATATGTATGTATGTATCAGGTATGTAGCGAATATTCGTTATGCGAATGATTCGCATCATTTTACACATTCGCATTCGACATTCGAATGTTTTGCGAATGCGAAAGTGTTTATGGGCAGAGAGTCCACTTTAATATTGTTAAAATGTTCTGCTAAAAGGCTTCTAAGCAATGTAGAAATGTAGAATCTGGAGACATTAAAAAATGTGAAATTAAAGCTCAATTAAGGGCTTATTTAAAGATAAACGAGCTCATCTCGGTAAAAATCCTCTCGATTGGTGGAAAACTAACGACAAATTGACAGATATGGCCCGAAAATATTTGAGCGCTCCACCCGCCAGCGTTCCAAGTGAGCAATTGTTCAGTGCAGCCGGCCTTACTGGCCGTCTCCACAGGATAAAATTTATTGCTGGCCAGCTGTCATTTTGGTCGCTAGATATAAGTTATATCAGCGGCAATATTTGTGTGGGCTTTTTTATATCTTGATATAAGCATTTGTATGATAGCTTCGAAAACGTATTTTTGCCGGATTTAATCGCTTAAAAAATAAAAAAAAAATAGGCTATTTTACAACCAAATACATAATTACAAATATTTTAACAGGAAACAGCTCAATTTTTGCTTTTATATTAAAATAATAATGATGTTGCAGCCACGAAGTTTTCGTGCAAATGAAAATGTAGCCGTCAAACTACCAAATTGCCGGCAATAGATGGCAAGATATAAGCTCTGATATATATTGCTCTCGAAGAGCAATGAGCGGTCTCCGTTGGCAAATTATATTCTGACATATGTATCAAGATATAAACTTTATCCTGTGGAGACGGGCAGTTACATACGAGCCTCTAAGAAATCGCCTCATGGGAGAAATGGCAGCAAAATTTCTTCTTTTTTTTTTAAATATAATGTGCCCCTCTTGAACTTTGACTATTTGATTAAAACACTGTATAGGTTAAGCACTCGCTTAATGTTCTAATAATTTACAAAATTTTTAAGTAATAAAAACGATGACTTAAGTTGATTATAGCTTTTCAACGCATTTTGAAAATTCGCATTAGCATTCGCCGGTCTGAAAAATATGACATTCGAAACATCCCTAGTATGTATTTCGGTTCGTTTTGTGTCGCGTGTGTATTAGGCTTAAACCAAATCGGGCATGGAAGTGGGTGTTGCAAACGATTTGAACGTATTTGGGTTCGTAATGGTGAAACACCGTTAAGCAAATAGGCGGACAAATAAGTACTTGACCCACTATGAGTAAGAGATTACGCCAAAGAAAAAAAAACGAAAGCAGTGAATATTGAACTATATTTATACCTACTCATGTTTGTATGCACGTATGTATGCACATACAAACAAAAGCAGAGGTGGCAGCTGTGAATGAAAATGAAAGTAGTAAAAAAGTAAAGCGAAATAAAAACAAAACACAAAAATACATTAGGTATGTAAATTAAATTGAATTAGTGTTTAGATCGTAAAGCGATGCAAAATCAAAACAAATAAGCCGCGATAAACGAATTGGATAAACAAAAGAAGAGTGTTTTGGTACATAGAGAAAAATAATTAACATTTCAGTGCAAATTTATGTTATTTATCAGGTGTCGGTTAGTGAACAACAGTGATGTTGACATCAGAGATGTGCAAAAAATTTTACTTAAATGCCAGCGCGTATCAAAGATATAGCCATCACAAGAAATGAGATTGTTGAAGATTTTTGCTCTCCACTCTGTTTAGATATTTCTATACATACATACATATGTACATATGTCATGTAAATGTAGATAACAATTTTGGTTTAGGTATGGTGTGATTTTGAAATTGTCGTTTTTTTCAATTACTTGACTTTTTGACGCATTTAAATAGTCGTATATTTGCATAAAAAATAATCATTGAAAAATTTGTTCTAGAAAAAAATTTTATTTATCTACCTATAGACAAAAATGACTCAATTCCAAATGAATGTTCTTATTCATTGCTTTAGCTTTAAAAAAAAACTATTGCAACATTCACGATCCTGGGTTTAAAGTTAATGGGTCAATTACGGATAGCAACGCAATCACGGTTCGGTTGCCAGCTGGCAAGAAAATGTATATTACTAATGACAACTATCGTCAGTTGCTGTAGAGTTATCGATAATCGAAATTTGACAGTTGTAAACAAGATGTCCGCGTAAAATTAATTAATGGTAGAAGTGATAGCTATTTCGGAAATCACCACATTTCCTCATCAGACTTCTTTCAGTAGGATTCGAACCGACGATCACCACTGACTCAGCCAGTTGCCTACGCACTGTGCTAAGTTTGTCTTGTTAATTCTTGTTGCTTATTTTCCACTATTTCACTTTTGCTAAGCCAACTACAATCAAGCGCAGCTATTCCGCTGCAATTCACTTGATCATGTGGTTGTTGGTTTTGTTGGTTTTTGTTAATATTTCTATTATTAGAATGTTTAACTTTTAGGTGTGCTCGTACTTAAGTTATTTGTTTTTGTTATTTTTATGGCCTTATAACAATTATATTCAACAATTTTATGAGCTCGAGTCAGTGGTGATCGTCGGTTCGAATCCTACTGAAAGAAGTCTGATGAGGAAATGTGGTGGTTTCCGAAATAGCTATCACTTCTACCATTTTTTCAAATTATTGTTGCTTTTCCACAATAAGATTGCACTTAATACGGCCTCGAGCTCATAAAATTGTTGAATAAAATAAAGAGTTTTAAAGAAAAAGACATCAATAAAGCTAAGTTCATCACAATTATTTGTTTAAGGGGAAGACAAGTGCATGAACGCGGCCTCAATAAGGCGACATTTAAAGGATAATTCCAATCCTCTAGAGCTACCGGGTGCACTGTAAGCAAAAGTTAATCCTTTAAAGCTTTTTCTCTTATTATCGTTTTGTGTTCGTTTTCAAAGCATATTGAGGACTTATAAAAGAAACTGTAGTATAATTGGTTAATAAACAGATGAACCACTTCGTTCAACTTCAATACATCCGCTCATAAAAGCTTGCAGCACCTCTTCGACTTTTCGCAGAAGGAAGTGCCACAGCAATGACTTCAATTTGGAAAACTTGGTGTGTTGGTAGTTTTAAAAGAGGTGCTTCAGTTGATAACGGTAAAAATTTGCAATCAGTGTTCGCTTTTGTTTCGCCAAAAGGGCGTGCTCGATGGGATCTAAAATTTCAAGTTATTGTTTTGTTATTTTCACCATATTCTGTAAAAGCTACATTGGAAAGTGTTAATATCGTTCAAATTATTAAAAGGTAAAATATATGACACACTTTTAAATTTTCGCTCCTAAATAGGCTCCAAAAGCCTTCTCAGCAACCACAAATATGCAGTCGACTGTATACACACTTTGTAGCAACTGCAGTTGTCAGTTGAAAGTTGCCAGTTGCCAGCTGTAATATCGTTTTGGCAACTAGCAACGCAACTGAAGTTCGCTTGCTATCGATAATCGACCCATAATGTCGCAGCTTTTCAGTTGAAGCGCATGGACCACATCTGGCGATTTCGTTTGCCTCCAGTTCTTTCGTTTCAGTTATATAATTAAACTAGGGATGGTAATCATTATTAGTTAAATAGTTTACCATTTAATTATATATTATATTATGATTTTTACTTTTTTTGCTAAAATTATTACTACTAGGCAACAGTGAAAATTACTTAGAAGGCCATATAGTTACGGTGACCATTCGTACCGATTTTGGCGAGAGAGCGCCCGCTGAATATTTCTTTTAAAGTCGGGACGTATAAGTAAGGTGTCCCGGTTTTATATATTTGTGTCGATTAAATCCCGTTTTTCAGTGTTTTCTTTGTTAAATTAACAAAAGTTTTCCTGTACTTTGGCCCAAAAGCAATTTTTTGTACAAACGTGGCAGCACTTTCGTTATTACAAAGAACATAGAATATAGGGAAGCCACAAACATAGCCAGCGTCCTTATTTTCTGTAATATTTGGTTATGTTTTATTCTGTCAAACAGATACTCTAGCTATATTGCAGTCATCATTCTTGTCAACAAATTTATTTTAAGGTTTTTGTAATTGTTTGTTAAGTTTGTTTTTTTTTAATGAAGCGATTCTAACTTGAATTTAGTGAAATTATAAAAATTTCCTCTAAAAATTCATGGGTATGAAAAATATAAGCTGTAAATGCAGTGGCGAAAATATAAATTGGGAAGAGACATTCCTTTAGCATTCCTTGGCTATTCCCCTTTCGAATATTTAATGGGTATAATTTTTATATGAAAGTATAGCTCGTTATATAACAAAAACCATGCAAATCAAAGTTTGTACAAAAATTAGCAAAATTCGACAAAGTTTCATAAAAATTTTGAGCTTCTTAGATAGATTTCTTAGAAACATTCTGAGTATGCAGTTTTGTAGCCCGTTCAATTTTAGTACAACAAAGTGCAAATTTTAAGTAGCTTAAAACCCGTTATTTTTTAGTAAATTATTTTGTGGAAGGTGAACTTGCACTTTGTTATACTAAAATTAAATGGGCTATAAAACTTTATCCCAAAAAAATCTGATTAAAAAGTTAAAAATTTTGATCAACATTTATTAATGTTCGTAAATTTTTTAAATGTTCTACAAAGTTTGAAATTTTGATTTACATTGGCTGCATTTCTTTATTCATTCTGAACGTTTGGAATAAACTTTTTTGTTTACTTATTCTGTAGAACGTTCCTGATGATATGTTAACGTATATTTCAATCGCATTCTGTTTATTCTGGCTGTGAAATGGGATTATCCGGAATGTATAAGGAAACGCAGCCATTGTTTTTTTGGGCAAGATATTAAAGAAGAATAATTTCATAAATAATACATAATAGTGCATAATACATACTTAAATGGTATGTATATAATCAATAGGGGTATTCATGAAATCTTGCAAAGCCGTTGAACGTAGCACGGGCAAATAAACTCACAACAACAAAATACATGGGATACAGCATTTCTCATCGCGGCAAAGTACGCAACGTCTGGACCACGGTTGCCAACCGTCCCGTTTTTGGCGGGATTGTCCAGGATTTAAGAACTATATCCCGGTACTGGTACAATACCTGCCGGGATGCAAAATTTCCCGGTTTTTGGCAAGAAGAAAATTTAGACATCTCGTTGTAGAAAATTTAGAACTCTTTAAGTATTTACATTTTACATATTCTACATATTTAATAATCGCCATTATACGCCGTATAGTAAGAGCAAAATCTGTAATTGTGTACCGGTTAAAATGAGTGAAGTACAAATTATGTGCGTATTCGCATTCGACATTCACATTCGCATCAAATTAATACGAAGGTTTTGCGAATGCGAATGTGTACATGGGCAGAGAGTCCACTTGTTCAAATGGCTCTAAGTCTTTCTAACCAGGGTGCGGACAATAACAGGCTTTTAGCTTCAGGCGCTAAACGGTTAAGTAGTATATCAAGCGATATTGATAGGCCTTCAACAAGTACTGCTAAAAGTCTTATAGGTAAGCAGGGAACGGATTTTATGGAAATTGCCTTTTTTCCTGCTGAAGAGATAGAGCATATTCGATTAAGGATGTCCGGGATTTAGCTTTTCCTTATACACATTTGATGTTGATTTGTTTCTGCCTTTTTTAATATATTTGCCTTTTCTAACTCTAAATTGTAAAGGGCAAGGAAAAATCCATTATTCCTGATAATATGAAAGATGTATACGTTCCATATTTAAATTGGGGGCCACTTGTATCAACTCACGTCAGCGCACGTTTAGTACATTCAAGGCTTTTCGCCGGGAAAATCGAATAAAAATGCTGCCAGAAAAATTCAACTTGCTTATTGTGGTTCGAAGTAACTACAACTATAGAGTTTAAAGTTTTGTGAGTTACAAACGTTGCATATGTTGCAAAAACTTCACGCTGCCAATACTTTTGTTCGCCACTGTATGCATATGACAATTTTATTTCGTTGAAACTGAATATTGTTTTCGTGCCTTTTTCTGTTATATAATTAAGTAGTTACATTCACATCATATTTTCGCGCACTTTCTACTGCCATTTGTGATGTTTTGTTTTTGTATTTTCATACATAGTAATATACTTACGTCTAGCATCTCCATTAGCATTTTATTTGATTTCAGTAATATCACATTATTTTAAAGTTAAAGTTAAGTTAAAGTTAGTAGTTTTTAATCACTGATTATACATATTAAAATAATTTTTTATTGTGTAGTTTAATTTTTATGCAAATTTATAGTTTTTAAAAGCCATGTGCAAGTTTGTTTAGACTTCTTCCCAATGTTGAAAATAAAAACAAACACAGTAGTTTTGATAACTTTGCACATGGAAAAATTGTATTTTGCTATTTTACTAGAATAAAAATTACTTTTAATTTCTAAAAAAAAAAAAAAATTACTTTTAATTTCTAAACCCGAAAGGAGAAAACAGTCAAAGATTCAAAGTAAGAATTTTTCAAATAAAGAAACTTGTTTGTAGTTCTTTACTTGTAAAATAAACATTTCTAAAATCAATGTATTTTTTGATTATTTTTCTGTTTTGGTGTTTTTTAGTGCCTTCTTTTGCCTTTTTTCGATTTATATTGCCATTTCCTGCCTATTTCGCTATTTTATTTTGTCTTTTCTAACCTATCTCGTTATATTAGTTCACCTTTTTTATAGGTTTTTGGGTCCTAAAAATCCGTTCTCTGCTTATAAGCAACCTAGAAATAATTTTAGATTCCTCCAGCGAAAGTGAAGGCTCGAATGCATAATCTGGATGCATTAAAAAATGTGAATTTAATTAATTAGTGTTATTCGTAACATTCGCATTCGCTCATTCGCATTCGCAAATGAGAAGAGTATGACATTCGAAACATCCCTAGTACATACAGAAGTACATACTAAGTGCATTAAAAGCAAGCATTTCTTTCGTATATGGCAGCAGCATTCAAATGATGCAGCTAAAGGTGTCCTTACACGATATGTATTTGCATGTGTACATGCCACTTTTTACATATGGAAATGCCAACATATCGTGTAAGAAGCAGATGCTCGTACATACATACGAAATAAAAATGGTTCTATTTCCATCTGACACACATGTAGAATCATCTGAGTTTAGTTTATTTCGTTTTCAAAGAACGTATTTTTTAAATAGTTAAATAAAGACTGAGAATTTGACAGACATACGTAATTACATATGTATTGAAAAAGTCACATTTACAGATGCAATTGCATATCGTGTAAGAGCATTAAGCAACAACCAATGGGATGTTAAATGTACCTAACGTATAATTGTAAAATTGGCTGACTTCACTGCTGCAATTTCTTATCTATCAGACCAACTAAGTAGCTGTCCAACCGAGTGGTGGTTCGATAGATTGGATGCTTTGGCTACCTAAAGTCATAAAACCATGCAAGCGCGCATAGGCACTTAAATGTGTGTATGCAGATATGTACATACATAGTGTGTAAATGCGTACAGATCTGCACTCAAAAATCGAATATGCCCAACCAGCCAGTGACGCGAATGAGTAGTGAGTGACCCAAATTCGGTACAAGCCTTTCATTGATCGTTTGCTACCGCAATGGTAATATTTCTACATACATAATTGTGGTAGGAATACACGCAGTTGTTGTTGCAAATGTTGTACATACATTGCAACATATCTACAAATTTTTAGTGCCTTCACTGCATATCGATAAGAAATAAAAATCAACAAAAAAGTACTCGTAAAAGTGCAATAAAATGTGGAAAGTAAACACTGACTAAGAAAATAAGTTGTCGGTGATGCTTGAAAGGCGGAAAAACGTGATTTAAGTAAAAATTGGAAGGAGCAACAGTGCTAGCTGTATGTAGTTTTGAAATGTGCGGTAAATGCCATGTATGCATGCATTCCTTATGCTGTGTACGCGTCTCTATGTACCGTTGTTTATACATAAATATGTACATATACTCGGCTTTTTTTCGTGGCAAATGTGTGAAATGTGGCATGTGTCGTGACTTTCCTTGTTACCTATTACCAACAATATGCATATCCAAATGCATGTACTGTGTACATTGTACATGCATGCATTCGGTGCATTTGCTAGTCCAAGTCTAGCTATTTTTACCTTATCTATGCCACAAAGTATTTTTAAATTGTGACATCAATTTATGCTGTCATCACATTGTTGCCAGCTTTCTTGTTTCGGTTTCCATAATTTACTTTTGTTGTCTGTAATTGTATTTAATTATTGCTATAAGAGCTACTTTTTATGTCTTCTTTAAGTTTATTGGCATCTGGCGTCTAATTTGCGGCTCATCACCGCTTTGCCCACTACTTTAATTAAAAGCACTTCTCGATGACACTTCTAATTCAAGCAGCTGTCCTGGGATATTTGTTGTTATATTATATTTATGGCTTCTTCGTTTTTGAGATTCTTTTATTTGCTAAGCACTTTTCTTTATTTTGTATAAGTGTTTATAAGTATGATATTAGATACATGGGCTTATAACCACTTAAAGTTGTTTGTTTATATGCATATACATATGTATGTATGTAGTAGATATTGATATTAGTATGTATGTATAATACATTTGATGGCTTCTTTGAACATGCGGTCATCAGCTTTAATGATTCGACATTTTCTTTTTTTATACGAAATTAATTGATTTCATTGAGCTCTGTACTCTGTGCGTAATTAAGAAGTTCAACAAATGTTTTTGCCAACTAAACTTAGGTACATACATATTATATACATACATATATACATATATATTAGGGCGGCTCGATTTGTAGGGGCCCAAAAAAATTAAGAGAGGCGCATCGCGATTATGATTATTTGGGTCATTTCAAGCATTTTTGCCCAAGAAACCATAGGTCTAAAATGAATTTCGAGCCAGCGATTTTTTCTATCTAGTTTTTTTTTCAAAAGTGGCTCACCTGTTGTGTATCTGGGGGTTTTTGGGGTCGAGGAATCCATTTCTGGCCTTAATTTTTTCTTTTGAGGGCTGCCAGAGGGCGCTTCCGTACTTTTTTTTTTGGATTTCAACGCCTTTTTTCAGAAAATCGACAATATTGTTGCGAAAATCCACGAAATTTGACTTTCTCGTAATGCAATTTAAATTTTTAAATACCCAAAAATGTTCAGCGTTGAAATTTTTTTTATTTAATTTTTTATTTTGCATGTTAAACACTGTATGAAAATGAAAACGCATGCTGTCACACATGTCATTTGTCATACAATATGTCGATAAACAGTATTACCAACATAAAATTAAAAAAAAATCGTTATATAAATACATGTTTAGGTACACATGCAAATATAGTAAGGTAATTTCCATGCTAATCAAAACAACCGCTAATCTGGCCCGGTTTGAAGCATTGGAAAGTTTCTCCCACATTTCGAATTCAACAAATGTTTGTTAGTCTTCAGATATGTACTTGCCAGAAAAAAAAATTAGAAATATTTCTCTCAACACATGATTGTGTAACTAAAACCAAATAATGTAATTATAACCAAATTATATGTTGAGAGAAATATAGTAAGAGAACTTTTTTCTGGAATCGAACCATTTTTAAGTTCTTACCTCTTAAGGCACGTGGCACAAGGGATGTAATCCGTTCGGTCGGCTTAAAATATATTATTTATGTTACCGTTTTCCACAATTTACTTCCAAAAATCAAGAGATATTTTAATTTATTCTTTAAAATCTAAAACTTTGACAAAACTTTACTATGTAAGTAGTAGAGGGTGTTTTAAAGAAACTGAAAGATTGTCAAAAAACCACGATTTACAGTTAAAACTATGAATATAGCAACATTGGTTGTATCTTGTAAGGGCGTTTTCTTTCATAATTTCATTACTTTCTTTCATAAATCAAGGTTTCAAACTGTATACAATATTAAGGAGAATTTAATGAATTTTCATCAAAATTTTAAACCTTTCACTCAGATCGTTTACGAAAATTTCTGGTATGCAGTTTTATAGCCCATTGAATTTTAGTATAACAATGTACAAACATACACTCATACCTTGCTGGCAACACCAGCGTAAATCATATGGCTCGAAGCATCGTCAGTTCTGGACCCCTTTGGTAATCATCATTTGATAAGGGACATTTGCATTGAGCTTACATATGCTTTTTGGCATCCGCCTACGGGTAATTTTCACGTAAGCTTAGAACACAGAAATCTTTTTGTATTTTTTCTTTGACCAGGAACGAAAAACGCATTGTCTTCAAAGCGTAAATACGATCCTTTGTTCGATGGATAGAACCTGCGTTGCTGATGTATATATGTAAGCTCTGAAGCGCATGCAAGTTTATGTATGTATGTATGTATAAATCTCAATATGCTTGGAGTAGAAAAGCTACTCATAAAACCTTCAACGCTTCATTGGCGCACTGTTGGTTTTAAAAGAGAAAAAAAAATAAAAATAACAAGTGCACTTGATGCCAAAAGTTTCTGATTGGGCCAACACCCACATTAACCTTAAACTGCCAAGGAATAATAGAATTGCGTTGATGTTGTAAGAAACAAATTATCGAGTACAAAAACTATTAGTGCACAGCGTGAGCAGCAGAGACAATAAAAACCAACATAAACACAATAACTTTATATCCAAACACCCTTAAAAAATCATTATCAGTTATTGAACTATTGAACGCGGCCACTTTGCCGTTGCCCCCAATGATGTTCTGATGATGCTGATCGACATGTTAGTGATGCTTTTGTTCAGACACACATACAGATTTACTCATGATGATGCCATAAAGTGACTACTGCATGTGCAGTAGGAATGTTAATCCAGGGATCTCGGGATCCCAGACTTTTTAAGGTCTAGAAAATCCCGGGATTCTAGGCAAGTAATACCGGAATTTTCGGGATTTGTAATTTGCACTGATGGCAATAATAGAAACTCCTTTTCTTGACCAGTATTGGCTATATTTCTTTTTTATTTAATAATTAATACGTTTTTATAAATGTCTAGTTCATTATACATATAACACCGCGCGATAGTAAATTTTAAACACAAATATCAATATATTCGCGAAACCCTGGGCTAAATTTAGTAAAATTGCGTTTTTAGTTTTTTACTCTGACGTCAAAAATGATTTAAAAATTCAGAGAAATATGCTTAGAGAAGAAGTATGGGTATAAAATTAATGAAGAAATCCTGTAGAATTTAAACAGATTCAAGTTTCTGGTGCAGAACGGCTGGTAAATATTGAAAATGTCATTTTAAAATTTTGTCCTTGAAATTCCGCAAAATTTCTTTTTGAAAAAATAATATATTAAGGTCTTATATAAACTCGATAACATCCTCGAATTTCGTTCTTCTAACTTTGTCAGTTTAAAAATTACCTATTCGTCCTTGTGAATTAAAAAAAATTTAAATTTTTTAAACTCTAAAGAAGTTTCCTATTGCATTTGTTACGCATATTTTTATTCTACATTGCATTGAATTTTTTTAACAATTTTGGAATTAATCATATCTTGGAAATTACAAAGTTCTTCAAAATAAATCCTGCGGTCAGAGAGAAAAAATAAAAACGGCACTTTAAATAAAAAAGTAGGTTTCAAACCCATTTATTTATTACTTATTTCATGGTAGGAGAGCTTTTCAAACAATAAAGAAGCGATTTTTTCGATTCAAGTTGTGGAAAAGTAATGAATATCTAAATCCCGGGACTAATCCCGGGATCCCGTGAAAACGCTATCTCGAAAATCCCGGGATCGGAAAAAGTCGAAAAATTAACATCCCTAATGTGCAGTCAGTGCTCAGTGTGAATGTGGGGGGCAAAATGTGTTTATGAGGGTAAGTGAGAGGCACTTGAATTGGTGCTAATTGAAACGGTCAACGAAACTGTTTGAAAAAAAGACTCGCGCATCAATAGTAATTAATATGAAATGAGTGCAGTAAATTTAGCAGCAATTAACAGTTAGCCGAAGAAATTTATTATAGTCAAAATGTAGGACAAGAGTGATAAAAAGTTATCAAACAAATAAACATTTTGCAATAAAATCTCATACCTAAGCAGTAAGAAAGTACGTGCATATACAAATATTGTGGTTTTGTCTCATATTATCGGCTGCCTATGTATATTAATGCATAGTGCCTATCGCATACGATTTTTAAAGGGTTGCTTTACATAACCCTAATTCTGTGCTACTTCTTCAAAGTACTAACCCTCAAAATCATATACTTCAGGTGTTGTGTCATCCATTGGTGTGTGGCTTGAAGTGCAATAACCCTGCAGAAAATCTGACTAGCTCAGAACTAGCGTAGAACTAGACCTTTTGCCGCCAGTACTAGTGCTAGCTCAATACCCAAGCAATGCTTTCAACTGTCCAGTTTTACACGACGATGTCATTGGCGGTGGCAATTGCCGCCCAGTGCATTACTTTGAAACTAGTTTTTAACCTGTTCCGTTTTGGACATTTTTTTTTCTTATAAGAGAACGTTTTTAAAATTTGATTTTTGGATATCTTTTTCGTTTTTTCTTTTCTTTTACAGATTCCATTTAAACAATTTAAATTCATTACATTTGAAAGCTCACAACTGCCTCCACCGCGATTTGAACCCGCGACCAGAGATGGGCAAAATACGTGATTTTCTACGTGACACGTTTTGAGAGAAAAATCACGTAACCTCCGTAATCGTGCGTGACTGAAACTTTTGCAGGCGTTAGCGTGCGTGAGTTAGTTTTCCCTCAATCGCATAAATTTCATATATTGAGCCCTAACCGCCGAAAAAAAAGATGTAAGCGACATTTTTTTCAAAATTTTCGTTTTGATGGAGAAACGTTCCTAGTCATTAAAATTTGAAAACAAATGTCTATTCCATCTTTTTGGCGGTTAGGGCTTGATATATAAAATCGTAAACTACTAGATACTGTTTAACTTATTTACTGTATTCACTTTTGACGAATTCAATGGTACCACAGATGAATCTGCAGAAACAGTTTTTGAAGACATTAATACGGAAATAAAGATTTATTTCAAAACATTGAAAAAAATGTTGTGTTTTAACATTTTGGGGGTAAGCTACATAGTTTCCACTTCTTAGGAGCTGGATCAGTAACTATTGAAATAGTTTTTATTTATATAAAATGCTATTTATATAACTAAAGTTTTAACCTGAAAAAAAAAAAATCCCGTGAAGGAGCGTGCGTGAACGTGATGGAAAAACATATAACACAACGTGAGTGTGCGCGATTTAGAAAACCATCAACGTGAGCGTTCGTGAACGTGAGCTAAAATAACTCCCGCGCCCATCTCTACTCGCGGTCAACGATGCTTGAGGCGGAGGTCTTATCGCTGAGCTACTTGCGTATTGTACGGGTAGTGAGCATTTGCACATTATATATGTAGTTCGGAACTAGCGATAGACTAGACTGTCTCTAAATTTTACTGCAGGGAAACTTCTGGTTAGTAAGTATGTAGACATATAATTACATACATAATACATACATATGTATGTTCTGACTTTGACGGTTCTGATTGATTTACGCTTACTTACGCGAGACCGGCATACTTTGATTAGTATGCACTTACTTAAATACAAGCCTTTTCGACCGAAGTGCATTCATATCTGCGAACTAGGGTGTTCGATTATTCGTATTTATTCCAAAATCGGTTTACGAGTTATTCGAAAAATTGCAATTTGTTAAAAACCGGTTCTCTATTTTGAAGTTAAAAAAAAAACGGATAAACCGGGTTTATTTTACATAGTTTTCATACAGTAAAAATTCTTGTGTCATTAGTGGGAATCTTTCCTCCGCGCTGTCCATGGAATGCATGGAGAAACTTTTTTTCCAAAAAGTTCTTTAATAAACTTCCTCAAGCTTTCCTTAAGAAGCGAAAAGTAAATAATGTGATTCAAAACGTCCGCTTTGTTTCCATAAGCAACGCAAAGGAATGTTTCTACATTATGTCCAAATGGAAACTTTCCGTATTTTCCTTGAGTGCACGTATATGTTATTAAAATATATTTTATTTATATTGATTTGGACAAACAGAGTCTTATACATGCTGCTCGTACATTCGTATATATAATATGTATACCCATCGCATTTTTATTCAATTTTTGTATTTTATTCTTTAGTAGGTACTTATGTGCACTCATTGTATCATTTTTACGCAGATTTATGATTATGCACGTACTTGCAATTTCGTTTAAATGACGAAACACAACAACAGCAGCTTGCAAATTCTGCTAGTGAAACAAAAAGTACAATAGACACCCCCGTTGCTTGAATCCATACATGTGCGTAGCAGTCAATTAATTGGTTGGGTGTTGTTTTTTGTTTTTGTTTTTTTTTTTCACAATTGTTCTGGAGTTTAAGGGCCATTTATTGAATGTGTGAATAAAATTGCGCTTAGTCGTTGGTTGGTGGAATTGTTAGCTTTGTTCTAATCAGCCCATTCACTGAATCAAATGCAGGTATATTTTTATTCTACTCGACGAACCTCTTTAGAATGGAAAATGATTCAGAGGTTCGGATTGCCTATGATAAGCTTGCGCTGTCAGAAATTTTTTAAGGTAAAGATTTGTAATTTCAATAAAATTTTATATATCGCAAGCTTAGTATGAAAAGTTGTTAAGTCCATTTCTAGCAATTTTACAGTAGAGGAAAAAACTTCTTATAGCCATTTTCTTTGTATAGAACATTATGCATGTTTAAAGCAAAGCAAAACTCCATACGAATCAGAAGATTTCGATCTTTATTTAAGATTTCGGCCTTCTCGGGTTTTCGGTGCCTCTTTTGGATCTATCATATTTTTAGTATTTTGGATGTCACTAAATACCGAGTATGGCAGTATGTAAATAATTTAAGTGTGCTAAATAATTTAATAAATGTGTTTACTTCTTTTTACCTGACTAAATACTGCGTATGTATTTACTTCTACCTAACGAAATATTGCTAACAAAAGTACTTAGAACTTATGGCTTTACCAAATCCCTACTACAAAAGTAATAGCCGAAGTTCCAATAATACCGAAAACACAAAAATCCCCGAATAATTCCTAAAACTATTACACAAAAAATACCGAAAAATTATGAAAAAGTAAAGAAAATTCCCGGAAAAATCCCAAAGATTCAGCAATAATCTCGAAAAGTAAAAAACGGGAATTCCCCAAATAAATCACAAAAAATCCAAATAAAATCTTGAAAAGCTTGGCAGGCCACGAAGCATTTCCTTATTTCTTCAATCTCTGAAATAAAAAAAAGCAAAAATTATCGATTGTTCTTTGTTTTTTGAAATGTTTGATGTTTAAAAATTTGCAGAATACCTTAGTACTTAAGTATTTACCACCCGGAAATACTACATATGTACTTTAGTGTATTTCGATTATATTTATATATGTATTTAGCATTTAGCAACTCCCAAATACTATGGTTTTTTTTCTTTAGATTAAAGCATTTCTAAAAACGAAGCATCTTTAAGGTCCAAGCATGTATTTTGAATATATTTAAAAATATTTAAGTATTCCCATCACTGATAAAAAGTACATATGTAACTCTACTCCACTCTATGCTACTCTATCTACTAGTGATGGAGAACTATCGATGAGGCTATCGATTGTATCGATGCTTTCATTTTGCAGCCACTATCGAGTTTTTCTTAACACTATCGATAGTTGTATGTTGTTCACATTGTTGGAATTGGACTACAAAAGATGCACATGCCTACATATGTATGTATGTTGTGAATTCCTTTGTTTGTAAATATGTTCTTTATCGTTTTTGTTATAAAATGTGTTATTGAAAAACACGATCTATTTTGTTTTACACAAGTTATTTTTCTGTACACAAATAATCTTTATGTTTTTTGCAGTTACGAAATGGGTTATTTAAGAATAAGATTTCTTTCTGGCTGTTGTTATCTTATATAGTAAAAGAAGAAGCGAACAAATTTACAGGCGATGGGATCTGTCATATCACTTGCTAAATTTTTCTTGGACCATAAAAAATGGAATAAAATTTTGCCTATTTACAAAACATATGTTAGAAAGCTTTCGATACTATCGATAGTATTAAATTTTTTTGCACTACACAATCGAAACAATCGAATGTATACACTATCGATAGTTTTCCAGCACTACTATCTACAACTACTTGTTAAACATTTTCGACATTAACATTCTGCCTTCGATATTTTTTAATAAATTCACGAAGCATACTTAAATTCAATGCCACTTCTTCACTTCAAATTAAATCCCAATCAGATTTGCGTAACAAGCTTACCAATTTGCTTTGACCATTTAGCATTTTAATGCAATCAAAAAGTACAGTAAAATTATTAGAAGTCAATATTTTAACACGAAGTGAAATTTTGCGGTCAATTAATGAATTTTGCTACGCTTTTGTTTCTCTTCCACTCGTGTAACATACCAATCAATTTATTGAAGAAACGTCAAATTATTGTGGGTCGATAGAATGCGCGTTGACTGCCGCCTATAGCCGAAGTGATTGCCTCGCATAGATGGAGGAGGGGTGGAGAGTGCAAACTGAACGCTAATTGCATTTCTTTTCGTTCACTTTTTGGGCAAGCAAAACTAATTAATCAATTTGTAGTGGCGATGTAGTGCTGCCGCTCAGCACACACACTGATAGGTCAATTATAGACTAAAGTAAAATAAATGAAAAATAAAACAAAACTCGACTTTACAGATTAATTAAATTAAACAATTTCTAATTAGTCAATAAGTAAAAAAAATGAAATGGCAGTAAATATAAAATTTGAAAACAGCTTTTTTTATTGCGAGTTGGCGTTAAGTTTATCGTTAAATTATGCAATATTTACAAATATGCCTATTCAATCACATACATTTTTCAGTTAATTGGCCAATTGATTTGCTATCTTCGGCTCAGGTATTTAATGAATTCGAATTGCTTTAAACGCAAAATGACAGGAGGAAGCTATTAAATATTTGTTCTGACACCTAAAATAGAAATCAATTGATTGAGTTATAAATACATATGTGAGTTTATATTGAAACTGCGCACATAATACACACATGTGTATACAAGTAGAATTGTAGCGTCCATCAGTATTTGTGGCTATTTCTATAAGAAATCATTGCGCCTCTGTTCATATTCAATCGTAGTGCTTGTATTCGGCGAAAACCTCGCCCAACTTACAATATACATATGATCATGAGGAGAAGTCATTGCTACTGCAAGAGCCAAATGTATGCTATTAAATGGTGAACTTAATACTATTTGTATAATTACATTTAAAACTTTGACTACTTTAAAGTGATAGAACCATTTTAGTATTTTGGTTAGGGCCTCAACTGATGATAATAAATTACAGGTAGTATCCATATTCGATAGTAAATCCCTAATGCGATTTTGTTCTATCTCATCAACATTTTTTTACAGTGGACTATAATTTCAAAAATGTAAAAATACAAAGCATCAGTACTTTTCACTTCTGAGCCACAGAAGATAAAACTGTAAATTATTCGCAACCACACTTGAATGCTAGGTACATGTAAGGTTGCGCAAGCAGGACATTTTAATGGAACGTAGGGATAAAGGAGACTGATGCTTTGTATTTTTACATTTTGGAATTCAGGGTATGTTACAGGGAATTTAATATATAACTAGACTTCAAACATAATTCGAAGGCCTATAGTATAACTTAGCGACACATTTTTTTGTCAAACATTAACGCCCTTTAAATCCTACCTTAATGTGAGGTTTTGAGTTGTGTCGTTATTGCAGAGGACCATCGATATGTTGAACAGGAAAATTTCCAAATAACAGATGTGAAGTGCGCTTACAAGGCATACGTATGATCAGCTCTTATTTTGTCTGACTAGTCAGAAATAGGCAGAATCAGTCAGATTCGGTTCTCTGACTATTGAGAGGACAAAGAAGGTCAGAAGTTACCAGTTTTAGTCCGAAGATTTTTTGGTGGTAAATTCTGGTAAATGTGTCAAACGATCAGCTGTAGTGTGTTTGACAACCAAATTGTAAACAACAGAAAAGCGCACTCTGCTAATTCAAGTTGAAAGGTATTAACAGTGAAACCCGCTTAAGTCCTAACCCGCTTAAATAACCAACATTTTTGGGCACCGTGAATATTTTAATGTAATCTGAAGAAAATCCCTCTCTTAAGTACCTCCCCGCTTATTTACCCAACCCGCCTAAGTACCTAACTTTTTCGTATCCCATTTACCATTTTACTTATAATTTTCCTCTTTTAAGTGCTCCCGCAACACGTTCGGTAAAAAAATCTAAAAATCACAAGCAATATTTCTCATCATTTCTGTTGGTTGGAAAGTACCTTGCTTTTAGGCCTGTTTCTAGCTCTCAAGAAAAACGAAAAATTCAAATAAAATGACGCACAGGAAATGGAAAAGAAATTTTCTTCTAAAAAACTTTTTAATCAGTTTGCAGCTCTCATATTTATTTCTCGTATATTTATTTCTTCAAGAAAATGTATAGCAAAGCCAAAGTTTTTGTTTTGAGAGTTTCGATAGTAGAAAATTTCTTTTCCATTTCTTGTGCATTATTTTATAAACATTTTTCGTTTTTCTTGAGAGCTGCAAACGGCCCTTTATATGGTATTTGTTAGGGAATGAACTGTGTTTTAATTGAAAAATCTTAAAAATTAATAAATAAACATAAGTGGCAAACAACATCAGTTTGAATGATAGATATGTCCAACACCGCATGTATGTAATCTATGACTTTAAAGAATTGAATTCTTATAAAAATGTCATAACATTGCTTTATCGATTTTTTTATAAGGTTTTTGTTTATGTGTTTAAATAATGCTCCGATCTTGATTTTAAACGTATACTTCATTAAGTGTTCATGTTTTATTCGAGGATTTATTTATGTAAGTTAACAAGAAGATGTAACTACATAAATAATTATGTCCGCTTAAGTACCCACATCGAGATACTTAAGCGGGTTCTTTTAAGTACCCAACCCGCCTAAATACCTCAAAAAGGTGACATTTTTCGTGAGGTATTTAAGCGGGTTTTACTGTAATTACTTGTTTATGTGGATTCTAATGAATTTGAAAGAATTTTTGGTTATTTAGATGTGTGAGCTGAGTGTGTTTATATACAAAATAAGCAAAAATTTACAACCAAAATTTTTAGGTTATGTTGAAGTTGACAGAAGTTACCATTTTGTACTAGAAAGCGTTCCCGTACTTTTCAATGTTACTCTTTTGCTCTGAGCGAATTTTTATTTTTTGACAGTTTTACCAATTTTAGTCCGAGGAATACGGGATTGCACCTAATATAAATAAACAAAATCAGATATGGAAAAAAAGTTCAAGGTATGTTTAAAGATGATAAAGTTAAATTGATGTAATGTGTATGGCGTGTGTGAGTGTGGCGGAATCGAGAAAACCACTCCTGGGTCCGGCTTTCACTTGTGCACAAGGGTATTATAACTTTGTTCACATAACGGTTATTTGTAACAGCCAAAACGAATTGAGATAATATATATACAAATGTATACATAAATGCTTAGAATGAAAAAAGAAATCTGTATACTAATAGGCTCGTCTGATCTGAGTTTAAGGATGCGAATAAAACTAAGTTATTCCAGTTTTCTAGCCTAACGTTTCGCTAACACCTTTTAGCATCTTCAGGGGCAATTAGTTTATTGGATATCTGTCACAAACCAATGAGACACAACACATATTAAAACATAACCATAACTAAAATAATAAAAAAATAATAATATTCCGACGAACTGATAACCTCCTCCTTTTTTGGAAGTCGGTTAAAAATTGAGATATCTTAACAAAGCTTGGTATGTGTGCTTCTTTTGACTGTAGGACGGATGTTATTGAAAATGGGCTAAATCGGACAATAACCACGCCTACCACCCATGTAACGGTAGTTTTCAGAAATTCGAAAACTGCGACTTTTCAGTAAATACTGAAGCTTATTCACTCGAAATTGATATTTTGAAAACTTACAATATTTTTATTTTAAATTTGATTTTTAGGCGGAAAATAAGAATATTATAAGTTTTTGGATTTTTATTGCTCTTGATAAAACATATCAAACGCCAGAAAATTTTTAAAATCGGACAATGACCACTCCCAAATCCCATATAACGGTACACATGGAAGCTAGTTTATTCAAAATTGATAATTGCAATTATTCTTTAGCAAAAAATACGTTTAATCCAAAACGTATCCGAAAAGTTATCGAAACGCATCGCTAAAGAAATCAGCGCATCAGAAACAAAGTTGATGTTTCATATGTTTTTGGTTACCATTGGTGTTTTAAAAATGGAAAATTCAGAAAAATTTTTTATTGCTATATTGAATATTTAAAATATGCAATGTATATGGTTGCAATGTGTTGCAACTCTTCATATACATATATGACTTATATATGTACTTATATGGTATGTAAACACTTTATTCCAATTTGTATGGGAGGGGCCTTGAGTTACCGGAATCTAAAACCATCCTTGTGAAATCCTTAGTATCATATTTCGTTCTGATCGGGAAACCGGTTAAGGAAGTAGCCTATTTTCATTACAAGTCATAAACCAAAAAAATTTGCAAAATTTAATTTTCAAATAGCCGGCAACTCTTAGAAGAGTGGCTTATTTTCCAGTCTATGTCATAAACTATGATCCGACGGCAGAGAAGGATGAGGCATCCAAGGATCTCTTCTATGAGCGCTTGGAGCGCACGTACGAGCGCTGCCCCCGTCATGATATCAAAATCGTGCTTGGCGACTTCAATGCCAACGTGCGCAAGGAAGGGATCTTTGGAACCACCGTCGGAAAATTCAACCTCCATCGACTTCGCCGGGGCCCGAAACATGGTAGTATGCAGTACTAGGTTCAAGCATAAAAATATCCATCAAGCTACGTGGCTGTCTCCGGATCGAAAAACGAGAAACCAAATCGATCATGTTGTGATAGACGGAAGGCACGCTTCCAGTGTTTTAGACGTACGCACACTCCGAGGCCCAAACATTGACTCGGACCACTATCTTGTTGCAGCCAAGATATGCACCCGCCTCTGTGCAGCAAAAAATGTTCGCCCAAATATGCAAGGAAAACTTAACGTCGAAAAGCTGCAATCACAACAGACAGCCAGCGCTTTCGCTACTCGACTCTCACACCTGCTCTCAGAGAGCACTCTTCAACAAACCGACATATACGAGCAGTAGAACCACATTTCCCGCTCATTAAGTACCGCCGCCGAAGAAGTAGTCGGATTTCAGCGAGCCCGAAAGAACAACTGGTACGATGAGGAGTGTCAGGAAGCTGCAGAGAAAAAAGATGCCGCCTACAGGGCCACGCTGCGATCGTGCGCAACGCGCGCTATGTAGGACCGCTATAGGGATCTGAAGAGGGAAGCGAGACGTATTTGCCGCAACAAGAAGAGAGAGGCCGAAATACGTGAGTGCGAAGAGCTTGAAATGCTGGCCGACAGGAGGAATGCCCGAAAATTTTACCAGAGAGTTAGGCGACTAACGGAAGGTTTAAAGACCGGGGCGCACTCCTGTAAGAACAATAATGGCGACCTAGTAACTGATGTCCAGAGCGTACTTAAATTATGGAGGGAACACTTTTCCGCCCCACTAAATGGTAGCAGCACGGAAAGTTATGGAGAAGAAGAACCCGAACCCGCAGTCGATGATGACGGAGTCGACGTTCCACCGCCTAACTATGACGTGGTACGTATAGCAATAACGCGGCTGAAAAACAACAAAGCCGCTGGAGCTGACAGCCTGCCAGCTGAGCTATTCAAGTACGGCGGCGATGAGTTGATAAGGTGCATTCATCAACTCTTGTGCAGAATATGGTCAGATGAAGGCATGCCCGATGACTGGAATTTAAGTGTGCTCTGCCCAATCCACAAGAAAGGTGACCCCGCCATTCGCGCCAACTACCGCGGGATCAGCCTTCTAAGCATAGGTTACAAGATCTTATCGAGCGTATTGTGTGAAAGACTGAAGCCCACCGTCAATGAACTGATTGGGCCTTATCAGTGTAGACCTGGCAAATCCACCATAGACCAGGTATTCACAATACGCCAAATCTTGGAAAAGACCCGCGAGAAAATGATCGACACTCACCACCTATTTGTCGACTTTAAAGCCGCTTTTGACAGCACTAAAAGGAGTTGCCTATACGCCGCTATGTCTGAATTTGGCATCCCCTCAAAACTCATACGGCTGTGTAAAAGGACGTTGAGCAATACCACCAGCTCCGTCAGAATTGGAAAAGACCTCTCCGAGCCGTTCGCCACAAAACAGGGGCTTTCAGACAGGGCGACTCCCTTTCATGTGACTTCTTTAATCTGATGTTGGAGAAGATAATAAGAGCTGCAGAACTGAACCGCTCAGGAAAAATTTACTACAAAAGCGTGCAATTGCTGGCTTATGCCGATGACATCGACATCATCGGTAACAAAAACCGCGAAGTCTGTTCTGCCTTTTCCAAGTTGGATAGGGAAGCAAAGCGAATGGGTCTTCTGGTGGTAAATGAGGACAAGACGAAGTATCTCCTGTCATCAAACAAACAGTCAGCACATTCGCGCCTTGGCACCCAGGTCACTGTTGACAGTTACAATTTCGAGAAAGTAGAGAATTTCGTTTACTTGGGAACCAGCATTAACACCGATAATAATGTCAGCATTGAAATCCAACGGAGAATCGGTCTTGCCAACAAGTGCTACTTTGGACTGAGTAGGCAATTCAGGAGTAAAGTCCTCTCTCGACGTACGAAAACCACGCTCTATAAGTCACTCATCATGCCCGTGCTGGTATATGGCGCAGAAGCATGGACAATGGCAACATCCGATGAGGCGGCTCTTGGAGTGTTTGAGAGAAAGATTTTGCGGAAGATTTACGGGCCTTTACGCGTTGGCGACGGCGAGTACCGCAGACGATGGAACGATGAGCTGTATGAGCTTTACAACGATATGGACATAGTGCAGCGAATTAAAATACAGCGGTTCCGCTGGCTTGGTCATGTCGTTCGAATGGACACCGACGCTCCAGCTCTGAAAGTATTCAACTCGGAACCCGCTGGTGGTAGCAGAGGAAGAGGGAGGCCCCCACTGCGATGGAAAGATCAGGTGGAGAAGGACTTGGCTTCACTTGGCGTTTCCAATTGGCGTCAGTTGGTACAGAGGAGAAACGACTGGCGTGCTTTGCTGAACTCGGCCAAAATCGCTTAGGCGGTTACAGCGCCAAAAAAGAAGAAGAAGATGTCATAAACTATCTGCGTGCAAAATTTGATGCAAATCCGTTCAGACGTTTCCGCGTATTAATTTAATTAAACTTGTTTATCAGGTGGCAACTTTAAAAAAAAGCAGCCTATTTTCCAACCTAGCTCATAAGCTACCTGTACGAAATTCCATGAAAATACGTTCAGTCGTTTCCGTGTTATGTGATTTTATAACATTAAGCCATAAATTAAAAAAACGACTACGACAACAAAAGTACAAAATGTTTGCTTTGAAAATATTTTAGCTGTTTCATTTAAATTCACAACAAATGGTAAACAAATACCACTGTCATTCACAATAAAACACCTATCGGACGCGTGGAAACGATCCCAGTCGGAAAAGTAGTAATGCATTATATGCGTGATAATATGAATAATATAATGTATTTCTTATGAGTTCTCGATTATATTACTGCTAACTATGTAATCCGCATTATAATGTATTCAAAAAGTTCCAAAAATTTCATATTAAACACATTCATTTCTCGATACTAGGTAATGCAAAATTGAATGCCCCACTTTTCTTAGGACATCACCCTGGGGAAAAAATGCATTTTCGAATGTGAAAAGGGCTGTTTTGCTGATAATTTTGTATTACTATACATTACATTTTCCCACTGGATAATACGAAAACTCATTTTATACGATACGCTTGCAAGCGTTTATCGTCTATCCTATGAAAATTCATAATAGGGGGGTAAAATACCTCAACAGTTGCTCTGTATATCATTAAAATTATCAATGTGTAACTGAAGCAGACGTTATTTAGTTAAAAGCTTTATCATAATCACATAGTTCAATAAATTTATTGTTGGCAAACCTCAGCTAACCGAGGAGTCCAGGTTATGAAGATAGCAATCTGTTTTTAACCGACTTCCAAAAAAGGAGGAGTTTATCAGTTCGTCGGAATATTTTTTTTAATTTTTTTTTATGTATGTTACCGCATAACTTTGGACCACGTCAACCGATTTGGATAATTCTTTTTCATCGGAAAGGTAGTGTCTCAGAGGTGGTCCCATACTAATCTGGTTAAGATCCGATCAGTGGTTCATGAGATATATATATATATATTTTTTTTATATGAGAGTTGAAGTCGGTTTTTTTTTTACTAAAAATTACTTGTTTCTTTGTACTCATTTATTTTTGTTATGCCCTGCTTTTAGGGCCGTTGAATTGATAATCGTTTGCTGCCATAAACTTTTCCACGTACCTATGTACATACAACATATGCAACACATAATAATGGTTTGGCAGCTTATTTATAAAAGGATAAGAATGTTTATTGCTAAAATTAAAACACAACAAAAATACAATTTATAAATAACGACTATACCCACGAGGATGGCTGCAAGCATTTTTAAAGTAAAAACGCTTAGTCGAAATGTCAAAAAAATAATCAGCACAAGTTTTTTGATTTACGTAATTATGTCATAAAATTTTAAGCGTCGGACAGGTGGTATGAGTAATGTTTGAGAGCTGTTGTTTATGTATTCTCAATCGCTTATTTGTATGTTGCGTATACGCCTACGTACATATTGAGACCGATTACTCGCTTTAACATACATAAATATTTCAAAATCTATACATATAATAACAATAAATATTCTAACAAGAAATTAATTCTAATTTATGGAAAGCCTTTAATTGAATAATTAAGAGACAAATTAGGATTAGCTGTTGACACTTGCACTAAGCAGGCAGCTACAAAGCAACATACTTACATATGGGCGATTCCAGCGAAAAGCCTACCGCGTAAAAAATTAAAAGTCCTATATCTAACTTATTTATAGGCCCATTTGGTTGCTATTTATAATAAATACTGGTTATGTAAGCTGAAAATTTTTTTCCAAAAATGGTGTCGTTAGGTGGCGGCAGGGTCGAGATATTTTTCAAAACCGCATTTATGCTCTGATTTGTTTCATATTTGGGATGTTTAGTTGAGACGTAATAAGACATAGATTTGATTTGATTTAGACATAGATGGAGCCGCTGGTGGCGCTGATGTCAAAATAAAAAGGACGCTCGACATAAAATGCATGTTCTCTTCCCGTTAAAAATTCTTTCAAAAACAATATTAACAAAACTTTTTCAATGGAAATTTTGGTAACGTAACGCCAGGTAACGTCACGTCAGATAATTCAGCTGATTAAACCTAAGCAGAAAAAATTTCTACATTTAAAAAATTGGAAAATAAACCTTAAACATTTCCAATGTTACTACAAAAACTTATACAAATAGTCTTGCCCAATTCGTAAAGTTTTGCAATTTTGTAACCCAAGTCAAAATCCACTTTTATTTTTCGTAACGCCACACCAGTGCGTATGTTTACTAATATCCTTAAATCGCTACCACCAATAATTGTAATTTTTTTTTTACTGAATAAGGGGGTATTTTAATTGCTATGCGTATCAGTAAAACCTTTTTAAAATTTTTACTTTTTCATTTTGTCATACGAGCGTTACGTAACGCCAGTTTTGAAATACCCATATATCATATTACTGGTGCAATATTACTCATAGCGCTTCTCCATACATACATATGTACAATGTTGGCAATTTCCAAAAAAAAGTGCTATTTTGCTGTCTCCCCGTTTTACATTGTTTTATGATGGTAAACACGAAAAAAACAAAACATCATTATACTATCCAAATGAAAAACCAACAGCGAAACTTTTTTTGTTATTATTGTAAGCCGCTTCATCGGCCACCGTGGTGTAGTTGTAAGCAGTGCGCGCTTTCACTCCGCAACGCCTGGGTTCAAACCCTGGTCAAAGCAATATCGAAAAAAAATATAGAAAAAAGGGTTTTTCTTAACAGCGGTCGTCCCTCGGCAGGCAATGGCAAACCTCCGAGTGCATTTCTGCCATGAAAAACAGGTTCTCTTGAAAATAAATCGCCGTTCGGAGTCGGCGTAAAACTGTAGGTCGCTCCGCTTTGTGTGACAACATCAAGGCGCACGCCACGAATCGGAGGAGAAGCTCAGCCAAACACTAACATATGTATAAGCGCCAATCTATTATTATTATTATTAAACCGCTTCGTTTTCTTTTGCGAACGTTAGTAATGCGCGGTAACGCTAAGAAAATAACTTTTATCGATTTTTTAGCGTCAACTTCGAAATTACATAAGTATTTATAATTTACTCAGTCTGTTTATAGGTAATTTTACCTAATTATGCTGGTATTTAAGTAAGAATTAAATTCTCAATTGATTAATTTTTGGCTTTTCATGCAAATTGCTAAAGATCCTAAAATATACGTCATCAATAAAAAAAATTGCGGCGTGCTAGAAAAAAACCAAATGCATTTTAATTTAACATACCTAGATATTAAAAAATAGAACATAATTATTGCAGGCCTGAGTAATCAAATAAAAAATATTCATTTTTATTATGCATCATATTTAATATAATTAAACCGGACTAACTTTAGTTGTCACCAACCACTACAATATTTAGTGAGTATGAACGTTCGTATGAATGTACAAATCTATGTTTGTTAGTCTTAGTCACCATTTAAATTTTTTCATTTTACTTTATGTCTGCTATGTTTTTTTTTTTAATTTACTAGTAGCTAAATATGACAAATTTCTCCTCGCAATAAAAGTTTTGACGGACGACATTTACTCTGCAATAAAAAAACTGTAAATGCTTCAACCTTTAGCACCTCATAAATTTTTTAGGGGATTTTTCGCTACATACATAGGTATGTTTAATAAATATGTGCCATATACATATGTATGTATATGGAAACAATTTATCTTTACTTATTAGCGCTTTTCTAAAAGAGAAAAGGCTGATGCTTCTAAAATTGTACTGTCCTACAGAATTTATGCAATAGGATTATCACGATATATATTTTAAAGAAGAGAATATGCTGAATATTTTCTCTGGACAAAGCCAAAGTCCAGCCAAGTTGCGTCCAAAAATATGCACTAACAATTCTGTAAGCGCTTAAAAAAAGTACAAAAATTTTAAAAGTTCTGCAGGTTTATCCTAGCAAATATAGTTTGTAATTTATAAGTCTAGTAACAGAATCCTTTTCTGAAAATGGACCATAAGCATTTTTTTAAAGTCCTGTTTATATATAAACAGGGTGGTCTAGTGTTTTCTTAATCATATGTTATTTTGACAATAACTGCTCTCTCCCGCTGGAAATCTTGACAGAAAGCCAGTATCATATCTCTGCGGAAAGAAATAAATCGCTATACGCTTGGACAACGTTGGGAAATAATGAAATCTTATTGGACAACGATTTTGCTCGAAAAATCATCTTTTCTGACGAAGCAAATTTTCATCTCGGCGGCTATGTTAACAAGCAAAAATTATCGAGAAGACAATTCATCCTCAGAGAGCGACAGTTTGGTGCGTATTTTGGAGCGGTCAACGGTGAGCGCTACAGAGGCATATTATAAATGATATTTTGTGGCCGGAAATTAAAGCCACGAACTTGGACGATCTTTGGTTTCAGCAGGATGGTGCGCCTTACCACGCAGCTCGGTGTTATCAGTCCGATAGGCTTTCAGGATGTGAAAGAAAATGTCGAGCCATTCCGGAGATAGAGCCAGAAACAGTAAAAAAGAAGAAACCGTAGATAAGGCTAAGAGGACACGCTACTGCAAAACGAACCGAGGCAGCCACATGAATTAGATCGTTTTAGAGCTTAAATAGACGGCAGCGTTGATCCGGATCAACTCGGGAATTAACTACAGTTGATCCGGATTAAGTTCCAGTTAATCCCGATTAACGCTGCCGTCTGTTTAAGCTTTTACATAAATAATGGGAGTGTTTGCTCTTTTGTTCTACATTAACCTTGCATCCTTGCACGTTTACTCCACAAATACACACGCAAGGAAGTTACATGTGTTTCAACCCATGTTTACCTGACAATTAAACGTTCAAATGTCAACTATTCTTCGCAAGTCAATGAACTGAACGGTTGTTATGTACATATGCAGTAGAGTTGGGAAGTTCACGAACTAGTTCGTTCAATGAACTAGGTCATTGGATCGATCGAACGAACTAGTTCGATATTTAGAATGAACTATTCGCTCCAGTTGCCGTTTTTCTTAAATTCTACATAATTTGATTTATGTATATGTATTAAGTGGAAGCAAATGCGAAAGGCCTTATCAAAAAAAAATTTAAAAAATCAGGGGTCATTTTTAGTCACTTTAAACGTGCACATTTTTATACTGAAATTGAATAGCTTTTAAAAAATCTGAGTAAAAGTTTTGATGATTTTTATTTTTAATTTGATGTATTTTTGTGATTTTTGCACAAAATTATAATTTTGACATATATGGCTTATGTTATACACTCACCTATATTTTTATAAAAAATGTACGAAAAAATTTAACATTTAAAATATTTGTAAAAGTTACAGGTTACTAACTACGTTACCACCACATATGTATGTACCTAAAATAATTATCTGGACTGAATTGTTACAAAGCCTACATATTAGGGATTTTATTTTTTTTGGTTTTTACGATCCCGGGGTTTCCGGGATGTCGTTGGTTAAATTCCGGGATCCCGGGATCAGTCTCGGGGTTTAGATATTTATTATTTTTCAACAACTTAAATCGAAAAAATTCCATCAATATGGTTTGAGAAGCTCTCCTATCATATAATAAATAATTAGTAAATGGGCTTGGAACGTACTTGTTTATTTAAAATGAAAATTATTTCATAAGTAACAAAACGAAAGACAGTAATTAAATCTATATGCATTTAATAATACTTTAGCATGTACATATATAATACAGTAAGTTAAGGTATGTCGAAAAAAAGCTTGATGAAAAAAAAATTCAGTCAAAACATGTATTTTCTGGTTCAAAGACGTTCATAATACTAGTGGCAGAAATAAAATAAGCGCCTTATTTTGACCAGTTTTATCTATATTTCTTTTCTTTATTCATTATTTAATTTTTTTATAAATGTCTACCTCATATTACATATACTTAAATGCATATAAATGGGCATTTCTCTGAAGTCATGATTTTTTTAAAAAGGCTTTATAATTTCAAAAATATTAATAATTCCAAAACTTATTAAAAAAATTCGGTGCAATATAAAATAAAAATATGGGTACCAAATGAGAGAAAAAATTCTGTAGAATTTTTAAAAAGTTCTGTAGAACTTTTAAAAAAATCTGTAGAATTTTAAAAAAATTCTGTAATTTTTTGGGTTCACAAGGACGAATAGGAATGCCCCTTTAATCTATTTTATTTTTTTAAGCTAATAAAGCTAGTCCTTAACATATTTTTTTTTTGTAAATAAGAAGTGCCCAATTTCAAGGATATTCAAGGATAAAATTATAAAAGGGCATTTTCAATACCTACTCGTCCATTACGCACCAAAAAATGTAATCTGTTTTAACTTAACAGAATCTTCTCTTTAATTTGATACCCATACTGGTTTTTTAAGTACATTGCACTGAGTTTTTTAAATCATTTTTTTTTAATTACTCATATCTTTCAAATTTCAAGGTACTTTTAAAAAATCATGATGTCAGAGAGAAAAATTAAGAACGCAGTTTTACTGCATTTGGCCCTTGGTTTCGGGAATATATTGCTTTTTTGTGTGTAAAATTTCCTGTCGCAAGGTATTATATATATATTGAGCTACATATTTATAAAAACTATATTAAATATTAAATATACAAAAGAAAATATAGCCAAAATTGGTCAACATAAGGCGTTTCTATTATTGCCACCAGTGTAAACTACAAATCCCCAAAATCCCGGGATTCTAGGCAAATATTCCCGAGATTTTCGGGACTTAAAAAAGACCCCGGGATCCCGGGATTAACATTCCTACTACATATCGATGGCTGAGTGGAAGATCGACCTATCTCGACAGCCAGTTCGAAAACACCCTATCAGAAAATTTTTCAACAACGCCCTATTTCAGAATTTGATTGAAAAACGTCCTATCTCAGAATTCTATTCAAAAAACGCGCTATCTCAACACATTATCAATGTATTTTCAGCTGAGATAGGGTGTTTCTCAATAAATTTCTGAATAGGGCGTTCTTGAAAAGTTTTCTGAGATAGGGCGTTTTCGAACTGTCTGCCGGGATAGGTGAATCTTCCACTCAGCCATCGAGATAGTATATGTATGATCTCAAATGAATTGCTTATAAGAAAGCTAATATTTATGTTATCTTTGAATGTTATTCAAAATAAAATACTAAATTTTTTTTATGAAAAATGAGTAGTGTTTTATTGCTCGGATGCACTATTTAAAGCTGTGAACTAAAATGAACGAGGATGAAGTAAATGAACTAGTTCACTTGAGTGATTTAATCGATCATCGAAATGAACTAAAAGTCCCAACTCTAATATGCAGCTACCTAAACGCTGCACGAGCGTACCTATGTACGTACATACTACATACATATGAAAGTACTGCCTGGATCAGGAGTTCTTAAACTTTTAAGATGATGGAACCCTTACTAACCACATTTCATTTTATGGAACCCCACATCAAATTACTAAAACTAAAAGGCTGAGCAATTTAAATATGAATAAAAACTTTTACTAGAAATAGTATACATACTTTTAATTTTAATAATCTGATAAAGATTTCAGGTGATTTACCAAGTGCTCAGTTATGACGCTCCACATTTCATTTTGCAATTCGTCACGTTCCTTAAAGAAAGTTGTATATAACCCTTTGGCTACAGCGGCCAACAACACATGCCGGTTAGAAAAAAAACAAGCTGGCAAGCGCAAGCTCAACACTCTTATGTAGGTATGGCATTCAGTTCGGCAATCATATGTACCAACTACGAGTACATACGTATACTAGATAATTGCGTCTGGGTCAAGCTGTTTATAGAACTTTTCTTTCTGTGTGCAACTCAAACCGACCACCGTGCTTATTCATACCAAAATAAATTTCGCGGCACCGGGGTTTCTACGGAAACCTTGGGTTCCGCGGAAAACACTTTAAGAAGCTCTGGCCTAGATTATTCCAAACCATCACCGCATAAATTATGATAATTGCTTCAGAACTTGCAACCTGTCGTTTTCTTGTGTTATGGTGTTCCTACAAGAGGGAAGCACTTTTACATACATACATAAGTATGTATGTATGTAAGTACATCCGCATGTAATAACTTAATCCTTAGGCTTTAACCATCAACGTTCTTTTGCAATAACAAAATTGTTGTAACAACCCTGCAGGGAAACCGTGGACTATTTAGTGAATACAATTTCTAGTTCCGTACAAGATCTTTATCGCCAAAAACGAACCAGTCCGATAGTAACTAGATCCCCACCAGTTCAAAATCAGCGAAATGTGGTACTCTTAAAAAAAACTATTTTATTTCACTTTTTTCATTAGTAATCTATATCTGAGGTGACGAATTCAAAACTGGTTCGGAATTATAGAAAAAGGTATGCAGAACGAACTAGATCTTATTTGTCGAATTTAGAACTAGTTCGGAACTATTGAAAAGGGATGCAGCGGGGGGCTTGTTTACTTTATAAGGATATATGTTTGGCGGATTTTCGTTAAAATACCCTTCTATATGCACTTCGCAGATGCTTTTTCATAGCATGGTAATACAAAACAAAATTTTTTGTTAACATTTTAATATCTTGGGACCGTCTGGAATCTAACCAATAACAGCGAGCACCTCTGCAAACTCAGCTACAGCCAAAGGTATGTAAACGTACATTTCTTACAATCATTCAAACAAATTTAATTTTGAAATTTGAAATTGACATTTCTTTCAAAGTAATTTAACATCGCACACACGGAAGAACCAAAACGATTAAAAATCGTGATACCTTTTTCTTTCGTCTGTCGATTTTAGAACTGTTTCGGAACTATAGAATTTAGAATTAGGCCGGAACTCTCGAAAAAGGGATACAGTGGGGAGGCAATTGACACTTCCTAGGACAACGCCATGTTAAATTCGCCAGTTGTTTGCATGCAAAAAAGATTTATCGTGAACCAGTACTGGGTCTAAATGTACTAGAAGCGCACCAGTTTAGAACTAGAGATTTTCCCCACAGGGAAGTAACCTCATAAATGTATGCCACTTACTTGCATATGTACACTGAGGGAAATAATGCATAGTAAAAATGAATACTTTATATTTGATTATCGTTTAAAAATGTTCGAATTTAAAAATAATATTTGACTGTTCACATCTGAGTACATATATAAGTGTACATACCAGTGTTGCCGTTTTAGCCCTTTGGTGGCTAAATTTGGCTACCAAATTTTTTTTTTGGCCACAAAAATTTTAAATTGCCCCTAGCCCTTTTTTAGCCCTTTTTAAAATTTATTCATCATTGACATTAAAATTTTTTTGTATGATTTTCATGAATTTAACTCTTCGCTCATAAAGCGAACGCCTTTCCTTTAAGGCAAGTAAACATATGTCTATGTATGTTCCTTACGTTTCTGGGCCGTTATCGTATCCGTTAACGATTTAACTATACATTAAATTATGTGTTACACAAAAAGTTTTTTTGTTGAATAAAATATTAATTCTTTTCAGAGTTCATTGTTTTTCTATACCAGTAATTATAGAAAATGTTTGCGTGTATATTTACATATTTATACTAGCAGTGCTTCTCTACACCAAATATTGAAAAACGAATGAAAAGTCCTAGAATTTTTCTATATGAAAATTTATCATTTGTTTTATTTCAAAATTTTTGATTCTTTATTTTAAATCTTAATCCAACACATTTGGATATACAACATTTTTTGTTTTTCCATCTTGGGTATGAATAAATAAACAATTTGGAATGCCAACTCTTGAACAGGCCACGTATAGCTACTAATTCCAGTAATCTACCACAAATATTTCAAGAGATATACTAGAAGAAAATTTTTGTTAGTATGAGTGGTGCCACGCCCCATTTTCCGAATTCGGGGAAACTTAACCCAAACCATCTGCATAATAGCCCGACTATGCCGTATAAATTTGGTTGAAATCTTGCACTTATTCTTTATATATAAGATGTGAGGTACCACGCCCTCTTTTCCAATACCGCCCATTTTTATCCATGAGTATGGAATTATTTGTTATACCTCTATACCAACTTCCAGTACTCTACGACAAATATTTCAAGAGATATACAACAACAAAATTTTAGTTAGTATGGAAGGTGCCACACCCCCTTTTACGAATTCGGGCAAACTTCACATAAACCATATGCATGATAGCCTGAATATTTTTATACTTTAGTTAGTATGGGTGGTGCCACGCCCCCTCTTCCGAATTCGGGAAAACTTCGCATAAACCATCTGCATGATACATCGAATATGCCACATAAATTTGGTTGAATTCGGTGAAGCTGTTCTCAAGTTATGAGGTCACACCAAAAACGTGCACTTATTTTTATATATAAGATGTAGGTAAAAAAATTTAGCTACCATTTTTAGCCACAACAATGATTTTTAGCTCTTTTTTAGCCCTTTTTAAGCTGGAATTTAGCTACCACTAAAAATGTTTCGCGGCAACACTGGTACATACGCACCCCAAGCATGCAGAGCGCTGCTCTGAGAGCGGTGACAACACACAAATTCATACATAGTACTTGTTTATCCGTACAAATCGCGTGCTGTGGTGTTGATGGATATTCAACATTTGAAAGCAAATTTATATGCCTGGGTGTAGCTGAGTGCGCAAAGATGCATTCCACAATTTGTTGATATCCAGAGTTGGTCAGGGTTCCAATTCCACTGCAGGCAACATGCAAGTTAAAATTTTTTTTTTTAGTTTTCGTCTTGATTATTCACTTCACGGATGCTTTTTCAGAACGAACGCGGTCATTTTAATATGTGCGTAATTGAATTCAATATCTACCAATATACAGTACTTTCGTTGACGTTTATAGTAAGATCAATTACGTTTCTATTTGATTTTAATATTTTTTCCCCTCAGTGTAGGTATGTAAAAGCTGTCATTAACTGACATAACCTCTGTCAGGAGGTCATAGAATATTGAACTTTCATTGGTAGTAAGTGCGCTTATCGTAACCATTTCGCCGAAATGCGCACGAAACGCTTGCTATTAAAACAACAAAGCAGGCAAAGAAAGCAATACGGGTATATGTGTATATATATATACATACATAGCGTTTTATTTTTGGCAAAATTGGATAATCGCATAAGCTTGTTAAGCCATTAACAATAAAATTGGAATAATTGTACCTACCTACGTGTACCTCAAATGTCTATTATTTAAATATGAACTGTGAAAATACAAAATTAGTGAGGGCATATGCCTTATTTTAATTCGATTTATTTTTGAAACAAACTCAGTGAGTAATCCTTAAATTTATTTGCCAACAACGTGTGTTCACCGATAAAAAGTTTCCAAATGCATGCACATTTATCTATATGTACTTATGTATGTACATATATACTACATTTATTCAGGTGCAAATACATATCTAAATGCTAAAAATATGTAGCAGAGGTAAGCTAAATTTATTCATTGAATGGAATTGAAATATGTGGTCACAAATAGCTAAACTAATTAATTTTTAACGCCGTATGACAGCCACATCTGTGCCAATATATTTTTATTGACACGTTCGCCCAGTAAGCAAATGTTACCGCCACTTCAAAATACATACATACGTAGATGTATTTTAAAATTTGCAAATATGTTAAGGCAAGATGCCTCGCGCATGTGCTAAGACTGAAGCTCGATAAATCAAATTATAGAAAAAGTTCTAACAAACAGTGGTTGTCCCTCGCCAGACAATAACAAATCTTGTTACCTAATCGGTCATAACCGTTTGCGCTCTCACGCGCACCGAATTGACCTGACCACGAAGACGTAGTGTCGTCATGCAGACGAAGAGACGTCGGTCATCCACAATCGAACCTTCTATTATAAGGAACTCTTCGATCCACCTAAGGTAGCTGCTTGTATCTTGGCTATTAGAGCTAGGAAACAAAAGCAAACGTTGATTGCAAATTTGTTCTTCTATCAACTGAAGCACCTCTTTCAAAACGTATCTATTTTCAGACAAAAAACTGTACATATATTACTACAAGAAAATCCCGTTTCGCAGTATCTATGTACATTTAAAAATAAAAGCATTTTTTACAGCACAGTATTTTTTGAAACAGTTTTCCAATAAAATAAAGGAATTCCTGGTATCATTGTACCATTGTACGCCCCGATATAAAATGGGCGCGTTCATAAGACGTTGAACCCAGCTAAATGAACAGCTGATAAATGTAAACAAATGAAATTGCAACAAATAGAGATAGTTGCGCCGACAGCATTTAGAATTCAACGTTGAGCTGCCGCCGTGTTGAAAAAATCTTTCAATGTTATAATGAATTAAACCGTGTGTAATTTGATAGCAAACATCTTAAAAACATATAGTTAGAAACGTAATATTATTATAAAATATTTTAGTTACTTCATCACATCAGTAATATAAAATTGAATAAATTTGTTTGCAACTGCCACCTAACAAAACGGCGTTAAATTTAATATAAGCGGCATTAGTCTTTTCGACACGTTGAGTTCAGGTAGCGTAAAAATTTTCCGCTGGAAAAAATGGCGGAAAGTTGACAACTGTTGAGCTGAGCGGAACTACTCAACTGCGCGTTTCTAAAACAAATAGCCAACAGTTACCCAACAACTACGACTTATGAACGCGCCCAATGATATATTTAACAAAAGCTAAAGAAATCCAAATCTCCCACTTTGTACAAAAATTTGGAGAATTCAAAAAAGTTACCATCAAGCTACGTGGTTGTCTCTAGATCGAAAAACGAGAAACCAAATCGATCATGTTGTGATAGACGGAAGGCATGCTTCCAGTGATCTGGACGTACATACACTCCGAGTTCCAAATATCTACTCGGACCACTATCTTGTTTCAGCCAAGATACGCACCCGCCCCTGTGCAACAAAAATTGTGCGCCCAAAAATGCAAGCAAAGCTTAACGACGAATTCTGCAATCACAACAGCCAGTCAAAGTATTCGCTACTCGACTCTCACACCTGCTCTCAGAGAGTACTCTTCAACAAACCGACATATGCGAGCAGTGGAACCACATCTCCCGTTCATTAAGTAGCGCCGCCGAAGAAGTAGTCGGATTTCATCGAGCTCGAAAGAACAACTGGTAAGATGAGGAGTGTCAGGAAGCTGCAGAGAAAAAAGATGCTGCCTATAGGGCCACGCTGCGATCGGGCGTAACGCGAGCCATATGGGATCAATGCAGGCAGCTGAAGAACGAAGCGAGACGTATTTGCCGCATTAAGAAGAGAGAGTCCGAAAAACGTGAGTGTTGGCCGACAGGGAAAACGCCTGTAAATTTTACCAGAGAGTTAGGCGACTTACGGAAGGTTTTAAAGCCAGGGCAAGCTCTTGTAAGAACAACAGTGATGACCTAGTAACTGATGTCCAGAACATACTTAAATTATGGAGGTAACACATTTCCACCCTACCGAATGGCAACAGCTCTGAAAGTAGTGGAGAGGACGAACTCGATCTCATTTTTAGGACACAAAACATGTCAATCCTTCAAGTGGTTTTAATTAATTACACCAGACTGAGATTGAAACACCCAATTTTTCTAAATTTTTGTGTATGGGAGAGTTTTCGACCCTCTCTAACCGGCTAAAGCAAATTGCAATAATCACGTTCTCTTATACCTGTGACAGGTATTAAGTATTTTTACTACGAACCGAGCAAATACCATATGCGTGTTTTGAAATATGAGCTAAGTACTATGTGAGAAACATGGTATTCATCTAATAACAATTGGCACGTTCAGAAGGCGCAACAGCTCAGTAACTGTTGCGATTGCACCTTCTAAGCGCGTTGTTTTGTACTTCTGATCAACTGAACGGTTGCGTGTTAGATGATCCTAATATTTTTCTGATCATTTGAGACGAGAGGTTGTGTGTTTGGAATTTGACAGCTAATGTATCAAGCCGTTCAGAAGACACATTACGATCACTGATTTTTTTAGCAACGATTGAGCTCAACTGCTGCGACTTCTAAACCTACCCAATACCATCTAAATTTTCTTAGTATTTCGCTGGTAATCTATGAAACTCAGCTGCGAATTGTCAAAATGAAAACAAAACGATTTCCATCATTAGGTTTGTATAGTAACTTCTCCAGTAAAACATTGCAGCGAGAGCGTAAAAGCAAAATATGTAGAGCGTAAAATTGAGAAGAAGAGAAAACTAGCAGAAAAAGTTATTGAACACAAAACTAGTAAAAACTTGCAAGCGAATAGTTGTTGTACCGTTTTGATATTCTGCTGTAAACATTTTAGTATTTATAAATCAGTTTTAAACTCTTTGCTTAACACACAAGCACTTACACATTAATATTTTGATTTCCACTCATTTTCTTTTGTTTGTGCTTCTTCTTCTTCTTCGGCTAGCTAATTTTTGCTAGTAAAAATTTCACTAGCAAGAATTTGCAGCTCTCCCGTGTTGTTACGCTCTCAATTCAGTGCTCTCTTGCAAACCTATTGTTATTTTGTGCCAAGAAGCTAGTATGCGACATCTTTTTATTTACTGTTTATTCTTTGGCTGTAAAGAATTTTAATTTCCTTGTGCAAATCCATACTTACTTATTTATTTATTTATTATTAGGAAAGCGCTGGAAATAAGCGGCTGGCATCCAAATAATATATAGATTGATTTAAGTGCAAATGTTTATAGATTCAAAAAGCTTTTCTGGAGGTTTTGGGATCCGAGGGATCTGTATCTGCAATTTGTTTTTACCAAAACCGGTTGCTGGGGGCGTTTTGGTGCAAAAAACATAAAGAAACATTGGCCCTTCTTTTTATTTTTGCGTCAAGGCGCACCCTAGCGGCCGTTTTTGGTAAACGTAAATTCCCTAGAAAGGCCTTTTTTAATGTGTGAGTAAATATTTGCATTTAAATCAATACATATATGTAAATTGTTTTAAATGCTGCTCTCCGACCACCAATTTCAAATTGTAAATATAAACGCTTAAAATCGCCTACCTGAGAAATCTGAGAAATTTATTTTCTCTCAGAAGGATTGGTTTCATGAATTCCAAAGAAAAAAAAAAACTGGAAATGTCTTAAAGTCTGTTTTCACGAGCCCGAAATTGCGCAATTTCCACACTCAATTTTAATTTGAAATTTTTGCTGTTTACACGACCATCTTTCAATCTCAATTTCGATGACAGTTTGTTTTTTTTTCGTTTGTAGTTGTACTGTTAGTTTTCTTTGGCCCGGTTTGTTTGTTTTGTTTTATTTGCTTGTTATTGACATTTGTTTTTCTTCATTAATTCACAATAAGCTATTTTCAGAGTTGTATTCGCGAAGTTGAGGCAATTTCGTCTCAATTTCGATGAGCTACATCGATGTTACCACCACCAACACGCTTTCATTCAAACGAAAATATGGCTGTCAAGCTACCAGCTGACCGTTCATTGCCAGCAATAGATATTAAGCATAAAGCTCTTGCATACATACATACATTTCCGACCATGAGCAAAGAGCCCTCTCCATTGGCAATGTATTTTCCGACATGATTATCACGATAGTGTTTGCCTTAATTAGGTTAAAACTTTCCTCCGTTAAATACACAATTTGACAAATAACCGTAAGAGGAAACATAAACGGTACCGAGAGAGAAGGACATTTCCATACAGCCATAAGGCTTTTGATTTGCGACAAAAATTGTAGTGCTTTTTTCATCATATCGGTGCTAACTTGCAGTCGAAATTTACATCGATGAACAACAATATTCTAGAACTTTAACGCAAGGGAACTCGAATCAGCTAACATTTCTTTGAAGTTGCTAGCAATGCCACAATTAAAGAATAATAAGAAGTTAGCTAGTGAAAACTAAAAGGGTAGTTGTTTTTTTTAAATCAAAGGAGAGTCATTTTTTGTAGTAATCTTTGTGACAGCATATACCGCAGACGAGATTGTGGTACATGAGAAGTTAGGAGTACGTTTCCATGCACTCCCTCATTACCACTTCGCTGCCTGGAAGAACAATGAGCATTAAACAACTGAGTTATAAAATAAATAAATCATATTAACTATACCATGCGTATATTAACCTGTTAAAAATTCTCTTTCGTTTTCATTGGGCGGGGTTTTAACGTGGCGGCACCCAAACCCAGCGTTTCAAGCCTTCTCACTTTAGTTCGCTCCCAAACGGGTATTTGGTCGCTACCCAGAGGATACGTGGATATAAATATTCGGCCGTTGTGAGCTGCGATTTGAACCGTACGCACAAGAATCAATTCTGGTCACTCTCAGGTGAATGGAAGTTAAAAGTTTTTCCCTCTTACGTGGATTTCTGCATACGAAACCATCCTCCTATGATGTTGGAGAAGATAATAAGAGCCGCAGAACTGAATCGTCCGACGACATCGACATTATCGGTAAAAACAAGAGCTACGTCTGGTCTACCTTCTCGGAATTAGATACAGAAGCAAACACAGACAGTCGGAGCATATGCGTCATGGCACCCGCGTCATTGTTGACAGTCACAAGTTTGAAAAGTAAACGACTTCGTTTATTTGGGATCCAGCATTAACACCAATAATAATGTTAGCGTTGAAATCCAACGGGGAATCACTCTTGCCAACAAGTGCTAAATACTTCGAACTGAGTACACAAGTAAGAAGTAAAGTCCTCTCGCATCGTACAAAAATCACACTCTATAAGTCACTCATCATGCCTGTACATGATCTTGGGGTTTTCGAGAGAAGGATTCTGTGCAAACTTTATGGGCCTTTGCGCGTTAGCCATGGCGAATACCGCAGACGATTTAACGATGAGCTCTTTGAGATTTACAACGATATAGACGTAGTGCAGCGAATTAAAATTCAGCAGCTCCGCTGGCTAGGTCATGTCGTTCGAATGGACAGAAACGCTCCAGCTTTGAAAGTAATCAACGCGGGTCGCGATGCTGGTAACAGAGGAAGAGGAATGCCTCCGCTTCGTCGGAAAGAAGAAGGTGGAGAAGGATTTGGCTTCACTTGGCATTTCCAATTGGTGTCAGTTGACACAGTAGATAAATGACTGGCATGCTGTTTTGGACTTGGCCAAAATCGCTCAGGCGGTTACAGCGCCAATAAAGAAAAAGAAGAAGAAAAATGCTCATAAATACATAAATACTACGCCCGAGGCTAAAAACTGTATTTCGTATGAAGTCACTACTCGACACTCACATAGAAACTTTACTCAATTAGACATACTAATTTGCATATTTTTTGCTTAGAAATAAAAAATACAAAAGTATGAGTAGAGTGTATGGACACACATACTTTTGTAAATGTCTACAGATATGCACACGTACATTTATTATTTTGTTTGACGCTAACGAAATTTTTACACATGTTGCCAGCTTCACGTGAAACGTGACTTATTTCGTATGACACCAGGTCATCAACGTGCTAAAACAAACCACTTGCCACCCTTTTCACCTTACATACCCAGGGGGCAAATGTAATGTATACTAATAGAAAAAATTATCTGTGAAACGGCACATTCGAAAATGCATTATTTTTCCCAAGGCGATGTCCTAGGAAAAGTGGGGCATTCAATTTTGCATTACCAGTAATGCAGGAATGAATGCGATTTAATATGAATTTTTAGCGAGTTTTTGGATACATTCGAATTATTTACATACATTACATTATTACCACGCGTGGAATGCCTTGCTACTTTTCCCACTGGGTATATATATACAATGGACGAAAACGGAAAAAAGTGTTTATTCAACTAATTGAAAAACTACTTTGAAACAAATGCAGTAAGTAAATGTTTCGTATTTTGATACTCTTTTTACCGAAAGAAACAATTTGTGTTTTGGAAGTATGACAAAGCATCTTTGAAGTGCGGCACGAAAGCATATTCAAAAGAAACATACTGACTTTGAAGTGCTTTAATCCAAATACATTTTAAAGTAGTTGAAATCAAATGCAGAGTCGGGCAATCGGATTGCTGCTTGCACACAATTCAAACTTAACATTTGAATGCACACTTACATGTCTGGCTGTAGCTTAGCGTGCAGAGATGCTTATATGAAAAGAGGAAGAAATCCTACTATTTGTAGTTCGTAAAAAAGTACTTTTTAAATTACTTTTAAAATAGTTCACTTTCCGACAGGCTACCGAAATATACATACCTATGTAAAAGCTATAGTATATGAGTGAGTAGTGGTGCGGCAATGATATGATGGATATTTGTGCACTATCTTGCTGGATTTAAAACACAAATTCGTAGATATTTACATACTAGAAACAAATCATAAATTTGCACTTTTATACACTGCCTACCGTCAGCTCATTGAGGGAGCGTTTGAGGTGCAACACTGATAACAGCCAATGGCAGCTGCCGTTGCCACAGTCACTAAGCTTTAGCCATCGACAATGTTTATGTGTCTCATGTTTTTATTCTCTTTAGTGTTGTTTTTGGTTTTATTATGCTTGTGGGCACATTGTACCCGCACTAACTATGCCTAAAATAGCACACAGCACTGCGGTCGTTCGCCGTGATTCATGTTGCGTTTATGCAAAAGCATTGAAGAAGCGCGCACCTGCTGAAGCGTAGAGTAATTCGCAAAAGTGATCACGAAATTACTGTGGCCCAAATCCATCTCAAATCAGGCAGGCTAACAATTTCACATCGTAGATTTGCTTGCCGATGAAATATGTTATTCCAGAAGGAAAATGAGAGGATACGTATTTTTTTCTTTTTTTTTTTGAAAAAACGATTTTCAATAAAGATATTCGCATATCAATTTTGAATGATAAAAATGAAATTGCACATAAAAAAAAAATTGTTTTGCCTGCCATTTTTTTTTCTAGTTAAGATAAGGCCTAGCTTTCATTGAAAATTTCTTTACTCAAAATTCAGAGAGGGAAATTTAACTGCTGGTGGATCGTACAGATTCAACGCACTTAATACAAAAACAGGTATAACAGTAATTTTTTAGTTAATGTATACAACTAAGAAGAAAAAACAAATTTCCATTAATTGGATGCGAATTTTATGAATTTATTTATGCAAAAAAATCGCGATTTGATACATACGTACGAGTACGAGTACGAGTAGCAGTCGTTATGTCGCATGTTGCACAGAATAGAAACATGAATCTCCGATTTTGTCGCCAACAGAAACAAAACAATTAAAGTACTTCTTTTAGATTCTTACTTGATTAATCCGTTTACAAATTAATTTTGTAAATATTGTTTTCTAAAAACTGTTTTGATAAAAAAATTGATTTTATCAAGCAACCGCCACCTCCATCTTAGACTTTTTCCAGTTAAACTTTTTCTTCTAGTACGAGTGATATTTTGTATTTTAATGTTTTGGAACACACCTTCTTCTCATATATTTCGTGTGTGGAGTATAATGAAAATTGTAACGTATTTACATATGCAAATATGTATTTCGTTGGTGTCTCTAGCTTTTTATTCTACTGTTTTATGCGCGATAGAATTGACTACTTTGAGAATCGATTTGAACAAAATCAGTAGCAAAATACACTTATAATTCCCAGACCTTTTTGTCGGGAAAGTTTATATCGAAGTTTCGAGGCTTGTCGTTGCACCTTTTGTAGGTTGAGTAGATAGGATTCGGAGCCAACCGCCTCCCACCATACCCGCGTGCCATAGGTGAGAATAGGCCTAACTATCGCCGTATAAATCCAGTGTATTTTGTACGGTCGAAGCTTCCAGTCATTCCTAATCGTAGCTTTACAGTGGTGGAGCGCGTTAAGCTCCTTTTTTCCCCGCTCCACGGCGTTCCTTTTCCAGGGAAGTTTAGAGTCGAGAATAACGCCCAAACCTTGCCTCTGTTGACAACGGAGGACGGAGTTCGTAATTTGTCATACTTAATTAGGTCCTTAACAGTTAAAGCCTGAGCATTTTTAGTAGTCACTATTCTTAGGTCCATACATACATAGGCACATACGTATGTACATACATACATACATACGTCACATGCACGTGAGTAAGTTTCTGTTTTACGGTGTCATTTGCATATCGGCATAACATGTTGTCAGTAGTATGTAGTGTATAGAATACCTGTACAGCGTATCCTTGCACGTGCATTTTTCTATGCAAAAGCTACGTATCCTTTTTGTATTTTTTTTTCACTTATTGCAACTGTTCTACTCCTCCTACAGCACTTTGTGTGCTTTATCTAGATTTGTATATCTTACATACATACATATATATTCTAATACAGGTATGTGTGTATTCAAATGACTATGTGTGGCAATTGCGAGCGCTCGTTTGGCCAGAGATGAGCTTTGGCTTGCGTTTTAGCAGAGGTGCAATCACAGCTGTGTGGATATTAAATGCCTTAACAAAATAGACCTTTCACATGTTTTGTTACCACAGAAGCATGCACATTGCCTTATATACGAGTAGAAATGTACTTACCAGCAAATGCATTGTAATTTTTCCAGTTCATCAACCCCGACATTTGCTATTTCTATTACTTGCAGTTATATTTGTATGTTCTATTTTTAATTTTTACACCTGTCTACTTCGCGTTTTACTGTTTTTATTTAATTTAATTTTGTTATCATAACTGCATTCTGGTGCCTCTCACTCATCATTTACATACTTTTCATAGCGTTTCTGTTTCTTTTCAAATTTAGCTGTAATTATTCCGTAGTTAATATTAATTTGCACATGGTAGATAAGCAAATTAAGTTATTCAAATTAAGGCGACTCTTATTTTTAAGCTCGATTTATTTTCTGTACAAGGGGTGTTCGAAGAGCACTGCAATTATATTAGACGATGAACGAAATAAAACAGAATTTTGCTTTTAGTTAAAATAATTGGCAGCATAATAATATTACTGCTCAACGAAGGAATAAATATTTATGATGTTACATTAAATTTTATAATTAATAGCAAAGCACCCTGACATGTTTAAGGATCGATAGCTAGCTATTTATAAATTCTACCATATTTTCTTGTTTTAGTAAGAAGCCATCAGGGTTGGGCACGCTGCACCAAATTTTTAATGTACTGAGCATTTCATTACCACTATTCCTGTAATGGTAGTGAAATTTGAAATGCATACAGTGGTAGTGAAAATTTCGTTTTCGCTACCACTAAGCAATTAGTGGAAATGCATTTCAATACCACTATATGGTTAGTGGCTATAAATTCCTGAACAAAACCGTTCTAAGGAAACGGGTATTTAAATCACAGATCGCTAAATTTTCCTAAATTTGTAATTAGTCAGTGATAGTGAAATTTTCGTTCCCTTACCGCTAACGAGATATGTAGTGCTAGAGTAATTTGAAATGCACTACCACCAGTGTTGCCAGAACTTTTTCAGAGAAAATGCTGAATGGGCAAAAAATAAAGCTAGAAAAAGCTAAATCAAAATTCAAGTTACGGCTAATAAAAATTGCTAAATCAACATCTCAAATATTTTTGGTTGTTATTATAACTTGATAACAGTGTCAATATTTAGGACAAAAATGATGCATTCTTGTAAAGAACAACTTATTTTATACTTTTACCCGGTTAGTACAACTTGCGGGTACCATTCCTGGCCAACTTCTCCGCAACGCGACTCCCTACAATATCAATATGGCTTGTTAGCCAAATAAGTCTCACCGGGGAAATTTAGCTTGACAACGTCGAGCGGTTTAACACACTTTCGATTGATGCTATTTTGATGGTGCCCTTCATGAAAGAACCATCCACCGACAAACTTCAACCTATCCGTGTAGAAATTCACCGGCGTCGTCTTGCAACTACTGTTTCAGTTTCACTCATTGCTAAAGGTGATGTTAGTTTCGAAAGAGCTCAAAATCTAGTCTACCGTCGCAGATATCGCACAAAGTCGAAGCCTCAAAAGCCTTTCTTTGTGTTTTATAACGAGGGAAAATACAAAAATGTGCGATAATTTTGTACTTCATGGGCGCAAAACGCACTTTTTCGCGCCTCTGAGTACCTTTTGAAAGTGTAAGCTTAGATGCTTACTTATATTAAATGAGAACTCGCCGAAGTAAGATATCATGACAGCATTTGTCTTTGTTTTTCAATCCATACCTAACACTACAAATAGCATAAAACATTTTAACACTATTGAAATTTGCAGCTATTACTTAGACAAAAGTAAAAAGCTAAAAAAAGCTAAATAATTTTAAGAAAAAAGCTAGAAGCTTAACAGGATTTTTCCGGCTAAACCCATAACCATAGAGTGGTAGTGAAATTTGAAATGCACTACAACTGACCACTAAAGCTCTAGAAAGCCAGGCGTATTCGAAATTTGTATATTCATCAAAGTGAATTCAAAATTTAACAGAGCACATTCTTAGATAAATTGAAGATAAACTAAAAATAAAAATAAAAAGTACTTAATAAGAGTCACCCTAATATACACACATTTATACAAACGTATGTATATAAGTATGCATATCAGCACGAACATTTATAATCGTATTCAACCCAGCATTGTGCTAATTGTTTTTGCTTGGTTTAAGCGCTGCGCTTATTAAAATACTTCTTATTAAAAATCATTTAAGATTACTTCGGCTTATTTACATAAGTGTGGAGGCTTTGTAACTTGATTATTTCTGTAGGCACACTCACATTACACACGGTATTATAAATGCATGTGCTTACATACATACGTACATATGTTATCTGATAATTACTTGTAAACATTTCATTATTTAAGTATTTTAACATTTTTATTATTTTTCTTCTCTTTGCAGGTAACTTGCAACAATTTATTTATTTGTTCTACTCGTCAAGCTGTCGTTCATGTAATTTGTACGAGTGAGTTTCGTGTGAATAGAAATTCCTACAATATGAAATGCAGGCACTGTAACGGTATAACTTTTATTAACAAAAAAATACTTTTTAATGATATTTTATTTTTTTGAAAAAGAAGCTATTTTTGAGTTATATGTTTTACTTAGGGCTGAATTCACAGTGCGTAGTTAAACCATAAGAAGTTAAACCATCGTTAAATTAACAGCTAAAGAGTTTAACTATGAATTAATATCCGCAGTGGTATAGTTAACTATAAAAATTCATATCGCCTGTAACTATACAACCTCGAAAAATCGATG
>NW_023458556.1:67447030-67476292 GCF_013731165.1 Rhagoletis pomonella
ATGTGGGTGGTGCCACGCCCATTTTACAAAAAACAATAATATTGTGTCTTGTTAAGAAATTGTTGTAAGTTGGGGTCTTTCGTTATAGAAATATCGGAGTTTTCGTATATCTGAAATTTAGCGTTATATGGTAAGTTGCGGTAAGTGTCACGCCCATTTTCCAAAAATTTCCCTAAGTATGATTTTCTGCTAAGAGGTCTTTGCATATTTCGATTTTGAGTAAGTTAGCTTAAATATTTACTAATTTATCGCATTTTTCGTATTTCTGTAAATTACCGTTATATGGGAGGTGGGCGTGGTTCTTGTCTGATTTGATTCTGATGGACTCGGGCGAGCCTAAGATATTTTAAAAAAAATTAAAATTTTAATTTTTTATACAGATGGCTTTAGAGCATAATGAATCATATATTTGCACTTACCATTAAAAATTCAAAAAAGGCGGATTTTCGGTCTCGCTACTGTACAGCCTTCATATAAGAAATAAATGCGTACTAAAGTCCGTCTAATGTGACATAAAATTGCTTAAAGTTGAATTTGCCACCCACAACAATAACGAATGGTTGCAGGGTTGAATTATTTTCCAGGCACTGTTTTCTTTTCTCTGCAATTGCCTGATTTACTTCACAAGATTGGGTTACTGTGACTGTGAATATATTTTGAGATATCTAACCGCGTTTGCGCATATTGCACATTTCCATCAATTATAATTTAGAAATAAAAGAGACTGATGCTTTGTTTTGCTGCATTTCCGAATCAGAGAACAGCTTTGAGTATGATCGAGCCTTTTTGATCACACTCACTAAAAATCAAGCACAAGCGAACGCCACACTCGGCTACTATGTGTTCGATCGAGATGCATACCCGACAGCTGCTTTGGTTACGAACGAGTCTGTTCGATCACCCTCGCTATAAATTGAGCACAAGCGAACACCACACTCGGACACCCGCAGCTAACCCGAAAATTTGTGTAACAATGAAACGGACACCCGAACATTGCGATAAAATGCAGGACAACAAAGAAATTTACGCTGAAGGTAACTGGCGCCAATATGTTCCCACAAAGCATACGAAAATGTTGTTGCTTTGTGCTTGTGCATACGCAATGAAAAAATTAGAAGCGAAGTAGACAAAAATGTGTTTGCATCTATTTCGTATAGTTTCGCGTGGAAAGCTGTGTGTGTATATATTAGAACACAGCCTAAAACTATGTAGGTACATAAATACTTTTACAAAAAATAAATGTGCTCCGAGTGTATAGGGCTTGGGCATTGCCGATCTACACACATTTATACCTAAATGGATGTAGGCGTCGTGATGCCGCGTTTTGTATGAGCAAAAATATAAGAAATGGTTAAATGTACACTTAAACAAACTACCGAAAAATTCAACCTTCTCTTTACCCTCTACGCACAAAAACTAAGAGCACCGCGATGAGAAGGCAACATTTTTTGTAGAAACAAAAACGTCATAAGCCAATCAAGAAAATTTTGTGCACACTCGGGTTGAAACTCGAACACCCGGGTATATTGAGCTGCAAAGCACCCGAACCCAATCAAGTATGTATGAAAAGCAATCGGGTGTTGTGGCCAACATGTTCGTCTTGAGCTCAGTCGATAACGAACAATACTTCTGCTCGTATACAGAGAACGATGCAAAGCGGGTTTTGTTAGATGATCGAGTATACACGAAAATCATGCACCCGCTGCAGATGTCTGTTCCGAATAGCACCATTATTTGTGTGACGCCCATTTACAAACTTTGTTCAATTTACCTATTTTTTTTTTAAGTGTATCAAAAAAAAAATACTTTCATATTACAAGTTTGGAAGTAAAGAACAATATAGATGTATAAAAAAGTAAATAAAGTCAAGGAACAGCACCACGAGAAAAACGACTGTCCTTCGAAATTAAGTACGGATGATCACCGTAGCAATACATCCAAAAAGCCATCTGCTACAAATGCTCATTAGGTTAAAGGGCTTGTGCACTCGTAAAAATACGAAAAAGTTGCTAGTTACTTTGACAAATCATGCCATAGTCAATATACATTAATGGCAGTCTATTTATTAGTTTCCAACCACTTTCAACTCGAATTAGTATACATTTTTTTTAGTAACTTACTCAATTTTGACTTCAGTTTTTAATATAAACTTTTCAATTCCAACTGCACATGTTTAACGAGTATGTCATTTGTGCTATTTGATGTTAATAATTTTATCAGTGCTAAATCCTTTTCGCAGAACTTTTCCCCTATGCTGCAGCAAATATCAAAGTTTTTCATACTGCGTTTGTCATACAAACTTTTCCCGATTATCTCTCATGAATATAGTATTATGTACATATGTATGTACATACGTTCTCTGACTAGGCAACATGTCAAACGTTGCTTGACTTTAGCATCGTATTTCTAAGGACGCACTGTTTATTGGAGCAGCAAAATGTTCTTACTTAGCATTGTTCAGAAAGCAATTTTTTCAACTGTTTGCAATTTTTCCTTTTTTGTGTTGTTTCCCTTCGTATCTGAAACTTTATTGCTTTGAATTCAGTAAAATCTATACCGCTTTTAAATGTCATTTGCAACCGCGCACACAAAGTTACATGCCTTAACATGTGTATGCGCATGAGCATACATAAACTAAGCGATCTAACCGGCAGTTTTCAAAACACAAATGGTGCTGGTAAAAAGCAAAAAGTGCGATGTAACTGGGTCAGGTGGGTTCAAATCATAAGCCCACATTTAAAGGAAGTTGACTGACTGTGTAAATGCATGCTTGTAATATGTATGCGGACATATAAATGATGTATATTCTGTCAAATTGTAACCGGGAGTGAATCCTTGCAATATGTACATTAGGATGCCCATCGATTTTTTTTTTTTTTTAAATTTCAAGATCCTACACCCTAATTTCCTTCCTTTTTATGAGAAACGTTATTGCCTATTTTTATAGATTTTATTAAAATCAATAGAGGTCTCGACTTGTCGTTTTAGGTCAGAAAATACGGTTTTGTAGATTTAAATATGAAAAATATGCATGAAAAATAAGAAAACCTTATAAATTCAAAAAAATGCACTAAAAACATTATATAAGCCTTCAGTTAATTCATACGTTTATTGAAGTGTTTAAAGCTAAATAAAGCTATGTACAAAAAATTTTTAATTCAATTTTGCTTTTAGCAAATACGTACATTGCAATACACGGGTGTATATATGTATAGAAAAATTTAGTCTTAAAATACTACATCACATAATTTAACTTAATCTTTAGTTAGCGACTCATTAGCGTACATAATGAAATAGTTTTTCATATTCTCAAAAATAAAACTTTCCCGGTTCGGTCGTAAAAGGCTCTTATAAATAGAAAACGAACTTCTACATCCACAGAAGTAATTGGAGCATGCTTAAAAGCGACCAGTTCGCTTGTAGTATATTCATTTTGTAAAACACTTTTTTCATTACTCAAATCAAAAAAAGTCGCAATTTCCTTAATTTTTTTTTAATCCTTGATTTTTGCTTATTTATTTTTAATTAACTGTGCGATATTACCTTCTATAGCAGTAGTGTCCAACCGGTAGCTCGCGGGCGCCTGGTAGCTCGCGACCTAAATTTTAGGCGCCCGCAAACAAGAAGATGAACAGAATATTTTGTATTGAATTGAAAAGTTTAACAATTGGAAGCTTTTTTGGTACATAAGTAGGCTTTTATTTTTGAATTTTCACGAACTCATTCACTTCTTTTCTTTCTATGCTAGACATGACAGAATCTCTGTTTCAGGATCTTCAAAACAAAAACAGCGTAATCTCAGCAATAAAAAAGTGTCGTTATCTGATGACCTACCAAACGATATTCATGACCAAATTAAAAGCGATTTCAAGAAATGTGACTAGGTTTCCTTATAAATGGATCATTCGACCGATGTTTCAGACTCTCCGCACTTATTAGTGTTCATCAGAGTGGTATTTTCTGATTTTTCTGCTAAGGAGGCACTGTTAGTCAATCTGACTTTGGAAACTCGTACTCGTGGGCAAGATATATATATATATAACGTAGTGAAAAAGAAGGAAAATCTGATTGCAAAAACACTCAACCTTGACAATGTTATGAGCACGATCGTTCGTATTGTGAATTTGATTCGCGGATGACCGTTAAAACATCGGCAATTCAAAGCCTTGCTCCATGAATTTGAGAGTGAATTCGGTGACATATTCTACCACTCTGAAGTAAGGTGGCTGAGTCAAGGTAAAGTGCTCTCAATATTTGTAGCTTTGATGACAGAAATAAAGATTTTCCTGAAATCCAAAGGCAGCACTTTTAACCGATGTGACTGCAAAACTAAATGATTTCAATACAACTTTGTAATCTCGAAATCGATGTATGGATAGAGCAGTTGACAAAGAAAAACTTTCACCATTTCCAGACGTTTACTCTTCTGGAACAGGCTTTTTCACAACTAATGGTTATAAAAAACAAATACCGAAACGTACTGACTGACGAACATGTCAAAAATAACATGATTTTAGCCTGCACAACTGTGCAATATAAACCAGATTTTAAGAAGTTATCTGAAAATATGAAGATTCAAGCATCATATTAAGTTTATTGGGCAAGTGCTGCGAGTCGTACGATTTGAAATCGGTGCGATTTGCAAACTATTTTTGATTATTTTTAGAGAAAGTAATAAATATTTCAAATGAAAACGGCGAGAAACACATACCTTACGTCATATCTATCGATTCAGTGCCAAATTTTGCAGTTTTGTTAATCAATCTCCGAAGAAGGTTTTGCAGATCCCATCGATCTCAAATCGTACGAATTGCAGCACATTCCCATATGTTTACAATAAAATGAATGTTCTTCATTAAAATATTATGCATATTTATTAATTTAACTTAACTGTATAAACTTTAACAGGTTCCCTGTCCTCATGCAATACATCTTTTTTCATGGCATACGTCCCCCGTTCTTTTCAGGATTCTTTATCTGATTTGATATTATTTGCATATACAAATATGCAAAGAGCGTAGATTATATGCCCTTATGCAAAAAAAAATTAAATATTTAATTTCTCATTTATTATACATAAGGCTGGGAAATAGTTTTCGATAAGGTACGTCCTTTGTATCATATTCAATCCACAACTATTTTGTATGTTTCCACACAAAAACACTATATTTTTTCCAAAATACCTAGAAATATGTATCTGAAGTCAGCATTGATTTTGCTCATATATGATGCATGGCCTTGTGAGACAAGGTAAAAAACTGTTCCCATGAATCACATGTGATTCATTGGACAGGGAACCTGTTAATAATAAATAAATATTTTGAAAGGATCAGTTAGTAGAATATATACATTGAATATAAGAAGAGTGAAACGAGTTGACGCAGTTAAGATTGAAGTTAAGCTAGCGGTGCCGGCGTATTATAGCGATAGTTTCAAAGTAGCCCTTTGTCCAAGTTCTGTTGGACACCACTGTTCTATAGCATTAATCTTCTTCTGTGCATCGATTATCAAACTTATTTGTGTTTTAAGTGGATTCTTTTTTTCCAACTTTGTTATAGTTTCGCTTTAAAAACCATAATTTGAATGAATAAAAACCAACTGAGATTTAATTGAGCTTTACTGTAGAGTTTCTTGAACTTTCCTAAGCGAAAGCGACTCGCTGGCGTCGAGTTCTTTTATCACTTCTGAAAACTCTTCAAAATACTTTACGTAATATCCAGTTGTGTCCAGACATGTTCACCATCTGGTAATAATGGGTTCTGGCGGAAGAGGTACATCAGGAAATTTTAATGGGTTCTCTCCAGTTCTGCAACATTAAGCAAACATTTTTTCTCGCTTAAATGCTGCTCTTTATGCATAACCGCAACAATAACATTCGCGACGAACCTACCCTGGATATCAGTCGTTTCATCTACTGACACCCACAAAAAATTTCCTTTCAACGCAGATTTTATTCGTTCTAACTGTTTAGCGTACCGATGTAGGTCTTTCTCAACGCTGACTCCGAGGGAATCCTTTCGCTTGTGTATTTCTTTAAAAAAGGTTTAGATGTGGGTTGTTTAGCTTTCCTAGAGGTATATTGGCAGCAATAAAGGCTTCGCATAAATTCATGCATGTTGTATGACTTATTGCTTTGTTGCATGCTTTGCAGAAAAGAATACTGCCATCTGTCGTGAAGATATCCTGATGCTCTTTCAAAAATATTCTAATTTTTTTGCTTCAGTCCTCATTGATTTTGGCATGGTCAACTAAAATAATGTACGATTTTAAGAAATTATTCAAAGTCACTGGATCACAAATTTTAGTTTGGTTTTTGTTCTCCGCTATCTAATTTTTATGTAGAATTGCTCGGTGATTCTGAAAATCGAGTTAGTCACAAATGTGACTCCATAAATCACAAAAATACCTTTTCGAGATATTTGCAATTTACCGTTATTCAGCTTAAAACAAAAAGTGGTTCCACTTAATCACGTATATCTTACAAACCGATTTAATAATCTTAAAAGGAAATACGTCAAATCAAAGCCAATAAAATTCTCCATAAACCATATATACATCACTTTCCGATAGGACTGATAGTTTCTGACAAATGAATTAATCACTTTCCGATAGGACTGATAGTTTCTGACAAATTAATTAATCATTCCAGTTTTTTTTATTTTTTTACGAAAAAATTAAAAAAATCAAACTTTAACAGAAGAAAAACTTAAAAAATAACAGGTTCTGCCAAATTTTTGCATTTGTACTAAAGCCTGGTCTGTTACAAAAAAAAAATCAAGTTACTGATGAAGAAAATCGATGGATAAATTAGAAATAATGAGTGGTCAAATGAAAATGCGCAAAGAATTTTTGTATGAAATATGAGCAGTGAAGCGTGTTACTCAGGTGTACGTGGCGTATGAGTAACTTTCTTTCCTGCTCATTTTTCATACAAACAAGTAAGAAAGTCTAAGTTCGGGCAGAGCCGAACATTAAATACCCGGCGCACGTATTAAATATATGTTTTTCGCCTTACCGAAAGCTACGGCTACATGGTAAGCCGGGGCGTATCAATTTTGAGTAAATTAGAGTCCTTAAATTTCGATTTTGAAGTTTCAAGCAGTTCTGAAATTTACCGTTATATGAGAAGCGGCCGTTATTTTAGTCCGATTTCAATAATTTTCAACGGTTTGCTTATATGTGGCAAGCACAATAACCACACCGAGTTTGGTACAAATTGGTAGAACGGTTACTGAGATACATATATGTGATCATAAGTGGGCGGTGCCACGCCCATTTTCCAAAAATTTATCACAAACGTATTTCTTGGTAAAGAATTGTTGCAAGCATCAATTTTGAACAAATTAGCTTCAATATTTACTGATTTATCGAAGATTTTGTATTTCTCTAAATTACCGTTATATGGGATGTGGGCGTGGTTATCGTCCGATTTTAAAAATTTTCGGCGATTTTGTATGCTGTACCAAGGCCGATAACTGTGCCAAGTTTGGTAGAAATTGGTACAGCGGTTACCAAGATATACACATGTAACCATAAGTGGGCGTGGCTACGCCCATTTTCCAAAAATGTATAATATTCTTATTTTTTGTCAAAAAATTATTGTAAATACCAATTTTGAGTGCTTTATCTTCAGTAGTTACTAAAATATCGCAGTTTTCGTATTTCTGGAAATTACCGTTATATGGGAAGTGGGCGTGGTTACAGTCCGATTTCGCCCATTTTCAATAGCAACCTACCTTGGATTAAGGGAAACCTACATACCAAATTTCGTTGAGATATCTCAATTTTTACTCGAGTTATCGTGTACACGGACAGACGGACAGACGGACAGACGGACAGACGGACGGACAGACAGACATGGCTTAATCGATTTCTTTTTTCATCCTGATCATTTATGTATACATTTGTCTATATCTATCTCGATTCGTTTTGGCTGTTACAAACAACCGTTATGTGAACAAAATTAATATACCCTTGTGCACAAGTGCGCTCGGGTATAAAAATCTTTGCGTATTTTCATTCGACCACTCATTATTTCTTATTTATCCATCGATTTTCTTCATTAGTAATTTGTTTTTTTTTTTTTGTAACAGAGCAGGCTTTAGCACAAATGCAAAAATTTGGCCAGAACCTGTTATTTTTTTAATTTTTCTTCTGTTAAAGTTAGATTTTTTTCATTAAAAAATGAAAAGAGCTGGAATTATTATTTAATTTTTCGGAAACTATAGGCTCTATCGGAAAGTGATGTATATGTGGTTTATGGAGAATTTCATTAACTTTCATTTGCCGTACTTTATATTAAGATTATTGAATTGGTTCGTAAGATATACGTGATTAAAAGGATCCAATTTTTGCTTTAAGCTGAATAACGATAAATTGAAAATATCTCGAAAACGTATCCATAGAAAAAAATTAACTAGATTTTTGGAATCACCGGTCGACTGGGCATAACTAACAGTTCCTCAAGATGGCCTCAGGTTGAGGTAGAAATATCGACATTAAAAAAAAAATTAATGAACTAAAACCTGTGTTTTATGTATTCTCTGGGTCTCGAGCTTAACAAATAAAAATTACATCAGCTTACAATGTAAAGACCGATAAAAAAAAACAAACATGAAAAATGAATACATAAAATTTAAATGAAATTACGCAAAAATTGTATTATTTAATACAAAATCAAAAAAATAAAAGAAGGCTACATTAAAAAAATATAAAAAATACAATAAAGAACAAAATAACATCCTAAAAATTAAATGAAAAAAATATGATTTTCTTTTTAAAACAATAAAATCTAAAATGAAGAAGATTTTCAAATTGAAAGAAATTAAAAAATTTTTAATTAGAAAATAAAAATAACATAAAATTCGTTTATATGAAATTAAAAACAATATATTTTTCTTTTTAAAACAATAAAATTTTAAAAAATTACATAAAAGAAATTTCTTAAAATTAAATAAATTAAAAATATATCGATACATATATTTTTTAAGACAATGAAATCTAAGAATCAAAACAAAATTAAATTTAGAACAAATATAGTAAAAAAAAAAATGATATGCAAATGATTTCTCTCCAAATAGCTTTTCAACACGAGTGGTGAATGAGAGAGTCTTTTTCCTAAGACTTTTTTTTACTACTAAGGGCCGTTTTCTCAAGTAATCTATAGCTTTAAAGCTCACTTTATATTTAAAGGTTGCATTTAAATTTACGATTGTGTCTAAAGTAAAGCATTTCATTGTCGGATTTAAATTGGTTTACAACAAAGAAATATACATGCGTCAAAAACCGATAGTAGAAATGCTTTACTTTAGATGTAGCTTTAAAGATAAAGGTTACTTCAGAAAACGACCCTAAGGCTGTGTGCCAATCGGTCACTTTTTTTCTCCGTGGTGAAACGGGTTGGAAAAATACGCTATGGTGTATGAACAAATTTAATTTTCTGTGCCAAATACAAAGTAAAATTTTGACAGTTGAAAAACCAAACAAACGCGCGTTCGAAAGCTCTACTTTTGTATTTTGCTGAAATTTGTTTGTGAATTGTCATCTGTCTTTCATTGGTCTTAAGACAGACTTTTTACTGTCTTAGCCAGAATTTCTGTGTGACAGTTCTTGCGGGTATTAGAAACATTACTCTGGATGTGCCTGTAGTCAATGGGTTCTAGGTTGATACCTAACTTCTACGGTCGTGTTCTTTATAGAACGTACACCATGATCGTACAAGTAATAGTAACCTATTAAGCGTCGACTTGGGCCTTGAGAACCGCCTTCGCCACAAAGAGACCATCGCTAAATAAGCGCCGAGAGAGTGAGTAATAAGTACAAATGCAGTACAAAGCATTCGATTTCATTGACAATAGTCAAACTACATAACATTCTACAGCGAAAGTACAAATTTGAGATCGATTTTAAGCGGTCGTTATTCATATGCCCACATACAATTCAAGTGTATTACATGCGCCCCACGCTTTTCATTTCCAATGTCATTATTTGTTTATAATGACTTTTGCTAAAATTTCAAAATCAAAAGTTATCAAAACAAGTTCTATGGGACTGAGAAATATTATTTTCTAATTTTAGTCCATTTATAAAAGCGTGGTACATTAAAAAGTTTTTTTTTTAAATTTATTTTATACTTTTCTTGTCTTGTCTTTGCAATAGATACTAAAATAATTCAACTTGCAGTGAAAAGAGAATAAAAGACTATGCAAGCAAAATGTTATTTGCCCACATTTAGTATATGCCTACATATGTAAATACATACATATAGCAGCAATTAATTTCATTTAAAGAAATGGCTTGTCGTCCATTTCCGCTGTAGCGTATGTAGTGCATATTTTTAGCTTCTTCTGGCGAGGCGACATCTATCTCTAGAGTTTTTCTAATTGTATGTCTGTGATGTGATACCTACGACGAAGTTGATATCTAGACTAGGTTTGCCATAAATACCTTTGCTATATTTATAGTATAAAAATGGTGGTCTGGACATACAACATTGCAAGTTGATAAAAGCGTTTTAATAAAAATGTATAGCGTTGTAAAGGTTATTTAGCCCCTTCCTTGTGATATTTGTGTACTTCGTATATGAAAATTTGAGAAAAGACACATTTAAATGAAAAAATAACCTTTTTTGTATAAAAAAAATAGTTTAAACAAAAAAGATACTAACCGATTTTCAAAATATTGGTAGCGTTGTTAAGGCGATTAAACCCCCTTTGTTATTATATGCATATTTGTATACTTCGTGTCTTTACAACGATACCAATTTTTTGAAAATCGGTTAGTATCTTTTTTGTTTAAAATGTTTTTTATACAAAAAAAAAGTTATTTTTTCATTTAAATGTGTTTTTTCTCAAAAACACATAAGAGGAAAAATAACTTTTTTATAAAAAAAAAATTTACAAAAAAATTACAAAAATTATAAAAAAATTACAGAAAAATTACTAATTAGTAATACAATTGAATATCGTATTTAAATAAAACAAAGAATTATTAGTGCTTTAAGCATTAATTCGTTCTTGTTCACCCACAGCTCTGTTAAAAATAAAGCAAAAGTATATGTAACAGAAGTCTAAGGCATATAAAAATATAAAAACACCATGGTTTTTGATTTTTTATATAACAGGTTATATCTGAAAATTAAAGGTAATTTTCTGTTTTATTTAAATAAAGTATTCAATTGTATTACTAATTAGTAATTTTTTGTTTAAAATATTTTTTATAAAAAAATTGGTATTTTTCCTTTTAAGTACTTTTCTCAAATTTTTATATACGAAATTTACAAATATGCATATCAGAAGAAAGGGGGTTTAATCGCCTTTACAACGGTATCAATCGTTTCAAAATCGGTTGGTAATTTTCTTTTTTTAAATATTTTCTTTAATAAAAAAAGTTATTTTTTCCTTTAAATGTGGTTTTCCTCGAATTTTTATATACATTTCAGAAGAAAGGGGTTTAATCGCCTTTACAGCGAAACCAATTTTTTTAAAATTCGGTCAATATTTTTTTGTCTAAAATATTTTTTTATAAAAAAAAGGTATTTTTTTCTTTAAATATATATTTTTTTTTAATTCTTATATACGAAGTATACAAATATGCATACCAAAAGAAAGAGGGTTTAATCGCCTTTAAAACGATACCAACCTTTTAAAAATCGGTTAGTAACTTTTTTGTTAAAATTTTTTTTTTTATAAAAAAAGGTATTTTTCCTTTAAATGTGTTTTTTCTCAATACGCAGAAAAAAAGTCGATTTTATCATACAGTGTGATTGAAATGGAAACTTATAAAATTTATTAGCATTATATATATTTATCGATAAAAATCGTAATTGTCGCTATAAATATATAACTGATTTTATTGCCGATTTATTTATTTATTCTTTTATCGATATTATTTAAGAAATTCTGTCAGGACTTCTTTCCGGCTGCACATCGCCTAAATATATTCATTGACAATAGCGGTTTAAAAAGTGCGTATTTTTTCACCTTGAAACTGGATTAAAAATCAAAATAAATTCTAATGCACACGGCGAACTTCACGGTCAACAGCAATGCCAATAAATTATTTTATGGGCACATCATGCATTTTGAGTATGTACATGTTTATTGAACAAATTTTCGAAAATACCATATTTTTTAATATTTCACACATGTCGCTTTCATTCATACGCCCTGTAGTACAATTCATTTATTATGCAAGTATTGTCTTGCCACCCAAACCGTTGATTGGCATTCAAATTTGCCGTTTATTGCTTTGCCTCTAAGTTCAGTAGTAATTTTTGTTTTTACCCATAAAATAACATAACTTTACTCATAGATATGGCCGCCTCCACTGGACGTGACCAGCTGATTGTCTTGTTAATTTTTTGTTGCAGACTCAACGAGTTAAGTTTTGCACAAACGTACAACAACGCTTGTTTATACTATAAATGTGTACATATATGTACATCAGTGATCGGACTTCTACCACATTGTGGTAGATCTGCCACTTTTTTGAGCATCTACCACATCTACCACACAAGGTCTGAAATCTACCACATATTCGTGTTTTTGAGTTCCTAGTTTTATTTTTGCTCGACATAATTTTCTTAATTTTAAGAGCAAAAATTGTCCAACACTATATGGTAACAAGAATGATATAATACAAGATTCCGCACATCCGGCGGCGATGAAATTTCTCAAGCAAAAGTAAACAAAGCCGAATGGGAGGATAAAATAAACTGTAAAATATTAAATTTTCTCAATATTCAATTTTTCGACAGGAAACGTGGTGTCATTACGTTAAATTTTAAAATGTATGATTTATAAAAAAAATTAATAGCGAAAATTAAAAAAACCGCGATTTTTGTGAAAGTATTAGCAAATTTCAGTGCATCTAAAGTTTCTGAGGCGTTGTTTACATTTACTAGAGAATTGTCAAAATCGGCAAATCACAAGTAGCGGTTTCTGTAACGTGCCACATTTGTTCGCTACATCGTGATGTGATAGAATGAAACGCTGACAGCACTCCGCAAGGTTGCAAAAAAATTTATGTTCGAAAAATACTTTGATATGGAAGGAACCGCTTTACACTGTCAAGGAAAAAATTGCCAAAACTCAATGCACTTTTTAGCAACTTCAATCTAGCACTTTGTTACACTAAAATTAATTTTTTTTTAGAGTATAATTAAAAAGTTTGCAATTTAGGTGAAACCTTACAGAATTTTTTTAATTTTTGTACAAAGTTTGATCCAAAACCTGAGATCTACCACATTTTTTTCCAGATTCTACCGCACAGAATTTTATTAAAGTCCGATCACTGATATACATACATACATACATAATAAAATTTGTATGATAATAACACATTTGCTGTTGTTTATTTAGACATTAAATTTTAGTCACTCTGGTTAATGAGATTCTGAGAAGTATTAAATATTTCTCTTTACGATGGACAGACTGGCGCTCTGCAAAATGTTTTGGTTTGAAATATTTTCAGATTTCAAGACAAAAAAATTCAGTTCTTCAATACATATGTAGATGTGAGATTTGTTTTCAATTTTAAAAATATCCTAATCCGATTTTTAATTTAATTCTCAACCATTAGGCAAGCGAGTTAGTTTGGATTTTCAAATTGCCAGGATTTCTGTTGGGATCATTTATTCAATAAAAAAATGTACACATATTTCTACTGAACTCATCGATATGAGGTATATTGCTTTTTCGGAAAAGCTAAGACAAAATTTCTTTTTTTAAATGTATTAAACATGTGCTCGACAAGAGCTGATACAAGTGGTGTCCAATTTTAATTGGAAACATATTTTAAGATATTATCCAAGAGAAGCGTTCGTTGGCTAAACAAATGGCTTTGATACCAGGTTTTCAGTTGGGTATAAGATGCGGATTCTAAAATTACTCTGTTTGTACTTTTTTTGATATTTTTCTATGAAAGCGAATTCTTAGAAATTAAGTTACTGGAGAGTTGCTGGCAAGTTACTGGATAATTTGTACACAAACGCAACTATAGACGCATTGATGTATTTTTTCGGTGTACCGAGTTTTATATTATTATGTTATTATTTATTTTTCGTAATTCTTTAAAGAGGAAATTTCATCCGAACTCCACGTTAAGTAAAAGCTTTCAGAACATATTTCATTTGAGGCATTTTATTCGAAAAATTTTTAAGTTAAACACACGTATTGTCGTTCAAAAAAAATTTTAATCTTCTAATAAAAGCTATTTTTTAAACAGGAATTTTGAAAACTCCGAGTATTTCACATACATAGCTTACAAATAGTCATCTCTGCCTGTGTGTACGCATGATGGCCAGTTTAGTACCTTCAGAATGACTTTTTTCGAAGGATTCGCCAAATTTAAATCAACAGCCGAGTACGAAACCAATTCTCGTTCTATGAAGGGGTGAAGGGAAAAGAAAATGTTCACTGCTGATGAAAAGTAACTTTTTATTAGGCGATTATAGCCTTATTAATTAAATAGTTATATCGAATGTTTTTTAAGAAGCCTTAAATCTTATTTTCACTATACCCCAAAACAAGATTACAAAGAGTGCTAAAAGAGTATTTAATATTTTCTTACTTTTAGAATTATTTTGGCGATTTCGTTCGATGCGTCAAAAACATCGTGTTTTCACTTACATTTTACAGCTTTGACAATTTGAATCCGGCGTGATATTTACCCACCAAAATTTTTGAACCAAAGGAGATCCGTGGACTGGCCCTGGTCCATCCTCTTCCAGAAAGGCCTTGCAGTGGCACATGCCCTGCTTTTTCTCCAACACTCGCTGACACGACGACCATCTTTCCAAGAGTAGTTCCCAAGCAGGACTGCCAACTATACTTAGCTATGAGGTGCCATATTGAAGATAAAAAAGTGCCAAAATGTGCCAAATAGGAAAAAAAAGCCACAAAAGGTGCCATTCTTTTTAATCCTTCCTATTTAGCAATAAAATAAGAACCACATTTTCAAAACAAAAACGCAATGATAAAATAAGATTTTTTTGCTGAGAAAAAGAAGTACACGCAAAGGATTTCACAAAAATTCATTGAAATCTTTTTTTTTGCAAAAATGCCATTTTGGCACTTTGTGCCAAATTGAAAAACTAAGTTCCATTTGAAGTAAAATAGGGCCAAAAATGGCCCGATTTGAGCCAAATTGGCAGCCCTGTTCGCAAGCTGTCAAAGTTACTCACACTCTCCCTTTTCTTGGTTAGACTGTCCGGAGGCTACCTCTCCTCTTTTGGCCTCTTTTTGCAGACAGAAATGCATATAATTATGATATTTTTCGATTATTTCCAGTTTTAAATATTTTTGGGAATATAAATTTTTGAGCTTTGACGTGCCAAATGCAAGCTTTTGGCTCTTTCTTATTGTCTGAAGCAGAAAGCTTTCTGATACCACTCTGGGCTGAACTGGTTTTCAAGCGATTCGAATGATTTAAATGGTTAAATTTTAAACAACAATTCATCTCATTTCAGCATTCAACAGCACCACACTACATATTTTGTATTTAAAATTTTAACCAATCTCAAACGGGGGTGTTATATTTTTAAAATCAAACAATAACATTTTTGAAGCGAGCTAAATGAGAATGAAAACTCAATTGATTCAATCATTAAAATTAAAAAAACTAAAATTGATTGGTGCAACCGGGCATGATCATTATTGTTTTAATTAAGTAAAGAAAAACATTATTTCAGAATTCGGTTGCCAGCTGACAACGCAACTGACAGTTCGACAACCAGCAAGCGGCTGTAAACAAGCTGTGCGAGTTAAACTAATTAAACTATTAAAATAAAGAGTTTTAAAGAAAATACAGCAATACAGCTAAATTCATCACAATTATTTGTTTAAGAGGAAGAGAAGTGCATGAACGCGGCCTCAATCAGGCGACATTTAAAGATAATTCGAATCCTCTAGAGCAGTGATTCCCAAAGTGGTCCAGGTGGACCCCCAGGGGTCCACGGAAGACTCCACGGGGATCCACGGTGACGTGAAAAAAATTTGGGGGTCCATGAGTTGTAAATGGGGGTCCACGAAAATTGATCTGGTTTCGATGTAAAGAACCAAAATGGTTGCTTGATAGCCTCTTTATTTAACTTTAATTTTTTTGAGTGGTGTATAGTGCTCTTGACGCACTGCTGCACTTACCGTCACTTTGTGTTTTCATACGTGGGGAAGCCTTAAAGGCCACCTGCAGACTAAAAAGAACCGGATGCTGGTATGACATTAAGTGGCGGTAGAGATTTAAGCACTTGTGTCTTTTCCTTGCTAGAGGATAGTAGGCCACCATTACCTTTGTTGAAGAGATTTTATAATGTTGAACTGAATGCTGGTTTGATTCCATCGCTGAGACCGGACTCACACATTGTCGAATCTTCACTGATAGCTCCGAAACTGACTCTGGGTCATGATCTGGGGTCTTTTGCGAGGTTAATGAAGATAAGCTTCACTTTTCTGTATGGGAATATGCTTCGGTCTTCCAGGCTGAGGTAATTGCAATACTCAAAGCCATGGACTACGTGGTGGAACATAGGTGGAGGGGAAGGAGTTTACGTGACTGCAGTGACAACCAAGCTGCACTTAAGGCATTGACCAGCCCTCTATTTAAGTACTTCCAAACTAGTTCGGCAATGCAAGTCTCGACTAAAATATGATGGTGAATGTAACGAGGTTGTTTTACTCTGGGTCCCAGGTAACTCTGGAGTACCTGGTTATGAGACATCTGATCATTTGGCCAGAGTTGGCTCAGACCAGGCACTCCTCGGTCCGCAACCAGTTTTAGCACTCCCACCTCCGGCAATCGAAGCCACCATCAGAAACTGGGTGAATATTTCGTTCAGAAACGACTGAGAGGCATCGAGCGGATGCAGGTAGGCAAAACTCATGTTGCCTTCAATCTCACAAGGTCTATCTAGTTTTTTGCTCTCACTGAGCAGACGACACTGCAGACAACTTGCTGGACTGCTGACTGGCCACTTCACGTCGCACAAACACCTGACTGTGATAGGCGTAAGTGACAAGTCCATTTGCCCATCTTGCCTTGAAGAAGATGAGACGGTGAAACACTTTTTGTGCTTCTTGCTTGCTTGGTTATTTGTGATAGATTTTTTTAAACTCGTTCTTTTCTCTATTGTCAGTTTCTGAATCAAAAGTTTGGCGTAAAAAGCTTAGACGTTTTGATGTTTTAAGTTTTGTGTTTTAAAAATGTGATAAATATTTTTCGCCTCACTTTTAACCTCGAAGCGATAAAAATAAAAATGATGTCATTAACACAAATAAACTATTTTACATACATATACTCCATGTGCAAGGTCATGAGTGAGCCGAATATTTGATGAGTTTATGGTGAAGATAATCTAAATAACGCTAGCGCTCGCAGTGCTCTTAAAAAATATAACGCTTCCGAGTGAATTATTTTTATAAACAGAACACAAGAAAATATTTTACTTTTATTTTGGCCACTCTGAGTTTCGTTTTTGAATTCACCCGCGATGCAAATTTGCATTGTTAGATCTAATTTTCACATTTAATTTTTTTATGACCTTTGGGAATATTTAGAAATGTATCAGCGGGGGTCCACCAAAACCAGTAAATTTTTGAAAGGGGTCTACGAAAAAAAAAGTTTGGGAACCTCTGCTCTAGAGCAACCGCGTGCAATGTAAACAAAAGTTAATACTTTCAAGGTATTTCTTTTATTATCGTTATGTGTTCATTTTCAAAGCATATTGAGGACTTCCAAAAGAAGCTGTAGTACAATTGGTTAATAAACAGATGAACCACCTCGTTCAACTTCAATACCTCATAAAAGCTTGCGCACCTCTTCGATATTTCGCAGAAGGAAGTGCCACAGCAATGACTTTAATTTGGAAAACTGGGTTTGTCGGTAGTTTTAAAAGAGGTGCTTCACTTGATAAAGGAAAAAATTTGCAATCAGTGTTCGCCTTTGTTTCGCTAAAACGGCGTACTCGATGGGATCTAAAATTTCAAGTTATTGTTTTGTTATTTTCGCCATATTCTGTAAAGGCAAACTGCATTGGAAAATGTTAATATCGTTCAAATTATTAAACGGTAAAATATATGACACACTTTTCAATTTTCCCTTCTAAATAAATACGCTCGTTTTGGCAACTAGCCACGCAACGGAAGTTCGATTGCAATCGATAATCGACCCATTATTAAATAATTATAGTTAAACTTTTTACACAGATGGCAACCTCCTTTGATTTTCTTAATGCTCAAACTAAATATTTCTTAACACTCCTTTGTTTGGCGCCCATATTTCAATATTTCGAATAATTTCGTTTAATTCGACTTTTAATCCTGTTAAAATATTTTTTAAACCAAAATCTCGTTAGACCTTTTTCGTCTAACACTTGTATTGTGATACATATTCAAATTATCTAATCCTCTTAGTTCAAATTGAATTTAATTATAAAATCAGGTGGAAACCCTCCTACATGCGATTTGGAAATAGAGTTTATTCAAAGCAATTTTGATATATGTTCATGTTGAAGTAATTTATTTGACCTATTGCTTATATTGAATCTGGGTTTGTAACAATTTGGCAACCCTCTGCAAAATATTTTCAAACCACAACCTCTTTCGTCGGACATCCATATCAGGATATACATGTCAATTTTTCTGCCTTTATTTAATAATAAGAGCATATTCAGGTTAAAAACTGTACTTTAGTTTTGATTTTATTCGATTGAATTTTGAACCCATTTCAAGTGCTACCCATCTTTTAAACTGGTGGCAGCCCCTTTTAATATTCTTAGTATTTAAGCTCAATATTTCCTAATACTCATTCGACTGACACCCATATTTTAATATTTCATACAGTAACTTCTGTATAATTATAGAGGCAAAATATTAAATATTTTGTTAAACCCTTTTCGTGTGACACCAAAATATACATATCTAAGTTATCTAATTCCCTAAATTCAAGTTGCAGGTAGCATCTCTGCTATATGTGTAAACAGGTGGCAACCTTCTTCAAATTATTTTCAAACTAAAGCGTCCGACATCCGTATTGCATATTTACATCATCTGATTCCCTTAATTCAAGATAAAATTTACAACAGGTGGCAACCCTCCTACATGTAGTTTAGAAATAAAATATCTTCAAAGCAGTTTCGATTGGTATCCATATTTAAGTAATTCATTACATTGAATTAAACTTTGAGTTTGAACTTGATTTTGTAAACGGGTGGCAACGCTCCTCCAAGCAATTTAGAAATAAAGTTCCTTCAAGGCCATTTTAATGGATATCCATATCGCAGCAATTCTTTAAACCATTGCATGTATTGAATTTAACTTTGTAAAGAGGTGGGAACCCTGTTTAAAATAATTTCAAACAAAACCGTTTTGTAATCTATTTTTATCTGACACCCGTATTGCAATACATATTTAAATTCTCTAATTCTCTTAATTAAAGTTGAATTAAGTTTTCAAAACAAGTGGCAACTCTCCCACATGTAGTTTAAAATACAGTTTTTTCATATTTTGAATATATGTTTAATTTATTTTTTTGTATATTGAATTTATCTTTGTTAATAGGTGGCCACCCACCTTCATATAGCCTTTTTAAAACCATTTTGATCGATACCCAGAATGTGATAATTGACTTAACTTATAAATAATTTATATTTAATTATTTATCAGATGGCAACCCTTTTCAACAAAGCGTTACTGCAAATCTATAGGCCAAGGCTTTTAATTTGATACTTCATTTTTTAAAATCGAACTAACGGTACAGATCTGATGATATGACAAAAAAGCTTTCGCGTATTATGCATACATACATACATATGTATGTATATTAGACAGCATCACCAAAAAAAGTTGCGGTTTTTCCGCCGGGATTACAAAATTTATTATATTCTAAGACGTTCACCAAAATATTTGGGAAAAATATTAAGATTTAAGTGAGCTGGACCGATTCGAAAATACCTCCAAAAATGGAGTTTTTTATGAATAAAAATAGCTTCGTAAAGAACTTTTTGAAAAAAGTCCCCTCAGATGACAAAATAGATTACGCTTGAAAAATCTGCATAAAAATATTTAAAAATCTTTTCAACGGAATCGTAAGAATGAGATTTTTGATGCTGTTTTTTTTTACTTTTTTCAAAGATTGATTTACGAAAAACTTGAATAACTGGGCCAAAACTATTCTGATTTAGACTTATGGGATCTCAGTAGAAAGGTATTTTCACACTGTTTTTATTTCTGTCCAAAAAAAATGATTCGTGTCCCAATATTTTTTATCAAATACCAACACATCTTAATTCAACTTTGAATGACGTTCGTTCATCCTACCTTTCTATTTCATCCCCTGAATGAGTTTATTAGCAAATAAATAAATAGGGTGAAAAAATACCTTTCCACCGACACCTCTTAAGTCTAAATCAGAAGAGTTTAGGCTCAGTTATTCAAGTTTTTCTTATACCAATCTTTGAAAAAAGTTAAAAAACAGCATCAAAAATCTCATCATTACAATTCCGTTCAAGTTTTTTTTTTTAATATTATTATGCAAATTTTTTAAGTTTAAACCGTTTTGTCATTTGAGGGGATTTTTTCAAACAAAATGTTTAAGAAACTATTTTTATTCATAAAAAACTCCATTTTTGGAGGTATTTTGAAATTGGTCCAGCTCACTTAAATCTTAATATTTTTTCGAAATATTTTGGTGGGCGTCTTAAAATATAAAATATTTTATAATTCCAATGGAAAAATAGTACCGATTTTTTTTTGTATGAGGAGTGATGCAGTCTAATGTATATATGTATATGGATGTACATACATATGTATGTAGGTAGGTACTAGGGATGTTGCGAATGTGGAATTTTAGACATCCGCGGATGCGACTGCGGATGTTAAGTATTTTTTAGAAACAATTAGAATCTAGCATAATGGTGAGATCGTTGTTTAAACAGCGCTTACAAGCCAAACCAGATATGTCAGGTTTTTCTAAAGCTTTTTAAAAAGCATTATTCATTCTCATCCCTTTGGCTATTTCAGAATTTGGGGAATCTGTAACTTCATTAGCGTTTTTCGATTTTAGTTTTTGTAATTCATTTTTAATACTTTCTTCTGCGACTGGTTTGAAAAATTTGTGCTTATAACGAGCTAATGGATATGGAAAATAAATTATTATTTTCCAGGAATGAAAATATTGAGCGAAATTCCGTTTTCAAAGTAAAAAGAAAGCACCCCGTTTTGTATAGGCATTTGAATCTCAGATAGTTACGTAATTATTATCTTATTAAAGGTCAGACCTATATTTTTTATTATTATTTGAGCATCGATTCTCTTTATAGCCAGAAGTTGATCATTTCTGCTGGAAATCCCAATTGGAGGAGGTTACTCATTGACTTTAAATAGCAAAGAAGGGACAGTTTTACCACAGAAGTTTTTAGCCAAGGATCCAATGTATATTGCCCGACAAGTAAACAAAATTACTGTTTCTAAAATTTTTGCTAAAAATAAATTCCCCAAAAGAGCCCCATTTGAAATTATTGAAACGATTATATGTAACATCAAAAGCAAATCACGAAAATTCGGTGTACACTTTCTTCTTTTGTGTCTAGTAGTTTTTTTAACATTGGTCCAAAAAAATCATAATAAAGAAAGAAACTAATGCAGGTATTTAAAGCACAGAAAAAAAAATATTGTTAAAAAGACTCTGTTCTCTTTGACGTACGCCAAAGGTCAAGTAGAAGTTGGAACTTGTATGACTGCCCATTGATAGCTCGGTTAGATAGCTTAAGAAATAGTATGTTTAAAGACATTTTTATCAAAGTTGATAAAATGACATTTGACCAGTTTTGTTACACAAATACTCCCACGACCACAGGCAAAAATATTGGCTACAATTTTTCATTTTGTTTGCCATATTTACGTTTTATCGGTGCTCTTGCACAACATTCGCATTCGCAAAAGCTCCGCATTGATTATTGCGAATGCGAAAGCGAATACGAATGTTAAAATTAATGCGGAAGCTCCGCGGTTGCGAATGCGAATGCGAATATTCGCAACAACCCTGGTAGGTACAAAATATGCTGTGACCAGCTTATAAGCTTATATAAATACATATTTCCCCTCACCTGCGCCGTCTGGTTTTGGTCTCTTTTGTCTCTGACAGCACCCTAACTGTTTTTACACATTTTTGTCGAATTTACATAAAGTTTGTACACAATAATATTTCTATTGCTCCAAGGAACCTATATCCCGAAAATGAAAGTTATATCTGCAAATCATAAGTTGCCAGAGCACTTTAAAGGCTCAAAATTTACCCCAAAATAAGCCAATATTTACCGTTGTTTCTACGACAGAACCCGAATTGGTTACTTACAAAAATGAATCTGTCGATAGGTTTTGAGTTTTATCTTTGAAATCGCTTCATTAGTTCTCGTGTAATAAGCGAAGCTCTAAAAACTACAACTACAGGTGTGATTTCTTGTAAACTAGTGTAATTATCAATTAGATTAATAGTTTTATCTAATTACTTTTAATTCACACCGCTTTCATCACTTCCAATGGTACTATTTTTATGTCATGCAATATTATTTAGTTAAACAGGACTACAATAAGCCGTGGCGAGGGCCTATCGGGGAAACGATGTTAAAAAACACCCCAAAAACACTAACCCACAAACACAGTGGAAATTGTGCATAGTATGGAGAACACAGCTTTTTAAATCGCTATATCTCAGAAATGGTAATTCTTAAGAAGAAAAATGTTATAACAGTTTTTATAGATAATTGCATAATCTACACTTTTGTCTCACCTATTTTTGTGATAACCTCGAATGTCTAACTTGACCGGGCTAGTACTAAATATATTGATTAATATATTCTTTATCTTAGGTGTTATAATTTGTAAATTTCAAGTTCTGTCAATCTTTTTCTTTGATGTACTCTCAAAGATCATTTTCTGCAATTTTAAAACATTTATGGTGATTTCGTTTCATCCAAAAAATGTTGCCCATACGCGGTGCAAAATGTGTTTGATGTTACACTCAACCCTGTAAAAAGGCATGTCGTTTTAAACAACCACCTAATTTTCAGGGCAACAATCTCCCACGACAAAACTTCAAAGGGCAGAGAATGCGCCATTTTTGCCTTACAAGAGTGTGACATTTTAATTATTTAAATTATAAATATATTATAAAAATTTTCTCACCCTTAGCCTTTAATTTAGAATGGAACGCAAAAAACGAAAGGGGCAATGAAAAGGCGAAATTTTTTGGTAGAAACGAAATCACTATTACACTTTAAACTGCTGTGGCATCGTATTATTGTACACCGCTCATGGCCTGAAATTGTGCAACAAATTGGCGGTATTGCATAAAAAAGTAAGAATAAACAAGTAAGAAAGTCTAAGTTCGGGCGGAGCCGAACATTAAATACCCGGCGCAAGTATTAAATATATGTTTTCCACCTTTCCGAAAGCTACCGCTACATGATAAGCCGGCGTGTATAAATTTTAAGTATACTAGCGTCCTTAAATTTCAAAATATTGAAATTTCAAGCATGTCTGAAATTTACCGTTATATGAATAGCGGCCGTAATTTTAGTCCGATTTCAACAATTTTCAATGATTTACTTTTATGTGGCAAGCACAATAACCATACCGAGTTTGGTACAAATTGCTAGAACGGTTAGCGAGATACATATACGTGATCATAAGTGGGCGGTGCCACGCCCATTTTCCAAAATTTTATCATAAACGTATTTCCTGGCAAAGAATTGTTGCAACCATCATTTTGAATAAATTAGCTTTAATATTTACTGATTTATCGAGGATTTCGTATTTCTCGAAATTACCGTTATATGGGATGTGGGCGTGGTTATTGTCCGATTTTAAAAATTTTCGGCCATTTGGTATGCTGTACCAGGGCCAACAACTGTGCCAAGTTTGTAATAAATTGATGCAGCGGTTACCAAGATATACACATGTAACCATAAGTGGGCGTGGCTACGCCCATTTTCAAAAAAATGTTAATATTCTTATTTTTCGTCTAAAATTTATTACAAGTATCAATTTTGAGTGAATTATCTTCAGTAGTTACTAAAATATCGCAGTTTTTGTATTTCTGAAAATTACCGTTATATGGGAGGTAGGCGTGGTTATTGTCCGATTTTGCCCATTTTCAATACCATCCGTCCTACGCCCGAAAGAAGTACACGTACCAAGTTTCGTTAAGATATCTTAATTTTTACTCGAGTTATCGTGTGCACAGACGGACGGACAGACGGACGGACGGACGGACGGACGGACGGACAGACAGTCACCGCTTAATCGATTTCTCTTTTCATTCTGATCATTTATGTATACATTTGTCTATATCTATCTCGATTGGTTTTGCCTGTTACAAACAACCGTTATGTGAACAAAGTTATAATACCCTTGTGCACAAGTGCGCTCGGGTATAAAAATAGTGATGTGCTGAATTGTCGGTACCCAATACTTGAAGAAAATTCCGGTACCCAATACTTTCTTTCCGGTACCCGATACCGATTCGATACATTAAACCTTCGTCATAATCAGCTAATTAAGTTTAGTGACATTTGGACTAGTTTTTATTATTTTTTCTTTTGTTTATTTTGTGTTTATAATTTTTTTATTAAAGTCTAGCACATTTCATAGCACCATATTAATCCACATTTCAAACTTTTTACAAGAATTATAAAAATTCAACAAACTTTAACAATTACACTTACAAATTTTAAACTTTTTATTCAAAATTTTTAGAAAAATTGTATGTATACAGTTTCATAGCTTATTATATTTCAGTAGTTTTAAACTGCAAATTTTAAAACGCTAGAAAATCACGTAGATTTTTAATAATTTTTTTTGCTGACGGTCATAGGCATTTTCCTCCATATAAAAGTAATTGGCGAGCATACTTTGTATCGGAGAAAATGCTCAAAAAAAAATTATAAACAATTAGTAGACAAAAGAAAAATAGCCAAAACTGACCACAAGAGTATAATTTTGAAGTGTACAAAAAAAATATTTAATTGCTATTTTGTATGACATAGCCTGAAATAAAAAAGGAACAAATAAAACGATGCTTCCTCACAAGATGAGCAATGTGTATGTCAGCATTTGAGCCTTCTTGTCAGTGTTGCCAACTCTTGAGTTTCAAAAAGCACCAAACCTCGGAAAAAAGAGCGTTTTACCGCACTAAAAGCACTAAGTTTTTTTTTTAATCAAAGGATACTTTTTTACATAACAGTTTGTGGTAAACAAAAGTAGAAAAATAAACAATATTTATATGTATAAATAAATACACATTCATGCTTACGAAGTAATACCGAAGTACTGCACATTAAAACTGGTACATCTGGAGAAAGAAAAATCGAATCGCAACAAACGAAATTGAATTTTGAAGGGGAAGAGTAATACTTAATGATACCCTAAGTAGAAATGAGCGAAAAAATGTGTTGTTTTATAATAAACCGTGTTTTTACACTTAGAGGTTAGGATATCTCAAAATTTTGACGTGGTAGAGAAATTCTGCAGCCAGATTTGGATTCAGCACCGAAAAATCTACAAAAACCGAGGAACTCAGGTGGCAAAAAAAGTGAAAATTTTTCGAACTGCGTAATCGATCAATAATCAAGAAAATAAAAAAATAAATACTTAACTTATCTGCGTGCTTGCATTTTCAACGCGAATACAATTTAACAAGAACGCAAGAACGTGGGTTTGCAACTTCATCTTTTTATCAATCATGGTTTGCATTTTAGTGCATTTAAATTTGTAGATTCTTGTAAATTCAGAAATTTTAGTTCAGGAAAAAACACTAAAAAGGGCACTAGGCACTGAACCATTTTTTTTAATTTAGTTTTAATTTTCAAAAAGCACTAAATCTAGTGCTTAAAGCACCAAGTTGGCAACTACGCTTCTTGTACTTATCACCGCAGTCTTACCAACTGCAATAATTATTGTGGCAACATTGTTAATTCGTAATATTCGGGCAGGTTCTGCAATTCACTTCCGAGTGAATTTCAACCCTTGGCAATTTGAATTCAAAGCGAGTTTGATTGAAATTCACTCGAAAGTTAACTGCATAGATTGCAATAGATTGCCTGATTATTACGATTTGCATTGTGGTTGACGTAGGGGCAGATATTAATCCAGCGACGAGAACGTTCAGATCCAAATAATGTGGAGAAATAGACTTCTTTAACCATAGATTAATGACTTCAACGATCACTAAACAGCTTTTATTCCATATTTGTGGGTATTGCGGACTCTTTTTAGAAATTCCAATACTTCGGTACCGAGTATCGAGAGTATTGGATACTTGTTAAGTCGGTACCGAGTATCGATAAATACTTAAAAGTAATGACTCAGCACATCACTAATAAAAAACAGAATCTAACAAAAAAGCGACAGTAAAGTGCAAGTCGTCCTTGCTAGCTCTGGGTGGCATGAAGTAGAACCTTCAGTTAATTGAATTTGTTGTATTTTTAATGTTTTCTTATACATATTTTTACGCATAAAAAGACTTACATACATTAAGGCGTACCAAAACAATCGTATATTCGTACCAAAATAAAATTGGCCAGTAAACCATATTGCAACAATTGTTTTCTTTGATCTGTTCAAATAATGCGAAATGAACACAGAGACTTAGAGAAAATATTTTTTATGAATTTCCAAAAATGTTATCTCACAAGAAAACCATTTGATTATACAAGGAGACAACTAAAATTCCTAAAATAATGCTCGAAGGTAATTAAGTCTGCTGGACCTCCTTCAATGAGCACTAGGATACCACAAAACCTCTCTGTGATGCCTAAATAGAGATTCCTGAAAGTCCTCAAATCTGCCTCGTCTTTGATGAAGCGAATAAGTAATTATAAAGCAGCTTTCCATAGACTAGATTATTTACATAAACAGAACTTGAATGTTGGTGTTCGATTGCGGAAGCCCTACTTCATATCATTGTGCTTCCTATTGTTGCTTTTCTTTACGCAGCGCAGACATTTAAAATTCGTCGTGGCGTACTTAGAGGCATTAATCAACTTCAGGTTTTAAGAAGAAATGACCACGACACTTAAAAAGTGTTGCAAATGATCTTAGTGCGCTCAGAAAAAAACAAAATTTCACACTTAAATGAAGCCTAAATCAAGAATTTCATACATAAAAGTACGGCAACTCCACATTTCAAGAATATTTCTGCTTTCATAACCATTGATACTTTTACCGCATTAAAGACAACGATTATTCTTGATCGAATAAATAAAAATCCAAAAGTAGCGCTTATTCCTGATCGAAGGAATACAAATCATAAAATAATGGTTAACTTTGATCGGCAAAAAGGAATCCAATTTTACCGGTTAAATTATGATTTTTAATATAAAGGTCCCTAGTTTTAAAAAACCAATATTTTTCCGAATGTAAAGAACGACTTTATATTGGATTGCTTTTCAAATGAGTTGCTAAGAGAATTAAGATACAGATTTGATTTTTCGTACTTCATTCGCTGTACAAAACGAAATATGCTAAATGGTAGTATAGATTTTATGCAAAATATCCGGTATATCCTTGCTCCGAATTTTCACAAAAGAGTTTTTATATTTTAGCCTATACAATGTGATCCACTCTAGCATGCCAACGTTATATGTACCCGTACGTATGTATATCTTTTAAACCATTTTATTTTGCTTTTATTTGATTGTTATTTGTTTGCTTGCCGGTTTTTATTTCGTCTTTGTCGCCACCACGAAAGTGTGTGTATAATTAACTTTTTTTAATTGCATTTTGTGCTTTAAAGGCCTCCAACGTTGGAGGTGTGTTCTTTTGTGCTTTGGTGTTCTGGTACGGAAATTAAACTTAAATACATGTACTATATATGTGAAAAAAAAATTACAAAACAAAAGCTGATACTTACAAGAACTGTACCCAAGCAAAATATAAGAATATGCATAGAAATTTCAGGAAGCGTTTGAATATAAAGTGCAGTTAAGGCAATTACAGCATGGCCTTTGCACATAATTAATCACAAGGCTCTCTTTTGATAAACTGCGTGACAAATGTAATGGCCCATACTGGAGCCGTAAATAAGCCGAATTGTGCATTATTTTACTTGAGGTCCAAAGATAAATCTAACCGCGAGAAAAAATTCGAAAAAATAACTTTTCTTTTCAGTACTCAAACCATCTGATAGGTTTCATTAAAAAAGCTTTAAAAAGTAATAGTTACAAGAAAGATAGGCGTGATGTTTGTGGCCTGGCAGTCAAAAGCACTCAGAAAAACTTGTCAACTTGCTGAAATCTATATTCGGTTCACTTTTATTATTATTATTATTAAAGATTTTGATTCAATAAAAATAAAAAATAAAGTAGTTTGGCTAAAAATGCTTTTTCAACGTGATATCTCTAGTAGATGTGTAATTAATATGCAGATATACTACATAGGTACATACAATTTATTTTTAAGCAAACATTGCGGTCATAGTTTAAAATTTTTGACCTTTTGGTTTATGTACAAATATGCATACATTTGTATGAATTATATCATCTGCCAGCAATTATGGTATAATTTATTATCAAAACAAATCAGTAGCTTATCACTTAGGTGCGATAAGTAAATAATGCGAACCGGACAATCGGCTTCTGCCGACGTACAAAAGAGTTTTATGTCTACATAAGCACGTGCTGCAGAGATTTGTTTTAATTTACATACCTGCATATGTGTATATTGTTGCTAAGTCCATATTAAATATTTATAAAGAGAACCGCCAGAGTATTCGCGTTTCTATTCTAAATTTCGGTGCTAGAGTCCTAAAGAGCGTCAACTTCATACTTTCTGTTTTTTCTTGAATAAGTATAAAATATTCGATTTTGGGAAACGCTGCTGAAGAGAAAGTGCTTGACAGAGCTCCGCAGAGGCAAAAAAAATCGCCCATCGCCTGATCAATGTTAGGAAATATTTCAATTTTAGTTATTCGTTTTGTGGGATGCATTAAAATATCCATGTTAGCGCATGCAGTATTGTAAAGCCAGCCAAAGCAAACACGTTAATGAAGACGTGTTTCATAAATGAGCCATGTATTTCGAAAGTGGCATAAATTATTTCCATTTTTTGTGCTAAAATTGTTGGGTACTTCTAACTGAATACGTCTGTAGATCGCTCTACCGTCATAAACTAATGACACAACTTTCTACCTTGCCTGATGAAGTTGAACGAATAACAGACGCGTTCATAAACAGGTAAATCAGTAGTAATTTCTTAAAGTCCTAAAAATTTT
>NW_023458556.1:67491292-67494340 GCF_013731165.1 Rhagoletis pomonella
TTTTTTTTTTTTTTTTTTTGCCTTATAACAATTATATTCAACAATTTATAGTGAGCTCGAGGCCGTTTTCGTTACGATCAAAGTAAAATGACAGTATTGTGTTATCATTTGAGCTATGGTTTTTATAGTCTGTGAGTATGCGTTTACTTTCCATCTGTAAATAAAAAATGAAATATTTTCAAACTTGTTTAAAACATGCAAAAACTTGTATAGGACAGCTAAATTTAAATTGAAAACTACGGGTATAGGCAGATAAATGCGCGATTCATCCGCCCATAGTTTTATGGTGAATTTGTGCTACCAAATAAAAACACTGTTGATTCTCTTTCACACTGGAGTAAAATTTATACAGTTTAAAATTAAATAAATATTAATTATTTTTAATTTGTATTCCAATTGGAGGCCGCTGTGGTGTATTGGTTAGCAGTGCGCGCTACCATTCCGCATGGCCTGGGTTCGAGTCCAGTTTCCGGCCAACATAAAAAAAAACACTTTTATCCAAAAGTTAATTGCAAAAATCAATGCGGTTATCAAGGGCCTCATTTCTGGTTCCGAATAAGAAGACGAAATAAGGCTCAATCTAAAAAAATAATTTAGTTTAATGAAAGAAAATAAATAAGAATGAGCTTTAGTCTTACCAAACGAAAACCATCAGGCAATTTGTATTGCGGTCAAACATCAAATATTTGTTTTGGATTATTTATTCTCGGTGTTTCGAATGCTGTTCATACGTAATGTCACCAACTATTTCATATCTCAAAGAAGTACAGCTTAGGTTGGGTTAAGTTAACGCCACGAGCCGATTACAAAATTTCGAATGCGGCTAATTTCGATCCCTGAGCCTCGCGAAGGTTGGACTGTCTAAAAGAAAGTGTGGATATGATTCCACTTCATCTTCCTCTTGACAGCTGATACAAAACGATCAGTCGAAATTCCTAGCCTCACCGCTTCAATACCAATCGCACAATGGCCTGTCAGAACCTTCATCACTAGCCCTTGAGAGGTAACGTGCTTTAAAATGCCCTATAAAAACATTTGTTGCAGCAGACAAATGTCTTCTTTTCCATTTTGTATGTCACAAAAGGACCCAGTTTCCCTTAGCCTAATAGCAGTTGGTGTTGCGACAATTCCGTCTGCAATATCCGCAGGCGCCGTGTTCAACATATGTTTGTTAAGCGCCAGTATAGGTGTGGCTCTTAATTCTCCGCTAATTCCTGTTTTACAAGTGCAGCCTTCTATAGGGAGCTCCACCACAAGGGCTCCTTAAAACAGTATAGGCTTAAATCTGGTTTCCTAGAGCTAATGAATTAATTTTGGCGAGAGACCCCACCTTTTACCGATAGCTCCCGTACAGCAGTACAAGGCAACCGACACCTTTCCCACTATTTCCCTAATGTTGATCGCCCACTTAGTTACCTGGTTCATGTAACCTTAAGCCAGATCAAAAAGGGTGTATAGAAATCGTCCCTTAACCAAAAGTTCCACATCATCTACATAGGCGATCGCCCGACAGCCCACCTTTTCCAGTTCCTATAGAACTGCAGTTCAGAGCAGGGGAGAGAAAATACCACCTTGTGGAGTGCTGTGGATTTGGTTTCAACCCCCATATTATGAATATACTTTACTATTGTCTCGGAAGTGACATTGTTGAAGGCCCTCTCGATATCGAAGAAGGCACCACTGCATAATTTGCATGCGTGAAGGTTTCCTCTGACCACTTTACCAATGTGTGCAGGACGGTATTCACCGACCTTTTCTTGCAATAAGAGTATTGAGCTCTTGAAAGACAGTCACGAAGAATCGCATTTCTTAAGTACAGATCTATTAGTCTCTCTGGCGTTTTTAGCAAAAACGTTTTTAGCAAAACCGAAGAGACTGATAAGCCTAAAATCCCTAGGGGAAACATGAGAGCCTTTTCCGGCCTTCGGGATGAACGCAACACTGACTACCCTCCAAGCCTTTGGATGTACGCGATTCTCACGCAGTTCGCCTAAAGAGGATCCAACCAATTGCACGACACCTTCAGAGCCCATTGCAGCTGCGCAGGTATGATGCCATCGGTCCCCGGCGACTTTAATGGTTTGAACGAATTTATCGCCCAGGTCATGTGATGATCGTCCAGAAGATCGGAGAAGTACAGGACAGCGAAAGATTCTATAACCATTTAGCGACAATTTTCGAATTGCTATCGCACTTTTTGATGCAAAAACATTTATAACATGCGTCAAAAAGTGCGATAGCGATCCGAAAATTGTCGCTAACTGGTTACAGAATCTCTCTCCTGAAGTACATAATATCGCAAAGAAGTACATTTGACTGTACTTCGAAGTACGAAGTACAAGAGCGAAAAAAATAAGTACTGTACTTCCGAAAGAAGTACGGTTGGTCACATTATTCATACGTGTTGCAGTGCAGGCGCATCAGTGTTTAATATTTTTCTGATAAGCCTTTGCATGGAGATCATGTGTCAACGCTCTATATTCAACAATAAAACAACAACAATAAAAAGCAACAAAACAAACGCAAAAAAAAACTAAAATATTCGTATATTGTACGAATTAAAAAAAAAATGTTTCTGCATTAGTACTATGTACGAAAGTTTTTAATAAATAAAACGAATACAAAATTGTAGATTTCGTATATTTAAAAAAATATAAAGAATGCCTTCATACAATATACAAAATTATTGTAACAGAGATTTGTTCCGTAATTTACGCATGTGTTTTGAAAAATAAACGAAAGTTTTCATAAATTGTACTGCAAAATGCCTTACAAAACTCCTTTCGTGATATTTACGAATGGTTCGTAAAATCTTGTTTCGTTGTGTAAAATTTGTTCGTATTACACTATGCGACAGTCAAAATCGGGATGGGATGAAACCAACGGGAAATGTTATATCGGTCAAAAACAAGTTATACGTGGCCCGGCGTTTCGCTGGGTCACGTCTAGGAATCGAGATATATCGATTTGAAGTTAGTAACTATCATATAGGGGAAATATTCTTGTCAAAATGAGATACCTTCACTTAATTGTGAATAAAAGCGAAAC
>NW_023458556.1:67494440-67552488 GCF_013731165.1 Rhagoletis pomonella
CTATGTCTCATTTTGCTTAAAGGTTATGTGACTTTGCGTGAAAGTAATACGACTTGCCTTTTTTTCCGTTTTGGATTTTTTATGCATTTAAAAAATAAAAAAATTTAATATTTTAGGCAAAAAATATTTTTTTTTCTTCATACATTTATTTTTACCGGCAAAACTGTTGATTATATAGAAAAACGTTATATGAACAGATTAAAGGAATTGTAATTTTTAATTTTTTTAAATTTGTTTGAGCAAAATCGGACTAGTGGTTCTCGAGTTATGTCAAAAAAAAGACCACCAAAGGTGACAATTTCCCCTATATGATAGTTACTAACTTCAAATCGATATATTTCGATTCCTAGACGTGACCCAGCGAAACGCCGGGACACGTATAACTTCTTTTTTACCGATATAACTTTCCCCGGTAGTTTGAACCCTTCCCGATCACTGACCCCTACCATTTGTCTCACAGTGTTATGAACGAAAGTTTCGTACGTTGCACAAAAACAAAGACTACGAAGGTTTTTAATTTCAAAGATATGATAAATTCTAAAAATTATTTAAAAAATTCAGTGCAATGTAGAATAAAAATGGATACCAAATGAAATCGAAAGTTCTGTAAGATCTAAAACAATTAAATTTTTTTTTTGCTCACAAGGACGAATATGTAAAGAAAATGCCCTTTTAATTAATTTTAGTTTTTTAAGCTAATAAAGTTGGAAGGACTATATTCAAGGACGTTGTCGAATTTATATTAGTCCTTAAAATATAATTTTTTCAAAATAAATATTGCAAATTTCAAGGATAAAATTTTTAAGGACATTTTCAATACCTTATGCACCATAAAATTTTATCTGTTCTTTCTCTATAGAACTTTCTCTTTAATTTGATAACCATACTGTTTTCCTAAGTACATTGCACTAAATTTTATAAACAATTTTCGGAATGACTCATATTATTCAATTTTCAAAGTCCTTTTAAAAAGTTCTGACGTTATAGAGAAAAACTAAAAACGCAATTTTACTACATATATTTGGCCCATGGCTTCGCGAATACATTGCCTTCTTTGTGTGTAAAATAGCCTGTCTGTTATGTGTATGTATAATTAGCTAGACATTTATAAAAAAAATATTAAACATTACAGAAACCAAAAAAATATAGCAAAACCTGGTCAGCACAAGGCGTCTCTATTATTGCCACCATTGCAAATTACAAAACCCGAATATCCCGGGATTCTTTGCAAATATTCGCATCCGCGGATGTCTAAAATTCCACATTCGCAACATCCCTGATACATATATACATACATATGTACTCATATCTATTAATATGCACCAACAACACAAGCCCAAAGTTTCATTGTAAATTTCCTTCAATAAATTAGAACTTTAGGGGTCCCCACATCCATTTCAATAGTTTTGGTAAACTGCTGGTTATTACTCGATAGTTTTATCAACTGTGAACGTCCTTTAAGCTTACTTTTGTTAGTGTGATAAATTATATTTATAAGCAGCTGATTGGTGTTTTTCTCCTGTTCAAAAAATAAATTGTAACAGCAACTTTAATGATTTTTACTCAATCATATCGGTCATTTACTTAAAAAAAAATGGTAAAATAATATTATCTTTTAATAGTTTCTACTTAGTTTGTATTGGAATTTGGATTTAGGCATGCTTAGCGTTTACAGAGGTTTTCTAGAAAAAAACAAAAATGAAGTCCTCACTAAAACAGTTTATCGATTTGCAGAAGACCTCGAAAACTATTGTTTAAATAAAAAAGTAATTTTTTAGCAAAAAACAAAACGGACGTCAATTCTCATGTAAACCTTTCAGATTACCGTTATCTTCTTAATGATCCAATAATCGGATCTAAACCATATTAGGATGGGACTGTAACATATACAAAAAACATATTCCCTTTTTGAAGTCGGACAAAAATGAAGAAGAAAATACGACTTTGGTGTAAAGACGAAGTCGAATTTTAAAATGTGCATGCAATTAAGATAACTATTTAACAAATTGTTATTTTAACTCTTCAATAAGTTCATAATAAACTTCATGCGATATAAATTCTTTTGTAGGGCTTGGTGTAACTCAATTCTTACAATAACAAGTAATTTTTAAGCAAACAAGTAATTGTTAAGCAAAAAACACAACCGACTTCAATTTTCATATAAAAATTTAGAAGTACTATTAATTTCTTCATGATCCAATTATCGGATCTAAACCAAACAAGTATAGGAATTTCCTTGAGTTACCACCTTTCCGATAGGAAAGGAATTATCGAAATCGGTTAATCTGATCCAAAGTTATGCGGTAACATACATAAAAAAGATATTCCGATGAATTGATAACCTCCTTTTTTAATGTCGGTTAAAAAGAGAAAAATTATTGAGGTTAATTATTATACATTTTTAATAATAATATTTTAGCACTTCTAAAAAAATTTACATTACAAAAAATCTCAGCCCCCCTAAATTATGCTCTGTGTACGCCCATGGTAGCAGCGTGCTTTTCTGATGTACTATGATTTCAATCATCGAATTGAGGAAGTCCACGAGAGTGAGTCGTCTTGCCTAAAACTTCGTTTGGTCTAAAACGATCTGGAGAGGTCCTTTTCAGTTTGGATGGAGCTGAAGCTGCAACGATATAGTCCAATCAGTTGGTTAATGAAGGGCTTAATTTTTTCACCCATTTCCGCCGAAATGACCCTATAATTAATATTAAAAAAGGCTTTTTCCGCGTTAATTAGCCCACATAGCCCCCTCCTGCGGGTTGGGTAAAGTGAGCTGATATTTCAATACTCGGGCGTGTTTACTTTAGCCTAAATTCTCCTTAATAGCTGATACATGTGCCCTTACCACCTATTCGCTGTCGGATTTAGGAACTTTGCTGTTTTTAATCCGCATTATTTCTATACTAACCTCGTCTTTGGCGAGTGGAGAAAATCAGTATAATTTCTACGCATTGGTTTGGGTTCTACTTCGTCAACCGCACCACCGGTGTCCGTTTCGGTCAAGTGTAGGTGTCCGTTTCCTTCTTCTTTTATGCAAAAATCAGTTCCCCTTTTGAAACCGTTTGATATGATAGGCACGTTTCTTCCGTCTATCAAGTGATCAATTTGTTTCTTGGTCTTTGATAAAAGATCACCCAAAAAAAGATATTTCTGAACTAGATTTTTAAATTTAGTCTTCTATTATCGAAATCCGGAATACTAGCTAAAATCCGGATAGTCGGATAATAGAAAAACAGCCGGTTAAGCCGGATTCCAGATATCTACCGATACCCGGCACATCCCTAGTCTTAAGCGTTGACGTCTAGCAGCACCTGCTAGAGAATAAATACTACTGACTTCAGTAATCTCTGGACTGTGGATGTTTATGCAGAAAACGAAGCCTAAACATATGTACCTCATAACTATGAACAAAATTAGGTGCATATTTTTAGGCTTCGTTTTCGGCATAAACATCCGCAGTCTAGTAATCTTTTAAGGCGAGTAAATTTAAGTGAACCCATCGTAGATCGCTCTCTTTCTCTCTTTCTGTCCTGTCGCACAAATTCTCTCAACTTCCTTATTCCCCTTCTCCTTTCTAAGTGGACAACGAAGGTTAAATTTCCTCATCTTCCGTAGGCATATTTAAAATACTTTGATGACAACTTCACTGAGTAGCTTTGTTTCAGTTTTTCTCAAAGGCACAGTACAAGCTAACTTTAAAAATAAAAAAGGACCGGTTATAAGCTTCTTTACGAATGGTATTGTGAACTGGGTGCGAGATGTAAACCACGGTTGGGCATTCCGTCGAACGAAGTAAACGAATAACGTGTGTAAGAAAAAACCAAAAAAAAAGGTAAAACTTTACGCTTTTTATCTCTTCCTCTGTAGATCGCATGCGCGACTAATTATGTGACTGTGTCGCATGATGTCATAGTGCAAGTGAAGTTCAAAAGTAATACTGATTTCATTAAAACATAAGATGGGACAACATGTTTCATACAGTTGTTGTTGCCGCCGCACCTCTACATGATGAAGTAGGTATATGCAACCTGACAACAGTCAAAGCGGCAATTATTATTTCAGCTGCGTTGTTAAAAAGTGATATGTTATGCTCTGCAGGTTGTACTTCTACTTGTCAAGCCAGTTAGTGTTTTACTTCAGAAGTCTTCGGCAAACAGACCGCTATATTTAGTTTCAATAAAACTGTTTTTCGTAAATTTGTTTTTATTTTTTTGTTATGTTTGTTCGTTTATTTGCCATTTCGTTGAACTTCTTGCATTTTGTTTTCGCTACGCTGCCATGTGCCGCCTTACTCGATACTGAACAGAGCAACAATTATTCTGATTACTATTCGCCTGGCTATCAAATCGACTGCTTCCACTTTGCTCCTGTTACATATGTATTTACTCTCGCAAGCAAGCTCAACTCCCCGGAATGTTAGTTTCTGTTCGCTTTTCCATGCCGACCAACTGCTTTCTCGCACGTCCCTGCATGCCCATTCGATCTGTCGCATCATCTGTCCGGTTTTTGCTTTTTGTTGCTCTGTGTAATATGCACCGATAGTTTGTCACTTATGTTCTTTTCATGTTCGGTCTTTTTTTCTGTTTCTTGCTTTTACTTTTGTTTTTAGTGCGCTTTTGAATCGTTTTTAATTGGCGAAGAGAATGTGCGGCGCATTCCGGCGGCAGACACAAGCCACCAGCCGACAACAAATGATGAGCGGCGACAATTGAGCCCAAAGCGCATCGCTGCACCTCGGGCGTTCATGGTGTCGGGCCGGCTATCTTGTTGCTGACCGCAGCGCCTGCCGTTGCCACAACATCGCCTTTGTGGCTGCCGATCTGACCGCACCTTCGCTGCTCGGCGCTTTTATCTGTCCATTTCTCTGACAGTTTGCCCGTCTCTGCTTGCGAGCCTGCGTGCGCCCCCTGCCCACTACAAATGTTGAATTTCATGAAATTGCGCTTGACTTGGCGCGCCGACCGCGGCAGCTGTCAGCTGTTGAGCCGCTGATTGTCTTGCTGTAAGCTGTGTGTTTTGTGTGAGTGCGCGCGCGCCTTCACCTTCATCTGCGTCCATGGGACCACGCGACCGAGCGGCTGTCTAACTGGCAGAACAAGTGTTTTTCTGTGTAGTTTGACTTTTGGTGTGTTTGCTTGTGTTTTTTTTTTGCATATTTTTGTTGTTATTATTTGTGTTGTTGCGGCTGTTTTGGGGCTTCCTAGGAACTAGTCAGCGCGCCCAACGTGGAGTGTAATGCGAATGAGTGTGTGAAGGCAGCCGGTGCATGCGCCCCACCATTTCATGCTTGATGGTCCGTGGCACTTGTATGATTTTTATTATGATGTGTGGCTGGCTGTTGTGTTGCTCTTGCTCCATAGTTACTATGGTTTCGGGTGATTGCCGTTGTTGTTGTTGTCGCCGTCGTTGCTCTTACAGCTACTGCGATTGCCGACCGGGCAGCTGATATGCGCGAGTCTCATTACATTACTACCCGTACAAAAAGCTCTGTCGCCTGCCTGTGCCTCGCTGCCAGCAGCAGTAATACATTTGTGGCTTTTGTTGGGACAGCTGCCGTTGCTGCTGCTGGCGCTGGTTGCTGTTTGCCTGGTGTGCAACATGAATTATCATAATCATTTTGCTGCTGGTAAAGTAACTGCCGTTTCTGGTGCGCGTTGTGTTTGTTTGGTAGCTGTCAAGTACTTTTTCTTCCCCGTTGTAATAGTTTAAAGATCGTTGTTGGTACTGTTTGAAACACTTGTTTATTTTCGGTGTTTTCAATTCAAGTGCATTCAGTAGCGGCCGCTTTTGATAATGAATTAAATAAAATTATAGTTTAAAAAACTAGAACCTCCCTATTATAATTGCCATTCGTACTGTCATCAAGTATGTAACTTGAGAATAGAAATCGCTGCTTTTGGCGCTTCAATATTACATAGTTACATCCCGAGTTAATAAAAGGAAGGTAAACTAGTAATTTTTAGCAAAAAAAAACCGACTTCAACTCCCATATAAAAAAAAATATATATATATATATCTCATGATCCGCTGATCGGATCTTAACCAGATTAGTATGGGACCACCTCTGAGACACTACCTTTCCGAGAATTATCGAAATCGGTTGACGTGGTCCAAAGTTATGCGGTAACATACATAAAAAAAAAAAAAAAAAAGATTCCGACGAACTGATAACCTCCTCCTTTTTTGGAAGTCGGTTAAAAAGAAACAGCTTGAAGTCAGGTGATGCAAGAGTCGTAGGTAACATCCCTTCGTCACTTGTTCTTAATACGATACAATCACAAATGCACTTCAAAGTTTCCCTTTGCCTATCAAGCAGCGAGCGATTTTAGAAAAAATACATACATATATATATTTATAATTTTTACGGGCGAGAGATCTTTGTGCTACCGATTATTTGCGAAAATGCACATTACATAATCGGACACTCCTTAACCCTTAATAATTTCTGTTTGCTACTTGTTTAAGTCCATGATGCCGTTTGAAGGAGAAGCTTTGTCAGTCATAAAAAGTTTTCTTCTTACCAAATCTTAAAAGAATTAAAAATAGAGTTTTATTCATAAGTTTTTAATTTACTTAGTACAAGGAGATCTAAACCAGCACTGATACCGGATTCATACATTGTCGAATCTTCACTGATGGCTCCAAAAATGAGTCTGTGTCAGAATGAGGGATCTTTATCGAGGTTAGCGAGGGGATAAGCTTCATTTTTCTCATGGCGAGTCTGAATTATTTGCAATCCTCAACGCCGTGGACTACGTGGTGGAAAATAGGTAGAGGGGAAGGAGTTTACATGTTTGCAGTAACATCCAAGCTGCCCTTAGGGCATTGACCAGCCCTGTAGCTACTACCGAACTAGTTCGACAATGCAATGTTGGTAAACATAAGAGCTTGCTTTTTCTGGCTGCCAGGTCACTCGGGAGTACATACCTGGTAATGAGTCATCTGACCAATTAGACAAGGTTGGCTCAGACCAGGTCTTCTGCGGGCCGCTACCAATTATAGCACTCCCCATTTCGGCCATCGAAGCCACAATTGGAAACTGGGTGAATGCTTGACTCAGCAATGACTTGGAGGCATCGAGGGGCTGCAGGAGAGCAAAGCTCATGTTGCCTTTAATCTCAGAAGGTCTATCTAGTTTTTTGCTCTCACTGAGTAGACAGGACTGCAGACAACTGGTTGGACTGCTGACTGGTCACTTCACGTGGCACAAACATCTGACTGTGCTAGGCGTAAATGACCACTCCATTTACCCAGTCTGCCTTGAAGAGGATGAGATGTCGGAACACTCTCTGTGCAGGAATTAAGTATTAGGCATTAGGCCGCGATATGTTGAGAGACAAACACCTGAACTGTTTGACACCCAACAATCTGCTTATTTAAGTTTATTCGTAAATCGTGCAGATTTAAAACGGAATGTGGTCTGGGTGCTGTTTTCTGCACGCTTTGTTTTGTGCCTGATTCCGACAAAAAAACTAGGTACATGACTTGAATTAACGGCTATTTGAAAAGTGAGGTTTACGAAAAATTCTCCACTTTAAATTATTAATATAACTTGATTGCAATCATTGAATGGGGTTCACTCGAAAATTGTGCAAAAAATATTTCGGAGCTGTCGGCCACTGAAAAACAATCAAAATTTTGTGTATCGTAAAGTGAAGTCATTCGAAGAGACTGGTGAAAAAGTCGACCGTGAAAAATCAATCCGTTTCCGCCTGTACGAATGCCAAGTCCCGGATAGCCAAGTTACAGAAGCATTGAAATAAAAATGTAAGCCAAAATCGAAATTCTTGAAGGTATGCGAAAAATGGTCACAGACGAATTCTGTTCAGTGATCGGACTTCGAAAAAATTCTGAGTGGTAGAATCTGGGGAAAAATGTGGTAGATCTCTGGGTTTGGATCAAACTTTGTACAAAAATTAAAAAAATTCTGCAAGGTTTCACCTCAAACTTTTTAATTAGACTCTAAAAAAATTTACTTTCAGTATAACACAGTGCAAGAATGAAGTTGCTAAAAATTGCGTTTAGTTTTGGCAATTTTTTTCTTTGACAGTGTAAAGCAGTTCCTTTCATATTAAGATATTTTTCGAACATATTTTAAGAGATTTCTGCTACCTTGCGAAGTGCTGCCAGCTTTTCTTTTTATCACATCACGAAAAACCGTTTTTTAACATTTTCGCTATTAATTCTTTTTATAGATTAAATATTTTGCAATTTAACACAATAAAACCGCGTTTCCTGTCGAAAAATTGATTACTGAGAAAATTTACTATTTTACAGTTTTTTTATCCTCCCATTCGGCTACTTGAGAAATTTCATCGTCGCCGGGAATACGGAATATTGTATTATATCATTCTTGTTACCATATCGTGTTTAGTGTTGGACAATTTTTGCTCTTAAAATTAAGAAAATTATGTCAAGCAAAAATAAAACTACACTCTAAAAAGTGCATGTAAAAATACTACTGAAAAGTGTTTATTTTTCAACCAGAATCTGTTCAAGTATACGCACAAGATGTTCAAGACTCGATTTTGAACATGAGTTGTTTAAAATATACACATAAATATACACATTAAATGTTTAAAATTACAAACATTTTGAAGGTAAAAATATATTTTTTACCAATAATAAATACTAAGTGCCAGGGGCGTACGCAGAAATATATTTTTGGGGGGAAAGAGTTTATACTTCTAAATATATATCATCAGAAAATACAAAAAATTCGCTGTTTAAAATACATTTATGCAAGTTTTATGTACAGAATGAACTAAAAAAATTAACTTTTTAAAGTTTCATAAATTGCATTTTATTTACATAAAATGTACAAAGAACTCAGACATTTTCAACCGGCTTCAAAAAAGGGGAGGTTGTCAGTTCTTCGGAGTATTTTTACTTCTTTTATTTATTTCACCGCATAACTTTGCACTGCGTGAACCGATTTTTTTACCGGAAAGATAGTACCGTCGCCCCGTAATTTGGTTTAGATCCGATCAGTAAATCATGAAAAAATTAACGGTTAAAGATGCACTCAACTTTCAAAAGTAGTACAACATTTTACAAAAGAATTTTAATATAAATAAATTAAATAATTTCACGAAAGTTTTACACTTTTTTATTCATTTTCGTCGATTTCTTGTTTCTCATTTTTTAATACTTCGAATAACGAAAATTTAGCTGAACTTGTATTTTTATCATGTAGCTCATTTTGGTGGAACGACTTCCAAGTTAGCAAATTAAATCTTCGAATGCTTCTTAAGTACATATCAGTGGTAAACTTTTTTAGGCTGTAAAGTGTAAAAAGCAACAGTAAGTGAGCATGCATTGCATATTTTTAGGACAATGTTTTCATTCGCAATTAAACTTTAAAGAGCTCTCAAGAAAAAAGAAAAATTCTTACAAAATGACGCACAAGAAATGGAAAAGAAATTTTTTTCTATCAAAATTTCTTAAATCATAATAAATTTAACCCCAAAACCCACCCCTTGTGTGCGCTACGTGATAAATTTGATATGTAAAAGTAAACAGACAATGCTTAATTTTGCACACACTAGGAGAGGAAACTGGTTACCTCTCTTTATATGCGTAAATTTAAACGAAATTTTTTTAGAGGAAATATTAAACATTTTATGTGTAAACTATGAAAATGTGAACAACAAATGTTTAAAACTCAAAAAACAAATTTGAAATTTGTTCTACGCCACACATATGATAAGTAAAAGTAAGCAAGCAGTGTGTAAATTTGCATTCATTAAGAGAGGAAACTGGTTACCAATCTTAATATGCGCAAATTTAAACAAAAATTTTTTAGAGTGTACTCAAAAACACGAATATGTGGTATGTTTAAGACCTTGAGTGATAGATGTGGTAGATGCTCAAAAAAGTGGCAGATCTATCACAATGTGGTAGAAGTCCGATCACTGATTCTGTTTACTGACGAGTAAATTTTCACTGTGGACGAATCATCACGACATGCGCCCCAACTTGTTCCGAACGTTAAACGTGGCTACCTCAGCTTCTGTTATGGTTTCAACAAGACACCACTCCAACTTATTCGGCAATGGACACAAAATTATGCTTCCAAGTTCATTTGCACGGCTGATTGACCATCTGGTAGCCCAGATCTCAATCGAGTGCACTGTGTGTGGTCTGTTATGGAGTTCATGTCGTGTGTTGAGTTTTTAAGATGCGTCGTTGTCCGACCAGCGAAAAATGTCCCAACGAGCGTGGTGCGTACTCCAATCTACGTATGGCCAAATCGTCTTCGCCGTTCTGGAGGCCGTTTTGATAATGGTGTTCTACAATCTTTAGCCATTGACTTATACAATAAATAGAATTCAGAAAAATATTAATCGTTTTCATTTACCAAAAAACCCTGAGAAAATAATGGAGCATCGACCTACATATTTCTAATTTGAAAAAGAATCAAAGTGAAATTTCTCTTATTTTAATAGTACCATTGTTGCTACTTATTTTCCACAAGGATTTTGGTAATAGCATGATATTTGTTGATGTTGGAAAAGTGTTAGTTGAAATGTTTAACAATCTCAATCAATCTTGGGCTCGGCAGCTCGAATGATAGGTGAAATACATCATATGTCACCATGTTTTCAGCGTTTTCTGAATAGTAAATAATTCTTAAAGAATTCATAAAGATCTCATTATTTCCTTTTCCGATCTTTTTGCCTAATTTTCTAAAATTAAATATACTCTGCCCACTTCGATTATTTTATGAATTTTTCGAAGAAAATCGGTAAAGCCATGAAAATAATGCTGGGTCCGAAACATTTTTCAGAATTTCCTTTAAGAAATCGTACCGAAATTTCTTAAAGAGCTCGTGTCAACCACTCCATATGGTTTTCTTTGAAGATTCGTAAAAAAAAATCGTAGCAGCGTTCGATACTCTTTTGTATGGGTATATATTGTATGTACAGTGGGGAGCAAAAATGAGTACATGGTGATTTTTGTTAAATATTTGCAATATTTTTTGTTAATTTTTTATAAAAATATGGTTCATGCCTTAAACTATGTTCACATTTTCGTTCGTAATTTCTAGAGATATGTGATTAACACGTGTACGTACGAGTATGTGGTTTGTACTTAGGGTTTCCAGACCTAAAATGCCGAAATGTCTTTCAGGTAGAAATAGCTGCCATCTAGGAAGCGGTAGACTTACTTCTAAAGGGTGTGATGATGCGCTCGAAATCGGTAAAGGAACCATTCTATCAATCCCGTCGGAGTACTTCTTAATAAGGCTAGTTTAGGTTCCGGGTCACAGTGGCATTGCGGGAAACTGCGGGGTTGGAAAGGCACCCTTAAAACGTTATCCCCAAATAACCAAGTGTGTCCCTTAGCTGGGGCAACCAATTTAACCTAACCCAATATAACCTGTACTTCTTTGAGCTATGAAATGGTTGGTCACATTATGCATACATCAAAAAAACATATCAACTAACGTTCTCTATGTTAGGTTAGGTTAGGTTATCCTGGGTGCCCGCATCCGTACAGGAAAAGGGCACACTTCGGGCCCCATAGGCCCATTGTGATGCCATATTAGAGACTCCTAGCGTCCCTCTTCCTACCTCAGAAATGGAACCAATTTGTAGCTCTGATGAAGCGAACAAAATCGTAGATACTGGCCGAATCCAGTTCAGCTAGATATTCAAAAGAATAGCGGAGGAGCGAGCGTCGACGAGCCCTTGCCAAAGCGGGACAGTGGCTGGTAATGCTCCACGCTTTCGATCGTCGCGGCAGCTACGACAGTAATCGTTTGGCTGCAACCCTAGGCCAGATGTGTCTCGCTATCCTGCACGTGGGCTCCGCAGACCATCTTGCATTTGCCCGTTGGATAAAGTTATTCTGCAGCCAGAGTTTACACGAAGATAGCGGAGTACCCGCATTACGAGCGGTACTGATGGCAGATAGTAGGGTTCCTTTCCCGGTATGTGCCTATGACCAGGCAATCAGAAACGATAGTTACTGCATAGTTCAGCCTGAAAAACGCTACAGAAATCTGGCAGACGAAAACTGAGGCTAAGTGAGAGTTCTTGCGAATATATCTCACTTCCTACCTTCATATCTAACTTATAGCCATCGATGTAGATGGATGTTGAATCACAGTAGGAGGTCAGGACTGAATCCTCCTCCAATTCACTCCTTGAGGGGATCCTTGTTTGGAAATGATTTTTTAATCCAGTAGGCGGGACTGTGTAGTCCAGGTGCCTGAAGTCCCCTGGAAGATCTTCCAAAATTCTATAGTGTCCAAATCTTGTATCACTCCACTTAATCAGCACATTTAATCTAATAGCAGTTTACCATATAGGTCCACAGGTCGAAAATGGAGCAACGTTCTCTAATGAAGACATTTGAGTATTAGACCATACATACCTAAACAGATTAAAACATAACTAATGATACAAACAATTAATAAATCTCAGTAAGTAAGTTGCGCCAATTTAGTTATTGCTGATTGAATGAGTATTGTGTAATTGAGTTGCTTGGTGTTGGCCAATGTATATTTGTTGGTTGTTGTAATTAAGCGTAAAATAGCGTGACCATTATCGGCTTAAATCATATACTAATTGACAGATTTATCCACAACTTAAATGAGTATGTTTGTATTCACGTAAATAGTATAGCGAAAGATTTAAGTTTAAAAAAAAACATTAAACCAGCAGCGCTGAAACAAAATTAATTGAATATTCTTTGATATTGGACTTTTGATTGCTCAATAATTTGCCAGAGAGCAAAGTCAATAGTCAACTATAGGGTGTTTTAAATGAAGGTAGAGAAAAGTCCCGTTTTTAAATCAATAGCAAAGATTGCAAAGATCGAAGGAAAATAGTTTTTGAGAAGCTGCCTGCACCACGCCATGTCTAAATTTGGGATCCCTGATGTTATCTACATACATCGACGGCCTGAAACGTAGGTACGTCGGCGCAGCATTTTCCAGCTTAGATAAAAGAAGCTAAGGGGATTGATCTAGCAGTGAACGAGGACTGGACAAAGTACTTCCTAGCAACATATAAAAAGGCTTCGCGTTTAAGGGAAAAGTTTTTTGTTGTCGCAGCTTATTAAACTCTGTCTAAATCAGTGAATCGACTAAATGTTGTCTTCTTTCCAACCTAATGGCAGGCATAAGAAAAGGACACATCCGAAGTGAATGGACATGTCGTCGGTACATCTTATTCACATTGGACTGAACAGGTTAACCTGCTACAATATCCAGAATAGAGTTGTGTCAAAGTATCGGGAGCCCCAAAAAGCAACTCGTGCTCTTCGTCTACTATATATGGCGTTGGTCTCCGATAATGGAATTAAAGGAGTGAGAGTGGACAAAGGTGTTGATAGATTCCCGATTAATACTTCACACTTATTTTGAAATATTGATTTCTAAATTAAAGCTTTACCTATTTTTAGTCATATTATAATTTCGGCCGCTGTGGTGCAGTGGTAAGCAGTCCGCGCTTCCACTCCGCAAGGCCTGTGATCAAGCCCTGGCCAAAGCAACATCGCAAAAACTATAAAAAAAAAATTTGTTTCTTAACATCGGTCGCCCCTCGGCAAGCAATGGCAAACCTCTCAGAGTATTTCTGCTCCCGTAAAGAATACAATCGCCGTTCGGAGTCGGCGTAAAACTATAGGTCTCTCGGCCAAACACTAGCATATAGGTAAGTGCCAATCTATTATTATTGTAATTTCGGTCATGATTTCTGACTAACAGTAAGTGTTACTGTAGAGAAAATATGTAAAATAAAACCATATTTTCCTTGATTTAAAAATGGGAAACCGGTTTTTTCAAATTGCCATATTTCGAATAACTCGAATCCCAGTTTTGGAAAAAAGGCAAATAATCGAAAACCCCAGTGAGCAGGATCCCTGTATTCTGTTATAACTGAGGAGAATTCCAGGGCACCTTTGAATCGAAGTTATATACATATGTATGTGCATTTCTAACTGCATATAGCTATTTATAACTCGGATATTTTCTTTTCTTTGTTGCATTTGCTCGCGTTTTGTGAATATTATTTTACGTTATACATTGCATACATTTAAATAAAAACGATTTTGTTTTTAGACAAGCGGCAACCCTATTAAAAAGTTTTACTTTTTACCTAAAGCGGTAAAATTTAAGGAAGATATGGAGCTGTTACACAAAAGTAGCTTAAATAAACAAATAAGTGCATACGTATATAGATTTTGAGGCACCCTTTACTAAGTGCTAATTGTAATTAAATCAACTAAAATGTGCAGTAAGAATCGTGCCGGTCATTAAGTTAAAAATTTTAAATGTTTTCAGTTGTATGTTTATTTGGCTTGGATTTTGTATTTTCATTTTTCTTTGAATTATTTTTATACGAATCATTTGACATTTTCTATTGCACAGAATTTGCATTTTTTGTAGTGCAACCGCCATCGCAAACACTACCAATAGTGTTGCCGTTTTAGACCTTTGGTGGCTAGATTTAGCTACCACATACCGTTTTTGGCTACTTTTTTAGCCCTTTCGAGAATTTATTCATCCTTGGCATGAAAAAGTTGTATATGCTTAATTTGATCTCATTTTTTTATTATTTATGTAAGAGATGAATTTTTAAACTAAAAAATACTGATATATATTTATATACATATATGTATTGTATGTTCCATACGTTTTTATACATACACACTATAAAAGTGTTAGGGCTGTTAACTTATCTATTGATTTAACTATAGTTTCAAACGTATAAGTTTACGGCCCTTGGGGCCGTTTTCTGAAGTAACCTTTAATTTTAAAGCTCACTTTATATTTAAAGGTTGGATTAAAAATAAAGGTATGTCTAAAATTAAGCATTTCAATTATCAGTTTTTGACGTATGTATGTTTCTTGGTTGTGAGCCAATTTTAAACCGATAATAAAATTCTTTACGTTAGACACAATCATAAATTTTAATGCAACCTTTAAATATAAAGTGAGTTTTAAAGTTACAGGTTACATGAGAAAACGGCCCTTAATATGCTTAATTTGTTAAATGGCCGATCAAGTCGATTGACCGTGTACGATCTTGTGGTGTGATTGTACCAGCTGCTGGTGCGACTTCAAAAACTATTTGAAAATTTTTTGATGGCACCAGCATGCTGGTGTCGTGAATGGTGAAATTAGCTAATTTTTCTAAGTAAAAAGTATTTTGGCGGAAATTTCTTGCACTATATGAGCCAAAGCCGTGTTTGTGGAAGATCTAAGTTCACTATATGGCGGTGTGAATAAAAAAAACAACAATGTTTAACAAAATGGTAGAAAAATTATGAAATTTCGGCTCTAATCATTTCGATAATTCCTGGCCCTTATTTGTAAAGAAATAGATATTGTATCAGCATGCTGGTAAGCTATAAGCTTCGAGCCTGATGGTACGATCATTTGATGGAGCCAGCAAGCTGGTGTCGTATATTTCCCCTTGTACACAAAAAAAGTTTTTGGTTGGATAAAATATTAGCTTTTTTCTAGAGTACAAAGTTTTTCTATACCATTACTTATTGAAAATGTTTGCGTGTATACTTAGGTATGTATATGTAAGTAAAATATTTTAGCTACCATTTTTAGCCACAACGTCTTTTTGTAGCCCTTTTTTAAAAGGAATTTGGCCACCACTAAATATGATTCGCGGCAACACTGGCCACCACACTGGCCACTGACTACCCATCGCAGATCACCGACCGCTGTAGCGCTGTAGGGGCGCTCAAATTCTCGGCATTAGTCAGCTCAGCCAGTTGGGTTCAACAAAGCGGCAAGTCTAATGTTAGCAACGAAATCGCGTGCAAGAAACTGCTATTTATTACATTTGTAGTACTTTAAATTACTACGTACATAAGTTTGAATGTACATATGTATGCACTGAAATGCAATACCATATTCCCGAGTATGTGTGCATATGGATATACATACATATGTGCACTGCTATGTACGTGATTTTGGTGCATGATTTGACACCAATTTGTTGTTCTAGCAATCGATTTCAATTACTCGAACGCTGTGGCATGCCAGTGACGTGCGGTCATTTGTGGCATTTGAATGTGGTTGACAGTATGCACTATATGCATTTGTACATATGTATGTAGTATATGAAGGCATAAATGTATGTAGTACAAAAAATGATGAGAATATTTACATGAAATTAACATAGCCGGCGTTTACATTTTATTTTAATTAGTGTTATGAGAGTGCGAAAACCCATACAATGATTTAATGCACAATTACGGTCATCATAAAATTTCTTAATTTTTCATATGGGGATGTTTATGTGGCCCTCGGTGTCATTTGATTTATAAAAGCAAGCGTTTTAGCCTTGCAATTCAATTTTATTGTCCGTCTTTAATGGTCATTTAGTAATTTGAAAATTTGTAGAGTGACAGTATTTATCAAATTTTTTTAATTAAAATAAGACAAATATTAAGAAACAATTTGCCAATTTTTCACCGCGGGCAAACAAACAGCATTAATATGAAATTTAAATTTTCATATTGCTGAAAGTCTGGTCGGCTGCTTGCTGCTGTCGCACTTAATCAATCATTTTGTTTGTCATTTGCGCTTGTTCTGCGATGAATGATGATATTAGACGCATCTACACCAAAGAAGAAACACTAATAAAAATGTATTAATTTATGTACATTAGACTGGGTCGCAAAAAGAATTTGTAATATTTAAATCCCCAAGTTTGCAAGCTTATGTACTTGCTAAAATATTTTTAAGTTTTATATGAGACATTCTTTTTCATATCGGACACCAAATTTGGTGTCACACTTTTGATTGGCTTCAAATTTTTTTTGTGGGTTCTGTACATGAAATAACCTAACTCGTGCTCGAGGAATTTTGTATTATTTCTTTTTTTCGGAGATATGATCTGTCAAAGTTTGAATTTTTTCGTGATTCTGACTAAACATGTATTTCTTCAAATCGTTATATCTCGGCTTCTGCTGATCGTAGAGACATCTTAACGTCGTTTTAAAGCTTAAGAAACGAGCTTAACATTTCCTCATATAAGATGGCCAAGATTGTCCTAAAGCTAATCCTTGTATAATTCTCTATAAAAAACGCGGTTTAAAAAATTGGCGTTTTTTCAAGAACTATTTTTAAAATATTTTGTGAGTATCTTCAATTTTTTGTAATTTGTTTTCGAAAACTTATGCTGAGACAAATTTCCTAGAAATGTTAGCAAAACGCAGATTTTATTGCGGGTTTCGGCAGAATATAGAAACGTTAAGCCCGTCTCCTTAGCTTTAAAACAGCGGTAAGATGAAGTCTCTACGATGAGCAGATCCCGAGATATAAAGATTTGAGGCGAAATACTCAAAATGAAAGTCTTCAAATTGGTACAAGAACTGCATGTAATTTCTTAGGAATGTTTAGTATGGAGGCCCCTCCACTCTGGGATTTACATCAATGTCTAGTTTTTACATTATACACCTGTAAACGCGGCGGTTTTAAACGCACCAGAAATTCCTTAAAATTTCAGAGTTCGCTAGACACGTATCCCCCTGCAACGTTCAATCGTGTCATCTTAAAAATCATTAATTCTTCATTTATAATAGAATTTTTTTAAATTTATTAGATTTCAAAATTGTGCCAAATGTTGCCAAAAATCTACTGACACGTTATTATTATTTAACATTTAAACTACAGACAAACAGAAAATTATAACCAAATTTTGACAAGTTTGCCAAGAAATACTTGCAAATAACACGGTGATAAAAAAAAAATTGTTGCATGCAATTTTATTTTTCCATAATCTGTGTTCTGCACTGCGCCTTAAAAGTATTTTTGTGATTTTTATTACCGGTATTGTAATACTTCATTTGTTTTACCAATTTCATATAGTAATGAAATTTTTCAAAAAGGTGGCAACCTCCCTCAAAAATAGCTTCGCCAGTAAACCTTCCTAAACCTCTTCAGTTTAATATAATAATAATAGGTTGGCGCTTACACATATGTTAGTGTTTGGCCGAGCTTCTCCTCCGATTTGTAGCGTGTGCCTTGATTCAGTCACACAAAGAAGAGGGACGGACCTACAGTTTTACGCCGACTCCGAACGGCGATTGTATTTTTATGAGAAGCTAGGTTTTTCATGGCATCAATACACTCGGAGATCTGCCATTGCCTGACGAGGGGCGACCCCTATTAAAAAAAAAAAAAAAACTTTTTTGTTTTTTATTTTTTGTTGTTTGGTTGTACCGGGTTTGAACCCAGGCCCTACGCAGTGACAGCGAGCACTGCTAACGACTACACCGCAGCAGCAGTGTCAGACCACCTGTTCAAATTGCTGAATACGCCTTACGCCTTTATTAAAATTTTATTAAGGAAAGTAACTAATGTTTATGGCAGCTATCATTGTTGCACGATTCTATACAATAAACAAGCAAGTGCACATTAACACACACATGCAGACCTACAAGCAAACCTTCGATTGCGCACGGCAACTAAAAATCCCAATCCTACTTGCTGCTTGTCTAACGTTCTGCCACATTCAACTGACACACGTCATTTGCGTTTGTCACCCCACAGCTATACTTAGGCATTTTCATACCAAACAAAAACATGCCCACACCTGTCCCAACAAAAACAAAATTTGCGACATCTCTTAAACAGCAAATTGTTGTGAGAAAAACAAAATTCAGTTGTGTCAACATGCATAGCCACAAGCGTATAGTGCCCGTATGTGTTTATATGTGTTTACGTGCATACCCGTAAATTTGTATGTACTTAGTGCTTAAAATGTACACATTTTCATAAATTTACCTTTGACAATTTTCTACAAGCAATTGACATTGTTGATATGTATTTGTTTATAAGTGCACATAAAGAAATACACATGTACTTCACTGATGTATGTACAAAGTTTATTTTCATTTAATTCTACTCTTAATGACTTACATTTTTAATTTTAATTTGAATACTTGATTTGTGTTCTTGATTTTGGCTGCTCAAACGGCATTAAACGTTGGCCTTCACTTGGAATATTTCAAAGTCAACACATTACACAGAAGTAGATTATTTTTTTCTATTTTTGCATTAAGAAATAATAGTTCTAAACACTCTAAACAATGATTGTAAAAATAAAGTATCTAAATTTAAAAAATAAAATTATTAAATTTTATGAAAGATCTGTACCGTGGATAAAAATATTTACTTTAAACTTTTTTGACAGCTTCCCATGAGCGTTAAATAGCTCAAGTGTATTTTATTAAACAAATATGCAAATGTCAGTTGTGTGCTAAGATAATAAGATAACAATACATTTTTTTTAGAAATTCACTCTTAAGAACCCTCAAACTAGCAACACATTTTTCATCATCTTTTAATATTACAATATGGAAACCTCGCATCTGTTAAAAATACCAACTCAAGACAAAAGTTAAGAAACGACACAGAATCGAAAAAGACAAGTAAAGAGGAAAGCAGAAAAAAAAGTAAGAAAGTCTAAGTTTGGGCGGAGCCGAACATTAACTACCCGGCGCAAGTTTTAAATATACGTTTTTCACCTTTCCGAAAACTACGCGGTAAGCAGGGATGGTTTTACCCATATTTTAAACATCTTCGATAGAACGTTCAGTTAGAAATAATGAGATAAACTTACATATATAGTCATATGTGGGCGGTATCACGCCCATTTTCCAAAATTCCAAATAATGTTACTTATTTTTAAGGGATCGTTGTTAGTCTCAATTTGAAGCATATAAGCGTCCTTAAATTTTGAAATTTAGCGTTATATGAAAAGTGGGCGTAATTTTAGTGCGATTTCATTAATTTTCAAAAGTTTTGCTTTCATTTGACAAGCACCATCCGAGTTTGATACAAATTGGTATAACGGTTACCGAGATACATATGTATGTATATATAATCATAAGTGGGCGGTACCATGCCCATTTTCAAAAATTACATCATAAGCGTAAATATTTCTTGGTAAAGAATTATTACAAGCATCAATTCTAAATAAATTAGCTTTAGTATTTACTGATTTATCGAAGATTTTGTATTTGTCATTTGGTACATTATACTAAGGCCAAAAACTATGCCAAGTTTGGGAGAAATTGGTGGAGCTGTTCCCAAGATATACGTATAAAAAAACATTTCCACATATTTATAGTACTCCTATTTTTCGCTTAAAAATGATTGTAAATATCAACTTTGAGTGAATAAACTTCAGTTGTTACTAAAATATCGCAGTTTTCGTATTTCAAAAAACTACCCTTATAAGGAAGGTAGGCGTGGTTATTGTCCGATTTTGCCCATTTTCAATACCATCCGTCCTAAAAGAAGTACACTTACCAAGTTTCGTTAATATATCTCAATTTTTACTCGGACTATCGTGTTCACAGATGGGCGGACGGACGGACAGACAGTCACCGCTTAATCGATTTCTCTTTTCATTCTGATCATTTATGTATACATTTGTCTATATCGATCTCGATTCGTTGTGCCTGTTACAAACAACCATTATGTGAACAAAGTTATTATACCCTTGTACACAAGTGCGCACGGGTATAAAAATTGGGCGGCTGTAACTTCTGCGGGAAAGACATCGTATAAACTTGCCAAATCCATTCATAAGTATGTCATTCAGACATCATTTAAAACAAGGAACACTGTGGGAGGAATATTGAAATAGAAAACAAGCGAGGAAGACCCGCTTGATAAACAGGGCGTTTACAAGTTAACCTGCGAGTGCCGATACTGCTACATAGGAAAAACAGGACAAGGTATTGCAAATCCCATGCTCAAAAATAAATGCGCACCAGTGAAGACTGGACAAACAGCAAAACTACTCTGTGTACAACATAAAGGACAAAGATGGAGTATATTAAAAAATATGGAAAGATATAAACAGAAGACCTTCAAAGGGCAAATAATAAATGAGCAAATATTGAAATACTGTATCTAACGTACTATTTGGACTTCTAAAACTACTGTACGAGAAGAAAAACGACAACAACAAAATATTAAGGATGGATATGGAGGGGAATACACTAGCTACAAAAACAAAGAAGTACAGTATCATGGATTTCTACCCGCCAGCAAAAACAAGCCAAAACAATTCATCTATCTATTGAGCACCGCAAATATTGCAAAACTAAGAAGACGTATCTAACAAAAGAAGACTTGTACTCTATTCGCCGAAAGTGAGCAATTGTCAGTGTAGCCGGCCTTATATGTGAGGCTATAAAAAAACGCCTCATGGGAGGAAAGGCAGAAAAATTACTTTGACTACTAGTTTAAAACACTGTATACGTTAAGCACTGGTTCAATGTTCTAATAATTTATAAAACGATGACTTAAGTTGATTATGGCTTTCTTAATCCTCTGCGACTGATGTGGTAGTCGGACAGACACCGAAGGTTCGACATTTATTCTTAGCTTCAATTAGCATTGATTACTAAAAAGGCATATTTTTCGACATAAAGTTTATATGACTATTAATGAGTTTTTAAAATATTGATAGAATTTCCAATTTAAATCGAAAAAAAATTTTATTAATAAATATCTAGCATATATATTTTGATCTGGAAAATTTGTGTCTTAGAGACTACGCGTCAGTAAAATAGGGACATTCGCATTTGAAACATCCCTAGTACATATGTAATTCTTAGAAGCTTTTATTTAACTTACATTGTTTGGGTCAAATCTTGCAATCGATTTTGGAGCAACTTCCCGAAGAGCAAATTTAACTCATATACCGTTGTATTGCGTTGACCGTACCCTTTTAATGGATGCAACTAGTCTGAACTAAATGGCACTAATTTCATATGCACCTGAGTGCTTCCACTGAATACTTTTTTTAGACAAGTTCCAGGTAAAAAATGAATTTTTGTGGTTCAGAGTTCAGATCAGAAGTTTGTAGAAAGTAAAAGGTTCTTAAGATTTTGTGAAAGTTGCGGCCTTTCACAAAATTATAGGTGCACACTACCACTCCGTAGAACCTGGGTTCGATCTCTGGGCAGACATATTTCAGCTATGAAAAAACTGTGTAGCTCACAATTTTGGGCAGAAGCTCGGCCAAAAATTTCGCAAAAGTGCAAGGGTTAAAAATTTACATACATATTTTCTTTTTTAGGTCAGCCATTCCTCCGATTAGCTTCGACATATACCCCTTGAGCTCAAAAAAAACCATTATGAAGACTCGAATTCAGAATTTTTTTCACTTCTTACACTTAAGAGTAGTATTGGTAAGATTAATTTGTTAAATGTAATTTAAAAACACTGTTTAAGCGTGAAGGTTGAAAAGGGGAGAGGATTAGTAAATGTTTTTTTATTAGCTTTTTTACAGTTTCCGTCAAAACTCGAAACGGGGGCCTAATAAACTTATCTCAACAAAGAGTTTAAAGTTTGAATATCCTTCAAAAGGTATATGCATATGTAGTATATAGAAGAATAGATTTTGTTCATGCCTTATATGGAAGCAAATGCGCAACACCCTCGGCAAAAAAAAAATTCTAAAAAATCAGCGGTAATTTTTAGCTACTTGAAAGTTGCACTTTATGATATTAAAATTAAACGGGCTACAAAACTGTATACTGAAAATTTTTCTAAAAATTCTGAATAAAAAGTTTGAAATTTTGATGAAAATTTGTTTAAGTTTGATTCATTTTTATGAATTTTGTACAAAGTTTGCAAGAATCATTTATATTGTTTTTGTTATAGATTGAGCTATATTTTAAATGAAAATTAGCGAAAAAGATTTATAATGGAAAACATTTGGAATATTGTGAAAAAACTAAATTACGAATACTTCTATGAGTGACTGTATATATAAATAAGTGCGCTACCAGATCATTTTACTCTATACTCCAATACAATAACATTTTCATTTTCAAATCTCAAACACAATCACAAATTACTTCGACAATATCCTATATAGAAACGTTGGAAACTTTAGTACAAAAGCTCACACGTTCTTAGAAACTTTACCCAATACACCAGATAAAGCTATCTGTAAAATTTGAAGTATTTACCCAGTCTGTTCTGGTAGGGTACATTAAATAACTACTAACATATCTAATTTCCAATATGATTTATTCCCAATTTAATGTGTATTTCTGCGTCCACCACTAGCTTATCCATATGATGAGTAATTTTAGAATACTCTAAGTAAAGAAGTCCAAACATTTGTATGTTTTCATCATTTTCCCATTTATTTCCTAACTTTTTTTGCGATATACATATTTATGTATACCTTTAAAGCTCCGAATACATATATACATATGTTTTGTATATAATCTAACGTGGATCCTTATATGAAAACCATGCTTGCCAGCCCCAATATGTGCAATGCAACAGTTACACTTTCAGCGACAAGTGGTACTTTAATAGCCCTTTTTTACTTCCGAAATCGCTCAAGTACCCTTTCCAGCACGATAATTTGCAAAAGTAAACTTGTGTGATATATGCTACATACACCTATGTAGGTGTGCAAGCTGGCTACTCTCCTGATTGGTTAAATAAAAATAGGAGAAATCCTTGGATGCTTAGCCCCCTTCCTGCGCGCTGTGGCTCCCTCATGTGTGCATTGAAGTGTTAAATGATTCCAACACATTGCTTTATAACAACTACTACATATGTATGTACACTAATACATCGATATAAAATTGTTCAAACGAAATTATTTTTAGTAACAAAAATGTCGGTTACAGGCGAAGATGGGTTATGAAACGGATAAACGAGTATAGTATTGATACTTTTCGAAGACTTTCAGCGCACAATGAAAGCTAATGGGGGCTGGACAGGATATGTACATAGATAGATGTACGAGCTCATTTTATGCATAAGAGCGGTCGACACGTGGTTTAAACTGCTCCACACTCAACGCAACTCAGATTGTCGGTTCTCGAGGTCAAAAAATTTTCACTTCAATTGGCAGCGATCGAATGTGTGAGTGTGCACATTGTGAGATTTCATTTGTGAATACATAGTCGTACAATTTTGTGTTCATAACACACATAAATTGAATTGTTGAGCGATAACTTCTGTAAGCGAATAAATTTTTTGCACTTCAAATAGCAAAAGAATCAGCGAAATATGGCCAAGTCAGTTGAAATATGCAGCACATTTTGGTTACTTTAAAATGCAGCTCTTATTGATCGCTTTTGCAAGTAGCAGGCGGTAAGAATATGTGTTGTCGCATTCTTCTCTACTAGACAAGCGGGTTTGAGAAAACAAGATTATTGCCGGCGTTCATATATATTTTAAATTTCATGTTGCAAAATGTGTACATATGTAACTCAACTTATGGCAATGGGAATCTTAGCTTCCTACTTTGCACTCAAAAGTTTTCGTAACGTTAAGCTATTGTTGCTTCATGTAAGTATCCTTTGGCGAAGTTTTATAATAAGTTTATACAGTCTCAATCTCGCATACATTTTCAATTTTCGGTACTGTGATTTTCATATGCTTACATTTTATATACGCGATTGTTGTGCATACATATTTACATACACAGTCGTGAGAAAAAGTTAGTTATTGTTTGATTTTTTTAATGGTAAACACACTGATTGTAAGAAATGTGATTGAAATTGAACATTTGAAAGCACATTTGGGTATCTGGCTGTAGCTAAGAGTGCAGAGATGTTTGATGTTATTTGTTAGCTTACACCAGGTTCCGGTTCGAATGCCGTCAAGTATGTTTTTTCTTTGTTTTTCTTAATGACGAAGTGCAAAAAACATAAGCGTATTTAAACAAAGAAATCGGCAACCAAAAATTTCTTTAATGTAAACAAAAGTGTGGTTAATATTACCAAATCATTCAATCACAGCCTTGTTAATATTAAAAAAAAAACACTTTGATTCCTCTTCAAGTATGTTTACATTTTTATTCAACTCACATTGCTTTGCAAAACCACCTCCATTTGCTTTTTCTTCTTGATTGGCGCTGCAACCGTCTAAGCTAATCTAGCCGAGTCCTATAAATCACGCCAGTCATTTCTCTTCAGTACCAACTGATGCCAATTGGAAATGCCAATTGATGCCAAGACCTTCTCGCGTTGTATACCTTCAGAGCTGTAGCGTTTTTGTATATACTCGTACGATATGGCCGAGCCAACGGAGCCGCTGTATTTTAATCTGCCGTCTAAATCCTTGCCTTACACATTTAAGTTCAGCATCTACATAATTGTCACTGTTATACCTTATAAAACACTTTTGATTTTACTTAGCTCTATTTTTAAGACTATGCTCTTTTTCTGTTCACAACTGTAGTTGGCACTCCTACAACTTCACAATTTTTCCAGCATTGCTAGCAAATTTTGAATTTTCACAGTGTCTCAAACAGGAACCGGAAGTGAATGAGAGCGTCTCGCAGTCAACGGATGTTGAGTTTTCGCGATGCATAAACTTTCGGGTATGAACAAAAAGCTGATTTAAGAACAATAGAAACTATATGCTATGAGTAAAAGTAAAGTGAAATCTGTGGAAAATTCGACAAGTCTATGTAATTAGTAGCAAATATTTAAATTGAAAATTTAATCGGTCTTTTTCATCTGGAAATACTTAAACTTTTAGTTATTTCGCTAATGATAATAAAATTTAGCAGAAAACCCCTTTCAAACTTCTAAGGAGAATAAAAGCTTCACATAAAAAACCTATCTGCTGCTAGGAGGCAACGCAATATCAAGACGCACTAATTGCAGCAAAAGCTAGGTAACATTTTTTAGTTTGCTAACTAATCTGAATTACTAAATGTATTATAAATAAATGTGTTGAATATTTATCGAAGCTGGTACAAAAGCATCTCGCATTCTAATATCCAAATTGTGGTATTTTAGCCGGTTATCAATTCGTCGGAATATTTCTTTTTTAGCCGACTTCAAAAAAGAAGATTATCAATTCGTCAGAATATTTTTTTTTATGTTACCGCATAACTTTGGACCACGTTAACCGATTTCTATAATTTCTATAATTTTTTATCGGAAAGGTGGTAGCTCAAGAGTGGTCCTATACTATTTTGGTTTAGATCTCATCATTGGATCATGCAGAAATTAATGGTAATCTCAATTTTTTATATGAGAATTGAAGTCGGTTTTGTTTTTTTGCTTAAAAATTACTTGTTATGTAATCTCCAAAATAGGTTTTGTAAATCGAACCGATTTTAAATCGTACGATTTGCTGAACATGCCTGATTCATTTGATGACGATGATTTTTTGCGCGATGGTCTTCAATTTGGCTCAAATTTTGCTCATAGCCTAATTTCATAAAAAAATTTTAGGAAATTAAATCAGACAGTTTGTGAACCATTTTCCTAAATATCATTGGCATTGCAAGAATTGATAAAATATAAAGTTGGCTAGTTATTTTACTGGCGGCCTACAAAAATTTTTTACATTCGTGCAACACTTTCATAGAAAGTGCTAAAAACATGGGCTTTTTTTTTATTCGGCCTAATGTATGTATATTTATATGTGTACTTACGACAGGAAAATCTAAAGTGAATGGTGCAAGTTTCTTAATTTACTTGACAATTTCTTTGTATTGTTTATTAATTAGTTATGTCTAAATAAACTCTTTTTCATCCCAAATTATCGGAATAAAATCGTAAGTGTGATAAAATAATACACCATTACTCATATTTTGATTATTTGGGCAAGCAATTAATAACATACTCTTAGTGTTGCTAGCTGTCAACACAAATTAAGAATGACACATATCAACGTATTTGATTTATTTCAAGTAATTTGTATAAAATTGAGTTATTCACACTGTTGTGTGAACATGCTTAAACCTATTTGGCTATTAGAAAAAATTATACGATGTTGTCCCTCGAAAATATGGAAATTTTCTCCCAGGTTGTGAATCAGATATTGAGCACTGCTTACTCAGAGTGTATACATATGTGGGACGTTCTACGTCTCAGAATGATCGTCTAGATGTCCCCCTTTGAAAGCGGTGTGGTCTTTTGAACAATTCAATATGGCGTCTCAACTATGGCGTCTAAACTAACTGTAAATGAAATTTTTCTCTACAACTTTTGTGCCTCAGGCGAAACCAGCACTAAAAGTAACAGCGGTTTTTTTTATTTATTTTTTTTTGTTTGGTGGATGATTACGATTCTGGGGTCTGACTTTGAAAATTCAAAACGATAGATCCAAAATATTTAAAGTCGATAAGATTCCCGAAAACTTTACAATCGGGGCTTCTTAAGGCCGCTAAATTACGAACCTGAAATTTGATTTTAAAAATTCATAATGGTGGGTCCAAATTGGCTCTAACATTTATCACGGAAAACGAATTCGAACGTACTTACATGGCGTATGAGTAACATTCTCATCTCGTCAGAGTAACTCATACGCCATGTACGTACGCTCCATTGCAACTTTTCTGTAATAAATGGTAAATCCAATATATATATATACATAAATCCTAGCTGTACCCTGCCACGCTTTGCTGTGGCATATTTCTGTTATATGGACGATAAATTATTAACGAAACAAAGCATACGTTTCATATGTGTTTGGTTATGTAATAAGTACTCGTGTGCACACAATATTTGTTATTTTTCCATTCTCTGCATAGATATCAAGGATATCTGGTTTGCCGACACAGGAACACGCAACATCTGAGAAGCAATCCGCATCTAAATCTAAACCATACTTTTCCAAAGTTCGACCTGGAGCATTATTGATTGTGATTCCGAATGTCAATCGAATTGGGAATTCAAATCTTTTAAATTGAATCATCGTCATTAAATGGAATCATGGGAATTCTTCACCTTTGAAAGGCCACGTTAAAATCTTTTCTTACATTACGTTCTTCATCAATTTCTTAACTGCGAGTCGCATTCCGTTGCAGAGTTTTCGCTGATTAATATTCCGCAACATGATAACTGTCAAACCTATTTTTAATTTCAGTATGTACCTCACTGGAAGATTAATCGAGCTCAAAAATTTCGTTGGATGGTCTTTTTCCACAACGGTGTTTATCGACGTATATGCTATTTCCTCACGTTTAATGCTGGATTGAATAACATTAGTGGTATTCACCACAGTGAGCAAGTGGTCTGGCAGTTTAGTAAAAGAGCTGATCAGGTCAAGCAACGACTGTTATCCTCCTTATTCTTCGCAGCAAGAATAGCCCGTTCACTGAGCCAATCGTGATTCCTAAAATTAATTTTCTTAATAAAGAAACATTCTTTCGATCAGTTCTCTTTTCGATGTTTCTAATTTACAAAAATTATCAGGCCATAAAATTCGTCTTAATCTCTCTTTGACTGGCAGCTTTGCGTTCCCAATGTCCAGTTATTGTCGCGCGAATACTTCAGCTGCAGTGTATGTATGTTCGTCTTGTCGCAATGTTGACTATTTCAGGCAAGCATTTATCTCTTGTTTTAATCGAGAAACTACAGACAATGTTTTCCTAAAATCTCCTGCGAGCAATATCCCGAATGGTTGAACGTTTCCACGCAAATCCCGCAACAATGGATCAAAAGCCTTAAACGATTTTTTATGTGCCATGGTGCACTCATCCCAAACAATGAATTTAATTTTTTGCTAAACTTTTTTCATACCGGATGCTCTGGAAATATTGCACGTGGGAGTTTCGATGATTTGTATGTTCAATAGCAACTAAAGAGCTGAATTGGCAATGTTTCCACCTGGTAATAATGTCGCAGCAATTCCAGACGAAGCGGTAGCTAAGGTAATTTGATCGAACCGTTGCCATAATCGATCTGATAAGGAATATTTTGCTAGTTCCTCCTGGCGCATCCAAGAAAATGGTACCCCAACTCCGTCATTTATCATTTGCATATTCTTCTTCTACTTTGGCTTTGTAACCGCCTAAGCCATTTTGGCCGAGCTCCACAAAAAAACGCCAGTCATTTCTCTCTGTGCCAACTTGGTCTCTCCATTGCCATGGGTGCTTCCTATTCGTCTGCTACCACCATCGGCTTGCGAGTTGAATTCTTTTACACCTGAAACTTCGGTTCCTATTGAACGACATGTCTAAGCCAGCGGAGCCGCTCTATATACATTCGCTGCCCTATGTACATTTAGTTGTAAAGCTCATACAACTGATCGTTCCATCGTCTACGGTAACATCGTCGCCCATGCGTAGAAGCCTGTATATCTTCCGTAAGATCTTTCTCTCGAATACTCCAAGAGCCGCCTCATAAAATGTTGTCATTGTCTAAGCCTCTGCGCCATATAACAGCTCGGGCATGATGAGTGACTTATAGAGTGCGGTTTTTGTACGTCGAGAAAGGACTTTATTCCGCAATTGCCTACTCAGTCCAAAGCAGCACCTGTTGGCAAGAGTAATTCTGCGTGGGTTTTCCATGCTGATATTTTTATCGGTGATAGTGCTGGTTCCCTAGTAAATGAAATTCTCCACTTTCCCGAAATTATAACTGTCAACAGTGACGTGGGTTCCAAGGCGCGAACGCGGTGACTGGAGATACTTCGTCTTGTCCTCGTTTACCACTAGGCGCACTCGCTTTGCTTCCTTATCCAGCTTGGAAAAGGCAGAAGAGACTTCGCTATTTTTGTTACCGTTAATGTCGATGTCATCGGCACACGCCAGAAACTACACGCCCTTGTAAAAAAATGTTCCTACATGGTTCAGTTCTGCAGCTCTTATTATCTTAACATTTGCATCATGCGATCATAAATCCTCTTCTGCTTTCACTTTAATTTGGGAATCCTTGATTGGGAATAAGAGTTCACAATAGTAATGATAATCATAATCATAATAATATTATCTCATGTTATTCAAAATTTCTTTACTCGCAATATACGTAGTAGGCCTTGGCAACCCCAAACGAAATTGCTTACGATTAAAAGTTGACTGATTTATAATGCTAGAGAATGGTGTCAACAATTTTATGTTTTCATTAAGTATTTTTTAAACAGCTTTCATGCAATAGTTTTTTGTTTTCGGTACTCTTTTATCATTTTGTTATTTGTTTCAGTAGTTTTTAGCCGACTTCAGAAAAAAGGAGAAGGTTATAAATTCATCGGATTTTTTTTATGCATGTTACCGCATAACTTTGGACCACGTCAACCGATTTCCAGGTGATCCCATACTAATTTAGTTTAGATCCGATCATTGGATCATGAAAAAATTAACGGTACTATTACACTTTTATATGAGAATTGGAGTCGGTGTGTTGTTTGCTTAAAAATTACTTGTTTATGAATTTTTTACATTAAGTAATTTGTGTACCAGCTCTTTGTTGATAATATGATCACTTCGTTTGATAAGATGTTGTAAATTCTATATTTATTTACAATGTTCGGATTTTGGATAAGTGGAAAGATTTAAAAAAATTCCCTAGTAAAGCTTTCCCAAATACTTTTCGTTTGGAACCAGTTATGTAATATTTCATTTAATTTCAATATTTTGAGTCTTTACTTTTAGATAGATGATAACCCTATAAAAAATATTTCCAAATCAAGATTTTTCAAATACCTTTCGTTTGGCACCCATATTGTTCCTCAAACATATTTTCGATTGCAAGTCTTCTTAAAACTCTTTAGTTTGATACCCACATTGCATTATTTCATTTATTTAATCAATCCAAAACGATCCACCCTAACGCTTAATAATATAGGTACATATGTACGCATAAATGTACACTAAAGTGGTCCAAAAATGTATGTAAAAAAATAAGGTCGGATTTTTAATGCCGCCACCCCCGAGGATTATTATATACCGAAAAAAATATACCCATATTTTTTATTTTGAAATAAAAAATAATTTAGGTAGTGCTCAAAGCGCTCAAAGTTTTCCATGTATTTTATATGGAGAAAAAACATCTTTTCGTAGAAATAGTGTAGAATTCTTGAAAATCAATATTTTTCGATCGGAAAACTTTACTTATCTTCAGGAGATTCCCAGTAATAATACTCAATTGTTTCTTTAACAATTTTTTCATGGTAACTATATTTTATAGGTCCTCCAAAGCCCTTAGAAATTGCAATGGGGGGGGACCAATAAAAAAACTTTAATCATAAAAAATGGTTAAATAAACAATTGGATATTAGTCTCCTGAAGAGAACCATAGTTTTCCGGTCGAAAAATATTGATTTTCAAGAGTCTTATACCATTTCTACGAAAAATTGTTTTTTCTCCATATAAAATACATGGAAAACTTTGAACGCTTTGAGCACTCCCTAAATATTTTTTGATTTCAAAATAAAAAAATAGGGGTATATTTTTTCGATATGGATCAATCCTAGGGTGTGCCGGCATTAAAACTCCGACTTTATTTTTTGGACCACTCTAATGTACACATTTATTTATTAGAAACTGTCATACATTTTCCCGCCAAATTAACTATTTTTTAACATCCCCTCCAAACAGTTTTACTGCTTTGAGGTTGAACTCAATTCTATTGAAAAGAGCGCGGGTACTTATTTTCCCGTATTCAACCAGGAACGGCCGTCAGCCACCACACATCGTCCGTACCCGCTCTACATTTTTACATATCCATAAAAAAATAATAATAAATCAAACATATTTGACAAGGGACTAATTTTTCGTTGGTTTATTTATTTTATCGCTTTATATTGAAAATACATTGGTGCGACATACCAAGCTTTCGAGTTAAAATTTTCAAAAAGGTGGCAACTCTCCTCAAAAATATTTCCAACAGTCATCTATCTTAAACTTCCTTAATTTAATACCTACATTTTAATAAGTCATTTATTTTATAAATTATGTAAATTTAGTTAAATTTTCAGGTGGCAACCCTCCTCAAATATATTTTCGGCCGTAAACCTTAATATTGAAATACTTCATTTATTTATTTTTGTAATATAAATGATCCTGCTATGATACCGAAAAATACAAAAAAAAAATTATTCAAATCAGTTCAGCGGTTCTCGAGTTTCGATGACCGTGACAAAGGAACACAACATTTTTATATATATAAATACAGATTTCTAAATCAAGATTTTTAAATGCCTTTAGTTTGGTACCGATATTGTAACATTTAATTTATTTTACCAATTTAATTGAGATAAATTTTCAAAGAGGTGGCAACGCTCTTCAAAGAAACCTTCTACTGTAGGACTTTTAAAAACTCTTTAGTTCGCTACCCACATTGCAATATTTCATTTGTTTAATCAATATAACTGAGTTAAAATTTTCAAATAGGTGGCAATCCTGCACAAAACCATTTCCTAAAGTTTTCTTTCCTCAACCTCTTTAATTTGATACCTATTTCAATTATATTGAGTTAAATTTTCAAACAGGTGGCAACCCTTCTCCAAAATATTTCCAACAGATATCTTTCTTAAACCTCTTTTATTTGATACCCATAATGTAATATTTCATTTATTTTATCGATGTACTTTAGTTCAATTTTCAAACAGGTGGCAACACTCTTCAAACATATTTTCGGCTGTACGCCTTCTTAAAACTCTTTAGTTTTACACCCACATGGCAATAATTCATTTATTTTATCAATTTGTCCGAGTTAAAATTTTCAAATAGGTGGCAACCCTTGTCAAAAATATTTCCAGCAGTTATTTTTCTTAAAACTCTTTAATTTGATACCCATATTGTAATAATTTATTTATTTTATCAATATAATTGGGTTTACAAATTTTCAAATAGGTGGCAACCCTCCAATTTTTTGCGATATCATTGGTTCTGGTATTATACCGAACAATACAAAAAAAATAATTATTCAAATCGGTTCAGCCGTTCTCGAGTTTTGACGACCGTGACATACGAACACAACATTTTTATTAATATAGATAGATGGCAAAAATGTAGTCTAGTATTTCGAACTTAAATTTTTGTGCTCCGAATACGACAACCCCACATTGGATCCGCATTTTGAATTTTAAAAATCTGACATAGCCAGCTCGAAAACACCCTGATATAAAAGTTTTTGGTGAAAAGGAAAAATAAAAAAAAAATGGTCGCCATATTGGATCGGCCATTTTGAATTTCAAAAAACTGACTTTTAACTTTTGATGAATTTTTTTTTTTTAAGTGTTGTATAAAATCATAAGCTTAGGTTTACATGGTATTTGTTAGGTAATGAACTGTATTTTAATTGAAAAATCTTAAATAAATACGTATACTTCATTAAATGTTTATGTTTTATTCAAGGATTTACATATTTATGTAAGTTAACGAAAAGCTTATGTCCGCTTAAGTACCCGCATCGAGGTACTTAAGCGGGTTCTTTTAAGTACTCAACCCGCCTAAGTACCTCAAAAAGCTGACGTTTTTCGTGGGGTACTTAAGCGGGTTTTACTGTATGTAGTACATATTCGCACTGCACGACTTAAGTAGATGCAGCCAAAAACATTCCTCAGGCCGGGCGTCACAAGCACGCTTTACTATTGTGATAGATTTGAAGCCGGCAAAGTAAGAACAAAAATAGAAAACATACCCACTACGGCATAGATCAACCAATTACCTCTGAAAATTTATTTTATTTCTACTTATACATAGGCTCATTGAGTAAAAACCAGATGCTTACACTTTGGACACATATCTGTTCAAATGGTTCAATATTAGTTGTAAAATCATCTAACTGTAGGCAATTAACTATTTCAGCATGAAAAGTCATCTGTAAAAGAAACATACTGACTTTGCATTGCTTTAAGCCAAATTAATTTTAAAGTAGTTGAGATCAAATGCAGATTCGGACAATCGACGTGCTGCTTGCACACACTGAACATTTGAAAGTACATTTACATGTCTGGCTGTAGCCGAGCGTGCAAAAATGTTTGCTACAATTGATCGAAGCCAAGAATGTCCATGTTCAAATCTCATTTAATTTTAAATTTTTAATTTCGGTTTTTCTTAATTGGGAAAAAGCATCTGTGAAGTGCAGAACGAAAGCGTATTCAAACGAAACATACTGACTTTGAAGTGCTTTAAGCCAAATTAATTTTAAAGTAATTGAAATCAAATGCAGAATCGGATAATTGCCTGATGCCTAGGACATCGCTATGTTAATGTAAACAGTTCGTTCCAAGGAAGAAAGTCAGATCTTCAAATAGTTGTGGTGGAAAAAAACTTGTTGAACATCAATATTTCATCTAGTTTCTTTCCGTACTGGGTATCAACATGGAAGATATTTTAAAAGAGCCCAATATACATATTTATGTACATAAGTACATTTGCATGCATGCAAACAAAATTTCACGCAACGTTAAATAACAAGAAAAATTTATTCATGTTTTTATATGCGTGTAAATACAAATCTATGGTATGTGCATTAGAATGCCACAAGTTAGAAATAAAAAAACTTGGTTGGTTTGATCAATTTTATAGCTCGCAGCAATATATTTTGGCCGAAATCCACATAATTTGTGAGAAATCGTATTCTGTATTAAAAAAACAATGCACATTTCATGAAATGTTGAATAATTTACAGTTTCAATTTTCATTTTTAAGATGCATATCAACGAAAATGTATTTTCCTCCGTTTAACATTTTTTGAAAAACTAACCCATTCACACCAAAATCATTTATAAAAATTTTTTTTCACTTAACTATCGTCTTTATCATAATAAAATAATAAGTGGAATTTTAAACAATATGAATAGTTAAGGCAATTTGTGTGATACTTTTTGACTTTTTGTGGGTGTCTACCAATAAAAAAAACTTGGAATCCAGGCAAGCCTGTATTTCCAATGCATAGCTAAAGCTACGAAATTTACCAATGAACTTTATAATTTAACAATAAATTGAACCAATTTCAATAAAACAAATCTTTAGACAAAAATCGGTCCGTTTACATGCATACTTACATCTTTACTCTTATCCATTCCGTCCCAGCAAACAATCTCATATAAAAGTGAATGTTTTGTAAGCGTTCAAATATAAGCAAAACACTGGTAAAACGCTGCTGTGACATTTGCAAAACGCATCAAAGTAAGCGCTTTATAATCGAAACGTGCCCATTGTTATAACTTTTAAGCTTTAAAATGAAGATTTGCAAAACATGTTTTTTAAAAATGTGTTAAGCAAACGTGTTATAATTAATTTTTATACCTTTCCAAAAAAGTGCCCCACTGTTCCATAAATGTTGGAAAACTTCGTTGCTCCTGCGCACAACACTTCTCGGTTTTTTGCTGCCGACATTATATATTAAAAAAAAAAAACACACTTACTTTTTCACTTCACTTTTTCACTTACTTTAAATCAGTAAAAATTCGATATTTTCACTTCTTTACTTTTCAGAAATCAAAATTAGAATGCGTTATACAAATTTAATATTTGATAGCGCTGAAAGTAAATCTAGTCGACATTTACAAAACGGTCGCATTGCCAAGCAAAATCTAAACGACATTCGCAAAACACTTGCAATACCAAATATCTTGTAAATGTCGAACTTACAACGCTTTCAAAAGAATTATGCCGAATTTCCACTAGGCATTGAAATGACAAAAAATATATGCCATTTAAAAAATGCCATGTGGAAATGAACGTAATGACAATTATTTTAACGTAATGACACGAATATTTTTTAATGCCCAACTTTGTCATTTGTCATTTTTGCCATTTAATGCCTAGTTGAAGTCCAGCATTATTCATGTAAGCTTATTTTAATCTTGGCTTAAAAAGCTTGCAGTAGCCTATTTAAGCAAGCTTATTTTAAGCTTGATTTGCAAAACGATTACCAAATTGTTTGCTGGGGTTGAGACTTGTAGTCAGTCACTCGGTGTTAGTATGATGTCATTTAGACATACGAACGCCCAAGGCCACATCAATCTAATATTAATTTTATGAACTTAATGTGATTATAGTGAAATTATGTGCATAAACCTAGGATAATATCCGTATTGCGAGGTGTCAGAACAGAAGCGAAAGTGGGTGGAAATGATTGGCTAGCAAGACAGCTTGTCTGCCAGTCGGTTCATAGTCAGTTGTGGGCCAGAATGACACTTGAAGGATTGGCAAATATTCAATGTTATGAGAGAATGTTTATGTAAATCGAAAACTGTATAGTAAATATTAATTTTATGTTATTGGTAAAGAAGCTTCGAAACAATATGTTCAATTCTTCAATGGTAAATTCTTACTAATATTTTTTTCAATTTAAAGAAATTATTTAAGATTTATAAATGAAAAAATGTGATTTTGTTTTAGTTGACTATATGTATGTTAGTATATCTAGTTAGGAACTTTTTCTCTTATTAGATTATAGAACATCCTCCAGAATAAAAAACATTTCGTTTGAATTGTGCCCTTTCAACGAAATGCATAAATTGTTGACCTGGATAACATTTGCTGCTACTAGTGAATATTCTCTTCATTCTTACTACCGACAAGGGCAAGATTATATGTATGCGTGTGTAGCGTATGTACGCTAGGGTTGTCCTTAAATGTACCCAGCAAACATTTGGAGTCATAAATGAGTCTTTAATGAGTCCTATTTCGGAGCCTTTATGCTCATAATGAGCTCATTTAAGAGTCCGAAATGAGGGTGTTTCCCTTCCTGCGAAGGTGGACTTATATGAACTTAAATTCAAATGAGCCTCAATATGAGTCATATTAGACTCTTATTGGTCTCATAAATGCCTACTTTCGAAATCTTATTTTATGCTATTCTGTGAGTCTTATTGGCCTAATTCTTCGACTCTTATTGAACTTACTTTAGAGTCATGTTTGCAAAGGCATTCATTTCAAATACTGTTGTAATAGCAGCTGCTGCAGCTAAATTTTGTTTATTTTTTGCTGCCTAATTATTCTTCATATCTGTATAAACAAGTTTAGACATAAATTTCGAGTCTTTATTGTTTTATATTGGAGTTCTGGCTCATAACTTGGATCCTAAAAGATTCATATTGTTTGTTTTTGAAACTCATATTTCTTACCTACCTAGGACTCCTTTCGGACTCATATATTCTGAACGCTCAGAATATGTTTGCTGGATAGAAAGCAAATTTTTACATCAGATTTCCTAAGTGTCAACCTCTATGTCACGTATAAATTTTGGTCGGTTAAGGTATTTCGCAAAGGGGTCAAAGGCCAGATGCATCTATGGACTCAAAATATAATTTTTTTTTTTTCATTTAATACACAATACGATACTACTTAAATCGAGGAAATCGCATATAAGTTTTGGTCCCGATTGAAGTCGGTTAAGGCCTGTCGCACAGGAGTCAATGTTCCGATTACCCTATAAAGACGTCGTAACCGACTTCAATCGGGACCAAAACTTTTTATATCCTCGACTTTAGTAGTACCAATTTTGGGTATTAAATGAAAAAAAAAAACATTTTAGTTTTTTGAGTCCATAGAGCCATCTGACGCCTTTGCGACATGCCTAAACCGACTCCAATCGGGACCAAAATTTATATGAGACTGAAAAAACCCGTTCATTTGATTTCAAGGACCACCCTAATTTACATATAAGTTTACAACGTTTCGATATTTTAGTAAACTCATCTAATGCCACTTGAATTTTTCTCTCCAGAACTTTAAAATGTATGTGCGCTCTTAAACCTTTTTCATAACAAAAATTGCAGAGGCTGCCCGGGTTACTTTGTTGTATGGTGGCTGCATTTAGCGACTTAAATATTACCTAGCGGCTGTTAGGTCCTGTCTGAGATAAACAGTATTTTTGTGAGAAGACATGTCATACCATTTGAAGATTATTATTATTTTCACCTCTCTAGAAGGACAATTACACAGGGGCACAAAAAGAGATCGAGGTGGGAAACATCTGAGTTGAGTCCATTTATAAGTTCTTGGAGCCAGTGATCGCGATCCCGGTAGCCATATGACCTCGTCACACCTACATCAAGGTCTTACGAAGGTCAAACACCTTAGTTTCAACTATATCACTTTTTTATCCAGGATTTTGAAAAAACAAGAAACTGAAAAGAAGAATGTAAACTCTAGACGACCTTCAGAGGTTACCGTATCTGGACGAGAAACTTCCTGTTCTTTCAGGACCTGTGATCAAAACAATGATAGATTGGCGCTTATGTGTTTGGATTGGCCGAGCGCTCAAGTAGCACACTGGTGTATAACTTGGTGTAAATTTGTGAATTTTGGTACAATTAATAAGATTTGTACTAAAATTCGTAAATTTACACCAGGTTATACACCAGTGTGCTACTTGAGCGACTCCTCCTCAAAATAATAATATCATTCGAACTAAGATGTTTAGCCTTAATTTGACGTTAACGTTTCAAACTGTACCTAGTAATACAAAAATTAGCGCACAGGTATTCGAAGCATACATACATGTGGTACACTGATGGTTTGAATTGAAAAAGGAACTGTAATAGGCAGGGGCGGCGGAAGACGCGAGTATGGTGGGTAGCACTACCCACCTGAAATTTTTAAAGGTGGGTAATTACCCACCTGAAAATTTTTTTGAAGAAAAATAAGTCCAATTGAGAATCCTGTTTTAACCACACCTGAAGAGTATTTCAAAAAGTTCAGTTCATTGGCGAGACAGTAGATTTTAAGAAAATGTCACGTTTTATAATGGTGATCTTGACGAATGTTAACTCAATAGCGATAAAGATATGGCTCTGTGCATAATGAGGCGTACAGAGCAAAATCCAAGGTCTGTGAAATATGTTGTGCAATTTTTGCGTGAGGTTGTGTGTGAGACTAGTTCCTGAATTGGTACACTTCATTAGATTACTTGTTACAATTCCAATTTCTTCATGCTCTAACGAGAGGAGCTTTTCTGTTTTGCATAAGGTGAAAAATTATTTGTGCTCGACAATGCACCAAAAACAGCTCAACCATGTAGCAATATTGCATTCTTATCCACGAACTTATGAACGACTTCATTTCTCGAAATTCAAAACGAATGGCCGTGTTTTCACTGCAGAAATAAAAATTTTTCAAAAATGATAGTTTCCATGAAGTATGTACATTAGGCTGGGTCGATTTTGTTTGGGGGAAAATAAAAGTCATTTCACCGCATTGTAATAGTAATATTATGATGTCTTAGGTCTAAGCCAATTGTTACTGGTCACGAAAGATTAATTTAAAACTTATCTGTAGCCCGCGCAATTCAATTAAGTGTATGAATTTGGAAAATGAAACTTTGGCTTGTAATATCAATGGAATGCGTTAATTGTTATAGACAGGACGATATATCAAATTAAGGGCTAATAAATTTAGTACCTCACGTTCATTTATCATTTTTCAATAAGTCTACAAGTTTTTAAGATATTAAGATAAAACTTACAGAAGCTATAATTTTCCCTTATGAATTTTCAATTCTTCATTAATTTAGCAACCAAGTGAAAAATACAAAAAAGTGAGACGAGATTTATTTCGAACGTTTTAATGTTCTCGGATGCTTATATTTGGTCAGTTGTCAAGATCGTAGTGAATGAATGTATTGCCAAAGATTAGGTATCGTTTGACAAGTTAATAGTAGTTTCAAACATATAAGTATTTACATACATTAGCATAATAATAAGTCCATTTTTGCAGTCTTGAAAACTGGTGCGGAATGATTTCATTAGTCGCCGAAGAAGCACATTTTTCGCGGTTTCTAAATTTGTCAGTACATATGTGAAAGTAGGGGACGTTCAATAAGTGTTTAGATATATATAAATATTTTAATTAATTCCATTATGTGAAAAAGTGTCTGTAGGTAAATGCAATAGTCTTTAACATATCCTGGGAAATCCTTTTGAGGACTCTCCAATTCGACGATATTGCTTTGCATTTAGCTTGAACGAAAAAAGTCACTCGCTGGCACAGTTCTCTGTAACTTCGGTAAATGTTACTCGATCGATACGTAATCTATATCTATATCTATCTTCTATATCTATCTTCTATCTATACTATCTATACTCTATACTAATTATATAAAGAGAAGTCCCTTTTTTTTGTAACAGGTAATCTCGCGAACGGCTGGTCCGATTTTCATGAAATTTTGTATACAAATAGCTTCCGGTAACCACCATGTTTTAGGCTAAAAAAATTTTACTTTTTTCGGGTAGGTGGACCAGGGACCGGTCTATTCGAAAAAATCTTATTATGGTCCGATATGCTTAAAATTTAGTACGTAAGTAGCTTTTTAGCATATATTAGCATATATGACCCATTTTTTCCGGGAAGTGGTCCAGGGACCGATCTATTCGAAAAAATCTAATTTACGGTCCGATTTGCTTAAAATTCGGTGCGCAGGTAGCTTTTTAGCATGTATTAGCATATATGATCAATTTTTTCCGAGAAGTGGACCAGGGACTGATCTATTCCAAAAAATCGCATTTATGGTCCGATTTGCTTAAAATTCGGTACGTAAGTAGTTTTTTAGCATATATTAGGATATATGGTCAATTTTTCCGAGAAGTGGACCAGGGACTAATCTATTCGAAAAAATCGTATTTACGGTCCGATTTGCTTAAAATTCTGTACGTAGGTAGCTTTTTAGCATATATGATCCATTTTGTCCGAGAAGTGGACCAGGGACCGATCTGTTCGAAGTAATCGTATTTATGGTCCGATTTGCTTAAAATTCGGTACGTAGGTAGCTTTTTGCCTGGATAAGCTTATAGATTCCTGTTTTCGAATTTTCATGCAATTTCAAATATAAATAGCTTTAAGTAACGACCATCTCAAGGGGCGTCGTCACTAGGCAAGATTTTTTTGCGCCAATCAGAAACATCGGATACTGTCAAAATATAATTATAATATATAATATATCTCAACTAATATATATTTAGAAAGCCGTTTGTTAGTTTTCGCAAGGCTCGAGAGCGGCTGAACCGATTTTTTTGAAACTGCCACCTGCCGCACGTGTCCCAAGGATGGTTTTAGGCTGAAAAAAATCTATATGTAAAGGGGGCGTGGCAGTTCCCATACAAACCGAATTTCTCATGCTACATATCTCTGAAAGTGTGCATGGTAGAGTTTTGGAAATTGGTATGGAGATATACGAAATCAATCACATACCCTTGGAGAAAAATTTTAGCTATTGTAAAAAGGGGTGTGACATATCCCATACAAACCGAACTTTTCATACTGCTTATCTCTGGAAATTTTTTGATAGAGTTCTAGAGTTTTGTATGGAGATGTACGAAATAAATCGCATACTCTTGGAGAAAAATTGGAACTATTGGAAAAGGCGGCGTGGCATCTTCCATACAAACCGAATTTTTCATACTGCCTGGAACTTGGTATGGAAATCAATCGCATACTTATGAAGAAAGAGGGCAGCTGTTGGAAAGGGGGGCGTGGCACCTCCCATATAAATCGAATTTTTATACTGCATATCTCTGAAAGTATTCATGGTACAGTACTAGAACTTCGTATGGAGATATGTATATAGTTGAAATCAAGCCCATACTCATGGAGAAAATTTGGGCTATTTGAAAAGGGGTGTGAGGCCTACAAACGTACCGACCTTTAGCTATCTTTGAATGAATTTTTTTCCGACAGTTGGCGCTGTAGTTGAGTTATTACTAAAAATTATTTATGATCCGATTTGGCTAATGTTTTAAATATGTATGCAATACTATTGCAAAACCGTACTGCCAAGTGGTGCTGAAGTCGAGCTATTACTAAAAATAGCCAAGTGAGAAAAGGGCCGTGGAGGTCAGATTAAATCGAGCTGTTGCACCATTGAGTATATCGAACGCTCCTGCGTTGCAATTGGCCCAATGGATGTGATTTTCTAATATTATTATGCGTTCAAACTTTTAAGGTATTTCGTCTGAAATAAGGATATATATGTATATTGCATTTCTGTAGAACAATGATTCGCACCCATTTTGAAATTGCCACCTACTATACTGTAAAGCTTCTAGGACATTCACTATAGAACCAGGTCATTGTTGCCGCCAGGGAGTGAAGAGGAAAAGATTTATTTCGCTTTGCGAATAACCGTGCTATGAAATGCCGCACAACTGGAGAATTTCAAGAACGGATATAACACTTAGGTTATTTAAAGCGGCAAATGTTTCAATAAAATATATAAAACTTTTGGGCGGGACGAAGTTCGCCGGGTCTGCTAGTAATTAACAAATTGAAGGCGAGACTTACTGCTACTGATTTATGATAATAATATGGTGAAAATCGTTTAGATTATAAACCAATTATTTTAAAACAAAAAAACATTGTAAACAAATTTTTTTGTCATTTTGCTACATTTGCAATTTTGAAATTGTATGCATAAACATAAGTAAGCTAATTAGTGTTTCTAGAAGTTGTGCCTGTTCAGTGTTTCCATACTCATTTGCATAAACCAAATTTTTCCGCGATGATGGACAATAATGGCTATTCTATTAGAGCTATCGAAATTGTTCCTAAATTTGCAAAAATTCGCTAGATACTATTAAAAAAAGATTAGAATATTTGAAATTAGCGATCTAAATGCACGCCAGCAATATTAATATTGTTCTTTACATCTTTTGACTATAGGCCAGTGCAATTATCAAGGGAACAATTAAAATTTTCTTGAAAATAGATAAGTTTCAGATTAACGATAAGCTAAAGCGCTGCGAGAAATGATAATTGACTTTATCTTTTGCGTTAACGTATTCATTATCTAATAATATGCACCAACCCGTTCTACTGAACCCAGAATTTTTAACAAGAATTGGTCTTATTCAACTAGTGTGCTGTGGGTCCCTTGGCGGTCGATGCGCGGGCTCTCACAATTAAAATAAAATACTAATATTTTGCAGGCTTGTCGCTGACTTCATGATACAATTGAGAAAAAATTAGATTTTCGACCCGCCCTAATGTACATAAATATGTTCATGGTATGTATTAGGGATGTTGCGAATGTGAAATTTAAGACATCCGCGGATGCGAATGCGGATGTCATGTAGTATTTTTAAGAAATAATTTAGGAGGGTAGATTAGGTGATTTAGGCAAATAAAAAATGGAAAGATTAAAAATTTTTAATAATCTGCCTTATCCTGAATTTTGCCCGAAAAACAAAATTCACCCGAAAATTTGTATTCCGCCCATAGTAAATATGTACATGAAACCCAAAAGGGAAGAGTGAACCGGGTCGGGGAAAATTAAACTCATGATATGTTTTTTTAGTACTTGAATTTAAAAATTGGAACATTGTACTTAATAAAAACTTTTTGAAGGGTCGTAAATCAAACCTGCGCCACTATATAACTACTCGTTTGCGGCGACAAACTTGGAAAACTTGAAGCTTGGCAAAATTCTTAATTCTTTTCGATTGAAACTGCACCAGTTGAGAGGACTTTCAGTTATATTTATTTATTTTTATTGCGGTGCAATAATTCCTTTTTGAGAATTTCATCGGGACTGCAAATGTCGTATGTATCCTCCTGACTTTCATCCCCATAATCTAGCATCATGGCACAATCGTTGTTTAAACTCCGTTTTTTTTTCGAAAGAATGCTTCATTCTCATTCTTTTGGTTGTTTCGGAATTTTCCACGTCATCAGCGTTTTTCGATTTTAGTTTTTGTAACTCATTTTTAATGCTTTCTTCTGTGACTGGTTAGATATACGTCTGTGCACTTGCACAATATTCCAGGGATCGAAAATAACAGTTATTCCGAGTTAAATTTGGCCTAATATTTTTTATTCCGAAATAAACGTCCTATCGGGATAATAAAGAATCCGCTTATCCAAATTAAACAAATTTGGAATGAAAGAGGACTGAATAGCTTTTAAACAGAAATAACGAATGAAGGTTACTAAAGAAATTCATGTAAATACATACCTGACCCAATGTTTGTTCTATGGTAATTAATTAACCTTTTTTATTGAAATATTTTTCAATGTGTGACTTTCCTCTTTTAGCCATTTCAGTTTTAAAGCTATTTAAGTCCTCTTTCATTGGATACCAAACCTGTTTAATTTGGATAAGCAGTTTGTTTATTATCCGGAAAGTACTTTTATTTCGGAATAAAATATATTTGGCCAAGTTTAACTCGTAAAAAAATAACTGTAATTTTCGGTCCCTTCTATATTCGCATTCGCAAAAGATCCGCATTGATTTTTGCGAATGCGAAAGCGAATGCGAATGCCAAAATTAATGCGGAAGCTCTGCGGTTGCGAATGCGAATATTCGCAACAACCCTGGTATGTATGAAAAATGAAGTTTTTCTAACGAAATCTGTTAACCTTTTCAATTAGATCGGCAACCAATTTTTTTACCTGTATACTCTTGCCACCAGCGGAACTACCCACCCGGGTACAGGGTGTTTCGCCGCCCAAGGTGTACTTGGGCCGGGGATATTCAGAACCTATTTGAAAAGCATTGCGTTTTGGCAGGCTGAAACTTATGCTATAGAAAGTTGCGCGGACTTCAATATCAAGCAAAAGTACCGGACTGAGAATATTACGATCTTGACCGACATACAAGCGACTACTAAGGTCCTCAAATCTCATTAGGTAACATCTAAACTGGTGTTGGTTAGTAGAGCGAACGCTCTTGGTCTGACCAATCGAGTTTAGATCTTCTGAGTTCCGCGATTCACTGGTATGGCAGGACATTTTTGTGGCATTCAAGGGGCTGAGGACCAATATGCTTGTTCGTTCTATTGCTGAAATAACGGTAAATCGTTAAAAGTTAACTACATGCTCAGAAAGCTTTTCAAGTCAAGCTAAACAGTATTTTTCAAGGCTTTTCCCATCAGAATTCAGCCTAAATTGTATGTACTAACCCCTAGAAGACTATGAAATGGTTTTCCCTAAAAATTTAAACCTCTTATTAATGTTCAATTACCGTCAAGCTGGATGTCTAAGGGTTCTTAAATCAGTTAGTCGAGAGCTCTTGCCTTTACTTATACTCATATACATACATACATACATATCTACCACTTTACTTTCCTTCAGTGACGAAGTGGCCTCTATTCTTGTCAACATATTTACATACTCGTATATAAATTCTATTGTCAATTTCTTTTGATTTGCCAAAGTTTTGTTTACAAATATATATACATTAGGGTAGCCCAAAAATGCACGTGAAAAAAGTAAGGTCCGAATTTTGATGCTCCCACCCGCAAGAATGGTTCTGTATCATAAAAATATACCCCTGTCTTTTTTCAAAATCAAAACATATTTAAAGGTCGCTCAAAACGCGTCATTCAGGGTCATTTATTTTATACTAGCACGTATATATGTATATGTATACATAACCCTTGCCTTGCGCTATATTCCGTACGAATTAACAGCAGAGGGCGCCCTCATTTGTGGTTTGCAGGTGAGCAGCGCTGTTACGTGGGTATATATGTTAGATTCTATAGGATTTTTAAAGTCGTGCAGTTCCATTTTTAAGAAGTATTTAAACCTTTTTTTGCCTAAGACAATGAGAAGCCCATCCACAACGGTTAACCAAAATTTCAAAAGAAACGGTACAGCCGATCTCGAGCTTTGCGAAGAGAAAAAAACGGCTTTCAAAATACATATATATTAGCACTAGCAGACCCGGCGAACTTGAGTATTATTATTGGAAGTCTCCTGAGAGTTTTCCGATCGGAAAATACTGATTTTCAAAAATTCTATAACATTTGTAGGAGAAATTTTTTTTTTTCTTCATATAAAATACGTGGAAAACTTTGAGCGCTGTGCAGCTCAGCAAAATAGCAGCACTGATCCTAGAGGGTGAGAGCATTAAAATTCCGACTTTATTTTTTGTATACCACCCTAATAAGCGCTGGTCGCAGCAAGCAAATATGTACCCGTGTGGCTCGTGTATCTATATGGGCCAGATTGACAGGCGGAAATTACCAAATAGAAAAGAGCAAATCAAATATTTATTTATAGTGGGTATATTTCCATACAAAATTTTACTCTTAAGCCATCGCTCTTAGTACAATTATATTAACTATTTTCATTTGTTTTGCATCATTTTTATTTGCAGTTGCCTCACAAGTAATTGACATTGTACGCGAACTGGAAGAGAAGCAGTAGAAGCCTTTGGTGGCGCTTTAAGCGCACTTAGCGCTTCGCAATCTATCAACCCACCTCTACGTATTGCCGAAGAGCCTCTTGTGTTTGCGCAGACTTTTAACACCTTAGTTGCTGTAGCCACCGTCACCACCGTCGCGTGCTACCAGCTACGCGGCTGGGCAATGCAAACATGGATCATGCGGTGAAAGCGACACGTGGCCGACCATGGAATACGCTGCGCTTCGAGAACGACGAACTGGAATGCCTCTATCAACGTTACACGCTCAAATTGCAGCGCTTTTCAGTGCTGGGCGTGGTTGCGTTGGTGGTGGTGTTGTGCGGTGTCATGGCGGCGCTGTCATTGGCCTACAATAATGCGCCCACCTTCCATGTAAGTAACATAAATGAAATTCAAATGAATGTATTATTTGTATTATAGACAGGCATAAAGGAGCAAGAAATAATTTTGTAATCCTTAATTACGTCCCTTTTTTATGCTTACTTTTTCTTTATTTTACATACATACATATAAGCTCGAATTTATGCATATGTATATTTACTTAACCCATTTAATCTTGTTTAATGTCATTTATGTATTTTCCCATTCGACTTTCGTGTCACCCACAGAATATTTTCAACTCCATTGTGTGCCTGCTATTTGCAATTATCCTAATTCTGCTGCAATGTCGCGTCATCAAGGATCATCACCTGCCAATTCTATGCTATGGTATACTGCTCTTTGCCGCTGTCATCTGTTTTGTTTCGATGCCAACACTGGGCAGTGTATTTCCTGTGGACACAAAGGAGGTGAGCAACCATATAGTACAATGCGGAGGAAAAATTAAGATAGAAAATAAACAAAAAATTTAAATTGTCATACCTTTTTTCCCAAATTTAATTTGGTCAATGGCGTTTTGACTATTTCTACTTTTATTTCACTTTACAGAAAGAGTCTGAGGTAATGATATATATCTTTTTAAAGCGAAAGTTATTGACTTGTAATGGCTTCAGCTTTTGTTTACTTGTTGATGCTATTGCTAGCTTAATTTGCATTAAACAAAATTTCAACAAGTAATTAATAATTGTCTAAAGATTAGTAATAAAATACTTATGTATTTACATATAAACATACATAATTTCAAATAAATCAAACAGTAGTGCCTTTTTATGCAAGTCGAATTGTTGAGCTCGATGTCTTGTTTTGAGCATACTTTTTTTTAGTAAGTAATAAATAAACCTAATTTGTAGTATTTATGTATAATTCTGTATGTAACGCCAGTAACTCTCATTTTTGCAAAAGGGTTCGATTCAAAAGCAATTAATATTACGGTGTATTAAAATTAAGAAAATTTCACAAACTCTCTAAGAGGCCTAGTATTGCCAGTGAGCCTGTTAAATAAGCTATGTTTCAAATTTTTACAACACCTTGAAATTCTCAACTTATTCATAAGAGAACATTTTCCCTTCACAATTTCTTACCGCTTTAACACTTAAGCGATTATGGCCAACTTCAACTTAAGTGACGAAAATTAAGTCTCAAGCTGAGATCCCACGATTGCCGCAAATGGACCAATCTGTAACAATTTTTATTGTGCTGTATTGGAGCACAATAAAAAAATTGTCCCAATGAAATTCTGTACAGTCACACGGTTGCCTCTTTTTATACAATTCTCATTGCCGTAAGTTGGCGAAAAGCAATATAGTGACAATAATTGCCCCAAACTTATCACACGATTGTTCGAGCATGCGGCAATTGTGACCATAAAGTGTTGCGCTGACCTCTAAATTCTGTTTTTTTCTCTGTTGTGTAAAAATGGCGTATTCTTAATAAAAAAAAAATAAATCAATTGCATCTGCTTTGTATATTGCGGGCTTATTTTGTGCAAATTTGTTGTTGTTTGAAAGCAAAGAAGCAAAAACTTGTGCCCAACGAAAACTCACGCATTTATTTAGAAGTTTGATTGTATAGTTTTTTTAGTTTTCGACGATAACTGCAACGTGCTATGTGGAGTTCAAGTTGCAACAGTTTTCTTTTTAATTTTGTTACGTAGAGGTTTTTTTATTCATTACAAGTAAAATTGGTACAAAAGAGTTATGTTTGTTTAAATGAAAGCTGCGAATTTACATAATTTATGTTTGGAATTAAATTTTATAATTATATGTACAGCTCGCAACAAAAGATAGCACCTTAACATTTTGATCAGTCTTGACTTTTTTCTTCTGTTGTTTAATGTTAATTTTTTCCTATAAAACCATAGCTCATTGTCTAGCAAAAACCACATAAGTCCAAATTCCAAACTTTATACAAAAATTATAAACATTTCTTGAAATTTTGATCACAATTCAATGGTTTTTTAATTTGGGTTTCTAGAAAAAATTTTGTTTTGCAGTTTACAAAGTAATTTACAGAGAAGAAAGTGCATAATACCGTCAGCTAAAAAAATTATAAAAAATCAACAGGATCTTTTAGCAACTTCAAACCTCCACCTTATTGTACTAAATTTTAATGAGCTACAAAACTAAATAACCATTTTTTTCTAGAAATCCAAATTATAAACCGTGGGATTGTGTTCAAAAGTTTAAGAAATTTTTATAATTTTTGTATAAAGCTTGCAATTTGGATTTATGCAGTTTTTGTTAGACAATGAGTTATACTTTTATACGAAAATATGAAGATTAAATAAGCAGAAGAAAAATAGTCAAGACTGGTCAAAATGTTGAGGTTCTACTGCTTTGTCGTGGGCTGTATTGAACTTTTAAGTTTTTTTTTTTTAATAAATTTATACTGTCATGGCAGTCCGCCATTTGGTGACATAAAATACCTTTCGTATACTTCTCGTATGAGTTTTGCTTGTGGTGGTATATATTGCGGCAAGGATTCCGTTATCGGACTTCAAGAAAAATTATAATTTCACTACAAATTAAATTAAAAGTTATGTTGCTTCCGAAAGCAAGGATATTAATTTCAGTGATTTTTGGACACATAAGGAAGCAAAAAAGTAAATTATTAATAAACAGCCTAAATATTGATGTGTATTGTTCACTTCAATTGCCGCACAAGAATACAATAAATATTGCCGCAATTTTGAATGATTGCCAATCGAGCTATCACACGATTGCCGCACACGGGCCGTATTTGATTGGGCACAGTAAGCACAATATCGGCCTCTATTGCCGCATGTGTCAATGTATTGTGAAATCACACGATTGGGGCATAAAATGAGGCAATAATTGGTGTATTGCGGCAATCGTGGGATCCCAGCTTCAGACCAATTCTAACTTCAGAAAGTACTTTTTGAGGAAATCGCTGATAGCAGGTTTTGAGTATAGCCCTCGATATGAAAACTTTCAATTATGTACATTAGGCTGCATCACTCCCCATACAAAAAAAATCGGTACTATTTTTCCATTGGAATTATGAAATCTATTATATTTTAAGACGTCCACCAAAATATTTCGGAAAAATATTAAGATTTAAGTGAGCTGGACCGATTTGAAAATACCTCCAAAAATCTAGTTTTTTATGAATAAAAATAGTTTCTTAAAGATTTTTTTTTTGAAAAAATTCCCTTAAATGATAAAGCGGTTTAAGCTTAAAATATTTGCATAAAAATATTTAAAAAAAATTTTTTTTTAAATTTTGAACTTCTTTCAAAGATTGGTATAGGAAAAACTTGAATAACTGAACCTAAACTCTTCCGATTTAGACTTAAGAGGTGTCATTGGAAAGGTATTTTCTCACCCTTTTTATATCTTTGCTAATAAGCTCATTCAAAGGATGGAAGAGAGAGGTAGGATGAACGAACTTCATTCAAAGTTGAATTAAGATGTGTTGGTATTCGAAAAAACAAGATGGGACACGAATGACGTTTTTTGGCCAGAAATAAAAACAGTGTGAAAATAACTTTCTACTGAGATCCCATTAGCCTAAATCAGAACATATTTGGCCCAGTTATTCAAGTTTTTCGTAAACCAATCTTTGAAAAAAGTAAAAAAACAGCATCAAAAATCTCATTCTTACGATTCCGTTGAAAAGATTTTTAAATAGTTTTACGCAGATTTTTTAAGCTTAATCTGATTTGTGATCTGAGGGGACTTTTTTCAAAAAGCTCTTTAAGAAACTATTTTTATTCATAAAAAACTTCATTTTTGGAGGTATTTTCAAATCGGTCCAGCTCGCTTAAATCTTAATATTTATCCGAAATATTTTGGTGGACGTCTTAAATATAATAAATTTTGTAATCCCGGTGGAAAAACCGCAACTTTTTTTGGTGATGCAGTCTAATGTACATATATGCATATGTATAGGGGCAAATCTTAATTTTTTTAATTTGTGAGCACAGCTATGTTTTCTGCTCCTGTTTTCGAAATAACGGCAGTTGCAAATATTGTTAATTTTTAACAATTTTATTAATAACTCCCTCAGTTTTAAAGTTATTTTACTAAAATTTTGCACACAACTGTTATGATCATTCAGATTAGGGATGTTGCGAATGTGAAATTTTAGATATCCGCGGATGCGAATGCGGATGTCATGTATTTTTAAGAAATAATTTAGGTGGGTAAATTAGGTGATTTAGGTAAATAAAAAATGGAAAGGTTAATAATTTTTAATAATCTGTCTTATCCTGAATTTTGCCCGAAAAACAGTTCACCCGAAAATTTTTATTCCGCCCATAGTAAATATGTACATGAAAACCAAAAGAGAAAAGTGAACCGGTTCGGGGAAAATTAAACTCATGATGTGTTTTTTTAGTACTTAAATTTAAAAATGGGGACATTGTACTTGATAAAAACTTTTTAAAGTGTCGTAAATCAAACCTGCGCCACTATACTCGCTCGAGGCGACAAACTTGAAAAACTTGAAACTTGGCAAAATTGTAAATTCTTTTCAATTGACACTGCACCAATTGATAGAGCTTTCAGTTATATTTATTTCTTTTTGTTGCGGTGCAATAATTACTTTTTGAGAATTTCATCGGGGCTGCAAATGTGGGATATATCCTCTTGACTTTCATCTTCAAAATCTAGCATCATGGCACAATCATTGTTTAAACACCGTTTTTTTCGAAAGAATTCTTCATTCTCACTCTTGTGGTTGTTTTGGAATTTGGCACGTCATCAGCGTTTTTCGATTTTAGTTTTTGTAACTAATTTTTAATGCTTTCTTCTGTGACTGGTTAGATATACGTCTGTACACTTGCACAATATTCCAGGGATTGAAAATAACAGTTATTTTTTCCGAGTTAAATTTGACCTAATATTTTTTGTATGCAATGAAAAACAGCTTCTCATAAAAATACAATCGCCGTTCAGAGTCGGCGTAAAACGGTAGGTCCTTCGCTTTGTGTGACAACATCAAGGCGCACGCCACAAGTCGGAGGAAAAGCTCGGCCAAACACTAACATATGTGTAAGCACCAATCTATTATTATAAGTGGCTTTCTTCTTTTAGACACTTCAGTTTTAAAGCTATTTAAGTCCTCTTTCATTAGATACCAAACTTGTTTACTTTGGATAAGCGGTTTGTTTGTTATCCGGAAAGTACTTTTATTTCGGAATAAATAATATTTGGCCAAGTTTAACTCGTAAAAAAATAACTGCAATTTTCGGTCCCTTCAATATTCGCATTCGCAAAACACCCGCATTGATTTTTGCGAATGCGAAAGCGAATGCGAATGTTAAAATTAATGCGGAAGCTCCGCGGTTGCGAATGCGAATGCGAATGCGAACATTCGCAACAACCCTGATTCACATATGTGGTCCAAATACAAGTTTTTAGGGCAAATGCACCGCGATTACTAATAAACTCAATATTCCACTTTTTTGTTGTTTCGAAGAAGTACTGAGTAATCTTAAACTTCAAAATGAAAAAGTCGTTAAAAAAGTTACAAAATAGCTGCGGCATATATTCTGCATGCTGCCATTTTTTTAATTTAGTGGCACACTCTTGAAACTTAACAGATATGTTGTATTTGATGCCAACATCCTTAAAGAAAAAACATTTAAAGTTAAAACATTCAGGGTTTATCATAGGTTTCATTTTCCCCGAAACGGTTCACTTTTCGCTCTTAGTTTCCATGGTTTTACTATGGGCGCGTGACAAATTTTCGGGTGAATTTTTTTCAGGCGAAACTCAAGATGGGCAGATTAACAATGAAAAAATGCATAATTTGGGTACTTTTTCGCTAAAATGCTAAAGTTGTTCAAAGCCTTGATTAATTTTTTATTTCTGTTGTTTCTGTAACTCCATTGATACAAATACAAAAAATGCAAATATAAATGCAAGAGGAAGACTAAAGTTTTTTTTTTTTTTGGAGAGAAAGGAGTGACGCTAAAAATAACTACTCGTAAGATTTGCTCATAAACATATGTACATATAGCGCTTATCATAACTATACGTTATTCACACATTGACAAGATTTGACCTTTTATTTTAAATATTTCTTTTTAATTTAAATTATTTGTTTATAAAAACATAGTTTATTCTTTAACAAAAAACGTATAAGTCCAAGTTTCAATCTTCGTGGAGTATTTAGTGTAAGATCCGAATAGGGTACGACCTTCACCCATATGTTTAATGGATGAAATCTATTTTGTATGAAATTTAACGAGTCAGTAAATATTTCGTGAGTAATTTGGCTGAAAAAATCATAATCAGGGCATTTTTAATTAAATATTCAAAAATTATTAGAAGAGTTCACTCTTTGATGCGAAAATGCGAAAGGCAAAAACTAGAGTTTGTTTCGTTGCTTTGCTGTGCGTTTGTGCAAAACGGCGCCATAACGGTGCCATATGTTTGTTGTAAAAAACCGCCAATTTTTGCGCTTTCGCTCAAACGCACACAGTTTCGCATCAAATAGAGAACTCTAGTAATATTTTTTTTTAATTTTGCACTAATATTTTTAATGCACAAATTATATACCACCAATCGAAGGTATTATGCCCATATAATGTGTGTTGGGTTGTCTATTTCTCTCCTGGCCTACCTATCGGGTTGGCAGGTATGAACAGGAAGGTATTACTAATCATTTTCACTCATCTGTCTAACACATTCTAGGGTGTTTATATTTAGGATTGGTATATATGTATTTTAGGTATGCAGCTTTATAGTCCATTCAATTTTAGTAAAGTGAAGTGTAGTGATTTGCACTAAGCATTAAATGGCAAAAATGGCAAATGACAAAGTCATGGCATGTTAACATTTGACAAATAAACGTGCCATTGCATTAAAAAAATTGTCAGTAAGTTCATTTCCACATGGCATTTTTTTGAATGGCATACACTTTTCGCCATTTCAATGCCTAGTGGAAATTCGGCATTACCGTTGATTATTAGTATTTTTTTCTTTCAGATCCTGCTCATTTTCTTCATATAAGAAATCGAGGAATATACAAACATACATAGTAAGAACAAAATAACTGACATCGTCAACAAAACAAAATACCAAAAATCAACAACAAGTACTAGCTTCAAACTTAGTAGGCATTTTTCGATAGAAAAAAACGGCATTACACTTTATTATAACTACTAAAATTGTATACTCAAAATATTAAAAGCTCGTCGTTTTTCCGAAAGTTTGTTGATTTTTTTAAATGTTGTATGATTACAGTAACCTGGATTTTCAAGGCTTTTGTTAGAAAGCAAACTATATTTTTATAAGCAAATAATTAAAACTAAAAACTAATAAAATAAATAGTCAATTTTTCTCAATATTTGAGTGTTGTAAAGTTATGATAAGTACTATATACACATGTATGTAACTATTAGCTGAATTTTCATTTGTACAATTTTGTTGAGCTTATACCCCAACGCCACCTATACCTAGTCGAGTTAATGGTTATCATTATTGCCCACTAGAGATGGGCGTATGATATCGGGACCCTCGGAACCCACCATACTGATTTCAAATTGGCCGGGATGGGCAGTATCGGAAAGGTCTGTAAAAATTTTGCGGGCGGGATGACGGAACCAAAATCCTTTCCCGACACTTCCGATAAAACCTCAGCCTCCGCACATTCAGAAAATCTTCCTTTACAACGATGTAAGGAATATGCATTTTTTTATATTTTATTGAGACGAAGACGAACAGCAAAGGAACACAAAATAACCGAAAGATGCCCGTCCTTTCACATTTTTTTTTTTTATAATTTGAAAGACATGTGAATTCTTCGTAGTGTTAGATTTTAGATACCGCGGGACCCGCTGTTAAATTTTGAAAAATGTCGCAATGGGGCAAAATATTTGCAAACGTCTAGAAAGTTATGCGTTAGGAAGAATGTTTTCGGGATAAGGCGAGTTCTGCATTTTTTGCAAAACAGAATCATTTTGCTTTCAATATATATTCGTGTAAACTATATGCTTTTTTAAGCATAGTTTTATAAATATGACTAAGAAATGAACCAATAACCATGCCCAAACCTCAAAGGCCACGAAAAATTCGATTTAAAAATAAGATTCTCTTAACTGATCTCCCATGTTTGCTGATAGTGATATCCTCCCTTATCTTCACAAATATCAATCAATTGAAGTAAAGCGTGTAACTTACTAAAATTCAGAATATGGCAGGGCAAGAATTATCCCCGTGAATAATTGGCTCACCGGCATTTTTTTTAGTTTTCTGGTCACCCCTTTTGCTCATATTTGGCTCGTAATTAATTAAAACTAATTTACGTTTTTATATGCACATATGTATCTCGTTATGCCAGTACATGCGAACTTATAAATATAACTTTTCCTCACTTACTTTCTTATTTGCAGGTCATGGCCGAAGGTGTGTGGCAAATTGTTTTTGTTGTCTTTTTGGCATACGCCATGATGCCACTACAAATATGGGAAGCAGTTTGCTTTGGTATTGTTTTGCCCTCAGTGCATATTAGTTTAACGGTGTACAAAATTATTACGGATTCATTTCGTTACTTGGAATATAATCAGGTAAAGCTATACATTTTTATGTTATTTTATTCGATAGGAGAATTCGATAGTCGTATGTTAGTTAGATACTACTCAAATGCACCGAAATAAATACGTATGTATGTATAAGAAAGAAAACAACCCATACATATACATATATTTCTTTCTTTTGATCTCATTTATCGAAGTACGTACTTAGCACCAAGGCCCATCCATATAAGGTGCTGTCAATTGCATATAAGTAAAAATCCCGTGTAGTTTGTTATTGCTTTTTGGTATATCAGGATGGCAAAACGAAAGAAAATAGGAGTTAATTTTCGCCATTTCGTTTTGTTGACATCCTAAAGTTACACCATTTCGTCTTGGATGGCATTCTCCTGTACTAGTGTAGAGACAAAAATATCTAATCAGCTGTTCTAGTAACACGACCTTGTATAGATGCGCCTTGCTTAGTTAGCACTCCTTTTTAATTAAAAACTCTAAAATTTCAACAACATTCTACTCCTCTACCAACAGCTTATTGCCAACATTGTAATGTTTATCGGTGTTAATGTTGCCGGTTTGGTCGTAAATATTATGATGGAACGTGCCCAACGACGTGCATTCCTAGATACACGCAATTGTATTGCCGCCCGCTTGGAAATTCAGGATGAAAATGAGAAACTGGAAAGACTTTTGTTGTCGGTTCTACCTCAGCATGTTGCGATGCAAATGAAAAATGACATACTCTCACCTGTTGCTGGTCAATTTCACCGAATTTACATACAAAAACACGAGAATGTGAGGTAAGTACAAATATACATACATACATGCATACATACATACACAAATGGGAATCGTATAGGAGCAAATCTCACAAGTCGTTACATTTTCCGGCAAATACGCATTTTTGGTCGAAAATGGCGGTACACCTTTCTTAGAAAATGCATTATCTTCAGTTTTGTATAAAGAACAAGATTCCATCGCGAAATTGTATTTTAATAAAACTTAAGAAAAATATACCTAAATACTAAAAAAATTAAAACCAACCACTCATGTTCATAAACCCGTAGCAGTGCTGCCGAAACTACTACTATTGGAGTTTTTTACTACGAGTATGTCATTCATACTCCCGTTCTCCCCAAGGACAGATTATACTACTATTTAGCAAGATAGTTTACTTTTGTTATTAAAATGTATAAAGTAACTCAAACGATTTCACATTAAACGCTGCCAAAGCAGATTGCTGGGAATGATTTCCGATAACACTTTTCCTTTCAGGTTGTGATAAAAGTTTCTAAAGCCATATTACAGCATTATTTAAAACTTACAACTGACGTAATGAATTTATATTGGTAAAGGCTCTTTTGTTGGTCCGCACATACAACGCGTGCAAGCAGAACTTAGGCTATATTACGAACACATATATAGATACTGTAATTTCGGAGGTGGTCCCGAAGTTGATTCATCTCCTTTAAGACAGGAAAGGCAAATAAGGCTGCTATGTATTCCAACCGCATTCAATGGTTTGTGCCTCAGTAAGTGACCACTTAGAAATTCGCATAGATGTCTGCTATTCTACTTGCTTAATGAAGCATCCCATCGAAGCTTCCCAATCATCACTGAGTGGTATAACTATATGCGGGATTTCTTAGCCCGTTTGGTAAAAATTTCCTAAGCCATATTACAACTGGCGGAGGGAGCGCTCAAATATTTTCGGGCCAGATCTGTCATATTTTAGTTTAGTTTTCTACCAATTGAGAGGATAATCATCGAGATGAGCTCGTTTTTCTTTAAAATAGGCCTTCAATTGAGCTTTATTCGAGCCTTCGCTTTCGCTGGAGGAATACTTGTTGAAGGCCCATCAATGTTGCTTGATATACTACTTAACCGTTTAGCGCCTGAAGCTAAAAGCCGTTTTTTGCCGCCACTGCCTAAAATATATTATATTATACTATAATAAGCTAATACTTTCATTTTTATCGATAAATTAAATTAATCGAATCGTAAGACGAGTGCTATAATTGCGCCAATTGATTCGCCAATTGTACTTTAGATAGTTCGTGCATCATGTAGCTCAAAAGCAATTACATAATAAAGATCTCGTCACACGTCCTGGTTTTCATACCTTAAAGTATGTAAAATTTAACGATGTCATATTCCGCCAATTAATTTAATTTAAGTTTATATCCATATTAAAGTGGTCCAAAACTGTATGTGAAAAAATAAGGTCGGATTTTTAATGCCGCAACCCCCTAGGATTTTTCTATACCAAAAAATATATACCCCTATTTTTTTATTTAAAAAAAATAAATAAAATTAGAGGTCGCTCAGAGCGCTCAAAGTTTTCCATGTGTTTTATATGGGAAAAACAACTTTTCGTAGGATTGGTGTAGAATTCTTGAAAATTAATATATATTCCCATTAAAAAAATTGTTAAATTAACAATTGTATACATATTAATATTGGAAGTCTCCTGAAGAGAACCATAGTTTTCCAATCGAAAATATTGATTTTCAAGAATTTTACCCCATTTCTAAGAAAATTGTTTTTCCCCCATATGAAATGCATGGAGAACTTTTGAGCGCTGTGAGCATTATTTTTTAATTCCGAAAGTTGTCTGCTATCCTACGTGCTTAATGAAGCAGCCCCTCGAAGCCTTCCAGTCATTACTGAGTTTGTAGCACTGGCTATGGGCTAATAAATACGTGACTTGAATCCTTTGTAACCAAATCAGCAGATATTCCCATGTGACTTGTTACTTATGAGTACTTAAATTAAAATAAGTTTGTTATATTTACCAACATGATTTAGCTGAGACTTCCATTGTTTAGTTTCGAAGTACTTGCTTTAAAGGCTGTCGAATAAATTGTGCGCACTTGGTCCAATGCCCCTCAGCTATTTTCCATCATGTTGTCACTGTTCTTGAGGACTGCAAAGAATACGGCATGAAATAGCTAAGACTGGGTACTATCATTTGACATTATGAAACACGTCTGATCTCTGCCCCAATCATTTCCATCTCACTCTACAAAACACCTACTTTTTTACAACATTGAGTGGCCTTAAGTTTAGAAAATGTTTCTACTACTGCTCCCCAAAACGTCAAAATACTCGAACAAAATTTATGTTTTTTACTGTTTTAAAAAAATATAAAACGGCAGCGCTGACCCGTAGTTGCGTATGTAACGTATACGCCCCGTAGTAAAGTAATTAAATATTGGCGTGGTAGATTTTTACAGTATTACTTTCTTCACGTAAATATCCATTTTGGAATGAATTTCGAGTGTGCAAATAAAAATTGAAAAAAATGGAATCTAAAATATTTTTTAGATTTTTTTTTAGTTTTTCTTGTGCGTTTTT
>NW_023458556.1:67552588-67555007 GCF_013731165.1 Rhagoletis pomonella
TCTAAAATATTTTTTAGATTTTTTTTTAGTTTTTCTTGTGCGTTTTTTGATGTTTTTACCAAAAATTTGGAGCGAATAGCAATACCCACGTTAAAGTTTTTTTTACACTTACTAAATTACAAAAAAACAGGGACCGAATATAACAGTTATTGATGAAAACTGTCATTGAAAAATTCATTATGAAGGAAATGTACTACAACTAAGTGATACATCCCAATCGATTGTTTTTTTCACCGAGAATCCTATTTGAAAATATTCATTCATTCATTCATTCATTTTTATTCATTATTATCTTATGAAATTTAAAGAAATTAACATTAATTTGTACATTAGTGAACATACAGTAAAATAGATACAATAAGATAATAGCTAATGGCGTTGAGTGTTCAAAATGAGAACAGTGATAACACCATTTACTGTTATAATTACAATCGAAGTATAGAGATGTAGAAATGTAAAAATGTGGGGTGCAAAAAGAATATCATTTACCGGAGTTATAAAGGTTTAACATTGATGATAAATAAATTATTAATATAAAAGTTTTTTTAAAAATTAATAGAAATAAAGTACATCGGTTCATTACATAGCAAGCCACTTACAAGTGAACTTGTTAAATCAAAATAAAAAGTAGTAAGAAAATATGTTGCAATGTTATTATGTTATTAAGTCGGAAGCCGATTATGTGATAGGCCGTAACAGAACTTGAATATCGTCATGGCTTAAACCAAGAAACCATAATTTCACCTGCTTCAGAAAAACGCTTATTCTACGAATTGTTTGTATATCATCGGGAAGTTTATTGAAAATCATACACGATACTATGGTATAGAAGTTTCGATACAGAGTTGTGCGTGAGGCAGGAACAGTGACGTTTGTTCTTCTTCTTGCTTCTTGCTTCTTAATATGAGTGAAGTGTATATAGGACTTCGTAAGTAACCACTTCTCATAAAAAAAAATTTTAAAACTTTAAAGTAGTACAAGTGTCTTACAGGGAGAATATTTAGTCTCCTAAAGAGATTCATCGAGTGCGTTAAACGGCTAGCATTACAAATCCTACGTATAAGACACTTCTGCAAAGTTAAGAGTGGTTGAATTCTACTAGAATATGCACTGCCCCAGCAAATTATGCCATATTGAAGTTTAGACTGTATTAGTCCATAGTACATCATTTTTAGGACACTGCTTGCACATAGTTTCTGAAGGCGATAAAATGAGCGAACGGTTGCTAGCATGTAAACTTTCATGGCAGAGATATGCGAAGACCAGCTTAGGTTGTGATCGACTATAACACCCAGATATCTAAAATTATAAACAACTTCGACGTTGAAACATGTTGCGTCACAGTTTGAATCCGGAAAATAAATAACACGAGACTCGTTTTCAATACAAGTATTAGTACATAGTTTATGTCGCAAGCAGCTTGCAGAGTGAAAAATAATATCCCCACTAGTTACTTCCTTGCCACTAAGACTAAAATACATTAGTTTAGTTTTATTGCTTACAATAAGTTTATGAGAAGCAAACCATTCTCTTAGGAGGCTCACATCGTGATTTATGTCCACAAAAAGATTGAAAGCATTGTTTGATCTATAAGCGATTGCCAAGTCATCTGCAAATGCTGTGACTTTTCCTACAAAAGGCATTGAAAAAAGCGAGTTAATATAAATCAGAAATAAAATTGGTCCAAGGACTGACCCCTGCGGGACTCCCAAATCAATTTGTCTAGGTGCGCTTTGATTATTGTTTACTTTCACCTTTTGACTTCTTAAATTTAGATATGACTCAAACCAATCTAGAACTTTTCCACGGAAACCTGCTGAGTGCAATTTACATAAAAGAATATTATGGTCGACCATGTCAAAAGCTTTTGTTATATCAACAAAAAGACTAGCACAAGTCCCTTTTTCATCCATTGCTTTATAAATAAACGAGCAAAAGTTAAGAAGAGCATCTTCAGTAGATACTCCTGACCGGAATCCATATTGCAATGGACTGAAAAACTGTATTTTATCCAAATATTGCAAGACTCTGCATTTAACAGTCTTCTCAAAAACCTTAGAGATTGATGGCAAGAGAGAAATAGGTCTGTAGTTATTTTTATCTTTCTTATTCCCTTTCTTATGTAGTGGTATGACAATAGCACATTTTAAATCGGCTGGAAACACTCCTGTGACTATACTAAAATTGAATAAATGCTTTAAAATATCAACAACATATAAAGCAATGTTCTTTAAAGTACTGTTTGAGATACCATCATTTCCAGAAGAATCAGAATTTTTTAAAGAATTTATTATACTTAAAATCTCTGACCCAGAAATTGGTTCAAAGAAGAAACTACAGCCGGGAGAAGTATTTACAGAGTAAATTAAGTGGTTGTTGCAAGTACAGCGCATATTATTATTCTTTGGAGCGGACTCTT
>NW_023458556.1:67555107-67556787 GCF_013731165.1 Rhagoletis pomonella
GAAGATGAAGATGAAGATGAAGATGAAGATGAAGATGAAGATGAAGATAAGGATAAAGATCATAACCCCTTAACTTTAACTCATCTTAACTTGAAAACTTACTCCACCTGAGCTCACCACACATTAATTCACCACACTTTAACTCCCCACACCTAAATTCACCACACCTCAACTCGCCACACCTTAACCCCCCCACCTAAATCCACCACCCTTAATTCACCACACCTCAACTTTCTGACCACACCTTAACTCACCCCAACTCACCACACCAAAATTCACCACACCTCAACTTTCTCACCATAACTTTACTCACCACACCTGAATCCACCACACCTAAATTCACCACACCGTAACTCCTACACCCAATTCCACCACACCGCAGCTCACCACACCCAATTTCACCACATGACATGATATCACTTGATGTGGCATCAAAGGCAACATCATTTGGCATAAAATGAACCAAAATAAATAAGATTTAGATAGAGGTGAAAAAAGGGATAAAAAGGAAATACAACTGAAGAGTGTGCGATGTTATATTGTGGTGTGTTATGCTTCATATGTTATGTTATTTATTCTTATGTTATGGTTATGTTATGTTATACCAAGTACTAAGCTAAACTCCCCTCCACTTAACCCATTCCAACTAATGTTATTTTAGCTCATTCAACTTACATAAACTATCCTTAATTTTATCGGTTGAATTTCAACCGCTGGGCGAACACTAGTATTATTAAATTTTCCTTTTAAAAAATCTGACGCCAGAGAGAAAAGCTAAAAACACAATTTTACTACATATATTTGGCCCATGGCTTCGCGAATATATTGATTTTTTTTTTGTGTGTAAAATTGCCTGTCGCACGGTGCTGTGTATATATAATTAGCTTGACATACATATATAAAAAATATCACATATTAAACAAAAGAAATATAGCAAAAACTGATCAACATAAGGCATTATATTATTGCCACCATTGTAAATTACAAATCCCGAAAATCCCGGGATTCTTGGCAGATAATCCCGGCATTTTCGTGACTTAAAAAATCCCGGGATTAACATCCTTAGTAAATACCCTGCAACCCATTTTTTCAAAGTTTTCTGAATTGTAGAGACATTTTAAAGAATGCGTTTAGATCTCATCCGATTTTTGTCGAATTTTCTAAAATGAAATAAAGTGTGCACACTTCGATTTTTACGAAATTTCCGTAAAGCAATGAAACATTTTTGGACCACCCCAGTGTACATACATACATAAATAAACCAATATTTATATGCGTCACGATCTCGCCCGCTATGTCACAGATACCCTCACTTTATTCGATTTGAATTTGCTTAATTTGTTATAGTAAAATCAGTTAGCACCGCCGAGGCGGCGAATCGCCAATTCCCTAACAGTCTGAGCAATACAAAATAATTGAAAAGCATAACAAGCACATATCATACCTTTGCTGCAAGAGTGTCATAATCCAAAAAATTTTAAACTCGAGAAAACGACTTTAAAGTTTACAGTTAACGTGATAAAAATGCAGTCACATTTTCTTCTTCTAATGACCTATTGTTAATCGATATCTACAGCTATGTAAGTAATGGTTACACAACATAGAAGAAGGGGTGGCGGTAATTTCTGCATATTAAACCCAAAAATTATTACTTTTTGGATTATTACACTCTTGCAGCAA
>NW_023458556.1:67556887-67571552 GCF_013731165.1 Rhagoletis pomonella
TTTTTTTTTTATAAAAGTATGCATCATTTCACATTGTCGGCCGCTGTGGTGTAGTGGTAAGCAGTGCGCGCTTCCACTCCGCAACGCCTGGGTTCAAGCTCTGGTCAAAGCAACATCGCAAACAAAGGTTTTTTCTTAACAGCGGTCGTCCCTCGGCAGACAAAGGCAAACCTCCGAGTGTATTTCTGCCATGAAAAATAGCTTCTCATAAAAATACAATCGCGGTTCGGAGTCGGCGTAAAACTGTAGGTCCGTTCCTCTTCTTTGTGTGACAACATCAAGGCGCACGCCACAAATCGGAGGAGAAGCTCGGCCAAACACTAACATATGTGTAAGCGCCAATCTATATATATATATATATATATACATCATTTTATATATAATTAACTGCATTTAAATGCGCATTTAAAAATTTGTACAAAAATTATAAAAATGCCAAAAAATTTGCCAAAATTTCAAATTTTTTACTCAGCATATTTAGAAAAATTTGAGGTACGCATTTTTATAGCCCATTAAATTAAAGTAGGATAAAATGCAAGTTTCATGCAGTTACAAAATACCGTTAATTTTTGAGAATTTTTTAGTCGATGCTGGGCATTTTCTTCCATATAAACAAATTGTCGAACATACTTTGTATGGAAGAAAATGTGTGACACCGCCAGCAAAAAAATTATAAAAATCAACGTTACTTTTAGTCACTTGAAACTTGCATTTTATCCTCTTGTAATTTAATGGGCTATACTTATAAAATTGCGTACCTAAAATTTTTATAAAAATTCTGAGTAATAAGATTGAAGCAGTTTGAAACAAAAAAAAATCAAAACACACCAATCAATCAATGTACTCACGACGCAATGGGCCAAATATAGTAAAACGGCGTTTTTAGTTTTAGAATTTTTTTTATTATTAAGAATTTTATAATTTCAAAGATATGATAAACTCTAAAAAATTATTTAAAAAATTCACTGCAATGTAGAATAAAAATGGGTACCAAATGAAAGAGGAAATTCTGTTTTGGGTTCACAAGGATGAACAGGCATTGAAATGCTCTTTTAATCAATTTTATTTTTTTAAGCTAATAAAGTTAGAAGGACTATATTCGAGGACGTTTTCGGGTTTATATTAGTCCTTAACATATAATTTTTTCAAAATAAATATTGCAAAATTTCAAAGATATTAAAGGATACAATTTTTAGGAACATCTTCAATACCTTATGCACCAAAAAACTTAATCTTTCTCTCTCTTTAATTTGACACCCATACCCGAAGTACATTGCACTAAATTCTTTTAACCATTTTCTGCATTACTCATATTATTAAATTTTCCTTTTAAAAATCCTGACGTCAGAGAGAAAAGCTAAAAACGCAATTTTACTACATATATTTGGCCCATGGCTTCGCGAATATATTGATTTTTTTTTGTGTGTAAAATTGCCTGTCGCACGGCGCTGTGTATGTATAATTAGCTTGACATACATATATAAAAAATATCACATATTAAACAAAAGAAATATAGCAAAAACTGATCAACATAAGGCATTATATTATTGCCACCATTGTAAATTACAAATCCCGAAAATCCCGGGATTCTTGGCATATAATCCCGGGATTTTCGTGACTTAAAAAATCCCGGGATTAACATCCTTAGTAAATACCCTGCAACCCATTTTTTCAAAGTGTTCTGAATTGTAGAGACATTTTAAAGAATGCGTTTAGATCTCATCCGATATTTTGTCGAATTTTCTAAAATGAAATAAAGTGTGCACACTTCGATTTTTACGAAATTTCCGTAAAGCAATGAAACATTTTTGGACCACCCCAGTGTACATACATACATAAATAAACCAATATTTATATGCGTCACGGTCTCGCCCGCTATGTCACAGATACCCTCACTTTATTCGATTTGAATTTGCTTAATTTGTTATAGTAAAATCAGTTAGCACCGCCGAGGCGGCGAATCGCCAATTCCCTAACAGTCTGAGCAATACTAAATAATTGAAAAGCATAACAAGCACATATCATATCTTTGCTGCAAGAGTGTCATAATCCAAAAAATTTTTAACTCGAGAAAACGACTTTAAAGTTTACAGTTAACGTGATAAAAATGCAGTCACATTTTCTTCTAATGACCTATTGTTAATCGATATCTACAGCTATGTAAGTAATGGTTACACAACATAGAAGAAGGGGTGGCGGTAATTTCTGCATACTAAACCCAAAAATTATTACTTTTTGGATTATTACACTCTTGCAGCAAAGGTACATATGTATTCACATTGTATATATATACATACATACATGCATACACTAATGTTATGTTGTAAGGTATGTTTGCTTGTGCGCTTTTATCTATCATCAAGATGCCATGAAAGGAAAACAATTACCAAAAACATTTTTGGCTTACATTTTGCACAAAAATTATCCGGCGCCCACTGTGCGCACAACAATACGTGTCGCGACAGTTCACTTGAGGGTCAAATGGCATAAAAGCGTTCCAGTTACAACTCGTGAACGAATGAAGGCGTAGCGGGGCGTGCTCTAACAGTTTATAGCTTTTGTTTGGCTTAAAAGCGATGGGTGTACGCCAATAAAAGTGTGTCTGCTTAATTGCTTTTGAAGATGAAGCGAGCATGAGGAATATATCTGGTTTGTTACATAGAGACTCGCATATATGCACACGGGCGTCGAGCCCCTGCGCCTAGGTATTGGCGCCCATGTATGTGCAGAAGTACGAATGCATGTAAGTACTGTGAAACCCATCAGAGCCAGAACGAAATGAATTTTTCACCTTCCATTGATTATGCGGGTACTTTACCCTTAGCTTGTTGCATTTATAATCAACTTGCATATTCCGTAAAACTGGCTAAACGCATAAACAGACGGCAGCGTTGATCCGGATCAACTCGGGAGTTAACTGCAGTTGATTCGGATTAAGTCCGAGTTGATCCGGATCAACGCTGCCGTCTGTTTAAGCTTTAAGGCATATTTAATAGACAGGCGGCAACGTTGTTTCGGATTAACGCCGCACAATGGTCTGAGAGTAGCAGAAATTCCAAGTTTCGAAATGTCTCAAAACAGCCAACTAAGGTGTCAGGAAAAAAAATGGCACCAATAGTATTCAAACAGCATTTGATAACGGTGTTGTCTATAGGCTTGGGTAAAAAATATCGATATATCAAAATATGGATCAAATTGTTCTACAGCATTTTCTCTCTCATTTGGTACCCATATTGTTATTCTACATTTCACTGATTTTTTTAAATAATTTTTTGAATTAATCACTTTTTTTTTTAATTTCAAAGTCCTTTGAAAAAAATTCTGACGTCAGAGTGAAAAACTAAAAACGCAATTTTACTATATTTGGCACATATGTAGTTTCGTGAGTATATCGATTCTTTCGTGTGTTTTAAATTTTTTTGTTTCTGTTGCACGGCGTTATTTTTTCACTATCGAATGTTTTGACAATACTTTAGGTTAGGGATGCACAGCAGAGGTGCACGCAGTCGACGTTGCGGCAAACTGCGAGCACGCGAGCGTGCTAGGTGAGGTGAAGTGAGCTGTACGGAGATGGCAACGTATACATATTAACCACTACACACTTATTTTCAAGTAAAAATGCGTGTATGTTGTGTACTTTTGCGACAACTGAGCCAGTGTGGCATCAGGCCACCAGAAAAAGCCAATTTTTCCAAAACAAAAGCTCCAAGTTTTTATTATCATGTTTAATAATTTTTTTGATTCAGTAAAAAGTGTATATACATATCCATTTCCTCACGGTTTTATTAATAAATTAATTTCAATACATTTGTAACAAAGCAAAACATATTTAGGGCCATTTTCTAATGTAAGCAGTAAAGTTGCCTCACTTTAAAGTGTTTTCGTTTTCTTATCTTACCGGTAAAAACACTGTGAGACAAATGGTAGGGGTCAGTGATCGGGAAGGGTTCAAACTACCGGGGAAAGTTATATCGGTAAAAAAGAAGTTATACGTGTCCCGGCGTTTCGCTGGGTCACGTCTAGGAATCGAAATATATCGATTTGAAGTTAGTAACTATCATATAGGGGAAATTGTCACCTTTGGTGGTCTTTTTTTTGACATAACTCGAGAACCACTAGTCCGATTTTGCTCAAACAAATTTAAAAAAATTAAAAATTACAATTCCTTTAATCTGTTCATATAACGTTTTTCTATATAATCAACAGTTTTGCCGGTAAAAATAAATGTATGAAGAAAAAAAATACTTTTTGCCTAAAATATTAAATTTTTTTATTTTTTAAATTCATAAAAAATCCAAAACGGAAAAAAGGCAAGTCGTATTACTTTCACGCAAAGTTTTGCCTTTAAGCAAAAAGAGACATAGATCATGAAAATCGAAAAAAAGACCACCAAAGGTGACAATTTCCCCTATATAATAGTTACTAACTTCAAATCGATATATCTCGATTCCTAGACGTGACCCAGCGAAACTCCGGGCCACGTATAACTTGTTTTTGACCGATATAACATTTGCCGTTGGTTTCATCCCATCCCGATTTTAACTGTCGCATAGTGAAATTAATTTGTTATTCCGTAGGGTGAAACTTGACTACATTTACGAGAGTGAAACTTGACTACATTCGTCATAAAATTTCCAAGGTTGGCAATGCAACATAAGCAAATATAAAGCAGGAGCAACTGTTAGCAAAAACCAAAACCTTGGTTGAAATATCTAATATATCTGACTCATAAACCAAACCCAAACCAAAATTTAAAGTTGGGTACAAACAGCGCGGAATAGCCGCGCTTGATTGTGTTGGCATAACAAAAATGAAAATAGGTGAAAAAAGCAAACGATAAATTAGGGCCGGTTGCTCAAAGCCTGGTTGACACTAATCCCCGGTTAAACAGCGTTATCGACGTTACCGATACCATGTTATTTGCATGGAGCCGAAAACGTCGATAACGATGTTAATCGGTGATTAGTGTCAATCAGGCTTTGAGCAACCGGCCCTTACAAGGCGTACTTAGCACGGTGCATAGGCAACTGGCTGAGTCAGTGGGATCGTCGGTTCGAATCCTACTGAAAGAAGTCTGATGAGGAAATGTGGTGATTTCCGAAATCGCTATCACTTCTACCATTTTTTCAAATTATTGTTGCTTTTCCACAATACAAAAAATTTTCATTTAAAACGGCCTCGAGCTCAATATAAATGGTTGAATATAATTGTTATAAAGGCCAAAAAAATAACAAAAAAAAATTGGGTACAAATTTTTAAAGGTTGCATCGGGTGGGCAACAATTTATCGATTTGAGAAATTAATGCGCTGATGAGAAAACGAAAACTCGTATATCGAGACGATAAAGTGGCCGGTAATCTAAAGGTTAGATGAGGAAACGGCCCTTAATGTAGAATATTAGTGTATAGTGTATACATACATACATATGTACCTATGCATTCGGTGTGCTTAAATTAAAAAAGCATCACTAAATAACGCACCAAGCATTCAATTCCAATTATTTTGGCTTTTTGGTTTCCCAAAAGCACTAAATTTAGTGCAAAATGCACGACCTTGCTCAAACAGTGATGCCAGACCAAGTATTGAGTAAATGCGCTATGTATATTTTCCTTTTAAAGCAAAAGCTCTAATAGGCGAGGGGATTGATTTTTGGTTCTTACATAGATAACATTCACAAACTTATCTTAGGACTTAACTAATATAATCAGCATTATTTGTAGACGAATATATTTGTGTTCGTATGAAATAGTAGCTTATGTCGGGAGGCTGGCTTTAGTAAAATGTACCATTTCCTATATTCTTTAAACCACAAGGAATTTTTGTATGAGACTTTATACGAATATTGACTTGCTAGCATCGCAACTGCCTCTTTTACGTTTATTTTCCAAGAGTTCTTCAACGACTCGGCGCCAGTGAGTCTTTCGCAATCGTATGCTGCGAATGGTTCATTATACTAAAGCCAGTCTTCCGACATAAGCTACTATTCTATACGAACACAGATATGTATACTTCCTAATAGGCTTGTAAAATGCCCAATACCCAAATCCCTCGCATGAGTTATTATCGGTAAAAAATTGGGTACGCTCAAATCTGGCATCGCTGCAGCAAGTACTTTGTCACGCCAGTGAAACAGTGTTGATATTTTAAGTACAATTGTACTTTTTTCAGTACAATTAATTTTAAAAAGTACAAAAGTACCATTTGCCGATTTTAAGTTCAACATCAAATATACTTTTTGTACCAAACGCTCAAATCTCTTCTAGCACTTTGATTCTTAATCCGTTTACATTTAAGTAAATGGATATACCTATATTTCATATTTGCTACAAAACGAAATTATGAATTGTAATTTTGAATGTAAACGTGATTGTGAACAGTAATATTAGTGATGAGCGTTATGGTGATTGCAATTTCTTATCACCGGCGGGTGAAATATCCCTCATCGCTATTTATTTTGAAAAAATCTTAGGAAATGCAATTTATCTAATGGCGATCCTGCAGAAATAGAAGTAATTGACACACCTCACATCCTCACCACATGAGTGTTCGACAGCAACTGACGGTATGCAGCATGATTCAATAATACAAGGTTCGATAAACTGACAGTTGTCTCTCTCGCACCGCTCCCTTAGCAGTGGCACCGTGTTGCTTCTTTGCAAATTTACATGGAAACACTGTAGCTTTGGTGTGAAATAAAAGTATAAGCTTTTGTGCAATATGTTTATTTGTATATGCATATGAAGCATATTTAACTGATGAAAACGTAAGCATTGGATGTTTACATCAATCTCATAGTAGTCTTATTTTATTTTTGAGGCATTTCGCAGTTTTTATACGGCTAAATAGCATATAAATTACGTAATTCACGTAGATATATCAATATTACGTTCAACATTTCGTTTAAAGTGCCAGATTTCCTGCAAATACATTAGAATTTACGAAAGGAATTTCACTATTAATTGCCTACTTTGAGTACTTTTCTACTACCATTTTCGCAACAAGGGATTGCATTCTTGCCCTTTCTCTGTCCTTCGTAAATGCAACCTTTTGTAAGGGAGTGTCAAACCGCAGCTGTCAATAATTATCTAACCTTGTATTATTGAATCATGGGTATGCAGTTTTATAGTCGATTAAATTTTAGTATTATAAAGTGAAAGTGCAGCTAAGAATTCATGTTGATTTTTAATATTTTTTTTTGCATTTTCTTTATACAAATTGGATGTACAAAAATTTCAGTATGGAAGAAAAAGTGCAACACCTTCAACGAAAAAAGTTCTCGAAAATCTACGCGAATTGAATGTACTATCTCGATCATTTAAACATCTCGGACTCGCCCACCACTAAAAATGATTATTTAAATCTAAAGTATATATTAAATGATATTTAATATTTGCTTTAGAGATGAAATTTCGACAAATTTTTGCAAATGTGGAAGCGAGATTCTTCTGCTCGCATTTCTATGTTTATATCATTTATCAGTTTAAGCACATACGATTAAATGTAAGAAACATATTTTTATTGCGGATCCTAAAGAAATATTTATTAGTTGCATTGAGTTACGCAAAAATAGTGCCGAAAATCAATCGATTGTGCTGAAGGTGCCGGCTGCTTCCGAAAGGGCCGAAAATGGCACAATGCACACTCATGCGCCCCTATGGGCGTCAGACAAAGGCGCGCTTACACAACCCTATCCTTCCTGTTAGGTACATTTTTTGCAGAAGCTGTGGTTGTCATGAAATGAATACGCGTTATGAATTTTAACGTTATCGTACACTAAATACGGATCTTCTAAATATTTCAACTGTACCACTTAGCGAATTTTATAGTAGCCTATAATAGGACCATATCGCTAGCTTAGAGTGAAAGGTTGCAAATTTCACGTTTTATGAAAACTTATAGTTTGATAGATATACGAGGCATGGGACATTAAAAATGCATCGTTACGAAAAGAATTAAGATACTTCTTTTATTTTTTCTGGTTTATATTTAATCAAAGGCTAAGTTGCTAAGTCCAAAATAATGCAAAAACTTTTAATAAAGATCGAATTTTTCTCATTCGTATGGAGTTTTGCTTGACTTGAAATACGCAAAATGTTATATTTTTGTCCTCTCCTGTAAAAAAAAAAAAAAAAATTGGCATAATTTCTTTTCTGTCAGTTTCCATATTTAATTAAAATGAAAAACGCAAAAACTTCCTGTTTAAAGCAGCACATTCGGTATAGCGTCCATAGCAATTTGTACATATCACGACAATTTTTACACCATTTTCATGTAGCGAGATTTTACTGTAGCATGCATGCATAGTATTTGTGTATCACATGTATGTTCCTACTTTTCGCAAGTGTGCCGTATTGAACTTAATTGATAGTTTTACTTGTGTTTTCTTTGTTTTATTCATTTTGCTATTTTACTTCTCAAACAAATAGGGACATACATTAAGTAAAATTTTATGCAATACGGACCACGGCAACCCGTGCCGACTTGCAGTCAAAGTTATCAGAATAATCTTTGTGCAGCTCGCGTGTTTTTTTTAACTTACTCATTTTACTTCTATATAAACCGGTATTACTATACTCCCTACAGTATTAGGGCATAATGTATAATAAATCTGCATTTTTAGTTTTCAACCAGGTAGTCAGGATTTTTTCCAAAGGACCATAAATTATAATATATTTCCAAGAGTTTACACAAAATATAAATTGTATATGGGTATCAATTAAAAGAAAATTTCAAAGCAAAATTAATTATAATTTTTGTTTATCAATTGACCTTAAGGAACACATCAAAAATGTTTTTTAAAAATATTATCCTTCAAGATTTTAAATTTTTAATGCATTTTGAAGAATAAAAATTGCAAAGGATATTTTCCTTTAATTAATTTTTTCGATGTCCTTGGAAGAAATCCTGCTGTCGTATTAGAAATTTAAACTAGGAACCCGGTAAACAAGGGAAACACATCGAATTTTTCGCATTTTCAAAATTTTCATGGACGATTAATTCAAGTTATTAACTAAAACTTCAACTAGAAGTCGGCACGGGTATCGTTACCCTACGACCATAAACTTCATATTATGCTATTTAGGCTAAACGGAACAAATATAGAGAGTATGCATATCAAAAATTTGCAAACAACAGTTTTTTCCATATATTCTTGGGACAGTCTAATGTACTTATGTATATACATTCATACATATGTACATTGGACTTGTTCACACTTCATATAAGCAAAAATTCGCTCCCCTTCTCCGTGCGAACCATAAAGTTTGGGCTATTTATTAACCGACTTCCAAAAAAGGAGGAGGTTATCAGTTATTCGGAATATTTTTTTTTTTTTTTTATGTATGTTACCGCATATCTTTGGACCACGTCAACCGGCTTCGATAATTCTTTTTGTAATAGAAAGGTAGTGTCTCAGAGGTCCCAGACTAATTTGGTTTAGATCCGATCATTGGATCATGAAATATATATACATATATATATTTTTTTAAGCCGTTTTTTTTGCTAAAAATTACTTGCTTTTACTGATATATCATAGTTTTTGCATTTTTCGAAAATACCGTTATATGAGATGGGGGCGTGGTTACAGTCCTATTTCACCTATTTTCAATACCAACCTACCTTGGGTAAAGGGCAATCTATGTATTAAATTTCGTTGTGATATCTCAATTTTTACTCGAGTTGTCGTGTACTCGGACAGACGGACGGACGGACAGACAGACATGGCTCAATCGACTTCTCTTCATTCTGGTCATTTATGTATACATTTCGCTATATCTATCTCGATTCCGTTATATAAGGAGGCGTGGTTACAGTTACAAACAACCAATACGCGAACAAAGTTATAATACCCTGTGTACAAGAGCGCTCGGGTATAAAATGTTTTAATAGATGGATTTTCTACGCGCTTCTGCTGAGAAATGTCGCTAAATTAAGACAAAGTATTTTGGGAAAATCATAATTATTTGCTTCGTCAGGTGTCCTAATGTAAGAGCATGTACATTTGTATGTTCATAAGAGTTTTTGCCAGGATGGTTCCAACCCAGAAAATTAATTACACTGATAGCCCGGCACATATGTATGAATGTATGTATCTATGTAAATCATCTATACAGATATACATTTGTGCATATGTACATAGTTACATACAGGCAAATATGTGATGTCCCTAAAGTAAACTAATAATCGAGCTGGGCTGCAGGGAAATGCATGTGGCTTAGCACAGAGGGTTTCACATTAGCTATGAAGTATGTATGTACATATTAGGAATGTTAATTTTTTAGGTTTTTGCGATCCCGGTATTTTCGGGGCATCATTCATACAATCCCGGGATTCCGGGATTTAGATATTCATTATTTTCCAACAACGTAACATGAAAAAATTGCATCAATTTAGTTTGAGAAGCTGTCTTACCATATAATAAATAATAAATCAATGGGTTTGAAACCTGCTTTTTTATTTAAGTTAAGTTAATATTTCATTAGTAACAAAACAAAAGACGCTAATTAAATTTATACGCATTTAACAATACTTTAGCGTGTACATATCTGATAAAGTAACTTAAGGCAATGCATAAAAAAATTAAGTCAAAATGTGTATTCTGTGGCTAAAAGAAGTTCATAATACTTCATTAAAAATAAAATCTGCGTAAATATAACGAAAACCTGCGTACATCTTACGAAATTTTTCGTAATTTTGAGCCAAAAAAGTTTTCGTTGATTGAACAAACCCGTTTTCGTACATTCTACAAAATTATGAGACTTCAGATCTTTAGTATATTTTACTCAAGAATTTCGTATTATTTCTTCGTTTTTTTCTGCGGTTGTTGCTTTCATTCGCCACACTGTAAAAAAACATAGTACGAGTTATAGCACAACACTATTCTTCTATTTTTATCGTGAATTTATTTCCATCGTAAATTTTGTTTAACAAAATCTTTTGAAAAAACGCTTAACATTAACGATCAAAGTCAACAATTTATATTGAGCTCGAGGCCGTTTTTTAAATGAAAATTTATTGTGGAAAAGCAACAATAATTTGAAAAAATGGTAGAAGTGATAGCTCTTTCGGAAATCACCACATTCCCTCATCAGACTTCTTTCAGTGACTCAGCCAGTTGCCTATGCACCGTGCTAAGTACGCCTTGTAAATTATCGTTTGCTTTTTTCCACTATTTTCATTTTTGTTATGCCAACACAATCAAGCGCAGCTATTCCGCTGCAATTCACTTGATCATGTGGTTGTTGGTATTGTTGGTTTTTGCTAATAATTCTAACTTTTAGGTGTGCTCGTCCTTAAGTTATTTTTTTTTTTTTTTTTTTTTTTGCCTTATAACAATTATATTCAACAATTTATAGTGAGCTCGAGGCCGTTTTCGTTACGATCAAAGTAAAATGACAGTATTGTGTTGTCATTTGAGCTATGGTTTTTATAGTCTGTGAGTATGCGTTTACTTTCCATCTGTAAATAAAAAATGAAATATTTTCAAACTTGTTTAAAACATGCAAAAACTTGTATAGGACAGCTAAATTTAAATTGAAAACTACGGGTATAGGCAGATAAATGCGCTATTCATCCGCCCATAGTTTTATGGTGAATTTGTGCTACCAAATAAAAACACTGTTGATTCTCTTTCACACTGGAGTAAAATTTATACAGTTTAAAATTAAATAAATATTATTTATTATTTATAATATTATTATTAATTATTTTTAATTTGTATTCCAATTGGAGGCCGCTGTGGTGTATTGGTTAGCAGTGCGCGCTACCATTCCGCATGGCCTGGGTTCGAGTCCAGTTTCCGGCCAACATAAAAAAAACACTTTTATCCAAAAGTTAATTGCAAAAATCAATGCGGTTATCAAGGGCCTCATTTCTGGTTCCGAATAAGAAGACGAAATAAGGCTCAATCTAAAAAAATAATTTAGTTTAATGAAAGAAAATAAATAAGAATGAGCTTTAGTCTTACCAAACGAAAACCATCAGGCAATTTGTATTGCGGTCAAACATCAAATATTTGTTTTGGATTATTTATTCTCGGTGTTTCGAATGCTGTTCATACGTAATGTCACCAACTATTTCATATCTCAAAGAAGTACAGCTTAGGTTGGGTTAAGTTAACGCCACGAGCCGATTACAAAATTTCGAATGCGGCTAATTTCGATCCCTGAGCCTCGCGAAGGTTGGACTGTCTAAAAGAAAGTGTGGATATGATTCCACTTCATCTTCCTCTTGACAGCTGATACAAAACGGTCAGTCGAAATTCCTAGCCTCACCGCTTCAATACCAATCGCACAATGGCCTGTCAGAACCTTCATCACTAGCCCTTGAGAGGTAACGTGCTTTAAAATGCCCTATAAAAACATTTGTTGCAGCAGACAAATGTCTTCTTTTCCATTTTGTATGTCACAAAAGGACCCAGTTTCCCTTAGCCTAATAGCAGTTGGTGTTGCGACAATTCCGTCTGCAATATCCGCAGGCGCCGTGTTCAACATATGTTTGTTAAGCGCCAGTATAGGTGTGGCTCTTAATTCTCCGCTAATTCCTGTTTTACAAGTGCAGCCTTCTATAGGGAGCTCCACCACAAGGGCTCCTTAAAACAGTATAGGCTTAAATCTGGTTTCCTAGAGCTAATGAATTAATTTTGGCGAGAGACCCCACTTTTTACCGATAGCTCCCGTACAGCAGTACAAGGCAACCGACACCTTTCCTACTATTTCCCTAATGTTGATCGCCCACTTAGTTACCTGGTTCATGTAACCTTAAGCCAGATCAAAAAGGGTGTATAGAAATCGTCCCTTAACCAAAAGTTCCACATCATCTACATAGGCGATCACCCGACAGCCCACCTTTTCCAGTTCCTATAGAACTGCAGTTCAGAGCAGGGGAGAGAAAATACCACCTTGTGGAGTGCTGTGGATTTGGTTTCAACCCCCATATTATGAATATACTTTACTATTGTCTCTGAAGTGACATTGTTGAAGGCCCTCTCGATATCGAAGAAGGCCCCACTGCATAATTTGCATGCGTGAAGGTTTCCTCTGACCACTTTACCAATGTGTGCAGGACGGTATTCACCGACCTTTTCTTGCAATAAGAGTATTGAGCTCTTGAAAGACAGTCACGAAGAATCGCATTTCTTAAGTACAGATCTATTAGTCTCTCTGGCGTTTTTAGCAAAAACGTTTTTAGCAAAACCGAAGAGACTGATAAGCCTAAAATCCCTAGGGGAAACAAGAGAGCCTTTTCCGGCCTTCGGGATGAACGCAACACTGACTACCCTCCAAGCCTTTGGATGTACGCGATTCTCACGCAGTTCGTCTAAAGAGGATCCAACCAATTGCACGACACCATCAGAGCCCATTGCAGCTGCGCAGGTATGATGCCATCGGTCCCCGGCGACTTTAATGGTTTGAACGAATTTATCGCCCAGGTCATGTGATGATCGTCCAGAAGATCGGAGAAGTACAGGACAGCGAAAGATTCTATAACCATTTAGCGACAATTTTCGAATTGCTATCGCACTTTTTGATGCAAAAACATTTATAACATGCGTCAAAAAGTGCGATAGCGATCAGAAAATTGTCGCTAGCTGGTTACAGAATCTCTCTCCTGAAGTACATAATATCGCAAAGAAGTACATTTGACTGTACTTCGAAGTACGAAGTACAAGAGCGAAAAAATAAGTACTGTACTTCCGAAAGAAGTACGGTTGGTCACATTATTCATACGTGTTGCAGTGCAGGCGCATCAGTGTTTAATATTTTTCTGATAAGCCTTTGCATGGAGATCATGTGTCAACGCTCTATATTCAACAATAAAACAACAACAATAAAAAGCAACAAAACAAACGCAAAAAAAAACTAAAATATTCGTATATTGTACGAATTAAAAAAAAAATGTTTCTGCATTAGTACTATGTACGAAAGTTTTTAATAAATAAAACGAATACAAAATTGTAGATTTCGTATATTTAAAAAAATATAAAGAATGCCTTCATAGTTACAATATACAAAATTATTGTTACAGAGATTTGTTCGGTAATTTACGCATGTGTTTTGAAAAATAAACGAAAGTTTTCATAAATTGTACTGCAAAATGCCTTACAAAACTCCTTTCGTGATATTTACGAATGGTTCGTAAAATCTTGTTTCGTTGTGAAAAATTTGTTCGTATTACACTATGCGACAGTCAAAATCGGGATGGGATGAAACCAACGGGAAATGTTATATCGGTCAAAAACAAGTTATACGTGGCCCGGCGTTTCGCTGGGTCACGTCTAGGAATCGAGATATATCGATTTGAAGTTAGTAACTATCATATAGGGGAAATATTCTTGTCAAAATGAGATACCTTCACTTAATTGTGAATAAAAGCGAAACGCGTCCATCGATTTTCATGATCTATGTCTCATTTTGCTTAAAGGTTATGTGACTTTGCGTGAAAGTAACACGACTTGCCTTTTTTCCGATTTGGATTTTTTATGAATTTAAAAAATAAAAAAATTTAATATTTTAGGCAAAAAATATTTTTTTTCTTCATACATTTATTTTTACCGGCAAAACTGTTGATTATATAGAAAAACGTTATATGAACAGATTAAAGGAATTGTAATTTTTAATTTTTTTCAAATTTGTTTGAGCAAAATCGGACTAGTGGTTCTCGAGTT
>NW_023458556.1:67571652-67575531 GCF_013731165.1 Rhagoletis pomonella
AAAAAAAAAACGAAAATATTAAATAAAGAAAAGAAATGTAGATTAAACTGGTTGAAATAAGGCGTTTCTTTTATTTCTGCCACTAGTATTGGGAACTTCTTTCAGGCACACAATACATACATATGATGACTAAGTGTTTTTTTTGCATCGAGCTTTCTTCGACATGCCTTAAGTTACTTTATCAGATATGTACACGCTAAAGTATTCTTAAATACGTATAAATTTAATTACTGTCTTTTGTTTTGTTACTAATGAAATATTTTTCAACTTAAATAATAAAGTAGGTTTTAAACCCATTTATTTATTATTTAATATATGGTAGGACAGCTTCTCTAATCCCGGGATTGTACAAACGATGTCCCGAAAATGGCGGGATCGCAAAAATCGAAAAAATTAACATCCCTAGTATTTACGCAGTGAAAAATGGAGATATATGTTTGAGTTAAACATTATAAAATAATAAATTGCTAATCATTTTAAAAATTTCAATTAGGTTTTTGAAATACTAGGTAGCTTTGAAATGAAATTTTAACACTTCATCATAAAGTTTCAGTTTGTATAAGTAAACATTGTCAACAAAAGAGCATGAGCTCCCCGAGTAAAATAATCCCATTCAAGTTTATATTCAAACGCTACTGAGGATACGTTAAACTCGCCTGAATGTACTCACATATATTCACAGATACTAATATGCACATGGAAAACCTGGGCATGGGCAAAACGTACATTTGCCTCAAAACTACATATGTATCACCCTTTGATTGCTGAATCCAAACACATTGCGCAGATGGGTTACTGCCAATATGGAACTATTAAATATATGTGTAGGTGGTTTTAGTTTTTCGAAAAGAGTTGCCACCTGTTAAAGAATTAAACTCAAATTATTTTAAAAATCAATGCCATCAGGTCCGTACCGTTCGTTCGATCTTCCGAAATGAGGTGTCGAATTACAAGCCTTGGACCGTAGATGTGCAATAAGGTTTTACTTGCTTGAAAAGAGTTGTCAAACAATAAAAATAAAAACAATTATTACAAACTGGCTATCAATCAAAATAGTTTTGAAAAGCTTAGTTTCTTAGCTGAACTATAGGAGGGTTGCTACCTGTTTGAAAAATCATATTTGGTAAGAGAAATATATATCACCTTATGGGTGCCAAACGAAAGGGATTTGAGAAGGTAGTAGTTTGGAAATATTTTGAAGAGGGTTGCCACCTGCTTGAAATGATGAATTTAGTTTACTTATACACATGTTATACGAAATATCAAAATATGGATGTCAAACGAAGGAGTGTTAAAAAAGCTTTAGTTTGAATGCTGACAATAATTTCGATGTGTTGGGAGAGGGATGCCACCTGATAAAAAAATTAAATTAAACATTTTTTATAAGTGTTAAGTGAATTATTAAGATATGGGTATCAATCGAAAGGGGTTTGAAAAGTTTTTTATTTCTGAACTGTATTTAGAGGTGTTGCCACATGTTTGAAGAATAAAATTCCTGTTAATTCATCAGTTAATAAAAAAATTTGTATCGCAGTGTCCGTCGAAGGAGAGTTAACAAGGATTAAGCATGAAAATACTTTTGAGGAGGGCTTCAAACAGGTGGTGAAAAGTCGAACTCAATTAACTAATTCAAAAAGTATCTGAAATATAAAAATACCGTAGTCAAAAGAAGGAATGTTAAGAAATCTTTAGTTTGAACATTTGGAATGTTTGAAGAGGGTTGCCACGTGTTTAAAAAGTTACACTCAAATTATTCAATAATTATTAAAAGATGGATATCAATCCAAATGGGGTTCAAAGGGCTTTATTCCTGACTTTTATTTAGGAGGGTTGCCACTTATTCGAACAATCAAATTCGAATTAGTTCGTCAGTTTATTGAAATACATGTGTATCACATGTTTTAAGGTTAAAGAAAATTTCAGTTTGAGAATACTTTTGAAAAGGAGTTTCAAACACGAGAGGTCAAATTAAAGACCTTATCCAGTAGATGTGTGATAAAGTTTTTTTTTAATTAAGAACTTTTTTACCATCCTTTATAACTCTGACTAATATTTGGAATACTTTTTAAGTTTTGGAAATGTAATTTTGTGCGCTTTAACGCCATGCGGGTTCACTAGTCTTTCCTATTAACGGGTGATTTTTTTGAGGTTAGGATTTTCATGCATTAGTATTTGACAGATCACGTGGGATTTCAGACATGGTGTCAAAGAGAAAGATGCTCAGTATGCTTTGACATTTCATCATGAATAGACTTACTAACGAGCAACGCTTGCAAATCATTGAATTTTATTACCAAAATCAGTTGGCAGAAAATCCGCTTTTTTATCGACAAATTTTGTTCAGCGATGAGGCTCATTTCTGGTTGAATGGCTTCGTAAATAAGCAAAATTGCCGCATTTGGAGTGAAGAGCAACCAGAAGCCGTTCAAGAACTGCCCATGCATCCCGAAAAATGCACTGTTTGGTGTGGTTTGTACGCTGGTGGAATCATTGGACCGTATTTTTTCAAAGATGCTGTTGGACGCAACGTTACGGTGAATGGCGATCGCTATCGTTCGATGCTAACAAACTTTTTGTTGCCAAAAATGGAAGAACTGAACTTGGTTGACATGTGGTTTCAACAAGATGGCGCTACATGCCACACAGCTCGCGATTCTATGGCCATTTTGAGGGAAAACTTCGGAGAACAATTCATCTCAAGAAATGGACCGGTAAGTTGGCCACCAAGATCATGCGATTTGACGCCTTTAGACTATTTTTTGTGGGGCTACGTCAAGTCTAAAGTCTACAGAAATAAGCCAGCAACTATTCCAGCTTTGGAAGACAACATTTCCGAAGAAATTCGGGCTATTCCGGCCGAAATGCTCGAAAAAGTTGCCCAAAATTGGACTTTCCGAATGGACCACCTAAGACGCAGCCGCGGTCAACATTTAAATGAAATTATCTTCAAAAAGTAAATGTCATGGACCAATCCAACGTTTCAAATAAAGAACCGATGAGATTTTGCAAATTTTATGCGTTTTTTTTAAAAAAAAAGGTATCAAGCTCTTAAAAAATCACCCGTTATTTAATAGTTCCATATTGGCAGTAACCCATCTGCGCAATGTGTTTGGATTCAGCAATCAAAGGGTGATACATATGTAGTTTTGAGGCAAATGTACGTTTTGCCCATGCCCAGGTTTTCCATGTACATATTAGTATCTGTGAATATATGTGAGTACATTCAGGCGAGTTTAACGTATCCTCAGTAGCGTTTGAATATAAACTTGAATGGGATTATTTTACTCGGGGTGCTCATGCTCTTTTGTCGACAATGTTTACTTATACAAACTGAAACGTTATGATGAAGTGTTAAAATTTTATTTCAAAGCGTATTTAAAAAACCTAATTGAAAATTTTTAAAATGATTAGCAATTTATTATTTTATAATGTTTAACTCAAACATATATCTCCATTTTTCACTGAGTAAATACTAGGGATGTTAATTTTTTCGACTTTTGCGATCCAGCCATTTTCGGGACATCGTTTGTACAATCCCGGGATTAGAGAAGCTGTCCTACCATATATTAAATAATAAATAAATGGGTTTAAAACCTACTTTATTATTTAAGTTGAAAAATATTTCATTAGTAACAAAACAAAAGACAGTAATTAAATTTATACGCATTTAAGAGTACTTTAGCGTGTACATATCTGATAAAGTAACTTAAGGCATGTCGAAGAAAGCTCGATGCAAAAAAAAACACTTAGTCAACATATGTATGTATTGTGTGCCTGAAAGAAGTTCACAATACTAGTGGCAGAAATAAAAGAAACGCCTTATTTCAACCAGTTTAATCTACATTTCTTTTCTTTACTTAATATTTACGTTTTTTTTTT
>NW_023458556.1:67575631-67576963 GCF_013731165.1 Rhagoletis pomonella
CATTTTTATAAACATATATAGAGTTTCTGCTTTCCCTTTTTATATAAATTAGCTTGCACAAGTCTGCATGATTTGTATGAAGCGGGGTCTTTTCTTTACCTTTTTTTGCTTTTTAAAGCTTTTTGGGGTTACGCCTGTATGATATAGGGGTATTTGCCTATATTATCATTATATGGCCAAAATTTCGAAGTCGTGCATTCATCGCTGTGCTTTTAATTACATTTTAAAGCATTTTTAGGTTAGGTTTGTATGAGAGGTATGCGCTAAAGTAAATCGATTTTGCTAATTTTTTGTATGTTTGCTAATTCTATAATATATGAATATATGGACGAAATTTCGGAGTCATTCATTCAACAGTGCCCTTTGAATGGCATTTTAAGGCGTTTTTGAGGTTAAGTTTGTATGGGAGGTATGCTTTAAAATAAACCGATCACACCCCTCGTTTTTTTCATGATTTATGTCCTTAGAGGTTACATACGAAAAATTAAAGCCCTACGCCTACTCCTTATAATTTGTTCCAAACAATGTATGGAAGAAATGGCGAAAAAGCTGGCCAAGATACAAAAAATTCAAGTTGTCCGGCTTCACTAGAGCAGTTTTAACTTGCTATTCCCACTGAAGTTTGCGTTGCTTTGCTTATCGGCTGTAAAGTTGTGCTTCCGAAATTTTGATTTTAAAATAGTGGTCAAAGCACTTAATTATTTTTGCAAGATAGAGAGCGTTCTGACGTTATCTTAAATAGTCTAAATCCATAAAAGTAAATTTTTCATACAAGTGAATAACTTATTTTATGAAAAATTTATTTCGAGTGCAGTCTCAAGAATACTTTTTTTTTAGATTGTGAAAAAAGTTGTGATCGCGGGGGATCGGAATATTCTGCACTTTGCAGATAATAGCAAAAAGAACGTACTTCAAGAATTCAAAAAGAAAGTAACTACATTCGTTCACCTTCTATTGTAATACACGATTGAATAGCGCGGTAAAATAATGCCAGTGCTCATTGTGTTGTGTGGAAAACTTACACAGGGCAACATTGATTTTGCTGCGGCAAATGTTTTTGATAGACTTTTGTGCTCAATGCGAATCCGTAAGTATAAGGTTTCCATCAGGTCCAGATTTTGGTTATTTGAGAAGCTCTAGCAAAGAAATAAAAGGCCACTTAGGCTTAAATTAAAGCTAGGACTCTCGACTACTGTTCTCGAAAATACCACCCCTACCTTGACCTAAAAAATAATAAAAAATTGTGCTATTGGAGAAAAGAAATTGTCAAAATCAGATTTTGCTGTTCAATAAATGACCTTTAGGGTCAAGATGCAGGGATGGTATTTCGAG
>NW_023458556.1:67577063-67578432 GCF_013731165.1 Rhagoletis pomonella
CTCGAAATACCATCCCTGCATCTTGACCCTAAAGGTCATTTATTGAAAAGCAAAATCTGATTTTGACAATTTCTTTTCTCCAATAGCACAATTTTTTATTATTATTTAGGTCAAGGTAGGGGTGGTATTTTCGAGAACAGTAGTCGAGAGTCCTAGCTTTAATTTAAGCCTAAGTGGAAGATTTTATCGCCTTTTATTTCTTTGCTAGAGCTTCTCAAATAACCAAAATCTGGACCTGATGGATACCTTATACTTACGGATTCGCATTGAGCACAAAAGTCTATCAAAAACATTTGCCGCAGCAAAATCAGTGTTGCCCTGTGTAAGTTTTCCACACAACACAATGAGCACTGCCATTATTTTACCGCGCTATTCAATCGTGTATTACAATAGAAGGTGAACGAATGTAGTTACTTTCTTTTTGAATTCTTGAAGTACGTTGTTTTTGCTATTATCTGCAAAGTACAGAATATTCCGATCCCCCGAGATCACAACTTTTTTCACAATCTAAAAAAAAATTATTCTTGAGACTGCACTCGAAATAAATTTTTCATAAAATAAGTTATTCACTTGTATGAAAAATTTACTTTTATGGATTTAGACTATTTAAGATAACGTCAGAACGCTCTCTATCTTGCGAAAAATAATTAAGTGCTTTGACCACTATTTTAAAATCAAAATTTCGGAAGCACAACTTTACAGCCGATTAGCAAAGCAACGCAAACTTCAGTGGGAATAGCATGTTAAAACTGCTCTAGTGAAGTCGGACAACTTGAATTTTTTGTATCTTGGTCAGCTTTTTCGCCATTTCTTCCATACATTGTTTGGAACAAATTATAAGGAGTAGGCGTAGGGCTTTAATTTTTCGTATGTAGCCTCTAAGGACATAAATCATGAAAAAAAAGAGAAATGGGTGTGATCGGTTTATTTTAAAGCATACCTCCCATACAAACTTAACCTCAAAAACGCCTTAAAATGCCATTCAAAGGGCACTGTTGAATGAATGACTCCGAAATTTCGTCCATATATTCACAATAATAGAATTAGCAAACATACAAAAAATTAGCAAGATCGATTTACTTTAGCGCATACCTCTCATACAAACCTAACCTAAAAATGCTTTAAAATGTAATTAAAACCGCAGCGATGAATGCACGACTTCGAAATTTTGGCCATATAATGATAATATAGGCAAATACCCCTAAATCGGTTTATTTTGATGCGCACCCATACAGGCGTAAGCCCAAAAAGCTTTAAAAAGCAAAAAAAGGTAAAGAAAAGACCCCGTTTCATACAAATCATGCAGACTTGTACAAGCTAAGTTATATAAAAAGGGAAAGCAGAAACTCTATATATGTTTATAAAAATG
>NW_023458556.1:67578532-67579153 GCF_013731165.1 Rhagoletis pomonella
AGGCCCCTATTATGAGTTGCATTCGATTTTCGACTGTGGTCGAAAGTGCTGAGCGAACGAATTTTCATTTGGTATTATGGCGCTCATTCGATGAAGAATGTCCCTATTGTGAATTTCGCTCGTTTAGGTTGTTCACAAGCTGAGAAGCTTTGTTTACAAATCGAGCAAACTAAATAGTGTGCTTATACATATTTATGTAAATTTGTTCTAATTAAAATGAAGTAAAAAAGAAAGCAAGTTTATAACAACGTGGTAAAATGAGTACGAGTTCTGGTTCAACGATTCGTCAGAGGATGAGAGCTTAGTATACTGGCCAGGAGTAGCAAATGTTTAAGAGAGTTTAAGTTTATTAGTCTTTCGAATATATTTTGATATAAAATATATTTAAGAAATTTGTCTACAGATTCATTAAAAAGTTCCGACCATCTAAAGTGGCGGGTATGAGCCAAATCTATTTAAAATATTTTAAAACTACCAACAGCGCTACGATTTTGTTCTCAGAGATCGTGCCAACAGTATTGGGTTTTTCTTTCACAAGTAAAACCAGCCTTTCGAGTTTGTGTTTAGTATTCACGATGTTAGAACTGCATGAAATTAATAAAAATTGTTTAAAATTAGTGT
>NW_023458556.1:67579163-67583126 GCF_013731165.1 Rhagoletis pomonella
GATAGCCAGCGAAGATCGAAAATCGAATGCAGCTCATAATAAGGGCCTATGTATTAGAGGGCTGCATGAATGAATTCAAAACGGCTTATGAATTATTCATATACAAAACGAATGAATGATTTTGGCTTAAAATTTTTTTGAATTTGAGCGAATAGCTTTCTGATATTTGTGTCGACATTACAATATTCAAATAAAGTGAAAATAAAATGAATTGAAATAAATGACAATTTTTTGTATGAATATCCAAAAATATTTTTTCTATGCACATATGTATAAACATACATATGTATGTATGTATGTATTGCTGAGGTCCTATTATATACGAAAAAAATTGTTTGTAGAAAAAACCTTTACCGAAATGAGTTTGAATGATTTGAATGTTTTCCATTCATTCACATTCTTCCATTTGAAGGTAGAAAATATAAAACAAAATAACTTAGAAAATTCCAAACGCAGAGTGTTTTGTATGTGAAGTAAAATATTCAAATCTACTGTACTCAGTTTGGCTAGAAGTTTGAATGAATTCATGCAGCCCTCTACTATGTATTTGTCAATGCAATATAATAAGCCACAATAACAATAATGATTACACGTGTATATCTTGGGAACCGCGCCACCAATTTCTCCCAAACTCGGCACGGTTGTTGGTCTTGGTACAACATACCAAATGGCTGATGTTTTTTTTTAATCAGACAATAACAACGCCTACATCCCCTATAACGGTAATTTAGAGAAATACGAAATCTTCGATAAATTAGTAAATACCGATGCTAATTTATTTAAAATTGATGTTTGCAATAATTCTTTAGCAGAAAACACGTGTTTGATAAAATTTTGGAAAAAAGGCTCTTATGATCATATAATGTATCTCGGTAATCGTTCGACCAATATGTACCAAACTTGGTATGATTATTGTGCTTGCCACATAAAAGCACAACGCTGAAAATTATTGAAATCGAACTAAAATCACGCCCACTTTTTATATAACGGTAAATTTTAGAAATGCTTTAAACTTCGATATTTCGAAGTTTAAGGACGCTAATTTACACAAAATTGATACTAGCCACAATCCCTTGAAAAGAAGCAGCATTATTATGGAATTTTGGAAAATGGGCGTGATACCGTCCACATATAATTACATAAGTTTATCGAAGATGTTTGAAATAGGGATGCTTCCCTGGTTACCATGTAGCGGTGGTTTTCGGAATGATGAAAAAAAAACTATATTTGCTACTCGCGCCGGGTATCTCATGTTCGGCTCCGCCCGAACTTAGGCTTTTTTTCTTGTTTTTTATTAATATTTTTTTTTGATGGTCGGGAACTGGGCTCGAACCTACCCCTGTGGAATGGTAGCGCACGCTGCTAACCACTTCTTTGCATTATTGTTATTCTAAAAGCGATCCATATAGGGCCTATTACTAAATCCATCGTATCAAAATTTCTACGAAAGAACAATTATTAATCCGAATTGCTACGAACGCATAATTCAAAACATACATATCATCGTTTAAAGTGCAAAACCGCGTATCAAAGAAATGCAAAACCGCGTATGTGAAAAATTGAATTAAAATTATTTTCTAGAAAGCAAAAAAAGCACTCATATTTCAAAATGGTTCAATTTTTATAAAGCAATCGCATTTCTGGCTAGTATATTTCAGGACGAATGGATAAGGATTGAGCCAAGTGCTTGTGTGAGCAAATCCAATTTTTGGCAGCAAATGTCAGTTACGAGGTTTGGCAGAATGACGATACGCTGTTTTGTACTTTAAACGACGATATGCTATGTTCATAACTAATGTGACCAACCGTACTTCTTTCGGAAGTACAGTACTTCTTTTTTCGCTCTTGTACTTCGTACTTCGAAGTACAGTCAAATGTACTTCTGTGCGATATTTTGTAGTTCGGGAGGGAGATTCTGTAACCAGTTAGCGACAATTTTCGGATCGCTATCGCACTTTTTGACGCATGATATGAATGTTTTTGCGTCAAAAAGTATGATCTCCTGGACGATCGTCACATGGCCTGTGCGATAAATTCGTTCAAACCATTAAAGTCGCCGGGGACCGATTGCATCATACCTGCGCAGCTGAAAAGGGCACTGAAGGTATCGTGCAATTGGTTGGATTCTATTTATGCGAACTGCGTGGGGACCGGGTATATCCAAAGACTTGGAGGGTAGGCTCTCATGTTTGCCCTAGGGGTTTTAGGCCTATCAGACCCTTCGCTTTTGCTAAAAAGGCTTTTGCTAAAACCGCTAGAGAAACTGATAGACCTGTACATAAGAAACGCGATTCCTCGTGACTGTCTTTCAAGAGCTCAATATGCTTATTGCAAGAAAAGGTCGATGACTACCGCCCTGCACACATTGGTAAACTGGTCAGAGGAAGCCTTCTCGCATGAAGATTATGCAGTAGAGGCCTTCAACAATGTCAGTCCAGAGGCAATAGTCAAGTATATTCATAATCTGGGGGTTCAAAGCCAACCTAAAAAGGCTTATCCACAGCTTACTTCGTGACAGAACTGTCGCGGCGGAGTGGAGGAGACCTGCACTCAGCGCAGAATTAACAGAAGCACTCCATAGAGGAACTGGAAAAGTGGGCTGTCGGGTGATCGTATATGTAGATGATGTGGAACTTTTGGTTAAGGGACGATTTATATACACATTTTTTGATCTGGCTCAAGGTTAACTAAACCAGGTAACTAGGTGGGCGATCAACGGCGGCTGTCGTAGAAGTCTAACATTGGGCATATTCGCAGCACGAACTGCTATTAGGCTAAGGGAAACCGGGTCCTTTTGTGTCATAAAAAAAGGAAAAGGATTTGCTGCAGCAAATGTTTTTCTAGGGCACTTTAAAACACGTTACCTGTCAAGGGTTCTGACAGGCCATTGTGCGATTGGTATTCATGCGGTTAGACTAGAAATTTCGACTGAACCTTTTGTATCAGCTGTCAAGAGGAAGGTAAAGTGGAATTATCTCCACACTTTCTTTTAGACTTTCAAACCTTCGCGAGGCTAAGATGAAAGTATTTTCACTCGCACTTCTGAACAAACTCTGAGCTCTCAGGGATCGAAATTTCGTAATCGGCTCGCGGCGTAAACTTAACCCAACCGAACCTGTACTTCTTTGAGCTATGAAATAGTTGGTCACATTATTCATAACAGCTCGGATTCAACCATAGCACTTTTGTAGTTTCTACGAAGATGGAAGCTAAGATAAATTCAGAAATAGGCCCGTATATCTTCTTGTATTGATTTTATTACAAGCAAATACATGGCGTGCAATGGTGTATACAAGTCATTGTTCTGGGTATGCACCTATAGTTTCATGGCTACACTCAATCTCGACTCTTGCGTCCTCGTTTGCGCACTCTGGGCAACTTGAGCAACCCATGTGAGAGACGGTACCCGATCCGAGAGAACCTAGGGTCACGGCAGAAAGAGAGGGAACTTCGGTGGGGCCACTCTGACTTATTCGGTTTAAGGGCTCACTGAAGTTGTTGTTGTTGTTGTAGCGGCTACTAAACCCCGTTCGGGTCGGTTCATCCATCAACGTTGTCGTCTATTTCAGCTAATAAGGGGAGACCCAGGAAGTGCGCAACTTGCAACAGGATCTGCCCATAGGGACAGGAGCGTTAGCTGGGTGGGGTTCTGGGGGCATGCAAAGAGATGCCGTGAGTCATGTAGCGACTCTCCGCACGCCGGGCATTGGTTGGGCACATCCTAATTAATTCTGCTCAGGTATAAGTTTAGCCTGCTGCAGTAGCCAGAGCGAAGTTGAGCTATTGTGGTGCGGATCTCCCGAGGCAGACAAAGTTCTGTCCCGTCCACGTCAGATGGTTGTGTGCCCAGAACGGCATTCACAGATCGAGAGTCTATATAACTTGAGACCGACTCCCTGTGAATGTCGGTCAGGGCCAGTGTTGCCAGAACTTTTTGGGCCGACCGGCTAGATTGGCAAAAAA
>NW_023458556.1:67583226-67591412 GCF_013731165.1 Rhagoletis pomonella
AAGACTTTTATTTATAAAAGTCATCAATAAAAATCAGTCACCGACTTTTATTTTTTAAATCATACATATAAAAGTCATTATCAATTTTCGTAGTTAGAAAAGTGTTGGAGAACCAAAGTTTACTAGTGACTGATTTATATTGATGACTTTATAAATAAAAGTCGCCAGTAACTGTTATCTAAGATGTATAATTTAAAAATTAAAAATAACTGCTATTTGCAGATTATTTAGACAAAACCCAAAAATAATTGTTATTTTGGATTTATAAAATAAAAATTAGAAAAAACTATTACTTAAGGAGTAATTAATTAAAAGTAACAAAATAATTGTTACAGAGTGGTTATTTTAATAAAAGTTGTAACTGTTACGGCCCCTGCAAAAAATCCTTTTTCAATAATATGAAAAAATGCAAAGCTTCTTATGTACATATTCGTTTGTTGATGCATTTGTGGTGATGACAGAGTGATTCGCCGCATGAAATTAATGTAATCTAAATTAAGTAGGAGGCGAAACGTAAAATTCCATTAGACTAAAGCCAAAGGCTGAGCAGCAGTGAAAGGTTATTTAAAATCTACACGGAAATTGATTGATGTACGTCTTTCAGCATTGAATTTTTGCAATATTGAAATGCATTTACATTTTTTTTGCGTCAATGAATCTTGTTGGCATTTAACCAAATTAAAAATTAAAATGTTTGTTGATTGACATTTGCCACAAATAATGGCATTAGAATAAATTGTGCATACAGTGCACTCGCGATAACGTGAAATAATTAAACTAGAGGGATTGACGTTTACGAAATTATCCATGTTAGCGAATGTGGAAAATGAAGTTCAATATGCTTCTGGCCTATATATTAAGGCTTGTGCAAACTACTTTTTTCCGCTTAACCCGCCTTTTTCGTTGAAATCTTTTCTTTAAGAACTCACCTTGATTAGCATAGTCATTCCACGAAAAGGAAAAGGAACGGTTGACTTAATTCGGTGGCTTAAAAATGTAGGTAGCTTGTAAGCAAACCATAAAAAAAAAACTTTAAACACATTGTTCGGAACACATGGATTTCAAAATTGACATGGAGGATAACTCCAAGAATTTTTATTGTTTTCACTTGAATTTTTTACCATATCTTCAAAACGTAATTCCGCAGGAAGCACAAGCGTTAAATTGGTTAGGAGACTTTTAAGGAAAAATAACTGCCGCTTTTTTGATAAGGAAATTTTCACCAAATACACAATAGGTGCATTACTTATCTTTTCTGACTAAAATCAGAAAAGTGACAAAATTCAAGAGCGTAAGGAAAATTCGCTCACTAAAAGAGAATAACAGGAAAAGGTAATGGAACGAAACCAAATTTTTAGTCCAAAGATTGGCAACAACAAAACTAATGTCAAAAAAAAATAGAACTGTATGTACAAAACACATTCACACAAGCACAAGCACAATAAGCACTTACTATATCAATCATTTTTTGTCTCCTCCCTTTTTCAATTCACTTTTTTTTAGTTTTCATATCATTAGTTTGACACTTTTCAAGATTTTGCCAGAAAAAAAATCTTCTGACTAAATCTTGTAACTTCGGACTGAAGAGAGTGACTATCACTGAGAGTTTCTGTCTCATTTCTGCTGTAATTTTCGAGTTAAGAAACGCCTTTTGGACAAAATCTGACTACTTTGGACTATTTCTTACTATTTTTTAGAAGATAAGGAACGCAACTTATATTAGTAATTTCAAACGTGTTTCTTATGCTTAAATTAAATTTAAGTGTTTTTTTTACTTTTTATCAAAAATCCCAAATATCAGCTTTAAATCTACATTTCATTGTAAACTATATATAAAGTATTTTCTATAAAAGAGTTAAACCAAAATGGGCTCAGATATGTGTGAGATGGGCGTATAAAACTAAATTAGACTAAATCAGTACATATGGTATCTCCCTTAAAAAGTCAAACATACAAGCCTTTTTTTATTGACTCACAATTATTCCACAAGTTAAACAATCCAAATACTTTGGTATTACACTAAATGCCAAGTGGAGAGCGCATACTAAGAAAAACGAGAGAAGTTTGACCTAAATCTTAACACAGGGTGCATTCCAAAACGTCAAAATACAAAGCATCAGTCTCTTTTATTTCTATACCTCAGTAGATTGTAATTCCAAAAGTGCGCAACCACGGTGAGATGCTGTTTGCTACTAATTTGTGCAAATTTGACTTTTTCTTCTAGAGCGGTTTAGAAACTAAAGAGACTGGTGCTTTGTATTTTGACATTTTTGAACTATACTACAATAGTTTATTGGCAGACGATATACACGGTGCGCTTGGATAATTTTCAACCCAAAGATCCAGTTTTTTTTCAAATTTGATTTGATCAAAAATTAAAATATTCTATAGAAGGATTAAATAGATATCTCGATTATCCTTAATTTTTCGTAGAATGACTTTGCTAACTACATAAGTCCAAGACCATATTGCAGTAAATATTTTGGACGGAAAATCGTTGTCTAATCATGGTAAATCCTACTCATTTAATTCTACCGCAAAATATATGTGTGTTTAACTTTAAAATCTTCAAAAACCGTGAGAACCCACGTCGGCAGCTAGTTTTTGGCTTAAGGCACCATAATTTTTATTCCCAACCCAATTGTTATTGTGTATACAAGCTCCTCCAATGGAGTACATGAAGACATGGAGACATGAGAAGCTATACCTTCAGAATTTTTACAAAGATACACATCCAGTATGCCAAATCGCATCCAGGAACTAAAACACAGCAAAGAGTTAATAGTCTGATAGTTTTATTATTGTTGTTGGATTGACTTCAAATCGTTATGAGAGACGAAGTACAGGTATACCGTATACCAATAAAAATACATACATATACAACAAAAGTATGACAGTCGTTAGAACTTGGCAAGAAGCGGTGGCTGAAACAAAAAATGTTACACCATGTTACAGTTTTGCCCCTCGCTGCAGGTTTATGAAAAGGCAATGTTGAAATTGTAATTAACGCTTCAATTTAATCTTTTTTATTGTGGCTTTAAATGGTGTGGCAAATACTTATATACACATGCAGTGGCGATAACTTTAAGTTGTGATACACAATGGCTAGAGGCGTCGCACTATAGGCAAAACACGAGTTTTTTTTCAAAATCGTAGATCTTCGCTTAGAAAAGAGATAATGGAATAAACATTTTTTTATCGTGAAGAAAAATGATCATATAATATAGCAAAACTATAGAGAAGTTACAACAACAATAACTTAACCCTCAAAATACCGTTCAAAATGTCACTTTTTTTTAATTTTGGCTTCCATTCCACTAGAAAACTCTATATTTAATACACCATTAGCACTGTTAGATTTCTCTTTATTTTATCTTAAGACTCGATTCTTGGAACATTGGATGCTGTACCCGAGTGGCCAGATTGGAAAAAGGAAAGCTACCTTTAAACTCTAATAACTCGTAAACTATCAGCTTTCACAAAAAAATTTATATAACAAAAATGGTTATACTGGTCGATATCTTTACGAAAGTGCAGCATTTAACCCTTTAATGCAGAGTCTGTCATATATGAAACGCTTTTTAACCCTTTCAAGGCAGAGGCAAAATGGTTCTCAATATGTTTTCAACGTACTTTTTATTTATTTTTATTTTTTATTTATTTTTATTTTTAATATTTTTATTTTCTTATTTTATTTTTTATTTATTTTTTGTTATTATTATTTTACTATGGAAAAATTTTCTGCGATTAATATCTACGTCAACATGAGAAAAAGCACGTTCAAAAGCATATTGAGAACCTTTTTCCTCTGCCTTGAAAGGGTTAAAAAGCGTTTCATATATGACAGACTCTGAATTAAAGGGTTAAATGATGCATTCCATTATCTCTTTTCTAAGCGAAGATCTACGATTTTGAAAAAAAAAACTCGTGTTTTGCCTATAGTGCGTCGCCTGTGGGCATTCTTTCATATATGTATGTATGTGCCATTTCTACTGTTATATATTTTATGTCTACTCGGTTATTCCCTGGGGAATTCAGGCTTTATTTAAATTTAAAAAATTAAATTACTACACCATTTTAATTAATTAGTGTGTAGTCCAGTTTTGTTTTGTAGAAGTTTCGTTAGTATACACTTCAGTTTTTACACATTGAGTATATCTGCATATTTATATATTTACGCGTATCTATTTACATTTATTTATGTACAAGTCTACAAAATCTTATTACTTATAAAGCGACTTTTAATCATCGTTGCTTAACACACATTTTTTCAATTACTTCTTGTGTTGTAATCGGCACATCATTATGTACCGCTAATATCGTTAAACCATTCAGCCGCTCCTTAATTGTATAAAATGAAGGGACAAATAAGATAGCATAATCAACAATTGAGTAGTCCACTTGCAAAGTGCGCTATGTAAATTTTTTTTTAGATTTTTAGTTTTTGCTGGGTTTCATGTCCACTAACAGCAGAGTGAAAAATTTTTTTATATTCTGAAAAAAATAGCATGAAATGTTAATTACTCTTGCAAAAGTCGCTATAATACTTATTTATACATTTATGAACTTAGAAAACTGCAAGAAAACGTGGTAGTTTCGGTGCCTAGTGGAAGAGGTCGCAAAAAAGAAGCAAACCAATCTTCCTAGGGGAGAGAACGCGAAAAGCTTAAAAAAAGCTAGCTATGTAAAAGTTACTGTTTCAAAACTTGCAATATTAAATTTTTAAATATAAAATTTGCAAATCTACCATACTGCAATTTTATTTTTTTAATGGTATTAGGCTCTTATTTATCAAAATTTTCAGGTAATAAAAAAAGATACAGTTCGGATGTTACTTGTTGTCGTAGACGTTTTTTTTTTTTTAATTTATGGTTTACTTTTATAAAATCACATAACGCTGTTTGCAAGTGGACTACTCATATATTCATTAAAAGATAATTTGTCATCCGTCTGAAATAAAAAAAAATTTTAATCAGAAGGATAAAATAGTATTGTGTTATTAATTCAAAAGTAAATAATTGTAGTTCAATGACGAGGGGGGGATCTATCCCCCATACCCCCCTGGCTACGCCACTGTACACATGTAATGTATTGATTGACATTAGGAAAATATTAATGAAATTGCTTAGGAAGGATAGCAATACTGGATTATAGCTAAATAGTTAGGAGATATGTACAGTAAAACAATTACGAAACTCATTCTGATACGCATTCCACTAATTCTCGTTTCAGTATATTGTTTGCCGACATTGTCGGCTTTACCGTCTTGTCGTCGCAATGTAGTGCACAGGAGTTAGTAAGACTGTTGAACGAGCTGTTCGGGCGATTTGATCAACTGGCGCACGTAAGTCAATAATCAATTTCTACAACTGCGTAAATATGTATTAAAGAAATCAATTTGTTATCATATTCTTCCAGGACAACCATTGCTTGCGCATCAAAATTCTCGGCGATTGCTACTACTGCGTTTCGGGTCTACCTGAACCGCGTAAAGATCACGCTAAGTGTACCGTTGAAATGGGGCTGGATATGATCGATGCCATTGCGTACGTACACAACTTTTTATACCGGACATGGAAGTTTATACGCACATACTTTTGCACTTACAACTTTCTTTTTTTTTTATTTCTTCTACAGCACCGTGGTGGAGGCCACCGATGTGATATTGAATATGCGTGTGGGCATACATACGGGACGGGTGCTTTGCGGTGTACTGGGGCTACGCAAATGGCAATTCGATGTCTGGTCCAACGATGTGACATTGGCCAATCACATGGAATCGGGTGGAGAACCGGGGCGAGTGCATGTTACACGCGCCACACTTGACGCTCTATCGGGCGAATATGAAGTTGAAGCAGGACATGGCGATCAGCGTTCGTCGTATCTACGTGATCATGGTGTGGATACGTATTTCATAGTGCCACCACCTCATCGGCGAAAGGTGAATGATTTTAAAATATCTTAGGACACTGAACTCACATAAAGTGCATAGACCTACTTTCAGTTGCTGTATGGCCATCATTTACTTATTCATAACTTTTTTTTTGGTTTCTGTTCTATTCTCTATGGTTGCAGCCATTAATGCTAAATACGCTTGGTGTACGCTCGGCCATTGGTAGTCGTCGCAAATTGTCATTTCGTAATGTCTCGAATGTTGTGATGCAACTATTGCATACGATAAAATTTTCGGAGCCAGTACCATTTTCCAACATTGCCACCGGGTCGTTTCCATCATCGGCCGGTAGCGGCACCGGAGCGCGTGGCAGCACAGCCGATGGTACCGGCGGGGATAAGAGCACCCGTAAGGTAAGTGTAAATTTTAACGTTCGCATGACTTGATTTCAACTTCAACGGAAATCTGTTAAATCCCGCTGTAAAAATGTTTATTTTACATAGATTATTACATATGTACCTACAAAAATTATTATTATTATTAAATTATTAAATCAAAACTGGGACCCATTAAGCTTAGTATTCGGCTTTCAAGAAAGATTTTTCATTTTTTTGAGGCCTGAAAAAATATCGTAAATTTTCTTTAAGAAAGACAAAAATATATGAGTATTTTTAACCGACTTCAAAAAAGGAGGAACATTATCAATTCATCGGAATATCTTATATAACTATATTTTTTAATGTATTTTAATTTTTGTAATTTTTTTCGGAAATGTTCTACCTCAAGGGTGGTCTCTTACTAATTTGGTTTGGATCTGATCCTGGGTCATGAAGGAGTTAACGGTACTCCACAAATTTATATATGGGCATTGAAGTCAGTTGTATTTTTTACGAGAACCGGTTAAAAAAAAATTTTATATTTACCTAGAAGTAATGAATTTCTTTTCAAGCCCTTAAGCGTTTTATATGAATTTTTTCGTGCGAGCTGAATACTATGCTGATTTAATCAGTTAAAAGTGGAGAATATAGTTTTTGTAAATACAATATTATATGTTAAATAGTTATTATAAATTTTTACACAATTTGAAATAGTTTTAATTGAGCTAAGTGCCCCACCCCCGTAGCTAAAAGTTAAGCTAACTCTTGCATGAAAGGCTGATTCTACAAACCGCTTAGCTTTTTAATTTTGTTTTTTAAATATTTAAAAATTGGCGAACAATTGCAGACAATCATATACTTAATAAAAATCCGGTGATTTACATATGTAGTTTAAAACTTCTCGAGCACCTTCCAAAATTAGTCTATTGCACACCCAAGCAATTACAACAATCAATTGCCAGTACCATTCCACTAAACTTCGAAATTTGTTACTAATGTGCCACACATTTTTTACCTACTAAAATTGCGTATTGCTTTCGTTAATAGTTTTGTGTGTATTTTACTTTTAATTTTATTTCATTTTTATTTTCAGGATGCGGTAAGTGTGTTGCTCCTGTTCGTAGCTCTCTTTAGAACATAGCTAACCTAGTACTTTTACCGCATTACATTTTATATGTAACGTAATGTAAACTGTCAATTGTAAATTACATGTATGTATGTATCTCGTAATTGTAGTTAGAAGATAGTATAAATATAACAAAATTCTTTGGTGTGGGTGCAGTTTTTATACCAAATTCTAAATTACAAATTTATACCAGTGTTGCCTTATTTGTTATTTTTTGTTTGCTTACCAACTCATTGGACTCATCGCAATCGGTTAAAAAGTATACATGTCTGTAGTGTATGTTATTGTTGTAATAAAATTGACTAATTATGTACAAATATTCTTTAGAAAAGTTAATTTAGATTTAGATGGTAGGTAATTGCTAGTAAAGAAATTTATTATATTTTTATTTTTTGTATTTACGATACTAAAAAGGTGGGGAGAGCGGATTTGCCAAGGTATACCTAAAATATAAAAGCATTGAACTTTTACATATATTTCAAAATTTCGTCCAACCCCAGAACAATAATAACATCACAGAGTGGGATTTCGGCGGAAAAAAATTTATTGGTGAAGGTCAAATTTTGTCGTGTTTTGGCACTTATTACTAATCCTTACAGAAGGAGTTCTTGAGAAAATTTATACTGAACTTAGTAAACTGTTTTGCATACTTTTACCAAAACGCGACATGCTGCAACTAGCGTAAAAAAATGTGTCGGTTTTTTGACCTTGAAAGCTAAACAGTTTTACTAAACATGAGATGCCATTTTTATAAACATATATAGAGTTTCTGCTTTCCCTTTTTATATAA
>NW_023458556.1:67594412-67618931 GCF_013731165.1 Rhagoletis pomonella
AGCTTCTCAAATATAACATTTAGAGTTTTTAAAAAATACCGTTATATGGGAAGTGGGCGCATTTCTTGGCGGATTTCGTTTATATTAACACCTTATACTTACGGTGACCATAAATATATTTTGAAAATGCAGGACAATTTTTCAAAAAATTTACCTACATATAATTGCGTAGTATTAAAATAACAAAAATATACTACATATATACATTCCTCGTCATTTGAATAGCGCACCCTTTTTTTGATTGTTTACAATACAAAGTATGCTTGAAAAAATTTTTATATGGAAGAAAATGCGCAGCACAGTCAACAAAAAAAATGTGGCCCTATGTTTATTTTTTTAATTTTCAAAAATTTTTTTAATGAGATGTAGACGTAGAATATGCTATACTTTTATAAAAAGTTAATGAATATTAAACAAACAGAAGGAAAACTGTACCGACTAAGTATTAAAAGGATGCCCTATTCAAATAACGAAGAGTGTATATTTCTTAATTATTAATCCAATTTTAAACTTTAAACATAAATGACATTTGCTTCATTGGTAATGAATATTTACAAAATTATAATAAGGCATATTACATATTACTTTACACGAAATATGAACCTCTGTAAAGTAAATTTTTTAGGCAAACTTTGGGTCGCTGAACACGAAAAAAATACCCATGGTTTCAAAGAAGTGATTTCGAGTTTTGTTCGAAAAACGTATTTTTAGTACTTGTTCAGTTATTCCTCAATATCTCATGAAACGACCAACAGTTCGAAAGGTATTGATGGGCTCTTTGCAAAAATACATTTTTTTTGTGCAGATTGTGTTCCGTAACATCTACATTTCTCATCAGATTTTCATTTACTGTAAAAAGAAAATGATTGAAATTTAAATTTTTCGATTTTGGTCGCTTGTAACACTAATAATTTTCATCGAAATTGGCAAAGTAATATATTTTTGTAAGAGGACTGTAGGTCGCTTATGTTGATTGGATAATTTTTTCATGAGATATTGACGAATAGGTTCGAAATGTACCAAAAACACGTTTTTCAAAAAAATTACGAAATCGCTTGTTTGAAAGGAAATTTGGCTTGGGAAATATTTTTTTTTTTCTTAAGCGATTACCAAAAAAATTTGTAGCAGAGTTTTATCGATATATTTGATGCTGGTCTTCAATTTCTCGTCATCCATTGTCCATAACCGTACAATATTTAGAACGCATTGACTAGTTGAACCTTCAAAACCAGCTTACCCTTATGTATGTAGTTATCAATTAGTTATCGACACTGCTTTTATTTCGATAAGGATAAGTTAATTTTAAAATATCCGAGAAAAAGCGGGAAAAAGGCAGGACACTTGAAAAAAATCAGTACATTTTGGGGGTTTTCTGTTTTGAAAAACTACGCAGGACAGACCTTTAAATAACAGTACGGTCCTGCAAAAAACAGAACGGATGGTCACCGTACTTATACTACTATTTACTAAAGAAGCTTGTGTTCCAAATTTTAAGTCTCTAGATTACTATTTTTACTATTTTCTCAGCTTTTTCGTGATTTCTCCCACTGTGCGTCGTTTAATGGCATCTATAATTTGTACTGAAAAGTTTACAGCTTAGTTTTTGATTTTAACCCACATAAGCTAAAAAGCTTTCTTCTATTCGATTGTTGTAAATGCTAACATAGTGTGCAGAGATTGAGCCATCACTACACCAGATGGCAGTTTCCCTTTTGATTGTATGTTCAGCGCGAAGGCGCTACAATGCTTAGGGAGCCACAAGGCTATGGTTTATAGAGAACTCTTATGAGTTAATCCCACTATCTATCTTATAGTTTAAATTTTAGCCCTCATTAAAAATGGCGATGAGCGTAAACTTAGGCCAATGGGCTTTTCTATTCGGTCATCTCTGCAATGCGAAGGAAAAATCCATGTCTCTCTAAACTCAATGCGGAATAGTCCACTAGCATATTCTAGCAGTGTAGCCACTTTGTGAGTAATTCCTCACTTTCCGAAGGTCACCACACAAACGGCTTGTCAAACATTCTTCAAACCGACTTTTCCCATTTCGCCATACACTATGCAAACATGACTCGTTCAAGCAAAGAATTTTAGTTTTCTTCCGGTTCACAATGTAAAAGAATTTGGTTTTCTTCGATTTTTCTCTCTTGCGTCCTTATTCGGTGAAAATTCCGTTGCGAGTTAGGCGATTTGACCATACACAACGTAAGCGTTTTCATCAAACGTCAACATGGTGGCCAGAAAATCAAAAAAAATTAAATTTTTGTTTACATTTCCCGCAAACGGCTTGTCAAACCTTCAAACACCCCCATACACAACACAAATAGCTTTAAGCAAAGACATATTTCGCTTGGTTTGTCAAGCCGCTGGGGTGGTGTTGCAGCAATATTGTATACAAACCAAGGCATACAAAATAACGGTTATACTTTGTTTGGGCCGCAAGAAAAAATGTACCAAATGAATTGGAGAATGTAAAGTTGAAGATCAGTGGCAAGGCGAGTTCACACTTTTAGCAGGTGTTGCCAATCGGCCCTATGCTGAATATCGTCATCGTCATCGTCGACGATCGTCAGCGCATCAGTAACAAGGCTGACGATGGCCGTATCGTCACTTTTACTAACGATGACGATATTCAACATGGGGCGGAATATTCACAAATTGAATAGAAAAAATTGAGACCGCGAAACTATTGCATGAAGTGAAAGGGTGATAATAACCCAACCAAAGGCTTGTGGAATGGAATTTCAAAAGAATTGCATCTTGAACCAAACGAAAAGAATTTGGACCTAAACGGCAACCGTGATACCAACGGAGGGCAATCGCGGCTCTTTGAGCCAAATGCGTCTCTTTGCTTATTACTTGAGGTAATATTCTTTTCATTTATGCCCTAAAAAAACAGTTTTTCAAAGAGGAATTGAATTCAGTTGTATTCCACTTTTTCATGGAAGCAAGTGATTTCCAAACAAAGACGCTGCAAAACGAACGTAAAAATGGTTTTCTGACATGTTCAATTTAATGGACAAATGCAAGGAAAGGCCTAGAGACAATATTCTAAATTGAACAGCACATTTCTATCACAGAAATAAAAAACATAATCTATTTAATTAGCCACATCATTTCCGCCCATTTATGAACTTCTGATCCTCGTGCGAACTATTTAATCTACTTCTCCATTCGCTTCGTTGGGTTCATCCTTCAAAACCTGATGAAACAAGTACTCTACCAAAAGTTGGGTCCTCTGTCAGAATGATTTATTTTTTTTTTTAGATAGCAGTATCCACGAAAAGGCTTCTCATAAAAATCGCAAACCTTTCAAGGGAGACATACTTAGGTCCATCTCAATCACCACTGAAGTAAATTGAATACAAATACATTTGTTTAAACTCTATTAATACATATGAACTCGTATATGAAGATTTTAGTACCTATCGTAAAAGTTGTAAACAATCATTTTAATTTATTATTAGAAGAGAAATAATATACCTATTAAAGGTATTGTAGAAATTTTATTTCGAAGAAGTAAAATACGTATCTATATATATATTTTATTACTAGGTAAGATAAGATAAATTTATTTAATCTGTTTTAACTATTTTATGATTTAAGTAAAGTCTAGTCATAAGCATTCAATTTAAGTTTACTGTAATCACCCTTCAAATACAGATACAATCTTTATATTACTTTCTCCTTCTTTTCCTTGACTTTTTTCTATCACTTTCTGTTTTACTTGTATTTTCTTTGTGTTCTTTTATATTACATTTCTTTATTTTTCTCTAGGTTATACGACTACAAAAAATTTTACACGCCCCCACACCACCCGGTGGCGGTGTTACAATCTCAGTAGGAACTACTCCTAACTCAACGTCGAATACGATTAGTCGCATTCACAGACTCAATCACAATAAAAATAAAGTGAGAATGTATTACCTATGCAATATTTGCACTCTGACGTTCGTTCGTTCGTTCTTGTGTTACCATTATTGTAATACGTTACGTAAAACTACTCGTATTTCCCATAAACATATGCATACATATTCGTACTATTCAAATTAGAGAACATAAAGCATAACGAGCCGTTTATGTTTTTCCGTTACATTCCGTTTCCTTGCGTTACATTGTGCTGCATACCATTGCATTTAAGCATCGTTATTCCGAATTTGGTTCAACTAATTTTCATTGAAATTTCATTAATTGCTACTCGCTGTAATTTCTTTAATTAAATTGGTGAATGCTTTTAACTTTCACTAGTCTTATTAACTATTTATAATTTTTGGCTTAATCGATATTCTCAAAATTAATCATTACATTTAATAAATGTTTAAGTTTCTACTACGTAGTATACAACAATTTTGTCAAAGATTTGAGAAAGCTGTAATAAAAAATTCCTCTTGCTAAAATATTTGTGTAGAAATTCGCATATCAAAATTATTGTTGTTACCTTTTAGCGTTTGCTTTTTCCATGCATGATTTTTCGCCTCACTTTTTCAAAATGCCCAGACTTATTTACTCTCTACTTATTTTACTGATTTAATCAATGTACATACATACATATCGCTTACACTCTGTAGAGGGTACTGCGATTTTTATAAACACCATCGCTAAAAATCGATACTTTAGAATAACATTAATGTTATGAATGACTATGTAATTTTTGTAAAAATTGCTGAGAGGGCGTTGAATTTAAGCCCGTGATATGTAAAACTCAATCTTAATTTTGTAGTATTTTAAATGCATAAGGTTTTATTTATATTTAATTATACATACATATGTACATCCATATGTATATCTACTTTGAGAATTGTTCCAATAACTTTTTACAGCAATGTAGAATTCAGGTCCTATCCGCACCTGCGTACCATTCAATTAATAAAAACTGTTTTTTCCTAATATGTAGTGATTGGCAGGTGAAGTTAAATGTCTGAGTTGTTTTCCACTTTTTGTGCTTTTTTTAAATCGCCAAAAATGGGCATAAAAGGTATACTCATGTAACTCAGCCACATTTTTATCAATACTTCGAAAAATTTTGATTTGAAGGTTTTCTAATGATGGGGAGCTATTTGTATTTTCAAGATAAGCCACAATAAAACTATGTTCGCGATTTAAGAGAATTTATAGAAATGCTTCCGTGCTGAACACAACCATAGAGACGTAGTGTTGCTGGACAGAGACCCATTCGTAAACTAAAATATCAACTCGGTCTTTTTCATTAAAACAGTACTATCCAAAGCGACTAAGTGGGGGGGATTTTTTCGGTTCACCTGCGTTACTTGGCAATAGATACAATTGCTACAGGTGAAAAAAGAAATGTGGGAAAGGGATGTATAGACCATGGTTTTCTTATGCAATAACAAAGGAATTCCCCCACAGAGTTAAGCAGATGTCTTATTAGTTGATTTGTGATGGCTGATTTCAAAAGACATTTCCACTATGTGTACTTTATTTGACAGTAGGAGCCACAAAAGACAATACCCAAATCCAAAATATTAAAAAAAAAAAAACATGATTTGATGCCGATTTCGAAGTTTGTGTAGTTTAAAAAAAAAATTGTAATTATTATCGGTTTCCTTAAGGTTCGTTGAAAAGTTCGGATACTCGTACATGGCGTATTAGTAACTTCTTTCCTACTCATATTTCATACATGAAAAAAATCATTGAAGCTACCAATCGATTATGCGAAATTGCTTAATCGTAGCTTGGTAATTTCCACTGCAATTATGTAGACAATTTCTTCCTCCACAATACGATCAAAGTTTATTGGCGACGAGTTGGACAAAATTTGTTAGTTTTCATTCATTTAAAACTTCGAATAAAATAGATTCCGTTGTTATACAAATATCGGTCTATGCTTAAAAGTTTCGGAATGAGTGACAATTTTTTAGAAAAAAATTTTCATCAACATTTTATATTAAAAATACGAAAATTTTATTGAAATGCGTTTTTGAAAATTTTTCGACTCAATATTATAATAAAAACGTAGATGGAAATGGCGCCCGAAAAGGGCTGAAATGCCCTATATATGATGCAAATTAGGGTGGTCCAAAAAGGGTAAGGTCGGAGTTTTAATGCTCTCACTCTTCTATTGTTTTGTATGGAAAAATATCCGCGTTTTTTTGTTTCGAAATCAAAAAATATTTAGAGGGCGCTCAAAGCGCTCCCCATTAATGTTTAGGGGCCCTAGAAAAAGAGTTCATATTAAAAAATGGTTAAATAAACGATTGGGGTCTATTATTGGAAGTAAGAAATAGAGTTTTCCAATCGAAATATATTGATTTTCAAGAATTTTCTACCATTTCTACGGAAAATTATTTTTTCCCATATAAAATATATGCAAAGCTTTGATCGTTTTGTTCGATCTGTGAATATTTTTTGATTTTAAAATAAAAAAAGAGTATATTTTTTGTCGACATAGACAAATCTAGTGGGTGAGAACATAAAAATTTCGACTTTATGCATTGTCTTAATAGAACAGTCCTATTTCTTGGCAAAATGTGGTCGTTTTTACTTTAAATCGATTTCGAATTTGTCCAAAATCACTGATTAATATTCGCCAGTGATCGCATTGCCATTTTCAGGGAAATCGGTGTGAATGACACCGCATGCATCCCAAAAAACTGTGGCAATGACATTGACCGACAGACCCACCTTAGCCTTCTTTGGGTCACTTCTTGATTGTTCCTTGATCTCTGGTCACCAAACGGTGCAAAAACTCGTTCAGATTGGGGCTGAACATCGCCAATAATCCTTTAGAGTGGCCACACGGTTGCGTTCATAGTCGAGTGTGAGCAAACGCGGCACCCATCGCGCCGTGTGCCTTTTCATATCCACATATTCACGTAAAATGTGATGTACCCACTCAGTTAAGAAGCTTACACACTTTCATTCCCCGATCGTCCGATATCATTTCATGGATTTAACGACGATCTCTGGCGTGACGATTTCTTTTGGTCGGTCTGAACGTTTGGAGTCACTTGAGTCGCTATGAACACAACGGAACTTAGCTAACCACTTTTCAACCATTGAAATTTATGGTGCAGAATCTCCATAGTATTAAGCACCCGTTTTCTTGGTTTCGGTAATGGATTTTTTACGAAAAAAATAATGCTTAATCAGCACACGAAATTAACTTTTTTCCATTTTCGTTAAAATTCACGAGATTGTCTGCTCTCAATGGCTGTCAAATACAAACTAAATGGCGCAGATTGCTCAAAATTTTACGGTAGTCTATTATTTGATGGCAGTTGCCGGAAGCAACATTGCATTAAAGTTACTGCACGGACAATTCAAAAAGGCACTGACTTTTCAAATTGCCCTCGTGCATACCTTAGTATGTAAAAATTGTGTTATACTCCAGCAAGGTGGACAAGTGGTTAGATTTGAAATTTTGCCGCGATCAGAAAAAAACACATTTACATTTAATAATGCTTAAAACAAATATTAATTTTATTCATGAATGTATGTGCATAATTGCTTTCCGTTTTTTTGCTCTCGTTTTTGCATTGTATTTTACGTTTAAATGAGTTCATTTAAATTGTAAATTTCAGAGTGTAAGCTCTTCAAAAGCTTATGAGAACAACATGTAACAGTATGTACATTACGGCGGGGTAATTTAATTTCGAAAAAAGTGTATGGCATATTCGAATTCTACGTTTGATTCTAAGCAAAAATGGTGAACAAACTATACACCAGAAATGGCGTTTGACCCTCCCAATTTTTAAAAGAAATATCAGTGTATTATAATTTTCTCAGAACGAAACTAATTTTTTATTTACAAAATTTTGTGTTTTCTTTATACAGTGTACTGCTTTCCCTTTTGAAAATTGGGTGGAACAAACGTCATTTTTTGTACATATATAGTTTGTTCACCATTTTGGATTAGAGTAGATCGTAGAATTCGAATTTGCTCTACACTTCTTCTTTTGCTCCGAACAAATTACTCTGCCCTAATGTACATATTTGGGCTTCTGGATTTTTTATCCCAATCAGCTTTTGGAGAACTTTGCTCTATACCAGTTGACTTATAATAAGCCTAACCATTCATATTTACATACATACATACATACATACATATGAAAAATATAATTATCTCTATTATTAATGTACTTATGTATTAATGTATTTGTACTGTCAAATGCAACTAAGTAATTTTACTCATTTCTCTTCCATGTGTCTTGCCATGTCTGCTTCTCTCTTTTTTCGCCTTCTCACTTCCCCGCTCAAACACAAACACGCACTCTTGTTGGCATACTCGTTGTATCCCGTTCCGACATGTCCTGTTCCGTGCGTGTACCACCAAATTGCTATCAATAAAAAAACTACATGCCATTGAAATGAAAATCATACAAAAACACTTCACATAACATCAAAATAATAAACACCTACAACACCAATACCAATGCCAACTTATCAATCAACCAAAAGCAGTCAAAAGTGACGGATAAATTTAAGCGCCCTTTCCGCAAGCGACACTCCTCAATGCACTATCAACCGACCAATCGCGTCAATCGCTTCCTCTCACAGGCGATCAATGCACGTTCCGTCGATTGCGATAAGTCCGAGCATGTCGACCGCATTACTTTGCGTTTTCGCGAGAGTGATAAGGAGCGCGAATACCGTAAAGATTTTGATCTGGGTTTTACCACCGCCATGGGTTGTTCGCTGTTGCTGTTGATATTGGGTGCAGCACTACAGGTGTCAGCTCTCCCACGAACTCTCATACTTTTGCTGCTCTTCTTGACCGCTTTCGTATGGATAAGCGCCATATTAATGTTGCTACTGGCAGTGCGTCTTAAGTGGATTGTCTGGGATTTAGCACGGAGCTTCACACTTCGTCTGGCTATAACGATATTCACCATAGTCCTGATCTATTCAGTGGGTCAGGTGAATGTGGTAAGTATGTGAAGAAATTTTAAATGAAAATGCTGTTAGTAGCTTACCAGCTAATCGCTTTATATTTGTGTGTTCTCGTGTTTAGTTTACTTGCGTTATGAACCATCCCTGTGCTAGTAATGTCACAACACATGCACCTTCGTTGGAGGAAGAATTACTCATGTTGGGTCATCACAGTGAGGCACACAGAAAATGCTCGCTCCCTCAGTATGTTTCGTTGTCGGCAACATTTGCATTTTTGTCGGTTTCAGTATTTTTACGGTGAGTATCACTTCATAAAATTTAAAAAACGCACATGAACATAATTTGTATACACATTAGACCGCACCAGAAAAAAGCTGTACACCCCAAGGTACCACCCTAATATCAGTAAATTAATGGTCGCCATAAATCATTAGGCTTTTGCTAAGGATGTATTTATATTTGAAGGCACTTTCGAATATTTTATTTTGGGCGAAAGAAGGGGTTGGCTCTTTTACATTTTTCGTCATAGCTTCTGCAATGACCGTTCCATAGATATATCGTGGTTTTTGTCTCGAGGAGGTCTTTTTTTCAAAGTGCGTTCTAATACGTACCCACCAGATCTCAGTTCTTGTCACTCTAAAAAAAAAAGAGACCTATAGGTTCCGCCATAAAGAAATTTCCAAATTGCCTTGCAAAAATACTGTACCCTACGGTACGGCGAATTTTTATACCCGAGCGCACTTGTGCACAAGGGTATTATAACTTTGTTCACATAACTGTTGTTTGTAACAGGCAAAACGAATCGAGATAGATATAGACAAATGTATACATAAATGATCAGAATGAAAAGAGAAATCGATTAAGCGGTGACTGTCTGTCCGTCCGTCCGTCCGTCCGTCCGTCCGTCTGTGCACACGATAACTCGAGTAAAAATTAAGATATCTTAACGAAACTTGGTACGTATACTTATTTCGGCCGTAGGACGGATGGTATTGAAAATGGGCAAAATCGGACAATAACCACGCCTACCTCCCATATAACGGTAATTTTCAGAAATACGAAAACTGCGATATTTTAGTAACTACTGAAGATTATTCACTCACAATTGGTATTTACAATAACTTTTAGACGAAAAATAATAATATTATAAATTTTTGGAAAATGGGCGTAGCCACGCCCACTTATGGATACATGTGTATATCTTGGTAACCGCTTCACCAATTTCTTCCAAACTTGGCACAGTTGTTAGTCTTGCTACAGCATACCAAACGGCCGAAAATTTTTAAAATCAGACAATAACCACGCCTACCATCCATATAACGGTAATTTAGAGAAATACGAAATCTTCGATAAATCAAAAAATATTAAAGCTAATTTATTCAAAATTAATGCTTGCAACAATTCTCTACCAAGAAATACGTTTATGATAAAATTTTGGAAAATGGGCGTGACACCCCCACTTATGATCACATATATGTATATCGGTAACCGTTCCACCAATTTGTATCAAACTCGGTATGATTATTGTGCTTGCCGCATAGAAGCAAACCGTTGAAAATTATTGGAAACAGATTAAAATTACGACCACTTATCATATAACGGCAAATTTCAGAAATGCTTGAAACTTCAATATTTCGAAATTTAAGGACGCTAATTTACTCAGAATTGATACACATCGGCTTACCATGTAGCTTTGAAAAATCATATACTTAATACTTGCGCCGGGTATTTAATGTTCGGCTCCGCCCGAACTTAGACTTTCTTACTTGTTTTGTTTGTAATGTAACGTACCCGTCAACGTTGCCACAGACACACTTTTTTTCCTACCATAACCAACCAAAACCTACCAAAAATTTTTTTGAGTTTCAGTATTTTCTTTCATTGTAAAATTTATTAAAAACATAGCTAACATAACATTTAGTAAAACTATAACACGGCTAGTAAAATAAAAACAAATTAACTTCGTGTAACGATTCATTTCACTGAACAGACTTATCGTCACTAGATACGAATAAAGACGCGATTTCAAAGGATGACAGCGAAAAAAGACGCGTGAAAAAAAATTCGGCGAAGAAAAACTCTTAACATAGGTGATGGCAAGAAAGCCGCGTTATCCTCTTTGAAGGCGAAGAAAGACGCATAAACTTATGTTCGTGGTCAACTATGTTTGCGAGTGTAACAGTATACGAATTCCCCAAAGAGTTTTTCCGGAATGATGTTGAATCCATGTTAACGCGTCTTTTTTCGCAAATTTTTTTCACCCATCCTTTTTCGTCGTCAAAACACCCAAGCGTCTTAAGTCGTGTCTAGCGCTCAGCACTTTGAATGATGCCATGTTCCAAATTTTAGATGGAGAAGCAAATCGTTCTCCAAGGAGTATCAATCTACGATTCATGCTTCGTGGACAGGCACATAGAATATACCCTGGGGATTCCTTCACCAGCTCACAAAATCTACAGTCCATCTCTACAGAAAGACCCATTTAATTCAAACGGTACGTTAACATGCAGTGTGCTGTCAGGTTGCCAGTAAAAGTTTTAAACTCAAGGTGTCTTTCGGAGTTCCTCCAGGAAAGAGTCATGAATCTCTTTGATTGTCTTATTCCCTTTGACTTTCGCCAGTGAGCAACAATTTGAAAACCTCCGCCAGGAATATGGTTGGGTACGAGCCTATTGGCAGACTTTTCCGTAATCTTGGTCCACGTACGCCACAAAATATATCGCTACCTAAAGGTGAAAAGGTGCCTAGTCCATTTTTTCACACCTTAGTTTTTGATGCAGAATGACAGGTAATACGAAACTACATCGATTTTTTCGCCTCCTGAATAATGGCAATAATAAGGGTTTACGTTTGTACTTAGGAATCAGGTATATTTACATGTTTGCGGCCGCCGTTATACGAACTCACCAGTGAAATATTCGTGTAAAAAGGGTTGCTAAAATATTTGGAGATACATATTTTCTATTTTGAGCAAATAACTTTTGCTCATTGTCCCGAAACCTACCAATATCCCATCAACCCTACCAACCCACCAAATGGAAAAAAACCTACAAGTTTTGGTAGGAAAAGCCCATGTGTGGCAACACCGGTACCCGTACACTGAGAAAAAAACGCGTTGTAGAAATGAAATTTTTTTATTTGATTACCGTTTAAAAATGTTCGTATTTAAACCAAGGGAAAGGTGATAAAAAATTTTATATTTCCATTGTACATGCACTACATTTTATGGAAATATTCAATTCAAACATGCCCGTATTAAAATGAAGCATGTTTCACTGCACGGATGGCGTTTTGCACGTCTCTGGCGTTTTGCACGTCTTGGATGCTTTTTATTATTATTATTACCTTCCTTTTATTAGCTCGGGATGTAACTATGTAATATTAATGCGCCTAAAAGATGCAGCGATTTCTATTCTCAAGTTAAATACCTGATGACAGTACGAATGGCAATTATAATAGGGAGGTTTTTAGTTTTTTAAACTATAATTTTATTCATATGTAATTAAGAAAGTATATGTATACAAAGCATGCACAGCGGTGAAAACACATACACACATATATGGTGCATGTTTATTTGGACAAATGCACTAATCGCGCGCTGTGTTGTTGATTCAAACCAGAGCTGGAAAACTATCGATGGTCGTGTCCATCGATAGTTTCGATAATCGATATTCACAATCATAGATAGTATCGATACTATCGAAAATGTCGACACTATCGATAGTACTAGCGATAGTTTTGATTAAAGAAGTCTAAAAATTAAACACAAGAATGTGAGATCAAAATATGTCCATATTTTTGTTAAGGAAAAAAAGTTTATTAACAATTTTTGGCTTCAACCCAGTCGGAAAAATAGTAAGGCATTACATGCGTGCTAAATAATATAATGTATTTCTTACGCGTTCTCGAAAATATTACTGCTAACTATGTTATCAGCATTCTAATGTATTCAAAAAGTTCCAAAAATTTCATATTAAAACACATTCATTTCTCGACACTAGATAATGCAAAATTGAATGCCCCACTTTTCTTAGGACATCGCCCTGGGAAAAAAATACATTTTTTTGTGAAAAGGGTTGTTTTACTGATTCGATTACTATACATTATTATTTTCCCACTGGGAAGCAGCATCTGCGCTCTGAAATTATTTGCCGCCGGCTTTTACTCTCTTTTAATAATTTATGTATAAGTGAAAACTATCGATTGTGATTACAAAACCATCGATTTTTTCGATAGTAAAAAACGATCGATAGTCTTCCAGCTCTATTTCGAACCCAACAATTGAAAACACATTTACATGAATGGCTACAGCTGAGTGTGCAAAGACCCTTGATACGATTGGTTGCTGCCAAGAGAGTCCGGGTTCAATTACCACTAGACGGAACATAAAATTGTTGTTTTTTTCTTCTTAATTAAGAAAAAGCATCTGTGCAGTTCACCACGACCTATTTTATAACGTACATACTCGAATTTAAAGCAAGTTGGGTTGGTGCTCTTTCATATGCGTATTTCTTTTAATTTAGCATTTTTTTTAATTCTAAAATTTTTTCCCTCAGTACACATACATATTTAAATATGTAGTTCTACATATATATAAAATATTTAATACAATATTATATTTTTTTTATTCTTATCACAGTTTGCCAATCATTTTTAAATCGTTGCTGATATTGTTGATGGGAACCATTTATGGACTTTTCATTGAAATGTCTCACATAAATATTTTCGATTGTTATGACAGCAGAGTGAAGTAAGTATTATTAAGTGTATGTATGTAAATATATTAATTATTATTAATACGATTTTATCCCAATTATTGTGAGTTTTCGGGTGATATGAGGCCATTACGACCAGAATCAAGGCATATTCAACAAGGTAGAAGTGACAATTCAGTCGAGCTCTCTCATACCTGACTGTAATGTCAAAAAACGTAAACAAAGAAATTAACCCTTTGTTATGCATGTACCATATTTGATAAAATTCAATATCTATGAAATGAAAGTTTTTGTAAATATGAAAATATTTAAAATCACATTAAAATCGGCTTCATTTTAGTTTTTGTATTTTCGTTTAATGTAAATGTGGAAATGCATACTTACTCAAAATTACACACTAAATAAAACACAATTATTTATAAAACCGTTTTGGCAATTTTCTTGTTTTTATTAGCCCAATGTTTTTGAGCATTTATTTTTTTTATTCAAATACTTAATTCTAGAGTATATTCGACAGTTAAAAAAAAAATTTTTGATTCTTTCTTCTAAATTTACATCGGAACTTAACTTCAATAATTCAACTATTAAATTTTTGCAATGCGAAATTTCTTTTCCATTAAATTTATTAAAAATTACTTCCAGTTTCTTTATGTCCACAAGGAATTCTGGTTTAGGTTTTATCATACCACCATTTGAAATTTGGTCTATCCATGTATATGAGTGGGAGATTTTCTCTTCATATTCAGTTATGCTTAATTTCCGTATGATAAATCCAGCTATGTATGAAAAATAAAAACACGACTCTTTTCATATGGCATTATGAAAAAGGAAAAGGGATGTTAAGAACCAGAACGTCGAATTTATAACAGTAAATGGTGATCTAAAGCGGTAAATTTAGTGGAACGAAATTGTATCATGGTGTTCGCGGAGCATTTGCTTATATGTATATGTTAATGTCGTGCTTGTTTATGGCAGACTTACTCAGTTTGGGTCTGTGCATCAGCAGCTAACTTCGTCCCCACAGACACCTCAGGAACGGCCTACACTTCAGATAACTCAAGCATTGAGGAATTGTATGGTAGAAGTACTGCACCTGGGAACAAACGCGTCCGCTTGGAAATACTCGGCTGTGATGGGCAAAAAATAAAGTCACTGCCACTAAAATGGTGTTCGCACACACGCGAAGAGTCTACTAATGGAGCACCGCAGCTACTTGCCCACCGTTGTCGCTTCACTTGACAATTAGGAGGTTTAAAATAACGCACAAATTTGTTGTCCTGGCTCTTGCCACACAGAGCGCACCGCTCGTAATTCCTTTTCATTTTATTTTTGTATGTATGTATTTAAAATCAGTCGCACAGCTCAAAATTGAAAATTGAAATTAAAAAATTAAAATTTTGAATTCTATAGGGTTAAGAGTTGACATTACAGTCGCAGTTCAAAAGAGAGAAATGTCGAAATCACTTCTACCTTGTTATGCCTTGGACCAGAATAGCCTTTCTACAAACACATAAACATTATAATTCTAATACTCAGCGATATCTAAATAATTTGTTAAGTCAAATCTAAAGAGTTCATTGCAGCTAATATCTGTTGCTATCTAAGTACATATTACATTATGAGAAAAACCGGCGCATATTCCGGTTATAAGCACCCCTGGCATTTATTATTCTTCATGCCAAAGCATTGCCTCTTGTAAGGTGGTATTAAAGACTAGCAGTCTCTGTCCATCGATATAGACTATAACAGAATGCTCCTCATTTTTCAACACATCTCATTGTCGCTGGGTAACTCTTTACCACTGGAGTGCAGCGACCAATATGGTGAACTTGAAGCAAATGGACACTGGGCAAGCACAACCCTCTAAAGTCCAAAACCGTTGTACCGCTCGTCAGCTGGTCTTATCAGCAAGAATAAGCTCTCGTAGGAAGACTTCGTAAAGGTTCAAACAGGGCATTAGGTGGGCGAAGTCAATGTTACCAGAGTTCTATATGGAATCGTACTGAAGAGGGCAGATCGCTAAACGCCATTGGTCGGTGGAGAAAGTCTTAGTATCATCAAAATATTAAGCTCAGAAGAGCAAATGCGTTATAGACGAAGGATAAATACTTACACCGTGTTCACAGGGTCTTACACATTAACATAGGATTACCCGGCAGTTGTGTGCGTGTGACACTGCCTTTAAACTTGTTTTTATACGGATGATGTGAAAGAATGAACTATATCAAACTAACCAAAATTTAATAACAATAAAAATAATATTTTAAAACTTGGAAAAATTTGGTGTGGCTGTAATTTTTTCGGCTGGTGAACATAAGTTGACTCGGTCGTGATATCATAGTAGCACAATGCCACTAATATTTCACTTACAAACAAAATACGAATTTCAAAATTTTAACCCTGTTTGTGTGAAATATTTTATTTGCATCAGTATTTTTCTTTTCATCAAACTATGTTGATATAAAAGTTAAAAAAAAAAACACAGACATGAATATGGGCATACATACTATGTACGTATGTGTAGCGGCCGCTGTTGTGTAGTGGTTAGATCTGATTAATGTTAATTCTACCAAGGCTCCTCCAAGTTTCTTCAGTAGCTTTTGAAAATAGACCGAAAAAGGAACCTCGATTTTCATTTATAAAAAATATGCATATGTATTTGTATGTATAGATTAGATGTTCATCACTGACTAATGTCAAACATATACCAATTCAGACTTTTTTTCTTCATTGGCGCTGTAACCACCTAAGCGATTTTAGCCGAATCCAAAACAACACGCCAGTCATTTTTCTTCTGTGTTACCTGACGCTAATTGGAATTGAAGCCAAGTCCTTCTCCACCTGGTCTTTCCAACGCAGAGGAGGCCTACTCAGTCCAAAGTAGCACTTGTTGGCAAGAGTGATTCTCCATTGGATTTCAAGGCTGACATTATTATTGGTGTTAATGCTGCTTCTCAAATAAATGATGTGGCTACTTTTTCAAAATTGTAACTGTCAACAGTGATGTCGGTGCCAAGACAAGTATGCTCTGACTGTGTGAAGAGAGGAGATACTTCGTTTTGTCCTCGTTCACCGCAGACTCATTCGCTTTGCTTCTCTATCCGATGCGGAGAAGTCATAACAGACGTAGCCCTTATTTTTACCTATAATATCCATGTCGTCGGTATACGCCAGCAATTGTACGCTCTTGTAAAGTATTGTGCCTGAGCGGTTCAGTTCTGCGGTGCTTATTCTCCAACATCAGATTAAAGAAATTACACGAACGAGAGTCTCACCTTGTCTGAAACCTCGTTTGGTATCAAACGAATCGGAGATGTCCTTCCCTATTCTGACGGAGCTGGTGGTATTGCTCAACGACATTTTACACAGCCGTATTAGTTTCGCGGGGGTACCAAATTCAGACATCGCCGCATAAAGACAACTTCTCTTCGTGCTGTCGAAAGCGGATTTGAAATCGACAAATATATGGTGTGTCGATCGTATTCTCACGGGTCTTTTCCAAGGTTTGGTGTATTGTGAATACCTGATCTATGATGGATTTACCAGGCCAATCAGTTCATTGACGGTGGGCTTCAGTCTTTCACACAATACACTCGATAACACCTTATAACCTATACTCAGAAGGCTGATCCCGCGGTAGTTGGCGCGAATGGCGGGATCGCTTTTCTTGTGCATTGGGAAGAGCACACTTAAATTCCAGTCGTCGGGCATGCGTTCATCTGACCATATTCTGCATAAGAATTGATGCATGCGTCTTATCAACTCCTCGCCGCTATACTTGAACAGCTCAGCTGGCAGGCTGTCAGCTTCAGCAGCTTTGTTGATTTTCGAGCGCGCTATCGGTATTCTTACCTCGTTATAGTCAAGTGGTGAAACATTGACTCCATCCTCATCTTGGGACTCGGGTTCGTCTTCTCCACTAATTCCAGCGCTGATACCATTTAGGGTGAAAATTTTTCCCTCCATAATTTAAGTACATTCTGGACATCGGTCACTAGGTCGCCGTTGTTGTTCTTACAGACGTTCGCCGTGGTCTTGAAACCTTCCGTAAGTCGCCTAACCCTCTGGTAAAATTTTCGGGCGTTTGTCCTGTCGGCCAGCATCTCAATCTCTTCGCACTCACGTATTTCGGTCTCTCTCTTTTTATTGCGGCAATTACGTGCTCGCAGAGAACAGGTATGTGAGTAGAGTGGCGAATAAATTGGCCGTCTGTTGTGATTGTAGCTTTTCGACGTTAAGCTTTCCTTGCATTGTTAGGCGCACATTTTTTGCTGTACAGAGGCGGGTGTGTATCTTGGCTACAACAAGATAATGGTCCGAGTCTATGTTTGGCCCTCGGAGTGTACGCACGTCTAAAACGCTGGAAGCATGCCTTTTGTGTATCACAACATGGTCCATTTGTTTTCTTGTTTTTCGATCTGGAGACAGTCATGTAGCTTAATGGATCTGAAGAATCTCGTTTTGATGCGGATTATGGCTAGACGTTCGTCCACCGGGGTGAGCCCCATTACGCGGCGACGGAGTCTCTCTCCTACCATGAACCGAACATCGCTCCTTTACGTGGCAACTGTAGTAGCCGTCGCAGGGTTCACACTTACACTTTCTTGCCCTGTGCATCGCATTTCTTGGATGGCGATGATGTCAGCCTTTTTCCTTCCGAGGACATCAACCAGCCGGGCAGAGGCACCTTCCCCATTAAATGGGGTCAAAAGTCAAAAGTTTTCACGACAAGAATTTGAAAAACTCCTCTCAGCGGTTCTACCCTAGGTTTATTAAACAAGGTGTGATTGACAACTCAGGTCGGCTCTCTTTTAAGGTACTATTATGCAAAAAAATATAAACAAACGATTCAAAATTCAAAAAATGTCAAATTCAATCGCACTTTGTTAGATACATTTTGATTCTACCTTTCTATTTTTTGATCATGGATTTTTCTATAAAATTTCACAGCCAGAATTGTCGGCAACATTTTTTCTGTGTCATATACGCTTGTAGGGAACTGTGGAAATTTTTCGAAAGCGACAGTGACAATACTGGAATACTTACGATATTTATATGATGCTTCAATTCGTTCTAAGTAAAACCATGTTATTTGGACACACACACATGTAAACTCATTCCTAAATCGAATTGAAACTTTTAACCGTGCCACCATAAATCACATTTTGAGTACGAGTGAAGAGTTGTTGAATCGTATTTAGAGTGCATATATACACGGGATTTGTCCACACGTTTGTTCCATGCAACTCTGTATGAAGTAAAACATTTAAATAGTTCTTGAAATTACATTTAGGCTAAGCTTTGTTATAAAATTAATAGCTAATATCGTTTTTTCTTGGCTGTTAGAGTATTTAATTATTATTTTTCCATGTTTATTATTTTCAAGAATTGACACATGTATTGTCAGGGTTGCATCGGGATGAACTCTGTTTGAAAGCGTGTTCGGTCGACTCATTTATTTTGTTGCTAATAAATACTTGCATTTCAAGCGAGCTACACTGACACGACTTAATTCGATACCGCGCTTGGTGCCATATAAACAAGGTAATTGTCGGAGTGCAATGGGGTATAGTCGTTGCGCTGGGTATGCAGTTACAGTTGCATGGCTATACTCAATCCCGACTCTTGCGTCCTCGTTCTCGCACTCTGGGCAACGTGAAAAACCCATGTGCGAGATGCGGTAACCAATCCGAGTGGAGCCTTGGGTCGCGGCAGAAAGAGAGGTAGCTCGGTGGGGCCACTTCGACTTATTCGGTTTAAGAGCTCACTGAAGTCTGCAGCGTCTGCTCACCAGTAGCTGCGGCTGCAAGCTGGTGTCTGGTTGGAGCAAGCGGCTCGCTATATAAACGTGTATTTGGTTGCGAAATCACCCCCGTCCCACCAATGGGTTGTGCGCTGTGTTTGAGACCCGCCACGTAAAAACCACTTCCAGTGAAGAAGCAAGGCAAAGCAAGGCCTTGCGAAAATTCGGAGTTGGATTTGTGGTGGGAGAGAGACTCCGTCGGCAAGTATTGTCGTTCACCCCGGTGGCCGAGCGTCTAGCCATAATCCGCATCAAAGCGAGATTCTTCAACATCTCGCTCGTCTGCGCCCATACCCCGACGGAAGAGAAGGATGAGGCATCCAAGGATCTCTTCTATGAGCGCTTGGAGCGCACGTACTAGCGCTGCCCCCGTCATGATATCAAACTCGTGCTTGGCGACTTCAATGCCAGGGTGGGCAAGGAAGGAATCTTTGGAACCACCGTCGGAAAATTCAGGCTCCACGACGAAACGTCCGACAACGGATTGAGGCTGATCGACTTCGCCGGGGCCCAAAACATGGTAGTATGCAGTACTAGGTTCAAGCATAAAAAGATCCATCAAGCTACGTGGCTGTCTCCGGATCGAAAAACGAGAAACCAAATGTTGTGATAGACGGAAGGCAAGCTTCCAGTGTTTTAGACGTACGCACACTCCGAGGCCCAAACATCGACTCGGACCACTATCTTGTTGCAGCCAAGATACACACCCGCCTCTATGCAGCAAAAAATGTGCGACCAAATATGCAAGGAAAGCTGAACGTCATAAAGCTGCAATCACAACAGACAGCCAGCGCTTTCGCTACTCGACTCTCACACCGGCTCTCAGAAAACACTCTTCAACAAACCGACATATGCGAGCAGTGGAACCACATTTCTCGCTCATTAAGTACCGCCTCCGAAGAAGTAGTCGGATTTCAGCGAGCCCGAAAGAACAACTGGTACGATGAGGAGTGTCAGGAAGCTGCAGAGGAAAAAGATGCCGCCTACAGGGCGAGAAGAGAGAGGCCGAAATACGTGAGTGCGAAGAGCTTGAAATGCAGGCCAACAGGAAGAATGCCCGAAAATTTTACCAGAGTGTTAGGCGACTTACGGAAGGTTTCAAGACTGGGGCTACTCCTGTAAGAACAATACTGGCGACCTAGTAACTGATGTCCAGAGTGTACTTAAATTATGGAGGGAACACTTTTCTGCCCTACTAAATGGTAGCAGCACGGAAAGTTGTGGAGAAGAAGAACCCGAGCCCGCAGTCGATGATGACGGAGTCGACGTTCCACCGCCTGACTATGACGAGGTACGTATAGCAATAACGCGGCTGAAAAACAACAAAGTTGCTGGAGCTGATAGCCTGCCAGCTGAGCTATTCAAATACGGCGGAGAGGAGTTGATAAGGTGCATACATCAACTCTTTTGATGACCCCGCCATTCGCGCCAACTACCGCGGGATCAGCCTTCTAAACATAGGTTACAAGGTCTTATCGAGCGTATTGTGTGAAAGACTGAAGCCCACCGTCAATGAACTGATTGGGCCTTGTCAGTGTGGCTTTAGACCTGGAAAATCTACCATAGACCAGGTATTCACAATACGCCAAATCTTGGAAAAGACCCGCGAGAAAAGGATCGACACTCACCACCTATTTGTCGACTTTAAGGCCGCTTTTGACAGCACTAAAAGGTGTTGCCTATACGCCGCACTGTGTTCTGTTTTGGGAAAAAATGGACAAAACCAAATATCTCCCGATCCAAACCAGATAGATACACAAACTAAACGGCATTATAAAGCCCAAATACTGGTGAATACCGGAAAATTATTCAGATTCTTCAAAAAAAGTTCTCGCCCTTGAATGCCAAGGTCAAAGTTCAACTAAAAAAAATTGTATATAAAAGCAAATATCTAGCGATCGAAAATTTATAGAGACCTAAATGAAATAGTATTTTAAACTCCAGGTATTGCTGTAAAGAGCCAAACTGTTTCGATTCGTCAAAAATAAATTCCGTATCGTAAATTTTCCTGACTTAAACATAGCTAATTGTTTTTTTAAATCGTTTTATGCGATATACGTACATATAAATGCACATATGTACGTATGTATATGTGGTGGGTCATACCCTGCAGTACGGGGGAGTGACTACAGGACTGCTGAATCGGTAGCTACCTAATAAACACCGTCAATTACCGACCGACTACTTGCAGTATATTTCATCGATTACTTTTACAAGGCAATGTCCTAGGCGGTAGTCACCATCGGCTCTCTCTGCACTACCGGGAGTTACTAAAGTAGTCATTTGCGTGATTTATGGGCGCCCTCTGTCGTAGTTTTTCGCTATTCTGCTTACGACTGGTTCGACTCTGCTCTACCATGTGCACTGCCACGGGTTAATAGAGTAGCTACTTACCTAGGAGTCGGTGCAGTAGTAGGTTCAAAAGTAGCGATTGACTCCAGCAGTACTGGAGGGTATCTATATATTTTTACATACACAATATCACTTCTATACACATACACTGGCGCAGCAAATTTTTCACAATATATGCAACAATTTTCATTCTAATATTTTTCCGCTAATTTCGTATAAAAATATGGTTCATTCTACAACAAAAAACATAAAAATATAATTCCAAAACTTTGTGCAAAACTCGCAAAAATTCTGCAATTTTCACCAAATTTTTCAACTTTTTAATGAGATTTTGTAGAATTTTTTTGAGTGATGCAGCCCATTAAATTCTAGTAAAAAAAATGCAAGCACGGAGTTAGGCAAAAATCGCGTTGATTTTTGAGAATTTTTTTTTTGTGAAGGTGTTTTGCATTTTTTCCATATATTTTTTTTCCAACAAAATTTTTTGTATGGAAGAGACTGCGTAAAAAAATGCCAAAAATCAACGGTAATTTCTAGCTACATAAAACTTGCACTTTGTTATAATAAAATTGATTGGGCTACAAATTTGCATAGTCTGTTTCTTTCTGTTTTTTGTTGTAGAATTAACCATATTTTAATATGAAATTAGCCGAAAAATATTAGAATGAAAATTGTTGCATATATTGTGAAAAATTTGCTCTGCCAATACTTTGTTCCGGCAGTTTATGTATATAGATGTGATATTGTGTATGTAAAAACATATAAATATGACCCACCACACATACATATGTGCATTTATATGTATGTATATCGCATAAAACGATTTAAAAAAACAATTAGCTATGTTTAAGTCAGAAAATTTTTATTTTTTTTAGTTGACCATTGACCCCGGAATTTACGATAGGGAATTTATTTTTGACGAATCGAAACAGTTTGGCCCTTTCAGTAATACTTGGAGTTTAAAATACTATTTCATTTAGGTCTCTATTAATTTTCGATCGCTAGATATTTGCTTTTATATGCAATTTTTTTTTGTTGAACTTTGACCTTAGAATTCAAGGTCGAGAAACTTTTTTTGAAAAATCTGAATAATTTTCCTGTATTCACCAGTATTTGGGCTTTATAATTCCGTTTAGTTTGTATCTCTATCTGGTTTGGATCGGGAGATATTTGATTTTGTCCATTGTTTCCTAAAACAGAACTCATACGGCTGTGTAAAATGACGTTGAGCAATACCTCCAGCTCTGTCAGAATTGGGAAAGACCTCTCCGAGCCGTTCGCCACAAAACGGGTTCCATACAGGGCGACTCCCTTTCATGTGACTTCTTTAATCTGATGTTGGAGAAGATAATAAGAGCTGCAGAACTGAACCGCTCAGGAACAATTTACTACAAGATAGGGATGCAAATTTTGGGGAGTAACATCGATACATCGATGTTTCGATGCATCGGACAAATGAACATCGATGCTAAAATACATCGCCAGAAAAACATCGATATATCGATGGTTTCCGATGTTTCCAAATTTGTTAGGTTGTAGTCACATTGAAAGGAAAATTTAATACTTTTTAATTCATACTCTCTGTAATTCAATTAGAAAAATACTTACATATGGATGTATTTCCCTGTATTTATTTACCATTCCTTTGCCTTCCTTGTAAGTTCGCTGAGCCTAAAGTTCCAAGCCCCAATTTCGTTGAAATTTCAACGGGAACCCGGTCCTTTTTTAATGATTATGTACGCATTTTCACTATCGAAAGTTGGATTCAAGTCTGAATCACACTAAAGTCGATGTTAAAACATCGCTGAAACTGGCAACATCGTTGGCAAACATCGAACTTTGAACCGATATTATCGATGTTTCAAAAATATCGATGCATCGTTTGCATCCCTACTACAAGAGCGTGCAATTGGTGGATTGTGCCGATGACATCGACACCATCGGTAACAAAAACCGCGAAGTCTGTTCTGCCTTTCCAAGTTGGATAGGGAATCAAAGCGAATGGGTCTGGTGGTAAACACACACAGAACATGGACAATGACAACATCCGATGAGGCGGCTCTTGGAGTGTTTGAGAGAATGATTTTGCGGAAGATTTACGGGCCTTTACGCGTTGGCGACGGCGAGTACCGCAGACGATGAAACGATGAGCTTTACAGCGACATGGACACAGTGCAGCGAATTAAAATACAGCGGCTCCGCTGGCTTGGCCATGACGTTCGAATGGACACCGACGCACCAGCTCTAAAAGTATTCAACTCGGAACCCGCTGGTGGTAGCAGAGGAAGAGGGAGGCCCCCACTGCGATGGAAAGATCAGGTGGAGAAGGACTTGGCTTCACTTGGAGTTTCCAATTGGCGTCAGTTGGAACAGAGGAGAAATGACTGGCGTGCTTTGCTGAACTCGGCCAAAATCACTTAGGCGGTTACAGCTCCAAAAAAGAAGAAGAAGAAGAGTTGTCCAAATGGTGATGACAATTGTCACTCTGACAAAATTGTCGCGACAATAGCGACAAAACTAAATAGCTTCGGCTGAATGTTTTCACAGCAGAATTTTGCAAATTTATATATTGGTAACTAAGCGCATTTAATTACATTTCAATAATTTGAATATTTCTTAAAACTAAAGTAATGAATTCACAATTATTACATATGGATTATATACAAATTTCATATGACTGGCGAAAATTTTGCCAACGACAATTTTAAAAATCGACAATGACTTTTTCAATGAATTTTTGCGTGGAATTAATGCGGTGGTGACAATTGGTCGAATTGTCAGTGACAATACGGAAAGTGT
>NW_023458556.1:67618941-67631079 GCF_013731165.1 Rhagoletis pomonella
CTCCTGTGAAAGCTTTACGACGGAGCTATTTGGTTTTGTCGCTATTGTCGCGACAATTTTAGCAGAGTGACAATTGTCAGCACAATTGTCGACAATATTTCATATCACTGTCGTTTTCTAAAAATTTTCGCAGTTGCCTACAAGCGTATATGAAATAGAAAAAATATCGCCGACAATTCTGCCATCGAAATTTTATAGAAAAATCGACAATTGTCGCACCAGTCCCTTTTATGAAATAGGCCCCTGATTTACCGTAAAATTGTCGCACAGTGTAATCAGCATTGAAATAGCGGGGAATACCTACTAAATGCCTCATTCCCTCGAAAAACAAGCCGCTTTTCAAAATGGTGTAATGACTGTTAAATATCTGCGTCAAACGCGAATACAGGTAAAGTAAATGTACATACTGCTCATACACATGGATGTACATATGTGTGTACATTAGGGTGGTCCAAAAATGTATGGGAGAAAAGTAAAATCGAACATTTAATGCTCTCACCCCCTAGGATTGTTCTATACCGAAAAAAAATATACCCCTGTTTTTTTATTTTAAAATCAAAATATATTTAGAGGTCGCTCAAAGCGCTCAAAGTTTCCCATTTTTCGTAGAAATGGCATAGAATCCATGGAAATCAAAATTTTTCAATCTGAAAACTCTGCTTCTCTTCAGAAGACTTCAGAGAATAATGCCCAATTGTTTATTTAAACGTTTTTTAACTTAAACTATTTTTTCTTTTTTTCTTTTGTATATTTCTGTTTGTATATTTGATTTTTTTTTGGATATTTCGGAGACCCTTAAAAAATAGTTAAAATTAAAAAATGTTTAAATAAAAAATTGGGCATTATTCCCTGGAGTCTTCTAAAGAGAAGCAGAGTTTTCAGATTGAAAAAGTTTGAATTCCATGGATTCTATGCCATTTCTACAAAAAGTCTTTTTTTCCCCATACAAAATACATGGGAAACTTTGAGCGACCTCTAAATATATTTTGATTTTAAAATAAAAAAACAGGGGTATATTTTTTCGGTATAGAACAATCCTAGGGGGTGAGAGCATTGAATTTCCGACTTTACTTTTTTTTGGACCAACCTAGTGTACATACGTATTTGAAAGTCCTTGTTATTTCTATGAAATTGTTGCGGCCAGATACTATTCAGATTATGCTGATTATAAATTTGTTTTTCATTCCTTATGTAGAATATAAAGATTTAATCTATGTCCTTCGCTTTGATTAAATTCATTTTATTTTTTATTTTGTCGCCTACCTTTACAGCTCATCCATTCCGCTCCATTTGATCTCATTGGCGCGTATTATAATTTTCATGATTGCAATATTGGTACATGGACGTTTGGTTGAGTGGACGGCACGATTGGATTTCCTCTGGCAGCTGCAAGCATCACAGGAGAAAAAGGAGATGGACGTTTTGCAGGAATCAAATAAACGGATCTTACATAATTTGCTGCCAGCTCATGTGGCTGCACATTTTCTCGATAACCAATTTCGCAGCAATATGGTAAATAGTTTGTTGCTTAAAGAAAAAAAATACACACCTCAAGTTGTACACCTATTTTTGTGATTACATACCTACGTATGTATGTATGAATATGCATGCTTGGCATTCGCAGCTCTTACATATTACTTTTCAGTTCCCGATTTTCGAAGAGCAAACAAGTTCTAAGCGTTTGGCACGTCAGGAACAAGAGGCAACATTGCACACAGACACGAGTACACAGATGCAGATGCTTCAATTATGCCAAATAATATACTCTGACACAGTAATTTTCACACTTTTTTCCAAAACCCAACTGAAAGAACCAGAATTAAACACGCTTTAAAAATCTCCATCCACACAGAAATCAAACTTACGAAACTAAACTGCAGTCGAAACAGTTTCAGTTTTGTTCGTAAAAGATTTTTTACATGCAAAACATTTTTTAAAACTTTTCTTGCTGCAAAAACACGCACATCTTTTAATTTTTCTGCATAAATACTTTGACTTAATAAAGTACTTTTCACTTTTTGCAGTACTTTGTGTGCTACATGACACTGTTGATATTTATACTTTTTGGCGTTGTTGTAAATTTTTATTTGTTACCAGTTTTGTTTCGCCGATTTTTGAAAAATTTATGTTGTGTCGTGTCGTTCTGCCCGGTTGTCGTTAGTGGCGCGGCATTGGGTATCAAACACTTGTGTGTTGCCAACTCTCTTATCCCCTGAAACTTTTAATCAAGCATATTTTTTTGGCGATTGTTGTTGGTTTCTTTTGTCGCTAAATCATATAGGTCAATCCCTCACAGGAACTCTATCATCAAAGCTATGCTAAAGTCGGCGTTATTTTCGCTTCGGTACCGAACTTCCATGAGTTCTACACAGAAATGGATGGATCGGATCAAGGATTGGAGTGTCTGCGGTTGTTGAATGAGATAATTGCGGATTTCGATGAGGTGAGTGATACCGATTTTTATAAAATAAAATTTATTGTAAATTTTGAAACCTGTCGCTAAATTCAAGTCGAGATGGGTTTTGCGGAAGGTGGGCTTAATGCTTTGTCTCGACCGATAAATATATGCACTGCGTCCTTATAACTTCTTAAAATATTTTAAGAAATTTGACAGGACTTTATGTTAGCCTCTGGCCAGATCCGAGAGCTGGTTTTCAACCCATACATTTGTCACTCTTTTGTTTTTGATTGATTTTTAGATGGTCATGTCGTTGTAAATCACTTGCATTTAAGCGTACCCAATGCTCTAAGGTCTGTAACGTAGAATCTTTTTCTTAAACACTCCAAAGGGTTGTTGGCATACCTAAAGATTACGGACCTTTGAGCTAGAGAAAAATAAAAAAGTGGACGTGGTCTACTGTGGAATTGAAAGAAATTATTATTTTTTTTTGTGACCAAGAACAAATAAATTATGAAAATGTATTTTTAATACATTATCCTTGAAACTCCTTGAAAGTATTCAACAGTTATTTTTGAAAAAAATATGTTTTAAGGATTAATATGTACACTGCCACACCATCGAATTTTGTCCATCTAACTTTATCAGTTTAGGATAAAAAAATAAAAGTGATCTTTTAATTTGCACACCTATTCTTACTTTTTATAATTAAATTCATTAAAATCATATTATCTCATTATTGAATTTGCACACCAGTATTATGCTAAATTTTACGTTACAGAAGGAATGTTTTTGTTTATTTTATATTGAATAGTAGCAAACAAATAACACAACACTGAATGGTATTAAAATGCATTTGAATGTATAAGGGTCTGGTCAGACCCATTAGGTACAAAAGTGACTAAAATAGTGTTCGGCCAACGGAGGGTTAATGCGATTTCGAAGGACGTGTGCGATATTCTGAGGGAATGCATTCCCTCAAGATGTCAAAATAGTAAAGATAAAAAATCGTCCTTAAACGGTCCCGATCTCGACCATTTTTAACTCATACTTAGAGCATATAATATTTGTTCCATAGGACGAGGAAAGACGGTAGTCTATCAGAATCTTCTGACAATTTTGCGCCGAACCTTCTTAAGAAACCTCCCTATTATAATTGCCATTCGTACTGTCATCAGGTATGTAACTTGAGAATAGAAATCGGTGCATCTTTTAGGCGCATCAATATTACATAGTTACATCCGAGCTAATAAAAGGAAGGTAAAAAGAAAATAATTTTGGTTACTCTGTCCCACATTGCATATGAATAACATTCTTCTGCTTATTTATCCATCGGTTTTCTTCTTTAGTAGCATGATTATATTGTAAAACAACAGGCTATATTGCAAATAAAAAATATGTGCTACTTTAACATTTTTCTCCTGTTAAAATTTGAATTCCTTAAATTCACAATGCAAACTTAAAATGAAAATATCTTGAGAAAATTAAAATCTTTTTTCCGGTCATAGTAATCGTAAAGCATTGGAAAAAACATAGTCCGAAAATTATTGAAAGATAATAAAGAGTTCCATGGATCGATAATTCAGGCATTGTGGCGGATACCCTAACTTTTCATTGGCAAATGGATGCCTAAAGCTAAGGTATTCTACATACATACATACAGCTCTTACCCCATCGATTATGCGTATTTTCGATCAAAGTGACCCAAACTTTCGTGATTGCGCTTTTCACCAGGCTGATATCAAAAGTAGAATTATCGGACCTAGTAGTAGTACATATTTTAGCCACTTTGCTCATGTGGTTGATGGCTAATCAATTTTTACTACTTATATAAAGTTCATTAAATTATTTAAATTTTACCGGAGTATCAATCCAAATAAAGCATTCATCTCGTCATGTTGTACAATGTGCAAATAATTTATTTTTTTTTTAATTTTTATCCTTTTTTAGCTTTTGAAAGAAGAACGTTTCCATGGCATTGATAAAATCAAAACTGTTGGCAGTACTTACATGGCTGTCGTGGGCCTTATACCTGGTCAGTATTGAGAGCTAGCTATTTACATTATTTTAGTTTACCATTAGGAATATTGATTACCTTTAAATTTCATATCCAGAATATCGCATCAACGCCAATGATCCCAATTCGGTGCGTCGCCACATGACAGCTTTAGTCGAGTATGTGAAAGCAATGCGACTATCCTTGCAGGAAATCAACAGTCACTCATATAACAATTTTATGTTGCGTGTTGGTGAGTGAATAAAACCTTTTCCGCTCTCCGAAACCGTTTTTGTTACTTATTTTTTAAATATATTATTTTTTACCAATTACAGGTATTAATATTGGTCCTGTGGTGGCTGGTGTGATTGGCGCACGTAAACCACAATACGACATTTGGGGTAATACCGTAAATGTTGCCAGCCGCATGGACTCTACAGGCATACCTGGTTACACACAAGTGACGCAGGAGGTCGTGGATAGCCTGCAGGGCTCACACTTCGAGTTTCGGTACAATTAATTTTACAGTTGTATTCAACTTTGCAATAATTTGAATCTCTTACACATCTCAACAGCTGTCGCGGCACCATCAAGGTCAAAGGCAAAGGCGATATGGTCACATATTTTCTATGCGACTCTTCGAATAATGGCCTCAATGGCGAGGTGCGCAACGCTATGATCGCCAATCGTGCCATCACACAAAATGGCAACGGCTATGCGTCACAACAGCAGCAACAACAACAGCAGCAGACACAATCGAATGGCTTGCACGCCCACCCTGCGGAATATTATCAGAAGCAATCGCAGCTGCAAGATAACAGCTATCAGCTCAACATGAACAGTGAGACCTACAACATTAAGAAAGATAACTACGGTTACAACAACATGGACACAAGCCAAATGCTGTTGAAAACTTCACCAAATGCAATGCAGGAAGAGCAACAACAATTGCTTTTACATCAGCAGCAAGCTATGCCACAACAATACCAGCATCATTTGGCGCAGCAGCAACAACAGCGCTTGAATAGTAAATTGCAAAAGCAACCGAATTTTATTGCCAACGGTGGCCTCCCGAATATACGTGAAAATGGTCACAATGGCGAACATAATGGCAGTAATGGCGGTAGCAATGGTGTTGGTGGTTATGCCTACAATGGCTACCATCCAGCCCAGCAACAAACACAGCAGCAATACAACAACGGCGGCTATGTACATCATCAGCGATCACATTCTTCCAGTTCGATGGGTGGCGGCGGTGGTGGCATTGGTGTTATGGGTGTGATTACAATGGCAGCGTCTTCTTCCCCCGCCCTACCCACGCAACAACAACAACAAATACCAGTACCAGTTCCAGTACCAGTACAAGCCACTCCCTCCATGGTAATTTTGCGCGAACAATTTAATATAATTGAAAATCCCGGTGGTAATCGGCTTGAGTACATTAATCATGACCCCTACGCCCAGGTGGAAAGCTATAACAATTTATTTGGTAACGGTAATGGTGGTGGTGTTGTAAGCGCTGGTGGTAGGCGTGAACCGCATGCTGCACGCAATTACCATCTAATGCATCACAATCAACAGCATTCGTCGTCATATAGCACGAATAGTAATTGTTTGAATTATAATAATTGCCGTGAAAGTGAACCATTGTTGCATGCCGCACCAGTTGCCAAGGTGAGTGAATATGAGTATACATGGAATGAGGAGATACTCTTATGATCGTCACTGCAATCCCTCTCATCCACCGATGTTTGAACCCTGAGTACCAACAAAAATAAAATATCAAAAGTGGTCCGTGGGCTTTGCGTTATCAGCTATGCATGTTTGTTGACCCCAATATCGAAGACCCAGCTGTGACGTTTCTATATTTTAAACTGTGATTCGTGCCCTCATTAGAATAAATGTTATTAGAGCAGTGGTGGGCACAGTTACATTCCCTGCAGGAAATATTAGACCAAATATCCGCACAAATATCCCCCCCCTCCTAATCTTAGTGCGCGCGCAGTTAACTTATAATTTCCAAGACGGCTAAAATGGAAGGGAAGAGCACTTCTTTGCTTTGTCCTCATGTTAAGTGATCTGTGGAACTTTACTATAATTTAGGGTTTACTTGTTTTAGCGCTATATATATATATAAATAGTGAGATTGCCCTCGTCCGTATAAAGTCACATCTCCCTGTGTAGTCACAAGTTCAGCTTAGAAGATACTGAAATGTTCTAGTAAGCGGAATGGCTTTTGTACTATTAAGCGTTCCGAGTACCTACACGCCTCCGCCGACTTTGTTTTTCCAATTCAGATCCCTTAATGTAACAGTGAATAGATTCATTTCTACTTTATACTAGGGGTGGGTGTTCTATCCAAAATGTTTGACCGTACAGGTAATCCGAATATTGTAATATCTAAATAAAAAATCCAAATATCCGGATATCCGAATATAAACTAAATATTTCCGTTATTCGAATCTAAAAATTAACACTAAAATTAATATAACTATTACTTATTTTGCAACTCTATAGAGTCAGTAGTTTTGAGAACAATTTTGCGAATCCGTTCAAATACTGCTTAGAATATACCGATTTCTGGGTAAACGGATATCCGTACTTTAACCGTATACACGAACATCCGAACGGCGGGTTTTTATATATCCTTAATTTGAACTTCAAACTTAAAAATTTCAACATTAGTTATTTGGTCTACTCTCAGTGATCAAATACCTTTGTATGTAAGTACCTGTTAGGCCTTTTAAAAATATCCGAAATTCCCTCCATAAAACTTTCTCGTAGTCTCTCTGTTTAAGCGACTTATCCATTTCCCGCATAAACAAACAACAGCGAACACACACACGCACTTGTATTGCACTCCCGCCCAAAACCAAGTGCAGCGAATAAACACACGCACTTGTGTTTAAAAATAATTCGCTCGTTCTTCATTGGGTATGCATTTTTTATGCACTTCTCAACTGCCGCAGAACAAAACCTTCTAAAGTAGTTAATTGCTGGCACCCCAAATCATGCTTAAAAATCTCGCTTGATGCATCACCACTCCTCCGGAGTGGTTTTAAACAGCAAAAGCCAAAGCGCTACAAGCTGTTGGGGCTCTTTATGACTTTCAGCATACAGAGATGGTACAAGAGCTACCATTGGCTACAGCGCCTACCCAATTTTTGAACTTGAATAAATAACCGTTGCTCAACACTCCCGCTTGACGCACACCCCCAAAAACTCTTACAGAGTTTAAGCGGCAAAGCCACTGCGCTACAAGCCGTAGGGACTCTGCATGACTTACAACCATGCAGAGGTGGTTACTGATGGTTATCATTGGCTCCGACGCCTACCCAAAACATTTTTGCTTTAATAAATTTTTATGCAAATACATTCATCCTGGTCCTTCCCTCTCACTGAGTTATTCACTCTGTTTTTATTATGGGTCTTCGATACGTCTTTTCCACTAGTATAACATATTCCATGAAGCCCCCACTCTTGCCTTGACCTATTTATTTAGCCATCAGAAATCTCTGTGTGGGTGGTTCTTAACCAAATTAATGTATTACTAACCTCTTTGACTAACAAAGACTCATTTTTATTTACCAATTTTTATACATAGTATGTACCTATTTATATGTATCCCGCCAGCTTTTAATGCATTCATTTCTAATGTGAACCATACATTTGTGTTATCTCTTTGCATGTATTCGTTACCGACATTTTACACACACGCACATACATATAATACTGAAATAAATAAACATATCCTCGCAAACAATATCCGATGTTATTTCGTGGCTTTAATTATGTCCAACGATCGCTCGCACATTCGTCCACCTCTCAATCAACTACAAACACGGTTATGGTGTACCATTATATTGTTGGTGTATACATTGTTCATTGGCTTATACGTTATTTTTGCAAACTAATACACAAAATACATAGATAATGCCAATGCAACAACAGCATCCCCAAGCATATCCACCTAAATACGAACCTCCACGTTACACATGTCCTAATACCATAATGCTACAACAACAACATCAACAACATTTGCAACAACAACTTCAGCTGCAACATCACCATCATCAGCAGCAACAACTACATCAACAATATCCACTATATTCCCAACATCCTCAACCGCCATTACCAGTTCCACCACCCAAACCCACAAATCTAAATGCATCCTCATTAGCCACAGCCTCAGTGTCAGCCTCAGCATCAGCCTCACTGAAACAGAATACACCTCTCTTACGCACTACCTATATGAAGCCGCTGCCGAAGTTGCCAACCGAGATCGAGGAGAGCCGTGAGATGTCTTCCACCGATGATCTCAGTTCACGCCCACATTCACCATCGATGAGTTCCTCAGATGAGAGTTATTCAAAGACGACCGAAGGCGAGGGTGACGAGGACTCACCGCGTATTATAGCCAAGGGCCAGCATAATCATCATCAACGCAACGGTGCCAATCCTTTGCAGTGGTTATATCCATGCGACATTCAAGTGGATCCTACGTCGCCAGTAGTCGACATGTCAAATCTAAAAGATTTTGAAGTCAGCTCGACAACAGAGAGTCAAGGTCAACAGACGAATACCACACACAATAAAGGTGATTCCTGCAATAGTTTTGAGTACCAAGACCGCGTTTTGCTTGCCGCAGGTAAAAAGCAAGCCAGTAACGGCGGCAGTGGTAGCAACGGTGGTGGGGGCAATGGTGGCGGCTCCACATCAGCTAGCAACTCGGCGAAGTCGCCATTCGAGAGGGAATTGCAGAGACTTTTGAATGAATCATCACGTGCGCGTGCACTTGCTGCCGCCACCTCTTCATCAGGCGGCAACATCACATCCGTTTCGAACTCCAACACCAATCCCGAAGGCAATACGACAAGCAACAGCAGTAGCCGCAATAACATTGAGTTGAGCTACTCGGCGAGTAACAGTAAATTGAGCTCGAATAACGGACTAGCGGCTGGTGGCAGCGGTAGTAATGGCAACCTCAGCGGCAGCAACTCGATGAGTGGCAACAACAACCAAAAGTCGTTAACCACGACGATACTGGATGATCTTACTTCGCCAACAACGGGTCGTCAGCCATCGAAAATACCGATCAGCACGAGTTTTATGATTGCCAAACACCCTGTGGGCTTGGAGGCCATAAAGGAAATTACGCGAAATAAGAATCCATCAGAATCAAGCCAAATGTATGTTCATTCAATATAATATTTGTATTCCACAACCCTTTCACGTACAAATGTATACAATCCTCATTTATTTAGGCAAACTTCCGATACGGAATCCTGTGAAATATTGCATGAAAACTGCAATCAGCTAAATTTGAACATACTTGACGCAGTCAACAACCAGTCATCCACATCAACAGGCACAAATTATCGGGAAACAAATCATGTGCAGCCACAGGCAAAGGATCACAACCATCGACATCGCCAGCGTCCACGTTCTAAGGACCTCGATCAGAGTCGGGAGAGTCTCGATCAGTTGGCCGATGTTGGCGAGCAGCAGCAACCTCAGCGTCATGTGCGTCACCATCATCATCACCACCACCATCACCATCAACGCCCGCGTGCCAATCATACAGCGGCGCTGAATAATGACACTGAACGCGATGATACCGAAGATAATTTGGCTGACGAAGAATTCGAAGATGATGAGGTGGGACGTGACGTGCGAAAGAAACGTTTGGTTACAATTTTAACGGACGAGCAACATGTCAATAAGATTAGCAGCGGTGGTCTTAGCTCGTACGAAGATGAGGAAGATGAACACGAAGTTAACGCGTATAACCATAAAAACGACGATAATGCTGACTACGGAGATGACGATGATGAAGATCGGCATGTCGAAATGAATGTGATAAACGATGAACTTAAATACGGTGCGGGACATCATAATCACCAGTCGATGGACTCGAATCCTTTGGAAAGTCAATCAGAGTGGTCAGATGATGATTGCCGCGAAGAGGCTACCGGTAAGTGGGCTTAACGAAATTATGTGATTATTATTATTATTATTAATTCAACTTGCGCTGCGACCAAAAAAATCAAAAAATATTGTGCCTAACCCTAATTGTATTCACTTCAACCTTTGGCTGTTCAATTAATTAAGCACAGTGGAAGGTTCCGTGTTCCAAATTTTGGATGGAGAAGATAATCATTCTCCAAGGTGTATCAGCCTACGATTCATGATATGTGGGCAGTCACAATGCATATGCTCTGAGGTTTCCTCCACCAGCTCACAAAACCTGCAGTCCATCTTTACAGAAAGCCCCAGTTTGTTCAAATGGTACCTCAACTTGCAGAGTCCTGTCAGGTAGCCTGTGAGGGTCCTAAGGCCCTCCCGGCTAAGTTCAAGTAGTCTTTCGGAGTTCCTCCAGGAAGGAGCTATGCATTTCTTTGATAGTCCCATTCCCTTTGACTACCGCCAGTGGGCAGCAGTCCGAAATTCTTTCCAACTCCTGAGCAGTTCTGCAGTGTGCCTCCATAGCCTTCATGCCCAGTGACCCACCGCAGCGTCACTCTATTTAGGTTTTCTACGCTATTCAGAAGGGTTTCACAACTGTCCGCAAGCCTTCATGTCGTTCTAAAGGAGTCTAAGGCCTTTAGTGCTGTCTGACTATCCGACATAATAGTTATAGTTCGATAGCGAAGACTTCCGCCTGGAAAATGGTTGGGTATAAGCCCATTGACAGACTTTTTTGGAACCTTGGTGCAAGTACGCCTGCCACAGTACTCCGTAATACATCTTCGATCTTTCATAGACCAATCGGTGTAGCTTGCTCATAGCTTTCGATATTGCTCAATAAAACGCGTTGTCGAAAGCACTTGGTATGTCCAGGAATGCTCACAAAACTGTCTGTTTATGCTGCAGTTTTTTCAATAACTTGAGTTAGGTTATGTATTGCAGTAATAGTAGATTTGCCTGCCTGATATGCGTGCTGACTCTCACATAAAGGCTTATTGTTGAGAAGGTTATCCCTAATGTGAAAGTCAATTAGTTTTTCTAGTGTTTTTGCTAGAAACGAGCTGAGGCTAATTGATCTATACGCCTTTGAGAGTTGTGCCGAGTTTTTCCCCACTTTGGGTAAACAGACCACTTTGACTTCACTCCATGTTGATGGTACGTGAGCAAGTAAGGGGCTTGCTCTCAATAATCTTGCTAGTAGGGCAGATATTAAGCCGATGCTCTGTTGTAGCAAGCATGCCATCTGGAACAATAGATTTGTAAGCACTAAAGGTTGAAATGGCCCACGATGTCTCTCCCATACTGACGATTCTTCCTGCTAGGACTTCTTCCTCCTGTTTGCGCATACCTCGCTCACAGTGTTTGTTATAGGACTTCAGTTTCTTGGGTTTGTAACAGAAGCCTGCTAGTTTCATCCGGATGCCAGTGTAGGTACCGTCTCTTTCCAGAGTTCATAGGACGTTGAGAGGATCCAGTTTATAGGCCTTTTGAAGGCGATGCACTTTTGGAGGGAAGAAGTGATTCCACAGCACTCACACCATGTAGCCCTTTTACACCTTCCGAGCTCACAGTTGTAAGCTCTTAAGGCTGACCTGTAGGCGGTCCAGTCGCCTGTTGTCTTTGCCCTATTGAAGAGTTTTTTGGCTTTTTTTTAGTTTCTCGGGAGAAACGTTCCACCAAGGGACGTCCCTTTGAGACTTCTTGGTTCTCAACGAGCAGCTCTCTTCTAAAGCTTGCCTCATCCTCAACTTCATAGATGGATGTAATTAGGGCCCCA
>NW_023458556.1:67631089-67641413 GCF_013731165.1 Rhagoletis pomonella
CTTAGTTAGTTGCCCGCTTGCAGCCACGCCTAGCATAAGTGACTTCTGCACAATAAACTATCCTCCTCAAACATACATGGGCCCACAAGAAATGTTGGTTCTATAAAACATTAATTAATCCCGTCGATTACTGTTTAGACGCAACTACTAATACCAAGCGCCTTGATGCATGCTATGCACTGCTGTATGTGAAGAATTTCCCTTATGGCATGTAAGAAATGTTTGCACGTGCACTTCTCAATCAATTGCCATGTAATAATAATGATTATTATTTAAAGCTTTGATTTTTGGGAAACCGTTTAGTGATTAAATACTATTATTTGCACCTTTTTAATGATTAATAATATATTACTTTAAAAAAAATATTAATTAATTTTATTTACATAAGTAGTTTGTTATTTTTGATTTTTTTTTTTTAATTTTTTAATTACATTATTAATATAATTATTCAATAATTTGTATTTTTTTTATTGCATAACCAATATAGTTATTTGATTATTTTTGCTTATTTTCAATTATTTTTGATTGCTTTAATTAGATGATTAATATAATTATTTTATTATTTTCAATTATTTTTAGGTTTTAAGGAGGAGGTTATCAGTTCGTCAGAATATTTTTATTTTTTATGTATGTTACCACATAACTTTGGACCACGTCAACCGATTTCAATAATTCTTTTTGCGTTGGAAAGGTAGTGTCTCATAGGTGGTCCCATACTAATCTGGTTTAGATCCGGTCATTGGATCATATGAGAATTGAAGTCGATTTTGGTTTTTGCTTACAAATTACTTGTTGTTTTCAATTTTATAATATATTTCAACTTGTGAATAATACATTGCAACGCAGTTAGTATACATACATATGATGGGAATAAATACAGTAACGTAAGATAAATGCACAAGGAAAATAACATAAATGCAAAAAAAAAACAAAAAACCAGCACTGGCTGCTTTGTTATTTTATTTGATAAATTTTTATAAAAGTAATGCCCATACTACAGCAAAACCGCATACTATACATACTACTACTACTACTACTTAATAGGAGTTTTTAGAAAAATTTTAAGGTTGCAGTTTTTTAGCCCATTGCATTTTTGTAAGGCAAAGCGCAAATATCAAAAACCTGAGAATTACATACTTTTGATTTCTAGAAAATTCTTTCTAAAAGCATTAATGAATAGCAAAGACAGTTGACAACGCCTATAAGAAGTCATTTCTTACTTGTACAGTACAAGTATTTACTCGTACAGTGAGTTTAGTTCGAGTTATTTAATACTAACTTATAAAAATTTGCCTGCCAAACACAGTTCCATCTATTTGGAAAAATAACTAAAAATAATCATATAATTACAAATAATCAAATAATTGCGGATAATCAAATAATTAAAAACAATCAAATAATTAAAAATAATCACATAAAATATTGAAACAATTAAAAATAGTCAAATAATTAAAACAATAATTTTATTAATTTTGATTACTTGATTATTTCTTATTATTTTTTAATTACAATTAATCATGATTATTTTCAATCATAGTTAATTACACAGGTCCATAAAAAAAATCGATGAAAGGGTCTTTTGGCCAAACCTAGTCTATTATATGTTTTTGAGGTCGCTGAACCACGAATCTGAAGTCCGTTTTGCTCAATCACATCTAGATTTTTTTCTAACCTCAAAACAGAGACAATCCGAGGTTAGACTTCAGATTCGTGTTCAGCGACCCAAAAAAAAATAGAACCTTTCATCGATTTTTTTTGTTGACCCGTGTTATTAATTGCTGAATTATGTAAGAAAACTAAAATAATCATTAAAACTAAAATGCAAAAAAAATAATGATTACTAATCGTAATGGAATTTTAGCAGCTCTGTTTTAAAGTATGCTCGGCCTAGGATATTGCTTCTGGAGTTTTTTGCTTACAACCGTACAGAGGTAGTAACTAATGATTACCATTGGCCACAATGCCTACCCATTGCTTTTTTAACCAATAAATATTTTTATACCCGAGCGCACTTATACACAATGGTATTATAACTTTATTCACATAACGGTTTTTTGTAACAGATCAATTTTTTCCTAAACTTGGCACAGTTGTTGGTTGGCCTTGGAAAAACATGCCAAGCCGCTGAAAACTTTGATCTGACAATAACCACGCCTACATCCCATATAACGGAAACTAATTTATTCAAAATTGATGTTTGCAATAATTCTTAGGCAGAAGATACCCTAATAACTTTTTTTAAAAAGGGCGTGACACCGTGTATGTGCATATGTGGCCGTTATATCAATTTATACAAAACTCGGCATAATTATTATAATTTACATATAAGCGCAAAACGTTGAAAATGTTTGAAATCGCACTAAAATTACGCCCACTGCTCATATAACGGTAAATTTCATAAATACGGAGACCTCCATATTTCGAAATTTAAGGACAATAATTTACTCAAGGCTTAATACTCACAATAATCTGTTAAAAAAAAATATTATTACAGAATTTTGATAAATGGGCGTGGCACCGCTAATTTATTGGTATTTTCAATGGAAATCTCCTGAAGATAAACAAAGTCTTCCGATCGAAAAATATTAATTTTCAAGAAATCTATATCATTCATATAAAATACATGGAAAACTTTGAGCGCTTTGAGCGACCTCTTAATATTTTTTGATTTCGAAATAAATAATAAGGGGTATAATTTTTTCGGTATTGAACAATTCTAGAGGGTGAGAGCATTAAAATTGCAACTTTACTTTTTTGGACCACTCTAATGTATTATATAATGTATGTATAATGACTCAGTCAGTTATTCAGTTACCATACTTACTCCAAGACTGTTCAGCTACAGAACTAAATTCATCTGCTGATTGTAATGTTATTGATATTCTTGGCTAATCAATTAGTGAGGACAGTATTTAGTATAGCTTTCTTGTAGATGGCTTTACGATTAAACGAAAAGCTGTTTTTTATTAGTGGTTTAGTGGTTGCCTCTCATCTACCGCCATCAAATCTAGACCAAAATAAAAAGCCAGTACGTGGCCATTCGAAACTTATTTACATACCAGCTACAAACCCCTGCTAGATGTAGAATATTTATTCGAGTTTCATTAAAATATAATTCATTTCAGGTGGCGCCGAGTCAACGGGCTACATAACCGATGAACCGGGCTTGGAAAATATATCATTGCTTAACGAAGCCGGTCTCACAGACGCCGAAGGCGCCCTATCCGATGTCAATTCACTTTACAATGCACCCGATGTGGACGATACATCGGTATCGAGTCGTGCCAGTTCACGACTACTCAGTTTGGATTCGCTGAGTGGTCTGTACGATTGCGATTTGGATTCAAAACATGAAATGGCGATTGTAAATGTTTCGCACAAAATCACTAATAAATTTGGACCACAGCAACAAAGTTAATTACAACACGTAAAGCTGCTAGTGTAAAAAGAATCCTAAGGTGAAAGAAGCAACTACAAATACTTACATATGTGCATATGTATTTAGTACTCGTAGTCAAGCACATGATATAGAGATAAGAATGGTGTAAATTATTTTTCGGTGAATATACTGTAGCCCTTTCCCGTGATCCAACTAATTATGTACGTATCAAGCTACGTTAATAAGTAGTGGAAAATTTTAGAGATTTACACGAGAAATTTAGAAGAATAAATACCTTTAAAAAGTTACTGAAATCGAGTGTAGTAACGAAAAATAAAATGGCGGGAAAATTGGTGCCTCCGAGACAGTTAATAGATAAGCGAAAAAAATGCAAGTAAAGTGCGAGAAGAAGTCATAGTACTAGTATGTGTAGAAATGATAGCACAACAAATAAATACATAATGTTGAATTTAGAAACTAGCAGTAGGTGCTAAAGAAGAATACTTATCAACATAGAACTTATGTAGTATGCAGAGTTGCCAGAACTCAACGTTTACCAACAAATCTGTAATAAGTTTATATTAAGTAAAATCTGCATGTATATTTATTTAGATATAAGAATTCATGTGTATAAAAAACATTGTACATACATATAGAAGCATTTGTCAGAGAATGCTTTAAATGACTTTAAACAAGAAAGAAAATTAGTACTAAATAAACGTAGGCACTTGCGTGACTGTTTACAAAGGAGTATTGTAACCAAGTAACTAGATAGGTTCGAGTATATGTAACTTTGATTGAGTCAGTGGTAATATAAATGTGTACACGCTCTCAAGTCCATTTAGGATATACAACAAAAATTGAGGAAAACTAATTGACAAACAAGTATACATGCACATGTATACGTAATTAGAATTATTATCATAAAAATTATACAGTTATGATAATACATATATGTATGTACTTATGTATATATACATACATAGATGTCTATGTTAAAAATATGGTAATTATAGAATTATAATTGGCGTAGTTAACCCCTTGAGTGCACTAAAGTTACTCATAGAAAAATGTAATGCTGATATACATACAAAGATACTTAAACTATGATTATGTATACATACTTAAATTAGCTGTACTAAAACTTACTTGCATTGAGTACATATATGTATAAATACATACATACAGACTTATGCGACACTGCAGCGGCACTACGCGAGATTTTTGACGCTGTTTTTTAACTTTTTTCAAGGATTGGTTTAAGGAAAACTTGAATAACGTAGCCAAAACTACACCTATTTATACTTATGAGGTATCATTGGAAAGGTATTTTCTCACCACTTACATTTTTTTGCAAATAAACACATTCAAAGTGTTAAAGAGTAAGATAAGATGAGCGTCGTTCCAAATTGAACTAAGATCTGTTGATATTTGCAAAAAAAAAAGGAGTGAGAAAATACCTTTCCAATGATAGGTACCTCATAAGCAGGCCTGGACGGTGTTCAAAAACACCATCAAAAATCTCATTATTATGATTCCGTTAAAACAAAAAAAAATGTTTAAGCTTAAACTGTTTTGTCATCTGAGGTAATTTTTTTTTTTTCAAAAATACTTTTAGAAACAATTTTTATTCATAAAAAACTCCATTTCTGAAGGTATTTTCAAATCGGTCCAGCTCATGTTAATCGTAATATTTTTCACAAATATTTTCGCGCACGGCTTCAAATTCAATAAATTTTACAATTTCAATGGAAAAACAGTACGGATTTATTTTGTATGGGGAGTGATGCAGTCTAATTTATATATATTAATTTCATAAAAGGTGTCTTTGAATTCGTGATAACTTGTACTGTAGCAGTTTATCTTTTTTTGATGCTTTTGAAGAGGACTAGGTTTTTAAGCATTACATACTTTCCTTAATTTCCTGCCTTCTAGAAATTTCCCCTCTAAAGACGTTCACACACATATATACATATGGTCGATTCCACAGGAAAGTAAACCAGCCCGATTTTTTCTTTCATTCAAATATTGTACATATTGATGATTATTGGTATTCACTATATGTCAGCTGCTTCTGACACTAATTCTTATCATGTCCAAGCATTTTGTATTTAATATTTTGGTCCTTTCCTCGAAGGATTTTTCACGAACCTAAAATAATTTTCTATACAAAATTTCAATTTTCGATTCGTACGAAAACAAGAATATGCCTCATTAAGACGTAATGAAATGTACCGCAAATGTTAAGTGTAACGTAGCCATTGAAAAACTAAAAAAGTTGTTTTTTGAATAATTAAGTACCCTTTCCAAACATGTTTTCTTAGTATTGTCGATATCATACTGATTCCATTTAGATAAAAGAAATCATGGCTGACATCGCTGCACAATTACCTAATAAATAAGTGTAGCTAGGCTAGTGCTCTTCTTTGTATTTAAAATTTTTGTATTGACTTGATAACTATTCTCATTCTATTCTCTCTGAAGAGTTTATACATCTATTTATTTTGTTAAAAATTGTTTATGTTAGAACTTTTTTATAAAACTGCGATAAATGCATTAACTTTTTTTATCTAAGATTAACAAAGTTGTGGAAACCACCATATCCGATTTGAAATTTTCCTGGATGGCATTGGAAAAAACAATGATTCAGAAAGGATTAAAAAGAAAACTCACAACATGGTACTTTAGATGAGCTTTTGCATATTTTAAGTTATTAAACGTAAGTGGTTTTTGTAGTAAAGTTAAATAAATATTATTTGCGACGATAATACGAAGATTTTCCGGTCAAAAATTTTAGTTTAGGATGATTTTTGACCTAGTTAGAATTTTTGAGGACAATGGAGTTTTATTTTTTAATCCTGCAACAAAGATCCCAATTTTAGCTCAAACAGTTGTTTATGATGACAGATTAAGATTGCGAAGAAGAAATGGATGAACAAAGCCTTTTAGTAATTTATTTATTTATTTATTTAGTAATTTATTTATTACTTTTTTATACTTCTGAGAATCTTAAAAGGCATTACACATAGGGACGAATCGAGGATATGTATTTGACAGATTGCAATGAAATTTAGTATTTAGGGGTTTTCTTCATCACTGATATTTAATATTATATTACATTTTCAAAATCCAATATGACGGACGACTTTTTACACGGTCTTAGTCGTCAATGATTTCGAAATTGATATCAAATTTTCAAAATTCAAAATCCAGTTTAGCGGACGACTTCTTTAAAACTTTATAGATTAGAAGCATTCGCGTATTGATAGTTTTTAATAGCTATCAAAACCTGTCAGGCTTTGCTGTTCTCGCACACAAAAAGCAGCAAAGTAGTGTAAATTTAGAGGTAAAACTGGCATTTCATTTTGATGAGAAGCTGCTAGTTTCTGCTGGAAGATTTTTTGCCAGCAGTAAAAACAGCTGATCAAAGTCAGCTGATTGCAAAATATGAAAATAAAGAAACTTATTTTGATGATTTTTAATTTAAATACTTATGTTTGCTAAGCAAATTGCTTTAGGCAAATTTTTAATGTATGTATGTATATGCTTCCAGTTTTATGCTTTGTAAGTAAACAAAATTTCTGCTGAAAAAATACGCGAATACGCCTATTGCTATAAAACTTGGTATCCAGGGGTTTCCGTCGTCACTGATTTCGAAATCGATATAAAATTTTCAAAATTCAAAATGGCGATTCAATATGGCGGACGACTTTTTAAAAAAAATTTAGTTTGTAACGAAACTTGGTATCCAGGAATTTTCGAGGTGACTGATAACAAATATGATAAATAGCTGCATTATTTTGCAACCGAGCTACAAAAGAACACTCGCTTAAATGACGAAATACACGCAAAGCAACAGCACAAACTCGGCTGAAGGGTAGTGTTGTTAAGTGAAAAAACTGCTATATTGTGAATTGTTAATGGGAAAGTGTAGAGGGAAATTTTTGTTTCCTTATATACGTGACATATATTTTAAATAAGTATATACATATATAACGCAAATACCTCGCATAATTACTCATTTAAATTGGTTTTTGTATCTAAATCCCGTTGAGCTAATCACATGTTTCTTGCCAGCTAACAACAGGGTAGCTTAAGTAGCCAGACGGAAATTTTACCCGAGTTGAGCGTTCTTTTGTCGCTCCCTTACAAAAGAATGCAGCTATTAAATTTTTTTAATTCAAAATGGCTGATTCAGTATGATGGACGACTTTTTTTCGTCGTCACTGATTTCGAAATCGGCATTAAATTTTCAAATTTCAAAATTCGGTGTACTTTGCGAAACTCTTTTTTCTTGTAACTAAAGCTAATATGCAAGTTTCAACACCTTTTAAGTAAAAAATGGTATTTTGTTAAACATTAAAGTACTTACCTGAGACCGTCTTATCCGTCTTGACCCAACTGTTATTTATTAATAAGAATAAAATGGCGTGTGAAACTATTTTATCACCACTTAAAATTAAAATTATAATTTATTTCGACGCACGAAAGCAAAACCAACTTTGCGCTTGTGCGAAGGGTAGTGCATTGCGTTAAAAGTCGAAACACCTATCCCTGCAAAAATTTGAGGACCAGGTGGTCCACTGGGTCGTAGTTTTAAAGTATGTGCAAAAGGACCAGGTTGCATACTAGTAACTTGTTATGCTTACCTGGACCACTTCAAACGCAAAAACTGATATATGTGTTGAGAACCACCTCTTCGTGCCCCATCGGCAACATGATTCGGCTGCCGAATGTGCCATGGTCCAAAAGGAGTAGTTATCTAGGTGGTCCCTTGTTATGCAGCGGTGGACCAGAAGTGGCCCCATGTTATGCAGCGTTGGACCAGAGGTGGTCAGGTCCAATGACATCGCAATGTTAAGGTAACCATATTTTCTCCATATATTTGGACCATTTTGGTTACTAGTGTTGGTTACAAGGTAGCATGGTCCCGTACTAGTATTTAACCTAGTCCCACTTTTTGCAGGGATGTTACATTCTGGACTGGCATGGTATTTGTGTACGTGTTGACTCGCCTTCGACTACACACAGTTGAATCATTCAGAGTCATGACGGGAGTCATGTCGGTGTAACTAACACATATTTATTTTCACAAATACATCCAACCGACTCACGAGTCAGACGCACTGTGTATGCCGCCTATTAAAGGTATATTTGATAAGGTTTAAAGAATTTTCTTTTTCTTTTTTTTGTCATCGTCATTAGTCAGTTTGTAACTCCATAACTCGAAAAAAATTTCTCCACCATATTGGATTCGCCATTTTGAATTTTAAAAATATAATATAAATTTCGTAATTGGTAACCCCGAAAATAACTCGATACCAAGTGTCTTAACAATCTATAATTTTTTGAATTCGAAAATTTAATATCATATTCGTAATCATTGACCCCGAAATCGACTGGATACCAAGTTTCATAACACTCTATAATTAAAAAAAGTCTCCATATAAAATCTGCCATTTTGAATTTTGCAAATTTAATATCATATTCTTATTCAGTAAATAAAAAATTTGTTGGGTTGGGCCCAAGGCATATTCAACAAGGTAGAAGTGACAATTCAGTCGAGCTCTCTCATACCTGACTGTAAAGTCAAAAAATTTAAACAAGGAAATTAACCCTTTGTTATGCATTTACCATATTTGATAGAACTCAACATCTTTGAAATTAAAGTTTTTGTAAATATGAAAATCTTTAAAATCTCATTAGAATCAGCTTCATTTTATTTATTGAATTTTCTGTTTAATGGAAATGTGGAAATGCATACTTACACAGAATTATTCACTAAATGAAACACACTCATTTATAAAATCGTTTTGACAATTTTCTTGCCTTTACTATCCCAATGTGTTTGAGCATTTATTTTTAATTCTAAAGTATATTAGACATTAAAACAAGTTTGATTCTTCTAAATTTACATCAGAACTTAACTTCAATAATTTAGCTATTAAATTTTTGCTATTCGAAATTTCCTTTCCATTAAATTTATTAAAAATTACCTTCAGTTTCTTTATGTCAACAAGGAATACTGGTTTAGGTTTTATCAGACCACTATTTGAAATTTGGCCTATCCATGTACAGATGTATATAAAAGGGAGATTTTCTTTTCATATTCGGTATGATAAATCCTGCACCTGGGACCAAACGCGTCCACTTAGAAATATTCGGCTGCGATAGACAACAAATAAAGTCACGACCACACGTGAAGAGTCTCCTAATGAAACATCGCAGCAATTTGCCCACCGTTGTCGCTTCACTTGACAATTCGAAGGTTTAAAATAACGCACAAGTTTGTTGTACAGGCTCTTGGCAAACACAACGCACCGCTCGCAATTCCTTTTCATTTTATTATGTATTTAAAATCAGTCGCACAGCTCACAATTGAAAATTTGTATTAAAAAAAAAAATTTTAATAGTATAGTCGCAGTTCAAAAGAGAGAAATGTCGAAATCACTTCTACCTTGTTATGCCTTGGTTGGGCCTTTGTGAATTAAGGCATGATAAAAACATAACAAGGTAAAACCGTTCTCTCAATTCGTCGGCCATGATTTTTTTTTGAAGTTTGCCAACATTTTAAAATCATATAAAATTGAGAGTAAAAAAAAGGAATTGTTCAAAGTTGTTGTTGTTTTAGATTGAAAATGGAAATGTGTGTGTGAGTTTGTGTGTAAAATTTTAAAATTAAATTGCTTGCAAACGTCAAGAATTTGAAAAATTCCTGTATTTCTGATAACTTTTTTTATAACTCTTACTAAAATAAAAATTTCAAACATTTTCCAATAAAAAAGGCATTTTATGAAATGTGTATTATAACCATTCTACAAACAACTATGTTATTAACAAACATCGTAAAATAAAGTACTTATATGACGCCTCACCATGCATGCTGGCCAAGCTGTTATTAACCGACTTCCAAAAAAGGAGGAGGTTATCAGTTCGTCGGAATAT
>NW_023458556.1:67641513-67657269 GCF_013731165.1 Rhagoletis pomonella
TTTTTTTTTGCTAAAAATTACTTGTTTGTTAATTAGAATAAAATGACAACCGAAATTATTTGATCACCACTTAAAAAAAAAAACTAATTGGTTCGACGAACGAGAGAAAAGCCAACTTTGCGCTTGTGCTAAAGCTACTGCGTTGCCTTAAAAGTCAAAATTTCTATGTTACATTGTGGACTGGTTTATAAAGAGTATTTTAAAGTTATGTGTGATAAGGTTTAAAGAATTTTGTTTTTCTATTTTTGTCGCCGTAATTAATCACTGTGTCCTTATGTGCCTAGGTTTGAAAATCAGTGAAATCGGCCCATAACCACACCAACCCTTCTAAAATGGAGAAAAATTTTTTATTGGAAAACGGAAAAACATCAACTAACAAGTCGCGGATACTCTATCTTTTAGTCGTATCATTCCATTTTGCCCGTTCCGGTTTTATTATCTCTTCTTCATTTGGTCCTTACAAACCACGGGCCAGAGTTATAACACCATTTAAGGTCATGAAAGGTATAAAAAGATACATTTTTATATCGACCGAGGCCTTGCACTCTGAGTTTGAGACTATCGGCGTATAAGCTCACGAGAATAGACAGGACTCCGCTGATCCATTGTAACATTTTTATAAGCACTCGCCTGGGAACACCTATTTTAGTGGCGCATTATATTGTTATATGTACATACATATATGTACAGCTGTACTCGTTAGAAATGCGAAACGCCAAGCACTTTTAGTTAGTTTTAAAAATTCCTATTTTAAGCAAGCGCTGCATAACCTTATTAGGCATGGAGTGCGTCTTAAAACTAAGGAAAACACTTATAACAATTGCTGTCCTGCAAGGAGTAAAATCTCAACAACATATTTTAAAGTTAACTTTACTCTTACTAGGATTATGTGTTACCTTTGAAATATGTAACTTATTTAATTATATGCATATGCATGTATTTTCTTAAATTGCTAATTATTACAAAAATGTTTTCAATTTAAAGCTTATTTATTGTTTAACGTTAAAAGTAAAAATTTGCTATTGCATATCCTAATTTTTGGGCTATTTTTATTATACTTGATACGCTTCCTTAAGTTATTTTTGTCCTTTTTAAAATTAAGAAATATATATTTCACTAAGCATTATACCCAACTGTTAGTTACTAAAACTCTATGTATGTATGAAAATACTCTTTAAACAAAAAAGCCTCACATGCACAATTAATTACGTACTTTAATTTTATATTAAATCTATAAGTGAGAAGTGAAATTACTTAAAATTTCAATTATACGCTGTATATACATATGTACATACATTACATACATACCTAAAAGGAAATGAATAAAAAACTATCACTTTAAAATTATATCTTCTTTTTATTTCTTATTGGCACTGTAAGTCCCCTTTCAGACACGTCAAGTCTTGAAAGCAATTTTTATCGCATTCTCTTTTGTGTTTTCTCTTTGCTTCCACACGCGTCAAGTTTTATTGAATTCAAGTCCTCGGATCTTTAAATGGGAAGCAACGAAAAGATCAAAAGAGAACAAGAAACGAATTGGCGGCACGGAGGTATCTGTACTCTTCCCCTCTCGTCCCACCTCCTTCACCAACGAACGAGCAGACTTGAAAGCAAGACTTGACGTGTCTGAAAGGGGACTAACCGCCTATGCGAATCTGGCCGAACAAAGCACGCTATTCGTTTCTCTTCTTTGCTAACTGACGCCGATTGGAAATACAATGTGAAGCCAAGTCCTTCTCCGCCTCGTCTTACCATCGCAGGCCTTCCTATTTCTCTATTACCAGCATCGATATCCTATCGCCGCGCTATGTATGTACATACATATGTATAGCATTTTCAGTTTAAATGAAACCATTTTCAAATTAAATTAAACCATTTTCAGGTTAAGCGAAACAACTCAATAAACATTGGGCTTGGTTAACAATTCGAAAATGATTGGAAAACCAATATATTTTCGAGTGTCATCTTCGATATCTAATGTGGAATAGATTTGTATTCGATTCGAGAAGAAGGCCATTCTGCAGCAAAACGGAACCTTCGTTATCCAATGTATTTTTCCTTCGTTATGAATTCGAAATCCAGCCCATTATCGAATTTAAATTTTAACCAGAGAGAGTGATTTTCTTTTATTACCCTTCGATAATGAGCTGGATTTCACTTCCTCTCTTGTTACTAAGGTTTTAATTTTTTTTTTTGAACCCATCTTGAATGTAATTCCAATACACTATGAACGTTGGAAAACTAAGGTTGGTTATGAGTTCGTTCTCAGTTCGATATGCATATTGGATATCGAGGGTCATTTTCGAACGTTCGCCAAAATGTCTATAGGGCATTTTCAAATTAAATAAAACCTTTTTCAGGAAAAGCGAAACTTTACCCAAATTAAATGAAACCTTTTTCAGATTCAATCAAACTTTATTCAAGGCAAATGAAACTTTTTTCAAATTTAGTGAAACATTCTTAAAAGGAAGTTTCATTTAATTTGAAAAAAGTTTAATTTAAACTGAAAATGCTATATATATACATTAGGGCGGGTCAATTTGTATGGATCGATCTTTTTCGACATTGTTCCTAGCATATTCGGATTCTTCATAAAATTCTAAGAAAAAAATTCCTCCAGACCATAGCTCTAAAGTCAATTTCGAGCCTCCACATTTTTAAAAGAAGATATCTTATATATAAAATTGGATTGCTGTCCGTTAGCCTCGCTAAGACTTGAAAACAGCTTGACCGATTTGAATATTTTTATTTTTTTGGTTTGTTGCCACCTGTTTAAAAATCCCAATATAAGTAAATTAATTACATAAATTAGATATTGCAGTATGGGTGTCAAAAGAAAGAGGTTATGAAGGCTTATGTTTCAAAATTTAGTTAAATAAAATTGATAAGATAAATTAAATATTGCAATATGGGTATCAAATTAAGAGGGTTTAAGAAGGCTTACTACTGAAAATATTTTTGAGTCGAGTTGCCACCAATTTCGAAAATTTAATTCAATTAAGTTAATAAGATAAAGTATGTATTATAATATAGGTGTCGAGCGAAAAGTATTTGAAAAATTATTGATTAAGAAATATTCTCTATAGGCCTGCCACCTACCTGAGCGGTAAAAACTAAAAGCCATACTCGCAAACATTGTTCAAAACTTTTGAAGCTCGCATCAATGTGGAATACTGTAACTCCGTCAAGATAGTGTTTATTGATGGCAAACAAAGTACTATCATGTTTGGCCATGATATCACCCCATCGAACAATGCACTCAGCCTCGATATAAAAAGAGAACAAAAGCCGAAGTATTAGCCGAAGTAGTTCATACAAATGTTCCACAATTGAACTAACAAAAAAATATGGCCTACGACTCTTTTATAGAAGCTGTGGACACTGGAGTAAAATTTAAACAAAAAAACAAAACCGACTTCAATTCTCATATACAAATTTAAAAGTACCGTTATTTTCTTCATGGCCCAATTATCGGGTCTACACTCAATTAGTAGGAGACTACCCCTGAGGAACCACCTTTTCTTTCAAAAAGAATTATAGAAAACGGATAACGTAGTCCAAAGTTACGCGGTAACATACATAAAAACATATTCCGACGAATTGATAAAATATGCAGATTAATATTTAATAAAGTGTTACGGATATATTTTTTTTAATACAAACCTGTGCTTGGGAGCTTATTGATACGAACAATTAATTTCTGATATCTATTTTTTATTTAAAGAACCGCAAGATTGCACTACAAAGCAAATTACATATTTTTTACTATTGTAACGGGAGAAGTTACTGTATGTATTTTTTTATATGTACAGTGTCGAACAAAAGTTTTGGCACAGTAAATTTTCGCATTACATATATGCAAAATTTTTAATTTATTTCCGATAATTTTTTATAAAAACATAGTTCATACTACACTAAAACACATAAAAATCAAATGTGTAAACTTTGTGAAAAACTCAGGAAAATTCAATAAATCTGCATACTAATTTGCAATTTTATATTCAGATTTTCAAGCAACTTCAAACCTGCACTTTGATAAACTAAAATTGAATGGATTATTAAACTGCATACTTGGAATTTTTCTAAAAAATGCTTTGCCTATATTGCGTAAAATTTACTGTGCCAATACTTTTGTTCGTTACTGTAAGTTTAAGGGTTTATTTACCCTTAACTTTAAAAAACGAAAAAAAAATTTACAATATTTTAAAATTATTTTTCGAATCATAAATTTTTTTATGATTAACAATGTATTTATATTTTTTTTTTTGGTTTTAGATCCTTTTTGCTTTCAACGCGAGGTATCTTTTTTCTAGTTTCTATTGTCATAGCCATAACTCACTCTCTATTTTTATCAATCAATCAATCAATGAATCAATTTTATAATTTTTTTCGGCATTTTTCCTAATTACAAGTAGAGCTTTATTTAACTTTTATAACACCAAATGATTATCAAGCTTGAGATTTTATGTTATCCGGGCAGGCTTATTAATTTAGCCAGAGAATATGTTTTCTTTATAAAGTTTACCCAGTTACCAATTTTAAACTGCTACCTGTACTGTATCAGCGGTTAAAACTTGTTAAATTTTTATTTAAAATTTTCGGTAAGGAATAAGCGAGTGGATGAAAAATATAATAACCGTAAGAACGGCCAATATATATGTATATGAAAGAATACACACATGCGACGACTCTAGCCATTGTGTGTCATTCCTTTAAATTATAGTTATTTTTTTCTTATTGTATTAAAAAAATAACGGTCGTAGCACTTTAGTAAATATTAATCCGTATATTAGCTGAGTATATATTAAAGACTAGAAGATGACCCGGTGAACTTCATATCATCTATAATTTATTTGAATTTAACTTTGATCAATTATAACAAATCTTCAAAATCCAATACAATGAGATCACTAATACTGCCTGCTGTTATAGCTGATAAAAGATTCCACACCTATAAGATGTGCCACGCCCCTTTTTACAAACTCATTTATATACATATATCTTTCCATAAGCACCTAACATAGGTATCTGTGCATTTCAAATTTCGAGTTCATGTGACTATAATTCCGAAGTTAGAGCTGATTAAAAATTTTCACTATGGGAGGTATCCCTCATCCCCTCCCCCCCCTTGGCGAGTTTCAATTTTTTTACCCTATTATAGGTCCAGGAGTCGTGGCAATACTTTGGCAAAATTTTATTCGATTCTATACATCCGTTCCTGGTACATACATACATACATACTTCCACAAATATATAGTAGATTTGCTTTGAAGCGCCATCTTGCGGCTCTTTAAATAAAAAATAGATATCAGAAATGAATTTTTCATATCACAAAACTCCCGAGCACAATTCTTTATTACAAAAAAAAACATTCCTAACATTTTAGTAAATATTAATCTGATTATGGACTTAGTATTAATTAAAAATAATTTCTTTTAAAATTGCGCAGGCTCGAAATTGATTTTAGAGCTATGGTCTAAAGGGCTTTTTTTCTTAGAATTTTATGTAGAATCCGAATCTGCTAGGAACGATGTCGAAAAAAAAATTGACCCGCCCTAATATACATATATCATTGTAAAGCTCATATAGCTGGTTGTGATTTTTTTACTTCGTGAGAGGCTTTCGCCTATTAGGTCCAAAGTAGCACTTGATCATCCGTTGGGTTTTAGAGCTGGCATTATTAATGGTATTATCGTCTACTTTTTCGAAATTATAAGTGTCTTTTAAGTGTCGAGACGCGTAAGCTGCCTGTTTTTCTGATGACGGGAGATACTTTGTTTTGAACTCATTCAGCAATAACTCACGCGCTCCGCTTCTCTCTCATAATCTTTGTTTTTACCGATGCTCTCGGCATAAGCCATCAATTGCACGCTTTTGTAAAAATTTTACTCGAGCGCCCTATCCAAGTATCATTCCATCTCCCGCTTCATAGATTCTCGCGATTCTATGAAGCCTGACTGGGTTGGGGACCAGTGTTGCCGCGCCGTCTCAAGAAAATTTATCACCGACCAAGCAAAAAATTTATCGAAATGTATCCAATTTTCTGTTTTTACGTATCCATCTCATAACTTGTAAGAGAACAAAACCTTTTCAAGAAATATATATATATATATATATAATTTTATTTTCCAAAAAAATCAAACCTTTATAATTTCAGTTTGTAAGTAAAATTTTTTGTGCATAAGTTTTTTGCAAAGTATAATAGTAATTAGTATGTTACATTTGTACCTGTACACTCTAAACAGTGCATGTATGTAAAAGTAAACAGGCAGTGTTTAATTTTATTACACGGTGGAAACTTTGCACACATTAAAAGGGGAAACTGGTTACCTCTCTTAATATACGCAAATTTGAACAAAAAATTTTTAGAGTGTATTTAAAGTCGTATCAGTAAAATTCATACAAATTGTCTTTTTTTAAAAGACACTGAGATCTTTTTATTCTTTTTAACCGACTTCACAAAAAGGAGAAGGTTCTAAATTCGTCGGAAATTTCTTTTTATGCATGTTACTGCATATCTTTGGACCACATTAACCGATTTCGATAACTTTATTTTTTTCAACCTCATAGGTGGTCCATACTAGTTTTGTTTAAATCCGATCAATGTATCATGAAGAAATTAACGATAATCTTAAATTTTTATATACGAATTGAAGTCGGTTTTTTTTTGCTTAAAAATTACTTGTTAAATAAAGAAATGAAAATTGTGATATGAAAGAGATCACTATATTTATACTTTTTATATATTAAGTTCTTGCTTAAAGCACCCTTTTTAGCTAATTAAAACAATTGCGCTTATACCTATTTACATTTAGAAAACCTAATGTTTTCTACCATCTTTAATGGAAATCGGATCCAAACGGCATCCCTGTTGGGGACCTGTCCGCGGCGGTTTACTGTCGTACCTTTTCGCTGACGGTTTACTGTCGTACCGTTTCGGTGTCTCTCCCGACTGCGGTGGTCTCTTGCCCACCGCTTTCCCTGACGCACTCTCGTGGAAGATACGAAAGCAGAGAGTTCCTCATCCATACGCGCATGCATGCATACATGCATGCATGGTAAATATTGAAATTTAAATTAAATTTAAAATTATATTCAGGAAATTTCGTAATATGCTTTTGTTTCGAATTTCGTCCTTCTAACTTTATCAGCTTAAAAAAATACATATTCGTCTTTGTGAACCCAAAAAATTTTAATTTTCTTAATTCTAAGGAAATTTCCTCTTTCATTTGGTACCTACATATATGTTTATTCTACTTTGCATTGAATTTTTTAAATATAATAATAATAATAATAGATTGGCGCTTACACATATGTTAGTGTTTGGCCGAGCTTCTCCTCCGACTTGTGGGCTGCGCCTTGATGTTGTCACACAAAGAGGAGGGGCCTACAGTTTTACGCCGACTCCGAACGGCGATTGTATTTTTATGAGAAACTGTTTTTCATGGCAGAAATACACTCGGAGGTTTGCCATTGCCTGCCGAGGGACGACCGCTGTTAAGAAAAAACCGTTTTCTATATTTTTTTTCGATGTTCCTTTGACCAGGGCTTGAACGCAGGTGCTGATGAGTGAAAGCGCGCACTGCTTACCACTACACCACAGCGGCCGATCAATTTTTTAAATAATTTTTGAAATTAATCACATCATTGAAATTACAAAGTCCTTTAAAATAAATCCGTCTAACTTTATCTGCTTCAAAATTACCTAGTCGTCCTTGTGAATCCAAAAAATTTGTATGTTTTAAATTCTAAAGAAATTTCCTCTTTTATTTGGTACCCATATTTTTATTCTACATTGCAATGAATTTTTTAAATAACTTTCGAAAGCTATCATATCTTTGAAATTACAAAGTCCTTTGAAATATATCCTGATGTCAGAGAAAAAAAATAAAAATGCCACTTTAAATAAAAAAGTGGGTTTTTGAGAGGGAATTTTTTCAAATCGTTACTGAGGATCACCTTAAGTAAGCACTAAATGACTCTGAGTGCGGCTGTCAGAGTCAGTTAATGATTCGTTAACGTCATTTAATGAACATTAAAGTCAAGTAAAGAAAAGCCATTATAGGCGGCATACACGGTGCGTCTGACTCGCGAGCCATTTGTGTACGTGTTGACTCGCCTTCGACTACACACAGCTGAATCATTCAGAGTCATTCCAGGAGTCATGTCGGTGTAACTAACACATAATTTATTTTCACAAATACACCCAAACCGACTCGCGACCCTGCAGGAAATATGTCCAACTATAAGCTAACTTTATGTTGATTAGGAAGGAGCTAAAAGACACTTATTATCTGTATATTTTCTTTTACGAAAGCTAACTATATTTCTATGGCGATGGCCGCGAAATAGTCAAGGGTGGTTTACCTCTGCATTAGATGTACTTTTGGACATAAAATATCAATTGAAAAAACAAAATATTTTTTTATTTTTTTTAATTTTTTTATTTACTTTATTACATTTCATAGTTGTTTCCATATTATGCTGTAGGTGGTCCCATATTCGAACTCCCTCGGGCATAACTTCAAAATGATAATATGAAATTTCGATCTCCCTTTTATTTGTACTCAATTCGAAAAAGTATTTTCAAAGTGCCGGATATTTAAATAGAAACGCGTTTAAAGATAACAATCTCGAGCTTTACTCTTGCATTACTTGCCCACTTGTTTCAAGTTAGCTTTTTGTAGCTAACCACACGTTATATATTTTAAAGAAATCCCGCAAAGAAGCTAACTACAAGTAGGTTATTTTTTATCAATTGGTAATTTTTTTCTGCAGGGGAGTCAGACGCACTGTGTATGCCGCCTATTTCTTAACTTTTTGACGAATGATTGAGAGACTTTTTGTTTGTTTCCAAAAAATTTAAATTTCGATAACGTTGCCGTAAGAGTGGCAATGGCCCAGTGAGCAGAGCAGTTTTGTGCCATTCGAGAGATCCGAGTTCGATCCTCGGCAACGGATTTTTTTTTTTCTTTTTTATTAAATTTGTTCTTTTCATTTCCGGCAGGATATCACCCTGACATACATAGGTGCGCTTCTCAGAGGGGAAAACCGTATGGTGGTAGGTGACTTTAAATCGCACCACGATCTTTGGCACTCAAGCCTGTCAAACGATCGTAGGGGAACTGACTTGGCTGAGCAGATAGACGATTCGACATTCAGCACAATAAACGACGATGCACCCACCAGGATTATGGGCAGCTGCTGCAGCTCGCCAGACATAACAATAGTCAGCGCTGGTCTGATAAACAGTATATCATGGCGACGTATGCTGACTTTGGCATCAGACCATCTGCCCATAGTCATCTCGATCGATAAACCAACCGACTTTGCTTCCGGGGAACAAGGGACCTATATCAACTTTTCTAAAGCTGATTGGAAAGGCTTCGCGGAATTTACTGAAAACACCTTCGCTGCTCTCCCCACACCAACCGACGTCCACCTTGGTGAACGTAAGTTCCGTAGGGCCGTCACCGCTGCTGCAGCTGACTTCGTACCGGCAGGATGTATTACGGACCGACGTCCAAATTTCCCTGCCAAAGCGGCTGTTCTAGCCGATGAGCGTGACAGCCTTCGTCAGGCCGATCCCGGAGATCCCCGTATCAGGGATCTCAACGCGTAGATTCGGCAACTAGTGAACGTACATAAGCGGAAGAAGTGGGAAGAGCATCTGAAGACCTGTAACTTCACCTCCGTTGTGAGTAAGCTTTGGTCAACCGTGAGGTCACTGTCCAATCTTTCGGTGACCATGCTTCGTCGGACCCGGAGTAATGCGCGAGCTATTTTAGCTGGCAGCTTATTCTGCATCCTCCGGTGAACAAAGCCAAGCGTCGAGTGACCAGAAGGCTGCACAAAATGCCAACTTGTGCCCCCCTTTCTTCCAATTGCGGTGAAGTTCAGGTGACCATCGGGAAGGCGAAAGCCTCCAAATTTATGGGTCCCGTCGGAATATGCATGCTGATGCTGAAAAATATGGGTCCTGCGGGAGTAACGCACCTAACGGAGGTCCTCAATTTATCTATGGCCACTCTCATCATCCCAGACATCTGGAAGGTGGGGATAGTGGTCCCACTGCTCAAACCGGGGAAATCCGCCAACAAAGGAGATTCGTATCGGCCGCTTACACTCCTTTCCCCGGTAGCGAAGACACTTGAGGCCTTACTGCTCCCGTATTTCACAACCCACCTGACCCCAGCGAAGCATCAGCATGGTTTCCGTAAAGTGCACTGTACAACAACAGCACTTAACGCCATAAACACTTAGAGAACGATTCTAGTAGCGTTGGACTTGTCAAAGGCGTTTAACACTGTCAGCCATTCCACGCTACTAGAAGATATAGAGGCTTCCTCTCTCCCTCAGAGGCTCAAACGGTGGTCGGCAAATTATCTGAGCGGTCGACGCTCGTCGGTAATGTTTAGAGACAAATCTAGTAAACTCAGGAAAATAAAATAGGGTGGTGTCGTTTCCCCGCTACTGTTCAATTCTTATACTTCAAAACTCCCTCAATCACCAGAGGGAGTCTCGATTGTCTCTTACGCCGACGATTGCTCGATCATGGCGACTGGGAATGAAATTGATGACTTGTGTTCGAAAGTAAAGGGGTATCTCCCCGAGCTTTCTCGCTTCTTCACTGCAAAGTGTCTAGCCCTCTCCCCTACGAAATCACCTGGACGAAGGAGGTCAGGCTACCGCTGGGAATTCACGTCGATGATACACCAATTCCGACGGTGAATAACCCCAAAATACTCGGAGTAACATTCGACAGCCTGCTCTCCTTCTCTGCGCACGCAACCGCTATTGTCAATAAAGTACAGAGCCGAAACAAGGTCCTCAAGTCGCTAGCCGGCAGTACTTGGGACAAAGACAAAAAAACGTTGCTGGCAACATACAAGGCAATAGGCAGGCCGGTTTTAAACTACGCAGCACCAGTGTGGTCGCCGGGGACTAGTAGGACGCAGTGGATGAAGCTACAGACAACACAGAACACCGCACTCAGGACAACGACTGGATGCCTCCTGATGTCGCCAGAACAAGGAGAATAACATAATGTCAGACAGCTGCTTGCAGAGGAGCCCTCGCCTAGGCACGTCAGGAGGCATCTATACGAACTGACGGACGAAGTCCAGAGGTTCATTAAGCAGCCTCTGGACCCGTCAGCATGCCGATTGGCCCTGAACGGCATTCACAGGGAGTCAGTCTCGAGTTATGTAGACTCTAGACATGTGAATGCCGTTCTAGGCACACAACCACCAGACATTGACGAGACGGAGCTTCATCTGCCTCGGGAGACCCGCACCACAATAGCGCAACTGCGCTCTGGCTATTTCAGCAGGCTTAACTCATACCTGAGCAGAATTAATGAGGATGTGCCCAACCAATGCCCGGCATGTGGAGAGTCGCCACATGAATCTCAGCACCTCTTCACATGCCCTGAGAACCCCACCCAGCTGACGCCCCTGTCCTTATGGACAGATCCTGTGGAAGTCCACACTTCCGACCCGAGCGGGGCTTGGTAACCGCTACAACAACAACAGTATAGAAACCATGGACGCATCTATGCCAGCTTCTGGTTGAATTGTTGAGCCACAAGCTATAACTCCTCCTATGCCTGAAGAACTGGTTCTCAATCCAGTTAATGCAGTAACAGCCATTGAAAACATGCATTTGGTTAGGTCCACACCACCCGGTTGCGCTTGCTTCTGCCTTTGGCCGCGCTTAGAGATTATAAGCCTTTCTAATGAGAATTCTCTTTTCTGTGTTGCCGGAGAAGAGGGTGGAACCCCTCTTCTACTGTGAAAGGTATACATCGGCGTAGGCAGAATGAAATTTAGGGGGGCTGGACCCTATTAAGCTGGCATTTCAGGGTACTATTTTATATATATATATATAAGGAAAATTTTAAAGTTAGGAGAGGGGGGGGCTCGAGCACCCCCTGTCCCTACCTGGCTACGCCCATGGTCACACTCAATTCGCGCATAACTATCCTATGGATCCCAGCACACGTTGGTATAGTTGGCAATGAACTAGCGGACGAAGCAGCCAAGGAAGCAATATTTCTTGCAAACACACATCGACTTACATCTTTTATTTCGCCGCCGACACAGAATTGTTTTCGTACAAAATTACGCAAAAAACCTTACTCGTTCGTTTTTAGGCATGCCGTTGTTACGAATTTCGAAAGTTCGAAAATACGATTCGGATTGCAGCATACCATTTCTACGATTCGTAGCAAAACCCGAATACGAAAGAGTTACAGAATAGGGGTGGTAGTAATATATGCTATTGAGGTGCTAACGTTAGTTGGGTCCATATTCATGGGTAATTTTCATGTATAGTTGAATTCATGATATTGGCGCGTATTCATAGTCCAGCAACTAAGTCGAAACTAACAAAGTTGCAACTTAAATTTAAGTACCAACTTAAAATTTACCTCTATTCATAGTCGCATCTCAGACTTCTACTAAGTAGTTTCGACTTAGTTTACGATATAGCAAAACGAGTGTGAAAATGTATCGATTTTTCTTTACGATATTTTGGAAAGATTACATTTTTATTAAATAACTAGCTTATACCCGCGGGTTTCACCCCGCGCTTTTATGCAAATATGAAAAATAATTTAATAATATTAGATTTTATTTCTGTGCCCATTTCGTTATAGCTCGTTATTTTTTAAGCGAGTTAAGGTATTTAGGCCGTTTAAAACTTCTTCTTATTTGGCGCTGTAACCGCCTAAGCGATTTTGGCCGGTATTTAGGCCGTTTAAAACTATGAAATTATAAAATCTCGTCTGCGCGCTAGGCATACGAAAGATATCAATCCCTCTAAGTTTACCTTAAAATGGTTCCAGGTATACGACGCGTAAACATGTAACCTTCTTGGAAGTGCCACGGCGGGTTCTAATATTTCCAACTCAAATTTAGTAACCTGGCCTTGATAAAATACCACTTCTCATTACTGTAGCAAATGCCTCAAGAGAGCTTTAGATTATAAGGCCGAACCCGGCTCTCCCTTTTCCATTAAATGAAATTTTTTCTATCAGTACGGCACTTATAAAATAAACCTCCATAACAAATTTAAAATACTTCCAAAGATTTTCTATCCTTCCAGAGATATGTATTAAGAAAGTTTTAGTATGTATGGGAGGCGACATGCCTCCTTTTTTAATAACTCACATTTTTTCCATGAGCAATTGAAACATTTTGTATACACAACTCCATACCAAGTTCCAGTATTCTTCCACAAACACTTCCAGGGATATGTGGCAAGAAAAAGTCAATTTGCACAGAAAGTGCCACGCCCCTTTTTCTTATAACCCTAATCTTCTTTCATGAATTTAGAATTGATTTTACATACCCCAGTACCAAGTGCAGTACTCTACCATGAACACCTCTAGGGATATGCAGTATAAAAGTAAATTTGTACGGGAGGTACCATGCCCCCTTTTCGAATAACGCAAATTTTTCTCCATGAGTATGGAATTAATTTTGTATACACATCTCGGTGCCAAGCTCCCGTCCTCTGCAATAAACACCTCCAGAGATATGCGGCATAGAAAAAACAATATGCATGGGAGTTGCCACATCATCTTTTCCAATAACTCAAATTTTTCTCCATGAGTATGGTATAGCTTCACATACATACATACATATGTATTTCCATACCAACCTTGAGTATTTTACCCCAAACATTTGAAGGGATATGCAATATGAAACTTTCAGTCAGTATGGGAGGTGCTACGCCTCTTTTCCAAAAACCTCCATTTTTCTCCGTGAATATGAACATTGCACATGATTTCACACAGTGCTACGCCTCTTTTCCAAAAACCTCCATTTTTCTCCGTGAATATGAACATGATTTCACACAGTGTTGGAAAACTGTTAATCTGATTAACGATTAAAAATCAACGATTAAAATGTTAATCGCGTTTGACGATTAAAATTAATTAGTCGTTATCAACTGATTAATGATAACATTTTTTGAATCGTTAATCGCTGGCTGCGATTACGTTTAATTAATTTAAAACAATAATCGTTAATCCAATTAAAAATAAAATCTGATTAATTTGTCTAGTTTGTCCGAGATTGAAACCAAACACCAGTTATAATAATTATTTTGTGTTTTACGCTTATAAAAAGAACATAATATAAAAAATTAGAATTATTGTTATTAGTAATACATAAAGTGGGAACTTTTACAAACCTAGTTTGTAAAACGTTTGTTGGTATATATCTTAATGAAAATGCACACCAAATTGCTTAGATTGATGAGAAAACCTGATTTAGCCATACCGGATTAACTTTCTTTGTGTGCACAGGGAAATTCCAGCATAACTTAATTAATCACCAAACCTAGTCAAATTAAAATTAATCATGATTAACTGTAATCAGATTGAATTTAATCGAATTAACTAACTGATTAAAACATCAACCGATTAATGCCAACTTTGATTTCACATAGATATCGCTATACCAAGTTTCAGTTCTCTCCCACAAATACTTCCATAGATATGCATGTAATATGAAAATTCCAATTTGTATGGGAGGGGCCTTGAGTTATCGGACTTACTTTCAGTCTAAGACCATCCTTCCGAAATCCGTAGTAAGTGTACTAAAATTCGTTCTGATCGGAAAACCGGTTAAGGAAGTAGCCTGTTTTTCAATCCAGGTCATAAACCATCTTTGACCAAAATTTCATTTTCAAACCGGTGGCAATTCTTAAAAAAGTAGCCTATTTTCATGAACCAAAAATACAAGATCACGTAAGAACTCGACGTTATATTTGTAACTGGTTTTGAGAAAAAAGTTTTCGAAAGCGGGTTCGTCAGCTGAGCGTTTGTTTACATCACAAGCACCACTATTTTACACTTTTATTCAAGTAAAGAAGAGTTAATTCAACATGACAACACATTTTAAAGCATTTTGTTGTATCATTTTACCCAAATTGTGCGTTTAAAGTGGCTGACAATAATTTTGGCTAATTTTGGTTTTCGTTGTTTTCTTTGCTTTGTTTACATTTCGCTCGATTTCCAGTGAAACAAGATGGCGTAAAACTCGCTAAAAAAATCGACTTTTTTCACTCTCTTGTTCATACGTGATATTGTGTCTTTCGTTCATGGCCTATGGTAAACAATGCAAAGAAAACAACGAAAACCAAAATTATTGTCAGCTACTTTAAACGCACAATTTAGGTAAAATGATGCAACAAAATGCTTTAAAATGTGTTGTCATGTTGAATTAACTCTTCTTTACTTGAATAAAAGTGTAAAATAGTGGTGCTTGTGATGTAAACAAACGCTCAGCTGACGAACCCGCTTTCGCAAACTTTTTTCTCAAAACCAGTTACAAATACAACGTCGCGTTCTTACGTGATGTTGTATTTTTGGTTCATGCTATTTTCCAGTCTAGGTCGTAAGCTATCTGTGTGCAAACTTTCATGCAAATCAGTTCAGTCATTTACGCGTATTAATTTAATTATACTTTCTTAATACGTGATAACTCTTAAAATAGTAGCCTATTTTCCAACATAGGTCATAAGCTATCTCTGTGCGAAATGTAATGCAAATCTGTTCAGTCGTTTCCGCGTATTAATTTAATGAAACTTTTTTAACAGGTGGCAACTCTTAAGAAAAGTGGCCTATTTTCCACTGTAGATCATAAGCTATCTGTGTGCAAATTTTCATGCAAATCCATTCAGTCGTTCCCGCATATTAAATAAATTAAACTTTTTTAACAGCTGGAAACTCTAAAAAAAATAGCC
>NW_023458556.1:67657279-67662249 GCF_013731165.1 Rhagoletis pomonella
GTTCATGCTATTAACCCATGAACCAAAAATACAAGATCACGTAAGAAGGCGACGTTGTATTTGTAACTGGTTTTGAGAAAAAAGTTTGCGAAAGCGGGTTCGTCAGCTGAACGTTTGTTTACATCACAAGCACCACTATTTTACACTTTTATTCAAGTAAAGAATAGTTAATTCAACATGACAACACATTCTAAAGCATTTTGTTGCATCATTTTACCTAAATTGTGCGTTTAAAGTGGCTGACAATAATTTTGGCTAATTTTGGTTTTCGTTGTTTTCTTTGCTTTGTTTACTTTTCGCTCGTTTTCCAGTGAAACAAGATGGCGTAGAACCCGCTAAAAAATTCGACTTTTTTCACTCTCTCGTTTTACGTGATCTTGTGTCTTTCGTTCATGCTATTAACCAATCTGGCCCATAAGCTATCTGCGTACAAAATTTCATGCAAATCCGTTCAGTCGTTTCCGCGTGATGATTTCCCAAACATCCAAACATACAAACTTTCAAATTTATCATAGTAGCGTTCTTGTACGCGATAGTTCGTACCAGTTTGTACTAACTATCACGTTTTGGTGTTCTTGTACCCAAAAAACTTGTAAGAAAGGGGAAATTGAGAGCGCAAAGTGACATTTCTTTTTGAGGAGAAGTTGCTAGTTTTTATTGGATTTTACTGGATAAATTTTTGCTAGTAAGAAGCGAGAAAAACAGCTGATCGCATGTTGCTGGGTGGAATTGAAACTAATAAAAGAAATGTTTATGAGGTTTTTATAGTTGAAATTGACGAAATAAACCTATTTAAATATTATATACATTGGCCCGTAGTCATAGTCAAAATAAAGTCGACTTTAAAGTTAGTTGCAGCTTTTTTGACAGATATCCCATTGAAAATTATGTCAAAAAGCTGCAACTAACTTTAAAGTCGACTTTATTTTGACTATGACTACGGGCCATTGTTTTATTAGCAACTAGATGCGAATAAACAAGAAATTAATCAGCTGTTAGTAAAACTTGCAAATTATTACTGGTTTTATGTTCTTGTACTTTTGTGCTATGAGAGCGAATTCTCAGAAATTCAGTTACTGGAGAGTTACTGGCAAGTTACTGGATAATTTGTAAAAGAACACAACTAATATTAGTAAGATAAGATTATCAAAATCACCCTGTACCAACTTAATTTTTACATATTTCGTCTGTTTTCCCTTAATTTGATAAAATGCTTCTTCCTAGTTACGACTTAGTTGCAGCTGCAGCCGAAACTAAATTTTAAGTTGGTACTTAGCCAGAAAAGTCGAAATTAAGGCGACTATGAATAGCTTTAGGGCCGGTTGTTCAATGTCTGATTAGCACAAATCGGAGGTAGAAGCTCCGGTTAAGCACAACTACTGCTTTATCGATCACATGTTACATGCATGATGTCGAAATCGTCGATAGTGTAGTGGTAGTGATAACCAGACATTGAACAACCGGCCCTTAGTTGTGACTAAGGGCCGGTTACTCAATGTCTGGTTAACACTAATCTCCGTTTAAACATCATTATCGACGTGTTCGGCTCCATGCATATAACATGGAGTGGGTAACGTCGACAACGATGTTTTACCGGAGATTAGTGTTAACCAGACATTGAGTAACCGGCCCTTAGAATAGTTTCGACTTAGTTGAGTACTAAATATGATTATGAATATGCGCCATTGTGTTTATGCAGCCAATTTTAGCCCGAATTGCTGAAATGATTTCGTGAATTTGCCTACGCATAAACGTAGTAATAGCTAAACATTTTGTATTCTAAAATTGTTCCCTAAGTACTTTCGCTTTCGAAATTTTATAACAAAATTGCTAGAAAAGTACTTTCCATGTCTAACCGCACTTTACATTTCTTATTGACAGTTAACAATCAGCTGGCTCTATGTATCGCATCCAACTTCATTGTGTATATTGGCGCGCTTTTTGTTTTCATTCGCGCACGATTTGACATTTTTAGGCTGTCTTTGTGCAATTTTCTTGTGTTTAATTATTTTGATTTAATACATTTTAGTATTTTATAATCTTCGTTTAAAGTTTTAAGGAATGCAAAGTGCAGCAGTGAAGACGCCCGCTACCAATAAGCGGGATGGCGGTGCTGCAAAAAAATCCAGCGGTAAGAAGCTTGTGCAGGCACGGCTGCCGTTTAAAATAATTTCATCCGCTACTACGCCGTCTGCGGGGTGCTCTGCAGCTTCCAAGGAGACAGAAACGGTGGCAAAGGATGCTAGAAAACGCAGGTTGTCGTTTGATTATGAAGAAAAGTCTGAATCGGCACAAGATGAATCTGATGCGTTACGTGGTCGATCGGCTAGTAAAGAAAACTTAACCAGCGCAAAGAAAAAGAAAATAGATGAAGATAACGATGTTGTATTATTGGATGATGATGATATCTTGGAAGACGAAGATGAAAATAAGGCAAAAGAAAAGGGGGATGATCAAGAATTAATCATAAAAAAGCAGGACAAAAACTTGGCTGTAGCTTCACCGAATACCATTAAATCAAAGCCATCAAAAAAAAAGAACGCATCAAATTCGCCACATACACCCAAACCGAAAGAGATCAAAGGTAAAGAGACCGGTACTCCAAAAAGTATTAACGTGAAAAAGTCTAACACACCTGGAAGTGCGAAAAATAAATCTAGCGGGAGTAAAGCAAGTGGAAGCGCACCAAAAGTGCAAATAAAATTGCCACTTGGCAGTGGAAAGGCTAACAAGCGTAGGAAATCGAAGATGCCTGTAGAGTGCGTTGACGCAGAACTCGTTATATCCAGTGATGAAAATGAGTCCAATTCAGTAAAACGACCAAAAGTAGAAGGCAATTCTAAAGAGCTCGAACTCGTTGAAAAGGTAAGTGCACATAATAAGGCGACATCGGTATTTTATAATTATTGGCAATTAGGAGCTGGCTTTCAAATATAGCCGCCGTAACCAAGAGGTTGAAGCCTCGTTGTTGTTGTAGCGGCTACAACAACCCCGCTCAGATCGGTTAGTCCCTCAATCGTTGTCGCCAAGCTCAACTAGCGGAAGCGTGCACCCTCGATGGGGTCTGTCCATAGGGACAGGGGCCTTGTACGTTGCCAGCAACGTTTCTATGCCTTTGTCCCAGGTGCTGCCTGCTAGCGACTTGAGGACCTTGTTGGGGCTTTGTACTCTGTTGACAATTGCGTTTGTATGCGCCGAGAAGGAGAGCAGACTGTCGAAGGTTACTCCACGGATCTTCGGTTTGTTCACCGTCGGAATTGGTTCTTCATCGACGTGAATTCCCAGTTGTAGTCTGACCTACAAAGCATGTATTTTTACTGCGCGTTTGAGGTCTTCAAGTATGCATTTCGCACGTTTAATAATATACAGAATTATTTCAAAATTTAAATTTGTGAAGAAACGCAATCAAAGTTTGTTTAGTTCATACAAATAGACAAATGGAAAAACAACGGTTTGGGATTCAAAATCGATTGATTTGGATGAGGAAAGGTATTTGGTCGTGTACATGCGCTGCTAAATCGGCTATTTGTATGTTTTTGGCCCATAATAGTTGCGTTTAATGAGACCGAAGAAAGTGCAGAGCAGCTCAAGTTAGAGCGGCTACTCTATTCCGCTCTCAGAAAAACAATCGTACAAGTTAGACAAACTCAGATCAGGAATCTCATAAAACACCGTTCAGGCAAAACCTCAAAACGGTTGATTTATTGACAGTTCAATTCGGCAATTGTAAAGTGTGTGTGTGTGTTTGCCTGCTCTTAGTTACTCCACCAAAAAAGCTGGAGCAGAAAATCGTACTCTAAGTTGCTCTAATTCCACTTAGCGCAGGCTCATGAAACAAAAAGTAGAGTAAGTTAGAGCAAGAAAAATCGTCATGAAACAAAATTTTGTGTGATATCTTAAAGCTTAAACAGACGGCAGCGTTGGTCCGGATTAACTCGCACTTAATCTGGATCAACTGCAGTTAATTCCCAAGTTGATCCGGATCAACACTGCCGTCTATTTAAGATTTTAGCCTGGCGTAACCTAGATCAGCTCATTAAACACAACTAATATCATCGGTAAAGGTACGTGTGTCAAGTTAGCACTACACTTTTCGAAATTGGAAATGTTAACTATGGCATTAATTGTAGTGTTTTTGTTGTCAATTTGTAGTGGAAAGAAAAAATTTGTAGCTCTAATTTTTTTTTAAATATTGTATGTATAGCTAACTTGACACCATACACCTAGTCGATAAAATAGAGATATAATATGTTACTATGCCATTAATTGTAGTTTTTGAATTTAAAATTGGTTGTGAAAAGAAAAAAATTGTAGCTTTCGTTTTTCTGGAAAAAATTGAGTTGACCCTCTTTCGAACAAACTTTAGTATGTAGTGCTAACTTTACACCATGCACCATTGACGACAGAATTGAGATATTGAAAAGGTTACAACGGAATTAATTGTCTTTTTTGTAATAAATTTGTTGTGGAAAGAAAAAATTTGTAGCTTTCGTTTTTCTGGAAAAACTATGCCATTAATTGTAGCTTTTAACTTCAAAATTCGTTGTGAAAAGAAAAAAATTGTAGCTTTCGCTTTTCTGGAAAAAATTTAGTTGACCCTTTTTCGACCAAAAAAATGTAGTATGTAGTGCTAACTTGACAGCACGCACCATTGACGAAAGAATTAAGATATTGAAAAGGTTACAACGGAATTAATTGTAGCTTTTTTGTTGTCAATTTGTTGTGGACTTAAAAAATTTGTAGCTTTCGTTTTTTAAGAAAAAATGTTATGTAGTGCTAACCTGACACCATACACCTAGTCGATAGAATTACAAATTTTTTCTCGTATAACAAATTTACAATAAAACACTACTAACGATGTATTCCAATTAAGGCCCTTATTATGAGCCTCATTCGATTTTCGATCTTCGCTGGCTATCGAAAATCGAAGATCGAAAGTGAAATTCGTATTATGAGCTATGCAAGCGTGT
>NW_023458556.1:67662649-67688799 GCF_013731165.1 Rhagoletis pomonella
GGTATCAAACGAGATAAACAAGATGCATTATTGTAAAAATATTTTTGGAGGGTTGCCATCTTTTCAAAAAGATAAAATAAATTTAAATGACACGTCGAATAAAATATGAAATATACCAATGGGATTTTGATATGAAAAAAGAGGTGTAGGCAGTAGGATAATTGACTCGGTTTTTCCTAACTGGTTTCCACCGTTTTTTTTTTTTTGAAATCTATAGACGGTTTTTTTTTCGAAATCTTGATTTTTCGAATATTGCTTAAACCGGATTTTTTGATGGAAAAGGGGTAAAAGCTAGTATTTAATAGTTGTATAATTAAAGAGATAACTTGGTATTAACGAACGTAAATTAACATTTCAAAACTTTTACTATATTGAAAAAACTAACATATTTAAAAAAACCCAAAATGTAAGGGAACTACCGATATTCGAAATGACACATTTAGTATATGTTAAGAAACAAACACATAGATAATTTTAATTTTTTCAAAAATTTAACCTCGACCACTTATTCGAAAAAAAAGTTTTTTTCGGCGTAATTTTGCAGAACTTTCTTTTTCCTTCTTAGGAACTCTAGAACTTTTGAAAAGCTACTCCTACTCTGAACACTTAATTTTTATTTTTTTCAAACATTCAACTTTTTCTGCTTTTTTTTTGTCATTTTCGACGTATTGCAGCTTTTTCGACCTTTTTCATTTCGAAAGGATACGATTTCGACATTTTCCGTTTCGGCAAAACATTTCGAGATTTAAAAAAATTTGAAATTTCGACATTTTTATTTTCGACTTGTCTTACGGAACCCATTAATTTTATGTAGAAATCTCCAAAAACGTAAATTTTGAATTACATCTCAATATTATTAAACGTGCGATTTGTCCTATTATGTTTATTACACTTTGATTTATATGTAGTTATCGTGTCCGATCGCCCTTCACACAATATTTTTAGCTGAATATAGAAAGATCCTAGCTAATTTTTTCTCAAAATGTTGTTTTGTACGAAAGTCTATAGACTTTCGCATTTACATTAATAACTTGATTATGATTGTTAAGATTTGTAATATAGATAACTTTAATGTATTATTTGCTTTATTTTAATTCAGGCTGAAGGGGTAATCAATTTGGATTCGAATAAAGTGTGCACTACCACTGTCGAAGAAGTAAGCAATTCAGGATCGGAAGTGAATTCCAATGTTTTAGTACTAGAAATTGGCGGAATCGAAACTGATGTTCTTGACTCAGAATTAGACAGCAGATGTAGTTCTATTACGATTGCTTCAAAAAGGGGCGCATCAGATCATGTAGTTCAATCTCAAGATGGAGATAATGTTGCCAATAAACGTGAAGAATCTAATTCTTCGAAACCTGCGTCTGTACAATCTAGCAAAGACAAAGTCCAGAGCCATGATTCAAATAGTTCTACAGTAAAAAGTGATAAGGATGTAATTTCGGGTTCCGCAACTAAGATTGAACCTACGGCAACAGAAGGAAAACAATCAATAGAAAAGATCACATCGTCAACGGAAGATTTCCAGGCAAAAGTTACCGATAAAGAATCCGCAGATATCTCTGTTGTTATCGCGAGTTCTTCAGATTCTGAAAATTCGTCTACGGTCAATGAGGAATCAAAATCGTATGCTGAGGAAAGCGCTCATAAAGTTCGAGGCACCCCAAAAATAACTAAGGAAGATTCAAATACGGCGCTGAAGAAAAACCTAACACCTAAGCAAATTAAATTAATGGAACAGCGGCGCAAAGCGCGTGAAGAAAAAGAGCGCCGGTTGCAAGAAGAAAGAACGCAAAAACAGCGCGAGAAAGAAGCCAAAGAGTTGGCAAAAAAACGAGAACGAGAAGAACGTGAGGAGCAGCGACGCAAAGAACGGGAAGAAAGGGATGATCAAAAGCGCAAAGAACGCGAAGAACGTGACGAACAGAAACGTAAAGAGCGAGAGGACAAGGAAAGGAAGCGTCTGGCAGATCAGGAGGCCAAAAACGAAGAAAAGCGGAAGCGGAATGAAGCAAAGGAAGAAGAGTTACGTAAAAAAGAAGAGGAGCGTAAACGCAAGGAAGGCGCAGATTTGAAAGCCAAGAAGGAGGCGGAAGCTTTTCAAAAGTTCTTCAAAACAAAATGCATATCAAATGGAGATGGTGATGCAGGCCAGCAGCAGGCGTATCAGGATGATGGTTGTGATCCTGAAACACTCGCCTTTCGTCCATTTGAAGTGAAAGGTGATATGAAGTTGGCACCTGTACGTCGCAAACAATTATCCCCAGAGCGAAAGCAGCAACTAGACTCATGCGTTGATGCGTGCATGGACAGCTTGCCCAAAAGCCAAGATTTGTACCTAGCGGAATTGAAAAATGGCAAAGTAAACCCTGGTAGATGGAGACGCATATCAGTAGATACGAAAGCATCTGATGACGACATTCAAATCATAGGTTATTATACTTACTTAGTTATAAAGAACTCGCCAATTAATTATTACCTTTTCAGATGATGATCTTGATCGTGCAGGATTGGCAATTGTTGAGGAAACACACGCTCCCATTGAAACCTTTCGGGCCAAATTTTATAAATTCCATGAGAATCGTAGACCACCCTATTACGGTACTTGGAGGAAAAGAACGAGCGTTATAAAGCCAAGGCGCCCATTTGTACAAGATACGGTCAGTTTTGTTTGCGATTAAATTTTGTAGTTTGAATTATGCTAGGTAAAATTCATAAGAAATTTCACAGTTTGGATATTTTTATGTAGAAATATTTAGACGTAGAAAAAGTAATGCTTGATATTAGTACATTTAAAGAGACCGCTTCATTGTTTACTGGAACTGATAACAATAGCAACAACTTCTGAAACTAAACTATTTTTTCCTTGTATTTTTATTTAGAAACATTTTGACTATGAAGTCGACTCTGACCTTGAGTGGGAAGAAGAAGAGCCTGGCGAATCCTTAGATGGCAGTGATGACGAAAAGGAGAAAGAGTCGGAGGACGAAGACTATGAGGTTGATAATGAATGGTTTGTTCCACATGGCCATCTCAGCGAAGAAGAGTTGCAAAATGAAGATGAGGTTCTCGATGCAAATACACGTGAGGCACAAAAGGCTAAACTGCGAGTGCTGCAACAAGAGTTTGCACAAGAGATGAAAAAGAAAACGGAAAAAATCAAGCCACGCCTTATTGGCTGTATTTGGATAGATGAAAACGGCAATCAACCCGCGTTGTGTCCGAAAATTATCTGGGATACCTTAAACATCCGTGCAATGTTATGCGAACGTCCACCACTACTGGAAGATCCTGAAGTACCCGAAAAGAGTGAACTTGGTTCTCCAACATCCAACGGAAACGAGAAAACGGTTGAAAAGGTGAAACCCATCAAATTAACCGATCGAATGCTGAAGGACTTAGTGTGCCTAGTACACGGCAATCAACATTCCAAAAACTTCCTAATAAAAGAATTTATAGCGTTCTTGGAAGCCAATGAGGAATCTATAAAGAACGGAGAAGTTCGGGGACCCATCAAATCGATAGTACGAGAAAAAATTGACGATTTTGCAGAATGGACAATTACAGATTCGGTAAAGGTTTTACAAAATAATAAGAAGAAAAATAAAAAACGTTTGTGCTGGGTTGTATCTGCCGATGTATTAAAAAAGATGGATTTGGAAAATCTGGGTTTACGTAACACTTGGAAGTACACATTGCAACCAAGAGTCGGAACGGATGAAAGTACACGGGCTGAGATTGAAGTTGAAAAAGAAGCAACTGCAAAAGAAACGACAGAAGTAGTTGGTAATGAGGAAAAGGAAGGAGAGATCGAAGTAGAGTCCAAAACAAAAAAAGGAAAAAATAAATCGGCCGGCCATCCTAAAAAGGAGAAAAAGGTAAGAAGTAATCTTGAAATAACTCAGTTCACAAAAGTTCTAACAGCGAAGACGGATACGCTTAAATCTCCTAAAACTGTAAAAACGGCACAGACAACAATAGATTTAAAAACAACTTCTGATGAAAGCAAACCAATAGCGGAAATAACCACAACAACAACTCCTTCACCAGCAGAAGCAACAACAAAGGTTAAAAAGCGGGTGCCTCTTCTAATGTCTGTGGCGCGTGGACAACAAATATCACAACCAACAAAAAATGCTCTCATCAGCGAATTTCTACAGAAGTCCTCTGCGGAAAAAGAAGCGAGTTCTAGTAAGAATGCCAGCGCTGCTCCAAACCCCGTTTCTAAAGGAGTCGTCGAAGTGATCGAACTCGACTAATCTACTTGTAGTGTTTAATTTAGTTTTATTTTTTATCGTAGTACTCTCATACATCAACTATCCCCTTAGTTTACCACATTCTACTTGCATACGTAAACAATATACATATTCAAACGCGCGAATAGTTGGTATGGTCAATGCATTTAGTTAAGTATTTAATATCCAACTGCAGACATGGACAGAATATATCCAAGCAAATGTTCTCAATCAAATACTTACCCCGGAAAATATAGTTGTTGTAACAGCATACTGATTCCCCGAAGAACATTTGTGGAAAGATGCTGAAAAGTGACAGTCCTTGGCCAGATATGAATCTGGGTCGTTCCGTTTACGTAGACCCGACTGTCGTAGGAACGAGGTTTCGGGAATGAAGCTGAACTGACAGTCCTCGAACAGATATGAATCTGGGCCGCTCAGGTTACGTAGACCCGACTGTCGTGGGACGATCTGTTTAAATTGGTTAGTTTACTAAATTACTATAAACTATTGTTAGTTCCATATATTCTTATATAGACATGGTCAGAAAGAGTTAAAAGTTGTATTTCGTTTATGCGTTAATGTAAAATACATATACTTACTTATATGATTAACGAGTTAATAAGAAATTAAATTTACAGAAAATGCAGAAATTACTTACAAAAATCAGTCTTTCACTCATATAGACGCATTATTCATTTTAACCTAATCATTCAATATCTGATGTAAGCATTTTGCTCTCAAATCGTCGAAACCATTTCCATTTCATTAGGCGTGTATGAATCCACAAACCTCCGAAGTACAGAGTAAATCGATTCTTCCCTTCAATACCGTTTTCCTCTGCTTTAGCGACAGCGATATCTGTAAATAATATGTCAGCGGCGAGCACCGAATGCAACAAATGAACAACTCCGGTGACAATGGCAGATATGGCTTGAAACTTGGAGTAATTAAAAAGCGAGTGCGTAGTCTCATCCTCGATTATCTCTAGGTCGGACAAGTAAATTAAATATAAATCCTTTTCGGCGTGATACATGGTTAGTATTGATGCAAGAATGTAGCCAAAGCAAGCGAAACCGTTCCAAATCACTTCCCGTATAAACGATGGATCGTTTTCCATGCAAAGATTTAAGCAACCAAAAAAACTGATGCATGTGGATACCGAAAAGAGGGTAATGTAAAGATATAAATCCTGCGAGACTGCCACATTTAGAAATCCTTCGATTTGTGTTCCCATGCAGAGGCAGCCTAAACAGCCCTCAATCAGCTTAAAGCAAAACCAGACGACACGCATTGTTGGCGCTAGTCTTTTTTCAAAGGAATTGAATTTGCGTACAATAAATTATTTTTTCATAGAAAAAAATAGCCTTTTGTATGACTTAAAATTACACATGAAAAATTATGGTTCAATAAAAAAAAAATATTTGGCCCTCGTGTTTGTCGAGCTTTTCCTCCAGTTTGTGGTGCGATTCCTAACGGCAAATTTTGTTTATGCTTATCTTTCCTGCTAGTAATATCTGAGGTTTGCCATTGCCTATCGAAGGCGACCGCTGCAATAAAAAACTTCAATCATGATACAAAAAAAAATATTTATTCATAAATTTATATCTGAAAATTTTAAATCTTTATTTTAAACTTACGTTTAATTGGTTGACCTCACGTGTGTGTTAAAATTTTTCGCTTTGGGTTAATCGTTTGGACACATTAGCCCAAAATTATTGTACAAATAACCTAGGCGTATCCAACAAAATACCTTTGCTTATTCAAATTTCGATTCTTAGAGCAAAATGTTTGTAAATAAACAAAAAAATTAATAACAAAATTTGGAGCATTTTAGATATTGGATACGGTAGCACGAAATGTCACAATCTACTTAATTGTCAGGTTGTTAATATGGCGACGAAAAGTGACAATGGAACTACCTTCTTTTTAGTATCATGGGGTAAAATCGTGATAAAAACATTTAATGGTAATAGACGGAGAGCTCATGATCAAAAAACTCATCATACTTCAGATCGATTGAAATTTTTTGTGAGCTTAGCTTGTTAATATATAAATCGAGATCCGGAGGGCTGGCTGCTGAACAGCGGTCTTGATTATGCGTTTTAAACTATTGAAGATGTCTATGAAAAGCATGTAATACTATGTAATATGTACTATATTGGCAGTAAGAGCTAGTACCGTCCGAAAACACTACAGTACAGATATATCAATAAACACGTTTGAAAGAAAATGAACACATACGTTTATAAATAAACATGTACACAACACTCATCCAAAAACGGCACTCACGTACACAATACATTGACAAAAACGGTACTAGACTGTCTCGCTTTGATTACGAAATGCTTACACATTGAGAATCTAGCTTACTGCCAATATAGAAGTATTACATATATGATGAAAACCGATTACTCAACATATTTCAGATGACTTGAAATTTAGATAGAATTTTATTTGCAGTGTATAGAAAATGGTGGTCTTAAGGTACGACCGCACTAGGCGACGCGACACGACACTACACAGCGCGGCAAAATATTCTTTGCATATATTCTTATAGAGCAGCCGTGCCCAGCGCAGGGCACTTGCCTATTGAATTCTGCCAACGCAGGGCACTTGCTTATGGAGTTCTGCCGGCGTTGGGCATGCCTGTTATAGAGCATACCACTCTACGCTGCAGCGGAGCTACGCGACGCGACGCTGCGCGGCAAAGTTGATCAACTAGGCAAAAATGTCGCGTCGCGTGGTGTCACGCAGTTCCGGTGCCGCATAGTGCGGTATACCCAGCGGAGCGACATAACATTTCGTAATATATTTTTAATTTGAAGAAATTGATTTCGAATTGTGAGTGAATATTCACATGCATTTCATTCAAGAAAATTTTATGTAAAGAAACATTAAATTCGAGGAGAATTCGCCAAGGAAAATAAAAATAAAAGGCATTAGCATTACATCAGCGTCACTGGCATCCATCTTGTTTGAAGGTTTTGATGTAAATAAATAAAAAAAAAATTGCAGCAAAGTGTCGCGCCGCTGCAGTTTCAGTGCGGTATACCAAAAAGTGTCGCGCCGTGTCGCTTAGTGCGGTCGTACCTTTAAAGTACTGCCAGCCCATGATGAAAGTGCATTGTTGCACCGATAAGTCAACATACTTCAGATGACTTGAAATTTTGATAAAATTTTATTTACAGTGTATATAAAATGAATTCAAAGTTGGCTGCCAATTCTGATGGCCTTAAAGTACTGCCAGCCCATGTTGAAAGTGCATTTTTGCACTTATAAGTCAACATACTTCAGATGACATGAAATTTTGATAGAATTTTATTTACAGTGCGTATAAAATGAATTCAAGGTTGCCTGACATCTTTAACCGCTAAAAACGCATAATCAAGACCGCTGTTCAGCAGCCAGTCCTCCGAATATCGATTTATATATTAACAAGCTAAAAGCACAAACAGACGGCAGCGTTGATCCGGATCAACTCGGGAATTAACTGCAGTTGATCCGGATTAAGTCCGAGTTAATCCGGATCAACTCTGCTGTCTGTTTAAGCTTTAAGCTCACAAAAAATTTCAATCGATCTGAAGTATGATGGGTTTTTTGGTCATGAGCTCTTGGTCTATAAAACCGCTCGCTCAATTTGTTCGCCATTGGGTTTTTCTGACTGTTCCTTGCAAGGCATACTAAATAAGGTAGAAGTGATTTTGACATTTCTCTCTTTTGAACACCGACTATAATGTCAAATCATGAATAACTTTTAACCCTTTTCAAGTTGCATTTTCTAATTTTCATTTAAAAATTTAATTGTGTGCTTTGAGATAGTTTGAATTGTGTGATTTTTTTTTTGTTTTTCGACCACATGCATTTATAGATACATACATACATATACAAAAATGAAAAGGAGCAGGAACTACGAGCGTGGCAAGAGCCAAGGCGTTAAAGTGGTGCTATACTTAAAGACGTCTAGTTGCGAAGTTAGAAGACTTCGTTGTGAGAACAGCTGCGTTGTTCAATTGGAATATTCTTCCCGTGTCTGTGAAAGTCATTTCAGCATGATTTTATTACTGGCCCACTTAAACGGGAAAGAGATCTGTCATTGCAAAAATTTTATCAAGAAATTGTTAGAGTTAATCTACATATAAATTTACAAGAAAACGTTGAATAAATTTTTTATAAGTGCCGGATGTTCTTTGGAATTAAATATTAAAATAAAAAAACTAAAGGCGCAAAGGCATTGGGCGAATAAAAACAAAAATTTTTGTAAAACAGTTCCATAAAACATTTCTTTCATTTTATTTGCGTGGTTTCCTTTATGAGGCATTCGTTTCTGTCCATATGTATATGTGCATATAAAATGCGAATGCAATTAAAATTTTTTGAAGGTATATTGAAGTAATTCTTAAAATTAGTAAACGTACATATGTATGCATTTATGCTGATGCGTTTCAATTGATACTAATTTGTAGCAAACATAGCCCTCGCACCTCAAAAGGTTAATTTGTTTGTTTACAGTTTTTTGACATTATAACTAGCTACAAGAGAGCTCGAGCTAGTTGTCACTTCTACCTTATTAAACATGCCTTGGTCCTATTGTAGTTTACAATGATTTTTAATTTTCGAGTTTAATTAATAAAAATTAAAAATAATTAACATTTAAGTTTCATTTTTTCGCTCAAAAATAGACTATTTTATGATTTTTATTTTTTCACTCAAAGATAATAATTATTATTGAGTCTTATTTTTTCACTTAAGAATAATGATCATTCGAAAAACTCAAAAGTTATACCACCCTAATAAAAGGAATAAGTCCCAAAATTTTGCGCCTTTATGGCCTTTTCAATTTTATAAATAATCATATAATAAAACTCAACAATAATTATTATCTCATAAAATAATGATTAAATGCTGATTTAAATTATTTTTCTCATAATGATTACCATCCCTGCTAAATACTTAACAATCATCAAAGGTCTACCGATTTAATCACTATGATCCGTGCTTTGTAAGATATAGCTCCCATGCAGCTGTTAGATGAAGAATCAGTCATATCGGAGATATCACTCATAGACTACCGTATCGATGGTTTGTATAGTAGACTTTGTTTGATTGTTGAGTATATATGTATGCCCACAAAATTTCATTGTTTTTAGCTGTCTAACTAAACCTCATACCTGAACAATCATGTGATCTTCTTTTAAAGATATCTTGAAAAAGAGATCTGATAGGATTTTAAGAAAGTTATTTTCCAGCAACTCAGGTCATTATGCAGAGAGCCTTGCCTGGACTTTTTAGGTACATGTCAGACTAACTTATTTTTAGTATACAGACGCCGTGTAAAATTACCAAAGCTGTTTTCTACAGAAGTTGTCATCACTTTTGTATTTTGCTTTATCAGTTTCCACTTATTGGTATTTAGCAGGTTAAATACCGCAGATGTTAGTGCACAACAACACAGTCACCAAGTACTACTGAAAATCCGTTAATTCAGCTAAAGTTGATTTCGTCTAACAATGTCCATGTCGTTCAAGTGTGGTTGAATACATTTTTTATATTTATTGATTTAAGTGTTTTAAGAAAAGATATACGATTATCAAAGATTTTTTATTTATTTTTCGTGCATAATTAACTATGAAAGTACACAGCGATGTAAGTAAAAATAAAATGAATATTTTTATTAAATCGAGTTCTAGCCAAAGTTCATTTAAAGGTTATTTGTGGAGTGTGTAAAAAAGTCTTTTGTTGTGCCGAGTGCCGTTACAAACATGAAATAAAAACACATGCCATCATTGTGGAGAAACCCAAGGTTAAAAATCAAGTGGACGGAAACTTAGAGCCTACCAATTTAGGGGATCCTTTGAAAGAAAGCGAAACTAGCAAAATATTTCTCTTCTGCCCGCTTTGCGAACGTAAACCAATGCCGCTGCAACGGGACATGTACGCAGAGATGTTGGCGCACGTTGAGCAACATCATCTGCCGCTGCGCTGCCGGAATTGCACTAAGGTTACCATACCTATATAAATAAATATGATTTTCAGGAGGCGAAGCCTTACAGCTTATAATACAACGTATTTATGTCCCTACAGGTCTACAATCGCATTGATGAATTGCAAAATTTCTCCAAATGTACTCACACAACCGTCCCAATATGTTGTTATCCTGAACAGGGTTGTTGCGATCAGACCTGTGACACAGTGACCACCATGCAGAAAGACTTAGCCAAAGTGACAATTTCTACGCAGACTTCCCCACAGCGCCGTCAAAACGGCGAATTCCACGAGACACCGATGTCCATAATTAATCTGCGTTGGAAAGCCAAGAGTAAGCTGAAACACGAGGAGTTTGTTAGTGACAGCATTTCCTCCTTGAAGAATATATCATCAATCAATAGTAGCTCAATGCGTCGGAGTTTGGATGCCATTGTCAGACCTAAGGGGCAACTAGTGCGCACAACCTCGACGCCAGTGCATGCGGAGCTGCTTTGCACCAAGCATACCGAGCGTACTTTTAATGCCTCTGGTGGCCAGGTCTCGAGTATTTATCACACTGGCGCCGAATCAGACAATCACAGCCCAGCTCTGCCCGCAGTCGCTGCCGCAGTGACAAATACCGCTGGCGCATCACCAGCAAAGCCACATTTGGAAAGCATTAATCGCTACCTAAAAGTAGGCGGTCCACGTAGTAAGATGAGCGCTGTAACGCCCTTGCGACAGGTGATGTCAAAGAGCATACAAAAGGCATTCGCCGAACACGGAGTATTGCCATTGACACGGGCTGGTGATGCCGAGGGGCCGCCTTTACATAAAAAGATATTCGACTCACAGGCGACTGACAGCAGCAGCATTGGTGTGAGCTCCCCTCTCGATCTACGACTCTCGCCGGCTGTTCGCCGCACCCAAAGCGAAGAGTGCATGAGCCAGTTTCACTCGAGTACTGCCTCTGCGGCGCGAAAATCCAGCTTGCACCAAAATCTACATCATGAAGTACTGCGCTCTTCGCAGAAACTCACTACCACCGAGTCAATTGTGATCAGGCGCACCAAACACATGACCAGTGTAGCTAGTGGCATAAGCGATGAACTCAGCTCGAATGCGTCAAAGACTTCTGATAAATCTACAGCATCTTCATCGTCCGCTACTAGCAATAGCAGTGGTATATCAAGCTCCAGCGGCAACTCCGTCTATAAAACATGTGAGAGTATTGAAATCATTACTGCCACCACTGCATTCAGCGAGATCCAGCAGGACTATTATGCTGTCTCTGATCAACTTGACAGAGCAATGGAGAAAATTGTGCCCACGATGGAAAGTGTAGCGGAAGTGGTAAGCACTAATTTGGCGCCAATAACACCTATAACGCGCATACCAGGCGCACTCATAAACAAGAAGCTCATAAGATTTGATTCTCCTTGCGAAGAAGATGAGGACGCGGAAAATTCGAAAGAAATTGAAAACCATTTAGACAAGGAAAATCGCGTCGTGGTGTTACAAGCAGCGAATACACCGCAGTTGTCCACCTTACCGCATACGTCGCCAAAGCACAATCATAGGACAGCAGTTGCCGGCTCGAAGACTATGGCCAAAGTCCTGGAAACTCCGCACAGCACCAACTCTTCTGTCTCAGATGTTTTCTTCACGCCGAATGCTACACCTATCCGAACGAGTAAAACATGCGCGCCCACAGAAAATGTACAGCCACCAGACGATTTCAATAAAGGTGCAACACTTCGTCCCCCTTCGTTTGGGAAAAGTGGAAGATCTGCTGCTTTCAATCATATAGAAAACATTAATAACAATGTCATTGAAAATGTCGAGACCCCGCCTGAAATTACACCTAAACATATGATGACCCAAAAATCAACCTCCCCTCTCGCTCGCTCGTGGTCATTTGGAGCTTTACTAGGTTCCGTCATGCGTCTGAATTCAAAAGGCAAGGCAGCTGCGACAGAGAAAATCGAAACACCGCCAACTGAAGGGATACATTCTGATTCGCTAATTAAACGCTGCGCTTCCATAGCGGGTAAGTATAGCTAAATAAAACGACTAATCTAGGTATAGATTATATAAAATGCGGAGATGCTAGCACCCTGAACCATAACTAAACTGGTTAGTTACATTAGACAGCATATAAACAAGTTACCGAGTGTTGATATTTTTTAATATTCATAATCAGCCTTATCCTGAGTTTCGCTCGAAAACCAATTCACCCGAAAATTGTTCATCCCCCCATAGTGAACGCAAGGAAACTAAATGTGAAGAGTCAACCGGTTCGGGGAAAATGAAACTCATGATAAGGCTGAAGGATTTCAGATGAAATATTTTTTGTATTCTTCTATGAATATAGTCCAAGCTTTAACCAAAATCATATACTTAAATCAAACCTTATATAAAATTTAGGAAATTTCAACAAGAAGAAAGAAGATTTTTTTAATTTAGGATAAAGTTTGAAACATTGATTTAAAATTCAAAAATGCAAAAAAAATAAGCACATCCGTTGAGCTATTCCCGTGTGATTTGGTTATGAAAACATAAAATAACAAATTTTTGTATATGAAAGATAGAATTATCGGTTATTAAAACACACTTCTAAAATTCTTAAGTTAAATAAGGATCATAGCGTTATTTTTGGAAGACTTCTGAAGGGAAATAGTCTTATTCGATAAAAAAAAATATTCAATTTTAACGAATTTATAGAAATTCTATGAAAAAATTTATTTTCCCCAGGTAAAATATATGGGAAACTTCTAAGCCCCGGCGGCACCGATTTCAAAATAAAAAATACGTGTTCTTATTTTTGATATTCTTAAGTTCTGGGGGCGGAAGCAGGAAAAATCAAAACATTTGGACCGCCCTAATATACATGGAAAACTTCATAGGCTTCGAGGCAGCTCTAAATATCTCTTTTTTTAACAAAAAATAGGGGTATTCTTTTAACATTTAAATGTTTTTTTTTTACCACCCCAATGTATGTGGTCCTTAAAACAAATGGACGATTTTTTCAGTCTCACCCCCTCAATCCGTGGTACCACGGTCACAGATATCGCATACAAATTTTGGTCCCGATTGGATACGACTAAGGCGCGTCGCACAGGAGGCAAAGTTCAGATTCTTCTATAGAGACTCAAAAAATTTAAATAATTTTGTTTTCCTCTTATAACCAAAATCGATACTACCATAGCGGAAGGTATCACATATAAATTTTGGTCCCGATTGGAGTCGGTTTAGACGTCTTCATAGGGTAATCTGAAATTAGACTCCTGTGCGACACGTCTTAACCGACTTAAATCGGGACCAAAATTTATATGTGATATCACCGGTAGTATCGATTTTTAAAAAAAAAAAGAAATTCTAATTTTTGGAATTTCCATAGAGCAGAGGTTCCCAAACTTTTTTCTCGTAGACCCCTTCCTTAAATTGACTGGTTTCGGTGAACCCTCTGCTGATACATTTCTAAATATTCCCAAAGCTTGTAAAAAATTAAATGTGGAGATTAGATCTAACTATGTATGTAAATTTGCATCGCGGGTGAATTCAAAAACTAAACTCGAAGTGGCCAAAATAAAACTAAAATATTTTTTATTTCTATTTATTAAAATAATGTAATTACACACTTGCAAGTTTTAAAAAATGGAGCTCGTAAATCCATCAAAATACTCTCTCGCTCTGAGGAGTTATATTTTTTAAGAGCACCTCGAGCCCTATTGTTATTTACATTATCTTTATCATAAACTCTCAAATGTTCGGCTCACTCACGCCTTTGTACGTGGAGTATTTGTAAAATAGTTTATTTGTGTTGATGGCATCATTTTTATTTTTATCGCTCTGAGTTCTAAAGTGAGGCAGAAAATATTTATCACTCACATTTTTAAAACACAAAACTCAAAACCACGAAACGGCTAAGCTTTTTACGCCAAACTTTTAATTCAGAAACTGTCAATAGAGAAAAGAACGAGTCTAGAAAAATAGATGACAAACAACCAAGCAAGCAAGAAGCACAGTGAGGGCAAAAAACTAGATAGACCTTCTGAGATTGAAGGCAACATGAATTTTGCCCACCTGCATCCCCTCGAAGCCTCCCAGCCATTGATGAGTATTCACCCAGTTTCTGATGGTTGCTTCGATGACCGAAAATGGGTGTGCTAAAACTGGTTGTTGTCTGAGCCAATTCTGGCCAAATGGTCAGATGTCTCATTACCAGGTACTCCTTAGTGACCTGGCACCTAGAGTAAAGCAAGCTCGCTATGTTTACCCGCCATGATTTAGTCGAGACTTGCATTGCCGAACTAGTTTGGAAGTAGTTAGAGGGCTGGCCAATGCCTTAAATGCAGCTTGGTTGTCACTGCAGACACGTAAACTCCTTCCCCTCCACCTATGTTCCACCACGTAGTCCATGGCTTTGGGAATTGCACTTACCTCAGCCTGCAAGGCCAAAGTATATTCCCCAATAGAAAAGTGAAGCTTATTTCCATTAACTTCGAAAAAGACCCCAGATCATGACCCAGAGTCAGTTTTGGAGCCATCAGTGAAGATTCGACAATGTGTTAGTCCGGTCTCAGTGATGGAATTAAACAAGCATTCAGTCTCAGGGAACTCAACATTATAGAATCTCTTCAACAAGGGTAATGGTGGCGAACTATCCTGTAGCATTGAGAATACACAAGTGCTTAAATCTCTGGCGCCACCAATTTCCGCCACTCAGTGTTATACCAACATCCGGTTCTTTTTAGTCTGCAGGTGGCTTTTAAGTCTTCCCCACGTATGAAGACACAAGGTGACGGTAAGTGCAGCAGTGCGTCAAGAGCACTAACCACCACTAAAAAAAAAAAAAAAACAAGTAAGAAAGTCTAAGTTCGGGCGGAGCCAAACATTAAATACCCGGCGCAAGTATTAAATATATGTTTTGCACCTTTCCGAAAGCTACCGCTACATGGCAAGCCGGGGTGTATCAATTTTGAATAAATTAGCGTCCTTAAATTGCGAAATATTGAAGTTTCAAGCATTTCTGAAATTTACCGTTATATGAAAAGCGGCCGTAATTTTAGTCCGATTTCAATAATTTTCAACGTTTTGCTTTTATGTGGCAAGCACAATAACCATACCGAGCTTGGTACAAATCGGTAGAACGGTTACCGAGATACATATATGGTATCATAAGTGGGCGGTGCCAAGTCCATTTTCCAAAATTTTATCACAAACGTATTTCTTGGTAGAGAATTGGCAAGCATCAATTTTGAATAAATTAGCTTTAATATTTAATTTCTTTTTGTTATTTTATGGCCTTGTGGTGATTTCCGAAATAGCTATCACTTCTACCATTTTTTCAAATTATTGTTGCTTTTCCACAATAAGTTTTCACTAAAAACGGCCTCAAGCTCATAGAAATTGTTGAATTTAATATTTAATGATTTATTGAAGATTTTGTATTTCTCTAAATTACCGTTATATGGGAAGTGGGCGTGGTTATATTCCGATTTCGCCCATTTTCAATACCAACATACCTTGAATAAATGGAAACCTACATACCAAATTTCGTTGATATCTCAATTTTTGCTCGAGTTATCGTGTACACGGACGGACGGACAGACGAACATACGGACGGACAGACAGACATGGCTTAATCGACTTCTCTTCATTCTGAGCAATGGATTGACAAAGGTATGTGGTGCTGTCGGGCATAGTAACCATGGACACATCTATGTCAGCTTCTGGTTGAATTGTTGAGCCACAAGCTATAACTCCGCCTATTCCTGAAGAACTGGTTCTCAATCCAGTTAATGCAATAACAGCTTTTTCCCAGCCATTGAAAATATGCATTTTGTAAGGTCCACCACCCGGTTGCGCTTGCTTCTTCATTCGGACACGCTTAGGGATTACATGCCTTACTAATGAGAACTCTCAGGTGCGGAAACCCCTCTTCTACTGTGAAAGGTATACAACATTTATTGTGCATGTATGTAACTCCGGCTACGCCATCCACTGTATCTTTGCGCAGAACCCACATCGAAATTTACAAAAAATGTTTAAAACCGAATTTATTAATAAACCAGAACTCGGAACCTTTGATTTAAATTAAAGTTTAATCCTTTGACTACACGTGTATGTTAAAGTTTTTAGATTCGGGTGGTGCGTTTGAATACAACAACCAAAAATCATTGTTCAAATAACTAAACCGTACCCAAGTTTCTCGATAAGGGGCAACAAACATTATTTTTTGTTCGTTCATACCAAATGAATTTGATGGGCTTTAAAAAGATTCTTATCTTATTTGTAGCACCACTTTTGTTCAAATAAATAAATAAATATAAAGCAGTGGATAAAAATATACGTATATGCGAAACGCTAATTTATTTGTTAAAAAGAACACCCCTAATATTTCCTGCAAACACATCGATTTACATCTTTTTGACTCGTTTGGTTTTGGGCATGCCATTGTTACGAATTTCAAAAGTGCGAAGATACGATTCGGATTGCAGCATACCATTTCTATGATTCGTAGCAAAATCCGAATACGAAAGTGTTGCATATACCCCCCTAATATTATCTTTTTCGTCTCAAAATTATTATAAATACAAATTTTTAGTGAACAGTAGTTACTAAAATATAACAGTTTTCATGTTATATGGGAGGTAGGCGTGGTTATTATCCGATATTGCCCACTTTCAATACCATCCGTCCTACGCTGAAAAGAAGTACACATACCAAGTTTCGTTAAGATATCTCAATTTTTACTCGAGCTATCGTGTGCACAGACGGACAGACGGACGGAAAGACAGTCACCGCTTAATCAGTTTCTTTTTTCATTCTGATCATTTATGTATACAGTTGTCTATATCTATCTCGATTCGTTGTGGGCAAGTGCGCTCGGGTATAAAAATAAAATATATATTAAAACCAAAAAATGTTTTGGCAATCGCTCCAAACGAGGATCAAACCTGGCAGCTACCACTGTGCATACATACAAGTGACAAATGCTCTTCTTCTGCCTGGAAACCACCTAGAAAATACATAGAAATATCCTGTAGGAACGTAGAAATAACCTGTCAAAATGTTAGACAGGGTGTTTAAAGGGATGTAGAAAAAGACTAAGGTTATTAAGATAACCTTTATGATTGGCAAAATATGCATTGAATTAAATAAATTCCTATGTTTATATAGCAGTTTAAAATTTTAAAGCATTTTGGTCAATGACTCCTAAACTTAATATAACTTTTCTTGCTGGTTTTGTCAGAGTCCGAATTTGTTCATAAGTTAGCTAAGACTTCTGAAACAGCTGGCAACCCTCCTAAATATAGTTAAGAAATAAAAAAATCTCGTGCGTCTGATATTGTGTCAACGCCCCTAAACACAGTTCATAAATAAAGCATTTTTTAACCCATTTCATTTGATATCCATATTTTTAATAATTGTTTTAACTTAATGAATAATTAGAGTTCACCGTTTTAAACAGGTGGTAACCCTCTTTAACATTCTAAATATTCAAACTTAGGATATCTTACCACCTTTGTTTCACGTCATTTTTTAATATTTCATTTAACTTATGCATATTTTAATTCAATTATAATTTTAAAACATATGACAACTCTATTCAAAATATTTTAAAACCAAATCCTTGTCAACCCCTTTTCGACTTACACACATATTGCGATACAAATTTGAATTATGCATATAATTTCCTTAATTCAAGTTGAGTTTAATTTCTAAATAAAGTGCAGAAGAAAATATTTTTAACCCATGTCAATTTTTATCCATACTTTAATAATTCATTTGTTTTATTAAATAATTTGAGTTTAACTTTTTACACAGGTGGAAACCCTCTTCAATGTTATAAATGCTCAAACTAAATATTTCTTAATACTCCTTTGTTTGACGCCCATATTTCAATTTTTCATATAATTTAACTTAATTCGACTTTTCAAACAGATGGCAATCCTGTTCAAAATATTTTTAAACACAAACCTGGTTAAACCTTGTTCGTCTGACACTTGTATTGTGATACATGTTTAAATTATCTAATACTCCTAATTAAAATTGAATTTAGTTATAAAATCAGGTGGCAACCCTCCTACATGCAGTTTCGAAATAAAGTTTCTTCAAAGCAATTTTGATTTGTATTCATATTGAAGAAATTTATTTAACCTATTGCTTATATTTTATCTAACTTTGTAACAAGGTGGCAACCCTCTGCAAAATATTTTTAAACCACAACCTATTTCGTCGGACATCCATATCAGGATGTACATTTCAATTTGTCTGCCTTTATTTAAGTTGAACTTGCTCTTTGAAACACGTAGCAGCCCTTCTACATATAATTAAATAAAGCCTTTTCAAAACCATTTCGATCGATTTATTCAACTTAAAAATAATTTTAGCTTAAGTTTTTATCAGGTGGCAACTCTTTTTTAAAAAAATAAGAAGTTATTGCACATCCACAGGCCAAGCCCTTTAATTTGATACCTCATTTTGTAAAATCGTACGAACAGTACAGATCTGATATGACGAAAAAAGTTTCGCGTATTATGCATTCATATGTACATACAGTGTTGGAAAAAATAATAGAAACAACTTATTGGGAAATATTAAATCTATTATATCAACACTAGTTAAATATATTTCCTGGAATGGTGCACCCTGTACAAATACCAGTTAGTGGCATGAACCAACTAACAAGATCACGCAATCGGAAAAGAATGAAAAAAGTAAATTTCTGAGCGTTTTTGACATCTGCCTAAGAATGAAAACAAATAAAGAAAACGAAAAAGGCGCGGGGATTGAGTGCGATTAAATTGGTATTTCTTATAAAATATACAAAGTGAAACTTAATGACAATCAGCAAAAAAAAGTTCATAAAATATGGTTTTCATGATTGAGAGTGCTTTACAATCGCATATTATCGGCACGGGTCGATTTTTCATTGCCAACGTTCTGGCCACAAATGTGCGGCCACGTAAATTTAGGCCTTTTGCCAGACCAAACAAACGCACAAACTTGTTACAATCACAAAGCACTTCATTTTACATCACAAATTTCTGATAAATCAAAACTAAAATTAAAATCGCACATAAAACACATCAAATTGCTAAAAAAGCCACCTCGAAGCGATGTAAACAAAAGGGAAAAACATCAAAAACGCTACGAAAACTTTTTTTCTGAAATTCGATTACAAATACAACGAGGGCGGATTGCGTGATCTGTAGTCGTTGGTTCATGAGTTATGGTCTGATTATGCATACTTCGCACAACTTCGCATAAACTTCAAACTGTAATTTCGTATGTACTTTGTATGTATTTTGTATGTATTCCATTACCCAGAAATTAGCAGAACCTTTAAAAACTTAGCGATCTGTTGAGTTTAGATTTTTTCTTCACATTTTTTTAAGTTAAATTTCTATTGCCTGGTACAAATGGTTGTGCGAAGTTATGCGAAGTATGCATAATCAGACCTTTAGTGGTTGTTCTTTTGCAAAACATTTTATTCTGCTAGTTTGTCTCATTTTCACTTTATGTGCGAGAGAGTGAACAATTGAATAGTTGCGCTTGGAAAAAATAATAGAAACAAAACGTGTTTGTTGATATTGTTGCTTTTAAAAGGTAAATTATTTATTTTTGACATTTCTAATTGCGTTTTCAAAAAATGTTAACTAAATAAAAGCTATACTATAGGTTATTGAAACATAAAAAATAATAAAATGGACCGAGCTAAACACTGCACGGAATAGGAGAAGAATTAATAACGAGTAATTTTTAAGCAAAATAAAACCGACTTCATATCTCTTATAAAAATTTAGGAGTACCGTTATCGGATCCAAACCAGATTTGTATGGGGCGACCTCTGAGACACCACCTTTCCGATGCAAAAGAATTTTCGAAATCGGTTGACGTGGTCCAAAGTTATGCGGTAACATACATAAAAAAAAAATTAAAATAATATTCCGACGAATTGATAATCTCCTCCTTTTTTGAAGTCGGTTAATAAGTTGAAGAACACAAGGAAATTCGGATAGCAGATATGGTGGACTGTTCCAAAAAGAAGGTGTTCACTGTCATTCATAGCGTAAAATAACCAGAAACATGACGCAGAAAACGAAAAATTACTGCTGGCGATCAAAGGCGTTTAGTTCGGCATTGCAAAGCTAACCCTTTTCTGTCCTCAAGATAGCTGAAAACAGAATTTAATTTAGATGTAACAAGCCGAACCATTAGGTACAGATTGGAAGAAGGCAAACTTCCAGCCAGAATCCTTAGAAAGATACCGTTGCTGAGCCTTAAAAACAAAATCAGCAGACTTGCTTTTGCTAGAAAACAAATTTTCCGACAAAATTGGAAAAATGTGCTATAGCCTTAATAAAAAAATTAATATGTTCGGATGGAAAACATTACGTAAAACGTCCTTTGATCCACAATACACGAAAAAAACGGTTAAGCACAGCGGGGGTTCCATTATGGTATGGGGCTGCTTCCCGGAGGAAGGCGTTGGTCCAATATTTTTAATAAAGAGCAAAATATACGCGGTTGACTATGTAAACATATTACAGACGAAAAGGTTTCCCTATGCTAAAGAGGAAAACCATTGCGGTGGAAGTTACTGCAGGATAATGATCCTAAGCATGCATCGAAACTGGTAAAGTAGTGGTCGTCTCAATCGCCAGACCTCAACCCCATTGAACACCTTTGGGCAGACTTATCGAGCCTTTTAAAGCCAGCAAAAAAGACGAATTGAGGCGCCACATTCTAAAACAGTGGTATTCCATTCCGAAAGTGTTTGTGCAAACTTGGCTAATTCGATGCACCGAATATGCGAAAAGGTAATCAGACAAGGCGGCGGTTCAATAAACTATTGAAACAATAATATTTTTGTAAAAATTGTTGGGTCAAAGTTTAATTTATTTAGAAGTAATACCTTGTTTCTATTATTTCTCCCAGGCCAAAATTAAAAAATGGGCCACAATTTATTTATGGCTTATTGAATTTGCAAAAGAAGTCTAGATTTTAATTAACGTAAACAAAATGTACGAAATCGAAATGTTTGTATGGAAAATTTTTTATGCCCATACATTTGAATAAAATAAACATACTTAGAAGATATCAACCAATACATCCCATATACCAAAGGAAAGGAAAAACGTTGAGTTTTTGATTAAAGAAAACAAAATCATTCGAGCGGTTTTCGAGCATTTGGTATTAAAAAACATTAGCTAGTTTTTTCAAATATTTTTTGCCTTATACAGCTTAATATTTGTTGAATTCATATACACTTTGTACACGATAATATTTCAATTGCTCCAAGGAACCTATATACCGAAAATGAAAGTTATATCTGCAAATCACAAGTTGCTAGAGCACTTTAAAGGCTCAAAATTGACCCCAAAATAAGCCAATATTTACCGTTGTTTCTAAGACAGAAACCGAATTGGTCACTTACAAGAATGAATCTGTCGAAAGGCTTGGCATTTTATCTTTGAAACACCACACTTTTTTTTTAAATCGCTTCATCAGTTCTCGTGTAATGAGCGTTTTCGTGAAGCTCTAAAAATTACAACTACAACATTTGAGTTTAGCCTCTATATCGAACGTAAGACGTATTCTACCTAAAAAAAAACCTTTAAACGGACTCTGACAAAACCAGCAAGAAAAGTTATATTAAGTTTAGGAGTCATTGACCAAAATGCTTTAAAATATTAAGCTGCTATATAAACATAGCATATTTTGCCAATTATTAAGGTTATTTTAATAACTTTAGTCTTTTTCTACATGCCTTTAAACACCCTGTATAACAGTTTGACAGGTTATTTCTACGTTTTACATTTCTATGTAAATATTTTCTAGGCGGTTTCCAGGCAGAATAATAACACTTGTCACTTGAATGTATGCACAATGACCGCGGACGCCAAACTCGCTTCCTTGTTTGCTTACTTGTACAAAAGCCAACAGCTCACAGTGGTTCGGGTCGCAAATCTAGCTGGACGAAACTAGTTAAACAAATACTCTTTGATGGATTTTTACACCACTCCTTATCTAGGGGATTTTTTGGTCGCTGATAACGAATCTGAATTCCCTTATCAAAAATTGAAAATGGCGGATCCAATATGGCGGACGAAAATTAATACAAAATCGGTAATTTCTATGAAACTGGATATCTGGGGGTTTTCTGGGTCGCTGATTACGAATCTAAAGTCATTTACCAAAAATTCAAAATGTCGGATCCAATATGGCAGGCGAAAAATTTAAAGAATCAATAGATTTCCTGAAACTGGGCATCGGTGGGATTTCTGGGTCGCGGATTACGAACCTAAAGTCACTTGTCAAAAATTCAAAATGGCGAACGGAAATTTAAAAAAAAAATACATTTTTATGAAACTGGGTATCTGGAGGTTTTCTGGGTCGCTGATTACGTATCTAAAGTCATTTACCAAAAATTCAAAATGGCGGATCCAACATGGAAAATGTTTTGTTCAGAGATTATAATTAAAACGATTACAAATTTGTTAAAGTTTAATAAAAATATTTCGCTTTATATTTTGATTTTTATTTTCAGTTCACAATAACAATGACTTAGTACATTTTAAAATAATTTAATAGAACAGTTAATTCTCTAATAAAAATAGTCCGTATCATAACTATGCGACACCCACATATTGACTAGTTTTGACTATTTATTTTATTATTATTTAATCTTAATTACTTTTTTCATAAAAATGTAGTTTGTTCGTTATTAAAGAAATTTTGTAAATCCAGGTTTAAAACTTTTTTTTGTTGTTGAAGGTGTTACTCATATTCTCCATATAAAAAAAAATCATCGAACATACTTCGTATGGAAGAAAATGACTGACATCGTCAACAGAAAAAAATTGCCAAAAATCAATGAAAAGCCCTAGGTACTTCAAACTTGCACTTTGTTTTACCAAAGAACGTTGATAACAAGAAGGGACAACTCGTTATAATTGTAGCGAAAGTGCGCAACAGGGGCGTGCCTTCTCTTTTGCCCTAGTGCGTTTTTTGATTGGATGAAAAGAGAAGGCACGCCCCTGTTGCGCACTTTCGCCACAATTATAACATAACGAGTTGTCCCTTCTTGTTATCTACGTTCTTTGGTTTTACTAAAATTGAATGGGCTACAAAACTGCATACTGAATATCTTTCTAAGAAACCTAATTAAAAGCATCGAAATTTTTGCGAAAGTTTGTTTTTTTTTTTCAAATATTGCACAAAGTTTGAAACTTGGATTGATATGGTTTTTGTTAAAAACTAAAATTTAAGAACTCACCAAGAAACACAAATAAATTTCAGAAAAAAATTAAAGATTTGCATGCCTGTTGTATAATTTTTTAATATCAGGAAGCAGAATATTCGCGATTTAAGATTTGTTTTTTTTACTCGTACATAACCAAAGTGTTGACAACTCCACGTAGTTTTCTGTTTTAATACCGAGTATACTGTTTTAACACCGAGTCCACAAATTGCGTTATGACCTCTGAATCTATAGCGGAATAAGTGTAATTGTTGGTTTATAAAGCCAATTTGCAATTATTCAAATATTTGTGAGTGTAATTAGCAATCTTTTAAGTTAAATTTCAGTTTTTAAAATAGAGTTCTCAAATAGACGGCGTTGACTTACTTTTTTATCTTTCCATATGTTTAATGCTTTAATAAATGCAATTTCTATTTGAATGTATTGTCAGGAATGTATTCCAAGTACCATTAACTATTTTAAAAACAAAAATATTTTGACTTTCGTCCAGCTAGATCTGCTATCCGAACCACTGTGCAGCTGGCCGTTTTCACCAGTGTTGTCATCGAAAGTTCCCCTGATCCGAGTTAATTCCCAAAAATTTCGTGCATTTATTCGGCTAATTATGCGCATTTGAAAAAGGAAAATGCATGAGTTAATGGAACTAAGGGCTGTTTATCCAAATATGCGAGCCCTTTTGTCACCCGTATAAAGCTGTGACAGACGGCAAAGCTTATGCATTTAATCTGGTACACATATGCGCATAATAATTTTACCCTTACAGACGGCGGTAATGCGGGTAAACGAGCCGCAAGGTCGTGAGTTCGAGTCCCGCGGCCAGTAGAATTTTCATTTATTTCGTTTTCATTCTTTTTTTATAAGTTCTATATATTTTTACGTTGCTTTCAGTTAGTTGTTGTTGACTTTTTAATAAAATTCAGTTCTAAAAATTTAAATTAACTAATAGTAAAATAAAAATAAAATAAAATGATATCAAATAGAGCAAACGAAAGTAAAATAACGTAAAATGATATATATAAATCAAATGTGTAAAATAAAAAAAAAATATAAAATAAATAATAAAAACTATTTTTTTTCGCAATCGCTCCAACCGAGGATCGAACCTGGCAGCTACAGGCTTGTAGCCCGCAGCTCTTACCACTCGGCTACCGCGGACACGAAACACAGCAGCTGGCCGTTTTTACCAGTGTTGTCATCGAAAATTCCCCAGATCCGAGTAAATTCCCAAAAATTTCGTGCATTTGTTCGGGTGCTTATGCGCATTTTAAAAAGGAAAATGCATGAGGCAAAGCAAATAAAGGCGGTTTATGCTAATAATCGAGCCCGTTTGTCAACCGTATAGGAATCGTCTGGCCAAAAACATCTGAAACATATGTAAATATGCACCACCGAACAATTTTCGCATAACAGACAGAAATATTCAATGTGCGAGAGGGATACGAAGTTGCGGAAAGAGGAACTACTTCCTCGATGGATTCCTTGCCACAGATAAAAAGCGGCTCAATAGAGGCAATATTAGGTAGAAGTAGAATTATCGATATTCTCAAATTAAGTAAAGTTTCACCTATTTATGGCGAAAGCGTAAGTGGCAGAAAGTGTTTAGTTCTATAAGTTCCGCATTTGGAAAACGCCACTGTAAAAGAAACAATTGCTATTGTGATGTTTTAAAAAACAGTAAATATGCATATGACCTTAATATAACAACTAATTTCTATCTTTTGCTACGATTTGATCCCATTGCTGGGACGGGGGTGGTTTCGCAACCGAATACACGTTTATATATCGAGCCGCTTGCTCCAAAACAGACGCCGCTTGCTCCAAGACAGACGCCGCTTGCTGCCGCACCTACTGGTGAACAGACACTGCAGACGTCAGTTACAAATTTCAAACTTCCCTCAACCACCAGAGGGAGTCACTATTGTCTCTTATGCTGACGATTGCTCGATTATGGCGCCTGGGAATGGAATTAATGGCTTGTGCTTGAAAGTAAACGGTTATATCGCCGAGTTTTCTCGCTTCTTCACTGCAAGGACCCTTACCCTCTCCCGTACGAAATCCTCGGCAACTTTATTCACCACCTGAACGTTGGAGGTCAGACTGCAACTGGGTATTCACGTTGATGGCGAAACAATACCGACGGTGAATAACCCTAAATCTTCGGAGTCATCTTCGACAGTCTGCTCTCGTTCTCGGCGGACACAACCGCAATTGTCAACAGAGTACAGCGCCGCAACAATGTCCTCAAGTCGCTGACCGGCAGCACTTGGGGCAACGACAAAGAAACGTTGTTGGCAACATACAAGGCAATTGGCCGGCTGGTTCTAAACTATGCAGCGCCCGTGTGGTCGCCGGGGACCCGTAAGACGCATTGTATGAAGCTACAGACCTGCCAGAATACGGCACTTCGGACATCGACGGGATGCCTTCTGATGTCGCCCCAACACCACTTCCACGACGAGCCCCAGTTGCTCCCAATCAAGGAGCATTACACAATGCTCTTCAAACAGTTTCTTGTAGGGAGCCACAGACGTGGTCACCCAAATAGACAGCTGCATGCAGAAGAGCCCTCGCAAAGGCACGTCCGGAGGCATCTCTATGAACTGACGGATGAATTGCAGAGGTTCATTAAACAACCGCTTTACCCAACCGCATACAGACAGGCCCTGACC
>NW_023458556.1:67693799-67730428 GCF_013731165.1 Rhagoletis pomonella
CATAGTTTAGGAAGAGCCTGCCTGAAGCTATACAAAAAAGCAAAATATGCAAATGGATGTATATAATTGACAACAACCACGCTGTCGAGTTTAAATAGAGTCAAATCAGCTGCACTTGATAGTAGTTGGTTGAATAAGGAAAATGAATTAGCAACAAGAGTTTACGGGATGTACATAGCTCAGTGGTTAACGCTTCTGACTTTGAACTTTAGACTTTGTTGCTTTTTCAATTTTTCCTAATAAACAATCGTGGCACAAAGCTCAATAAAAATATTAAAAATAAATATTTATGTTTTCCTTGTTTTTTAACTTCAAAAGCGTACGAACGCACTATAGCTGAAATAAGCATTTTCTGCGACCAAAAAGCAACACATGCTTCCGAGAACCTTAAAAGACGTCGGTTTGAAAATCAACGAAATAGGCCCACAACCACACCCACCGCCCATATACCGGGTGTCCCAGACCATCCGTCCACCCCTCCTAAAATGGAGGACAATGTTTTTATTGGAAAACGGGAAAAAATATGAACTACCAAGTCGGGGATGCTTTATCTTTTGGTCGTATTACCGACTTCCAGTCTCGACCGGAAGTGGGTTAAACATACCGGAAGTCCATTATTTTAACCGGAACTCCATTCCAGTGAAACGTTTCTGACAAAAGTCACGTGTTTTTGTCCGCATAATCCGAATCTGTGGTATAAGCATGTATATCCCTTTTAAAAAAATGGAGTTCCGTTCCATCCACACGATGAATATTTATTCATTTTTGACTTTGATGACGTCTGAAAATAGTAATTTTATCAAACAGCATACACCAAGGGAAAGTAGATATAATGCCCTTTTATCGCATATATATGTATATCATTTTGGACGAGATCAGACAGAAGTCACTCCACGAAACAAGCACAACATGTTTATACGTAAAACATATCCGCCTTGCACTGCAGTTTAATATAATAAAATTCTAACACAAACTAAAACCAAAACCACAAACGTTTCAGCCATAGTGGAACATACGTACGACCGTTGGAAATGCCCATATACATATACTTTATTTTATGTACTGCATTAATGTTATTTGTTCCAATTCCTGTGCTGAACGATCATTTTTGAAACTAAAATTAATAAAAACCTATTTGAGATACTCTATGGAACAAGAAAGGCTACGTAACTTGGCTATTCTGTCTATTGAAAATTCTATGGCTTTATCTTTAAACTTTGATGAAATTTTATTAATAAATATCTTATCAAAATTAGATTGTAAATTTGCAATGTATAAACCCATGTTATTGAAAACCAAATTGATTAGATATTTAACTAACCGCCCTATTCCCACAACACTGACAAAATTCATCATATGACTATTGTCACAATTACTGCGCCTAAAACACAATATAAACATTGTTTCACCGTTGTCACTTACTCAGTAGGTCATAACAATAAAACTGACAATTGTCATACGACAGCTTAAAATAAATTTGCGGCATAGTATTAGGCGCAGTAGTAAAGGCAATAGTCAGCCGCTGAGTTTTGTCAGTGGTGTGGGAATAGGGCGGTAAAGTGAACACATTGTTAATAGTGTTGGGTAACTACTTACAGTGACGAGCAAAACTGTAACATGGTTTAACACTTTTTGTCTCAGCCACCGCTATATTTCCAAGTTCTAACGACTTTCATACTTTTGCTGTATATTCTTGTTGGTACAGCCCTACTCCCTAATGATTTGAAGTCAATACAACAACAATAAAAAAATCAGCAGACAAAAATGTAAATTAAGGCAGATGTTACAGTTTTGCACTCATATATTTTTAAGAGCTTTTTAACAATTTTCACGAAAAAAAGAACTACTAACACAATGTTCAGTACTCTTTTGCCTGTTTCAGTTCCTGGATGTGATTTGGCATACCTTATTTGTATCTTTGTAAAAATTCTGGAGGTATATCCTTAGTTCGCTTTCACAGCTCATGTACTCGATTTTACGGACTTTGATACTTATTAAGCTGTGCTTTTAGTTGATTTCGCAAATTCGATGAGATTCATGTCCGCGGTTTGTGGAGGTCATTTCAAATTAGCAAATTTTTGCTTTTGTATCCAGTCTTTGCGAACATATGCAGTATGTTTTGGGTGATTTTTCAGCAGAAACTCTCATTTTTCGACTACATCTTGCAAATTTTGTTGAAATATGAACAGATACTGTTCCTTACGCATAATGCGTACTAACGGACCAATAAAATTTTTGAAATACAACCCCAAACAATTAAGATCCTACCACTGTGATTCACAGTTTGCAGTACATGATGCGCTTAGGCTTAATTTGGGTCTTTGATCCAATACCATGCCCGGCCATCTGATTGAAAGCGATTAATTTAGTCTTGTCAGACCAAATAACCTTCAATTGAAACTTAAAAATATGTTTTTTATTGCATTCTGAACGGCCTAACATATCCCAATAGGCAACAGTTCGGTTTTCGTGCGATGCAGCGAAATGCTGCCACACTCGCACATGTATTATGATCAAATTTGCTTTTTTCTTCTTTATGATGCCTTTGAGCTCAAATTGGCAATTCTTCGCCTCGCTGTCTATTGATTTGCATTAAAGTTTAATACCTTAAGCGCTTCTGTAATAGTGGCTGCATCGCTACTTGCTTCTAAGTTCACAAGATATCGTACCGTAATATTTTTTAACAGACTTCCTTTGTCCTTGGGAACACTTAGGCTATATTTTTTCTAAGTCTTAACATTTTTAAGTAGAAAATACCAAAATTTTGTGCCACTTTTCGTGCGGTTCCGCCTTTCCGCAGTAAATCTATTATTTACATTTATGGTTCCTGATTAACTATGTTATTTACTGGTGATCCCTTCTTCAATAAAATACAATATAGAAAAAAGTCATCTGACTTCCAACTAAGTAAAAGATAACTGTCAAATGCAAAACTGAGAGTGAGTGCAAAACTGTAACATCTGCCTTAATTTACATTTTTGTCTGCTGGTTTTTTATTGTTGTTGTATTGACTTCAAATCATTATGAGAGAGGGAGTAGGGATGTACCAACAAGAATATTCAACAAAAGGATGAAAGTCGTTAGAACTTGGAAATATAGCGGTGGTTGAAATAAAAAGTGTTAAACCATGTTACAGTTTTGCCCGTCACTGTATGTGGTTTAAAGAATTTGCCACGGTCCTCAGATGATATAGTTACACCACTGTTCCTGCGTTTGTGTGACATCAAGGCGCACGCCACATATCGGAGAAGCTCGGCCAAACACTAGCATATTGAGGTTGCTCACACTTGTCTGGTTATCACGTTATCTGGTCATATTTTTTATTCAGTTTAGACCAATAAAATACACCATAGAATAATAATTCTTAACCACATAATCTGATAACCAGGCAAGTGTGAACAACCACATTGTGTAAACGCCAATCGATTGTTATTATTGTTATTATTATTAAAGCAATGAAAAAAGTGTTTGTTAATTCAGAAAGTCCGCATGATAAATCTTTTATTTAACATGGCATCACCCTTATTACATTTATGGAGAGACTCCAATGTCAGCTTGGAGTTTCTAGTTATATTCATGATTATATTCGTATTTGGAAAACATATGTACATATGTGTGCCGTTACAACATTATAAAACTTAATAATAATCACGCCCAACTCTAATCTGACATTGTGAAAACCCTCCTTTAAGGTAAAACAGTTAAGCAAAGAGATAGTTTTATTACAATTTCTTTGTAGGTTCTCTAATTCGCACACAGTCCATGATTGATGAAGAAGAACAAATTACACAGAAACGAAAGCGCTCCTATACGACAGATACAAAATCAATTTCAAATTATCATTATCAACGCAATTATAGTGATCCAGTTTCTCCAAGTTCAGACAGCTCTTTAGGACCAAAGCGTTTTCGGATACAAGGACGTAAACCGATCGAGCGTATGCGAAGGGACACTTGAGGTGGTAGTTGAAATAAAAAATTAATTAGAAATGAGGAAATGTTGAAAAAATTTGTGTTTGAAATAATTAAATGAGTAAATTTTATGTGATAATATATCTGTAATTTTTTTTTTATGATTACATGTACAAGATATTTAGGATATGAACTTAGAATAATGAAATAAAATTAAATATGTTGTATCAGTAATTGTTGTTAATACATTTTTTTTATTGTTTATGGAAAATAAATGTCTTACTTTTTCTTCAATACAGATCATTTACATTTATTTCTAATACACAAATTGGTATGTAATTTACTTTAAATTTCTTATCGAGATTATACATACATACATTGGTGCATATATACATCCATACATACATGCATGCCAAAACTGTTTCTATTGCCATCTTATATGCCACGTCGAACTGGTTTTGGTGCGAATAGTATTTTGGCGGGTTTACACAACTCTAACTCAGTACCCGGCCTCACAGATAAGCACAACGTAATGTCGACCGACGATGCCTCTGTCCAGACGCTATGCGAGAGCAAAATAGTAGTACGCAATCGCATGCTAGTTTCGTGCTCGCCCTGCTCGGTCATAATTTTCTTGAAGTCGGACAACTTTGGCACCACCGTGTGAACATGTTGATCAGGATATTTAATTTTGATACGCATTTCTTGTTTTTGAGTTTCTTGTAAATTGTCAAATTCCGCAACAAAAGGAAGCGCTGCAATTAATCCAGCAGTTACTTTAATAACATTGTCCTGTGCCATTTGTGCACATGGCTCGATAATTCGTGCTACACACATACGTATGTTGACATTCGCCGGTGGAATACGCACGGGCGAAGCTCTTTGTACTAGCGGCAAAATTTCGCGAAATACTCTTCCGGGCTTTGGATCCGAAATGTTACTTAACTGCGTAAGCAATGATGTTGTAAATGGATCTGGTTGGAACTCTTCCTTGTCATCTAGGAAGTTGCTGATGTCTGCAGCAGTTTGAAGTAGCATCTGACAGGGGCCAAGTGCACTTTGAGAGCGATCCCGCACAATAAGCACAAGATGCAGTGCACAAGCGCGCAAGCAAATTTGCTTTACAAGTAACATGTCACCATATGTGAGCCCAGAGAAGATGTGTTGCAATTTAAGGCAATTACGTATCAGTTGCGCTAATGACTCTTTTAGTGGTGCGCGACTGCGCTGCGTATTTGTGCAGCTTTGAAGCTGATCCAATTGTATTTGCCCCGCCAAGAATGTTTCCAAAAAATTTGCAGTACCGAACATTTCCGGATCGATTGCACCTAGACGTTGCAAATTGCTCTGGGCTGTCTTCAACAATGGAACTCGATCGCGAACTATACTAAAAATATCGTGTATATGTTGTAGTATTGTATTTAAGTACTCTCGTGAACTCTGTGCGCCTTTTAAAGGGTTGATAGGTTTCGTAGTGGAGGCACCTTCAATGGGTAATTGAGGTACGATTTGGGGCATAGCGTCGCGAATATACGCATAGTGTTTCAGTGTTACATCTGGAAACAAACTTATTAACGGCACTAAGTGCTCTGCGGCGTTGAAAAGTAAAATCAGTATACAAAGGTAGGCGGGGTCTTCTACGTCACGTTCTGCGCTGTCAAAAAACGGATGATCTTGCAGGAGGTGGGATGTGACGGCCATGCAGAGGTCGGGATGCTTCTGCCCAATTTTGCGCATACAACCAAAAGTAGAGTTCTTGTCTTGAGGATATTTGGAAAGCACATCAAGCAATTTTTGCACAACCATCAGAAGGCATGCCTGAAATAAAAGTTAATATAAAAACAGCACAATAAAATGCATCCCGGTTATAACTATTTAAAATACACAACCCAAAAAGGTTAAAAGCTAAGTTTACTGCCAGAAATTCAGAATACATTTTTTTGCGTTTCCGTTTACCTGTGTGGAAACACGACAAGCTCCCAACATCAAGTGCAATCCCTCGCGTACATCGACTGAATAGTCTTCCAATGAACTCAGCATTATTTCTAGTTGATCCTCGCGTAACACAATATGGCGCGCTATGGCGGTAAGGCTATAAATTGCTTTCAGGCGTACATCTTCGATTTCATCGTTGAACATATCTACTAGAAAATCCAGACATGTTACTGCGAAATCTGGGTTGCATAAAGCCAATTTGCACATTGAATCCACTGCAGCTGTGCGCACTTCTAAAAATTCATCCTCTAACCCATGCACTAGCGCCCCACAAGCCCCACTGGCTACAAGCGATATAGATTTAGAATCAAGTCGTTCCTGCGGTGCGTCATCAGCCCACCGTTTCCCAGTCGACCATTCACCACTCGCCACTAATTGTGCACCACGTTCATGGGCCGTTTTCTTTCGACGTAAATTGCTCATTAATTTTTTATCCAAAGTCTGATGCAAAAACTCTGAACTGACTAGCGTCATAAGACCTAAGTGCTCTGCAGCCTAAAAATGTAGTAAAGCATTTCAAAAAGACACGGTAGAATACAAGTTAAAGTATACATACTTGTGTACGTATCTGTATAGAAAGGTCGCAGAGTGCTCCACAGACTTTACCAAATGCGGCATCGATCAGGCGTATTTCCTCGTCTTCCTCCCCTTCACCAGGTATCATGTGGTCGGGATGTCTTATGCCCAGTTGGAATACTAATTGCAGTGCCTCTTTCCGTACGCATTCATAATCGTCTTTCATAGCTTCTACAGCACGTTGGTAAAGTGTGGGTGATAGAGTTGCGCCGCGCTCGCCTAGACATAATATAGATCTCAATGCCTGCGCACGTACTCCCGAATCTTGTGAATCTGCATAATGTCCTATTAAATCCATTACACCTTTTCGGGCATCATTTAGTGTTACAAAAGCTGACAGTACCAACAAAGCATATTTATGTGTATGGTAGGATTCTGATGTGAGCTGTTGTTGCGCAAAGTGGGCAATTTTCGTGACATGCGTTGACGGTAATAGTTTTATATTTTGTATGCCAATCTTGTGCAAACCATATAAGCCTTGTGCAATAACTTTTTGTGACCTCTCCTGTTTTAATATTCCAATGATGCCATCGACTAAAGCGTTGACCACCTCAGGTATTCCTACATCGGAAAAATCGGCAAGTAAGCCGAGGATTTTCACACGGACAGTGGTGTCACCATCCCGCTCTTGGCGGAATATTTCCATTAGACGGTGTATGACATCTTGTGATTCAGCAATTTGAGCATCATCCAATACAAGCTCATCTGCTATCTTCACCAATACTTCGATTAGATCCTTGCTGCCTTGCTGTCCATGACCTAGAGGAACTCCCTCCAATGCTGCCAAAATTTGCAATATATGGCTGCTCTTATTAACCTTAGCTGTTGTTTGAATGCGAATTTTTTTCTGAGGCTTCGAACCAATCTCGATAGTTTCCGTCAAGGAATGCGGCCTTTTCAATGCTGTGGCCATTTTACAATTAAAATTAACAAATTTTTACCAAAACACAAAATTGAGCTGCCTTGCTTCTTCTTTGTCCTGTTTATATTCACAATGAACTCGCTGATGAAACAGAACTCGTCACGAGTTCACCATTTATCATTATCGAGTTATTCTATAATCGATAAACTGAGTTTGATTTGCTAATGATTTTCAGCATGATTTTCTACGCTGAGCCCGGTCGAGTGAGAAAAATTGACTCAAAAAACCACATTTCGTGCCCCGAGACGAGAAATTAGCTATATCAAGTGTTTTTGTTGTGTTACACATCTTTTTGCGAACACAACAATTTGAAAATTCAGAAGGGAAATACACAGTAGGGGTCTTCCTTTATACATGTAAAAGCCTCGTAAACCTCGTAAAGCTCGTAAATTTAACAGCCTCGTAAAAGAACTGTCAAAATTTGTATGGAGCTCTATTTACGAGCCCTCGTAAATTTGGGAGACAAATTTGACGCGCAAACGACCTCGTAAACTTCAGTTTTGCCGAGGTGCCGAAATGTTTATACTAAAATGTATGATAAAATACTGAAAATAAAATAAAAAATAATACGCGAATAAAATAAATGAGTTTCCTGCACTAACTGTATTGACTTAGGTGTTCTGCTAATTTTCCGCATTTCCAATTGTGTTTTAGCCAATAGTTGTAGAGACAAAATGGCGGAATGTTCTGGAAAATACTATGAAACAAAAATTGCTTCACAACATCCTGGTTGATCTATAAAACAGTAACTTTACGCACCTATTTACACCTTTTCACAAAGGGGGCGTTCCCATAAAAGCCTCATAAACTTACGAGTTTTACACGGTTTAAGACTTTACAAGTTTAAGGGAATCCTTTAAGTATATACAGTAATAAAACTTTTCGCAGTTTTTTACCAAGTGGTCCCCGAGGAATATTTTTGGGTTGTGTCCAGCGTTTTCGTTTTCGCGCATGGCAACACTGACTGAGGGGAATTCCACCTCATGGTTACAAAAAGTTCTTTTCGTCGATAAAATATACAAAATTATCGCCCTCATTGCGAGAGTCGTGTCGAATACAAGTCGTTTTTCGAGAGTCGAATCGTATCGAAAATTTCACGCCATTTTCTGAAATTTCCACTCGACTAGTGTACTAAAACGGAAAATCATGGCAGCACTGCATAGTTTTCAACGATTTTCGTCGTTTACTTATTTCAGCACGACAGTAGACAATGCCAATGTTGTCGAGTCTTACAATTTATGCCTTGATTATAATGGACGGGGCGAATCGTAACAAATCGCGGCGAATTCGTAAGGATCTATTGATTTTACATTGTTCCGTTTTACGATACGTTTACGTGCATTATAACCATTTGCATTCATTTCCCATACAATAGATAATTAAGTGAAAGTTCATCCATTATCATTCATTAGCCTAATTTCCGACTTACGCAATGAGGCTAAGTATACATGACACCACTGTGTTTTGTATGACACTGTATGACGATGGGTACTGTGGTGACACTCAGATGGCGCCGTGTTCAAATCAGTACACTGGTTAATGCGCTGACACCACAGGTAGTGTCGGCGTTATTGAGCTAGAGCAATAAAAATCGCGCTATTATCCATGTCGTTTCTATAAACTGGAAAACTCAATTCTTAATTATAGCACTGAATGGAGTTTTCTTAAGACTAGGTTCACACAGAGCAACTTTTGTTGCTCATTTTCGGCAATTTCTCTTTTGGTGTTGCCCTTCGCGTTCACACAGAGAACTTTTATTGTACACAATTGTTGTTGTCAGCTCTGAACGGCCAACTAGAATTACTCAAACGAACGAGTGCCCTACCCCCTTCCTCGTCTCCCCCTCTCCCTCAAATAACGAGTTGCCGCGACAAAAGTCTGAATCTAGACTAAATATATACTTAAAATTAAAAAAAATATCCATTATAAGATTATATTTTAGTGAAAAATGTATTTCTTTTTTTTGTAAATTTATCAAGTAAAATTCTAAATTTCCGAATAAAAATATTTAAGTATTTATTAAAAAAAACAAGCTTTGTATAGTCATAGAGACTCTAATGCCTGCCAGCGCATCCACAGTTCATTAAGCACACCCAAGTTTGAGCGCCCATCACCCGAAGCTCCTCAAAAATACTTAATATGTATTCTACACTTTGAACGTCACAAATATAATATGAATCATACACACATACAATAGTAATTGCTATGAATTGCTATGGAATAAATTCAGGCCATGTATTTGTTGGAGATTCCTTTGGTTATGGTGGTAATAAGTTCAGCCAGCACATTCAATGGTCCATTACCCGGAGCTGCTCCAACATGATGAGTAGATTTTAGTGAGCCTCACATGCCACTGCCTCTAATAACAAGCTGCATATCTGAATATTAGAAAATAAATAGCAATTATCTATTAACATTTTAAGAAGTGTTTTCCTACGAAATAATCTGTGCCACCCTGCCATAACACGGTTGTTGCTCCCTTTCATATCACAGTAATTTTGTATACAACTCTGAATCAGACGAGTACTCAAAAAGGTTTAGTGCTGTATATACCAGAGAGCTGCATGGATACACTCAAATTACATTTTAAGTCACTCGCTTTCTTTTCACATCTGCACACACTCGCACTCATTTATTTCCAAACATAACGTGCGATAGCATTGAAAAAACCTTGTCGATTGAGTGAGTAATTCACATTATCAAGTGCTCGATTCAAATACCAAGTGCTTGATTTGAAAAACAAGTGCATGACATAACTGCTGTAATGAAAGTATCAAAGAAAAACATTTGTTGTTGTTGTTGTATTTGAAGGACTGAGTTTATGCAGCAGCGGCATTTCGCATTTGTGTACCTCCCACCAATTAATTATATCGAAGTCCGTATGAAAATATACCTCAATATTTTCATATCGCCGCAGCTCTGCAGTAGCTTTATCAGTTCTGCTCACAAAGGTAGGTTGTTTAAGAAGACCTGAAAACATCTCAAAGTTGTCTGAAGGTAACAAAGGTGTATCCGCAATTTGTGGTTCCGTTGTACTGTCAGAATTCTCAGTTAACGTTCTCATAATTTGTAAACATTTCTCTTTTCTGTACCTTTGCTCAGATTCGGTAAAGTTATTGAGCTCTTTTGCTGGCGGGTATAAAAAAAGCACAATTTTGTGCAAATCTGTTAGTTTTCAACAGCAACTGTTTTTAAATAATAAAGCAACTTATTTTTCAAGTCCCTTATAAAGCCGATGTCTTATGAGGTAACATTGCATTTCTTTTGTAGACTAGTTATATAAATGTACGTCAGGTGCATAACTAAATAATTTAGTAAAACGAATATATTTAAAAAAATACTTCATCAATATACATTTTTTCAAAATTGTCGTATTCTCTACTAATTGTTTGAAGTCAATGAGTGTCATTCGATTGCTCGACTTGCTTTTCATAACAGCTTTTTTCACTCGCTTGACTTGATTTGGAAAGAGTATATAAATGCCATATTTGAAATCAAATGAGTACACTGCAGCTAAACATTGATTTCAAAACTAACTATCAGGCTAACCGAATATTCGCGGCTTGCGTTTTGGTACGCACGCCGTAGAATTTTTTTCTTGCGTCACCCTAAATTGGCTTGCGTGCGTTTGTATTTGATTTCATTGAGTGAAATGTCAAATCAAAATGTCACGCAGAACAAAAATTGGAAATTGAGTTAGCTTCGTACGCACGCCGTTCAATTTCGGCTGGTCTCATACAAGTTGTATGCGCATGAGAAATTTTTGACAGTAAATTGGCGGCGTGCGTGAATATTAGGTTAGCCTGTATGAATCTCACTGTTTGTACGGTGTTTCTCACTAACTTTATAGAGTTCACAGCAATGAGTTCATACTGTTTAGATGGAAGTGAGTAAACTCATGCTGTTGTCTGGTATATACTGTGGGCAGAGCCTTTAGTTCACTGCAAAGGAATCGATTACTTTTTCAATTCCTTGAAGTAATTTCAAATGGAATTGTTTTTTTCTTTAATCCCATTACAAGGAATTTCATATTGTAATTGGAATAAATTACGTGCTAGTAATGTAATTTCTTTTATTTCAATTCCTTTGAAAGGAATTGAAAATGTAATTTTTTTTCCAATTCCTTTGAAAGGAATTGAAAATGTAATTGATTTTTTTTCCAATTCCATTCCTCAAAGTAATTTAAAACGTAATCGAAAAATTTATAAAAAAAAATTTTTTACTGTTGAATTGCAATAGCTTTGTTAAATTTCCTGCTAGTATTTCATACAAAAAATTATTGCACTTTCACTTAACCCTTGCAAACTTGTTTATTTATCCATCGATTTTCATCGGTAGTAGTGTTTTAACCCGCAAAACAAGCAGAGTTTGGCTAGTCTATACTAATATATATTTTGAAAGGCGTTTTTTTCTGTTCGCAAAGCTCGAGAAAGGCCGTACCGATTTTTTTGAAATTTCGGAATCTACTGCAGACTTTCCAAGGATGGTTATAGCTAAAAAAAGTTTCGATATAGAAAGAGGGCGTGGCACCTCCCATACAAACCGAATTTTTCAAACTGCATATATTTGTGGTAGAGGACTAGAACTGGGTATGGTGATATCTATATACATATATAAGACCAATAAACCCATATAAACCGAACTTTCATATTGCATATTTCTGGAAGTGTTCATGGTAGACTGTAAGCCTTTTTAAAACTCTTTAGTTTGACACCCACATGCCAACATTGCATTTACTTTATCAATTTAACTGAGTTACAATTTCCAAATAGGTGGCAGCCCCCTCAAAAATATTTCCAACAGTTATCTTTCTCAAACCTTTTTAATTTGATACCCAAATTGTAAAATTTTATTTATTTTATCAATGTAATTTATTTAAATTTTCAAACAGATGGCAACCCTCCTCAAACATATTTTCGGCAGTAAGCCTTCTTAAAACTCTTTAGTTTGACACCCACATGGCAATATTTAATTTTTTTTAACAATTTGACTGAGTTTAAATTTTCAAATAGGAGGCCACCCTCGTCAAAAATACTTCCAGCAGTTATCTTTCTTAAACCTCTTTAACTTAATACCCATATTGTAATAATTCATTGATTTTAAATTAATTAAATTTTAAAATAGGTGGCAACCCACCAAATTTTTGCGATATCATGGGTCTGGTATTATACCGAATAATAAAAAAAATATTATTCAAATCGGTTCAGCCGTTCTCGGGTTTTGATGACCGTGACATACGAACACAACATTTTTATATATATATAGACATACATAGAAGATGTCCAATGTGTGCTTTCGATTTTAATCTTTGACCACAACAAAAATTCCACATTGTATATTCGTGAATGAACTTTCAGTTTCTCGATTACTTTTACAATTCCTTTGAGTAATTGGAAAAACTAAAGTACTCTTGCAATTCCAGGTAAAGGAATTGAAAAAAAATCAATTACATTTTCAATTCCTTTCAAAGGAATTGGAAAAAAAAATTACATTACTAGCACGTAATTTATTCCAATTACAATATGAAATTCCTTGTAATGGAATTAAAGAAAAACCCAATTACATTTGAAATTACTTCAAGGAATTGAAAAAGTAATCGATTCCTTTGCTGTGGACTGAAGGAATTGATTCCTAATTACAATTCCTTGTAATCTGTAATTGGGAGTAATTTAATTCCTAAAGGAGTCATTACGACCCAGCTCTGACTGTGGGGAAATGTGCTGAACGGGAGAGGTAATGTTCTTAATCAGAAATTCTTGAGCTAAACTTTGGAACTGTCCAAGAGTACTGCAATTGAATACTTGTAATTTGACAGAAATATTCGTCAGTTAAGATAATTTGGGGATTTCACTGCTTTATTTAACATTCTTCATTGTTGTCATACATGAAGGAATTTTAACCGTAACTTTTCTATTTACTAGAACTTATATACCAATCAAAGCAAAGGCCAAACATCCATACCAATGTATTTCCTACGTGAATTTAAAAAGTTGTATTCTTCTCCTGAAAAGTTTCAAAATTGTCAACTTGGCCCTTTTGTATTGATGGTAAACGATATACATATATATACATAACATATATGTATATAAATCTCCACATTCTTCAACTTATATTAGTAGTGGTTACAATTTGTTTCCCTAGTCTTTCCTGCGCTTCTTCTCGGAATTACTACGATCACTCTTATCCTCTGATCGCTTTGGTGCCTTTTTAGCCATATTCAAGAACTGATCCAAACCGAATGGATCCTCTTCTTTCTCGAATTGAACCGGACCAGATCGTTGAGCGGCACTACCAGCACCGCGCGAAGTTCCGGAAAACTCCTTATCTGGCACGAAGCGTTGTGTATTCACAATGCGGTCCAAGTCCGCTCCATAGGCATCATTATCTAACTGCTTACTCGGTCTGTACAGATGCGAGGCCAAGGAATTGGAATCACGCCACGGTTTGTCGTATACATTATATACTTCGTCGTCACCGTAGCCCGAATCCATACCCTTTGTTGTATTGAAAAGGCGCTGGTCAAACATTGTTTCACCATTGCCAGAGGTCTTCGCTGGCATACCCAACGCTATTTGCTCCGAAATATCACGTTCTCGTTCACGTTGCAATTTCGATCGCTTTTCCGGTGCTGCACGTGCCAAATTTCGATCACGTTGACGTTCACGATGACGTTCGGCCCTCAGTTCATTACGCTCGCGTGTTTCTGGATTCAAAGCAGCTGGGTCATCCGGTTGACGCAGACCAGCGCGCTCCTCTCGAGCACGCTGCGCCATCATCCTTAGCATATCTTCCTTCTTTTCTTTTTCTTTTTGCGCCAGCTTCTTTTCGAGCGTTGCACGCGCCTCTACCGCTTCTCGGGCTTTACGATCAGCTATGTATAAAGCCTCAGCCATTTTTGCGAATTTTTCACTAATATGAACTTGTTGCAATCCTCGGCCATCAGCAGCCAAACGTTTATCCAGCGGAATCGTATAACCCTTGGCATTCTTCCAATTCGAAATGCAAGGTGGTATTTTCCATTCCTTTTGCTCTTTAACAGTAACTTTGCGCGAAGGCGAGTGCAGTACCGGTGCGGGAGGTGATGGTGGACCACGGGGTATTTTTTTATTTATCCGAAACTTTGGTGGTTCCATTGGATCTTGTTGTGCCTCAACCATACGTATAACTCTTTGCTTTGCTCCAGAATTGAAGGCATCACCTTGTTGTGATGGCGTGTAACGTATATACTGTGCTGGAGCTGTTTTCTCAGCATGCCGCACTGGCATAGCAGCAGCTATCTTCGCATTTGTTAACTTTTCCAAAGCTCGTTGAGTTTCCTCTGTTGTATCTGCAACGGTTTCAGCGTCGGGTCGCCGCAGTTCTTCTGCATCTTCAGCGAGAACTTCCGCTGGGAGTAACTGTGATATAGACGAATAAACAATTTTGTCCTTTCCATGCCCTTGCCGGGCAATAGCATCATATTTGATTTTTCCCTTTTCATCTAGGCGTACTGCTAGAGCGTTCGATTTTTTGTTTAAATTAGAAGGACTTCCCATACCTGCAAAAAATGTGTTTACCTATTACGATTTATAGTTAAGTTGTGCACCTTACACAATGGATATTGAGCCACGTGTATTTCAGGAAAGGCACCCCCATCTCCGAAATCTGCTTCGGTGCGTGGTATCCAATCCTTGCGTTGGCCATACGGAGGTGCAGCAATCTTCGCAGACACTAAAGCACCCATGGGTGCACCAATAATCCTCGATTTTTGTGCAACGCGGCGTTCATCTTCCCTGTCCCAAACTGGGTTTGAGGGCGAAGGTAAAATACTTGATAAAGACATTATGCCACCTTGTTTTAACTATTTTCAATTTCCCCGCAGGATAGCCTAAAACTGGAATAAAATTTACAGGACCGATAAAAATAAACTGCGTGAAAAAATTGTTATTATAAGGGACACACTAGGAATGGAAAAGTCGACTCTGACTATAGTCAAAAATCGACTTATCGCTAAAAAAACTCGACTTTTTGGAATCGACTTCAGTCACCTCAGTTTGACTGCAATCGACTCATGTACACGGTTGCCATACGTCCCATTTTCGGTAGGACTGTCCCGGCTATAAGAGCTATGTCCCGATCCCGGCATGAACCAATTAGAACAGATCTGACCGGTTGAGAAGCAGCCATTTGTAATAGCAATTGAGAAAAAAATTGTGACGTTCGCAATTTTGAAGTTTGCTATTTCTGTTTTGCTTCTTTCTTTGTGTGTATTATGTCGGTGGTTTATTTCAGTGATTTTAAAGCGATTTTCAATAAATTTTTTGTGCAAATGTAATTAAAATGAAGTGCGCGGTGATTGGATGCAAAAACACGTACAAAATAATAAATTGGTTCGCACTAACATGTGCTACAAAATTGTTTGCCTTTTTTTCTTTATGCTTCGTGTTCATATTCTTTGTTTACTTTTCAAAGAAAATAACATTACGCCGAAATTACAAACGTCAGCCAGGAAATTACTTTTTTCTTATGCTTCATCTTGTCAGATCTTGTGTAGTTGGATCATGCGATCCCGGTACACTACCTGCCGAGACGCAAAATGTCCCGGCTTTTGGCAAGAAAAAAATTTAGACATCTAGTTGTAAAAAAATTAGAACTCTTTAAATATTTAAATATTCACATATTCTATTTACTAATCGCCACTGTACGCCGTATGGTAAAAATAAGGCTTTCTGCACATTGGTCGTCCAATCATAGTTGCTTCATCGTCACAATCATGATGCAACGATTTCATGACGACTACACTTTCGCACACTCGGTTGTGATATTTCTATTCATTTGGCGTCTAAAAATTCACTTGGAGCAGGTTTTTTCTGCTTTTCTGGTTGATATTTTCGCGAAATATTTACAAAAACCTGAAATTTTTAAAATATAGACTGTGCTGCAACAATTCTAGACATCATTTTTCATTAATCTCTCTTCTTTTCTTTTCCTGAAATGTGTTTTGTTCATGCACACAGAGACTTTTTACAATTTCGTCATATTTTATAGGTAAAACGCTCACATTTATTGAATTTTAATGCAATTATCCACTTTTTAATAATATACACAGATTTTATGCAAAAAATACTAATTTTTATGCAATTTTAATGCAAATATTAACTTTTTCACTAAGTTTTCCCCATAAAATGTAAACAAACAATCCGTGCTCAACGATAGCAAACGACAGTGCCGTTTATATCCGTTTCTGCATTTTCTACGATTTGCCGATAACTAGCCGATAACGACAAGTGTGCAGATCTCCTTTGAAATGCATGTGCTCGGCTCAAATTTTCAAGGCGAGACGATAACGCAATTATGATTGGACGACAAGTGTGCAGATAGCCTAAGGTTTGTAATTGTGGCCCGGGGTAAAATCATGAACCAAAAATACAAGATCACGTAAGAACGCGACTTTGTATTTGTAACTGGTTTTGAGAAAAAAGTTTGCGAAAGCGGGTTCGTCAGCTGAGCGTTTGTTTACATCACAAGCACCACTATTTTACACTTTTATTCAAGTAAAGAAGAGTTAATTCAACATGACAACACATTTTAAAGCATTTTGTTGCATCATTTTACCTAAATTGTGCTTTTAAAGTGGCTGACAATAATTTTGGCTAATTATGGTTTTCGTGGTTTTCTTTGCTTTGTTTACTTTTTGCTCGTTTTCCAGTGAAACAAGATGGCGTAGAACCCGCTAAAAAAAATCGTCTTTTTTCACTCTCTTGTTCTTACGTGATCATGTGTCTTTCGTTCATGGGGGTAAAATGAATGAAGTACACAGCACAGTATACAGTAAGGCTATCTGCACACTAGTCGTCCAATCATAGTTGCGTTATCGTCTCGCCCTAAAATTTTGAGCCGAGCGCATGCTTTTTAAAGGAGATCTGCACACTTGTCGTTGTAGGCTAGTTATCGGCAGATCATTGAAGATGCAGAAACGGATAAGTACGGCACTGTCGTTTACTAATCGTTGTGCACGCATTGTTTGTTTATATTTTATGGGAAACAATTGAATGGTCGCCGCAAATAACGTTGGAAGCGACAATTTGTTCAAAGCTAGTTTCCTTGATTTTAAAGATATTAATGTGTATATTTTATTTTTTTAAAGGCAAGATTCTTGAAGAGTGCTATACCGAAAAAGTAGAAAACCAAATTAAATCCCCGTTTGCGCGTCAGTAAACAAGTTTTTTTTTTTATTTTGTAAAATTATAATTTTGTCGATTACAACGTTATTTGAGGCGACCATTCAATTAGTGAAAAAGTTAATATTTGCATTAAAATGAGTGGCCCGTAGTCATAGTCAAAATAAAGTCGACTTTAAAGTTAGTTGCAGCTTTTTGACATAATTTTCAATGGGATATCTGTCAAAAAAGCTGCAACTAACTTTAAAGTCGACTTTATTTTGAATATGACTACGGGCCAATGTTTTTTGCACAAAATCTGTGGAAATTATTAAGAAGTGGATAATTGCAATAAAATTCAATAAATTTGAGAGTTTTAACTATAAAATATAACGAAATTGTAAAGTCTCTGCGTGCGTGCACAAAACAAATTTTAGGAAAAGAAGAGAAGAGATATTACTGAAAAATTATGTCTGGAATTGTTGCAGAACAGTCCATATTTTAAAAATTGCAGGTTTTTGTAAATATTTCGCGAAAATATCAACCAGAAAAACAGAAAATACCTGCTCCAAGTAAATTTTTAGACGCGAAATGAATTGAAATATCACGACCGAGTGTGCGAAGGTGTAGTCGTCATGTAATCGTTGCACCATGATTGCGACGATGAAGCAACTATGATTGGACGACCAATGTGCAGAAAGCCTAAACCAGCCATTGACAATGTGCTTATTTGAAAGTTAATACATGAAATATTGTAGAATTTTGTTGTCATTATTCCATAGGCAATGACCGGTGCAAAAATACCCACAAATGTTTGTTGATATATTTGAATTGCAAATCTAAACAGCAAATTTCATAAAAAACTAATTTTATATTGTTAATTACTACATGGGAAGTGGGCTGGTTACTGACAGATTTCGCCAAAATTTAATACTAACCTAAATTATACCAAAGGCAACTTCGGTACCGACTTTCGTTAAAATATCTAAATTTTGTTCGAGTTAGCGTGTTTACAAACAGACACAGCTGAACCAATTCATCTCGTCGTTCTGAATATTTTGATATATGTATATGTATGTAACTGCCATCCCTAAATTGGCGCGTCAAGCGCCAAACAACTGTCAAAAATCCTCATGCCCATACAATTTGTATGAAGCATCCCACAATAACGCGGCGCTAACGCCGAGCAAATGGAATTTTCATTTTTGACAGGGCGTTACGTGTTGAAGTTGGATGCGGAAGACGGAAAGAAAGAGAAAGGACAAAAAAGTGAAAGAGGAAACGAGAATAAAAACGAGAGGATCTGAGAAAACGTCAAAAATTACGACGCGTTGATTTGGGGATAGCGCGCGCTGACACTCGTCGACAATGGATAACGCAACGCATAGCGCTCCAATTTAGGGACGGCAGTAAGCATATGTGTATATATGTACATACATTTTATACTGTTGACAAACGAGCTCGCTTATTTGCATAAACCGTCTTCATTTGCATTAAGTAATGCATTATCCTCTTTCAAATGTGAATAAGCGGCTCAACAAATCCATACAAATTTCGTGCATTTGTTCGAGCGTCGATATATAATTTTGTGTACATATTTCATAAAAGCTATGGAGGTCTCCACAATAAGAGTGGTATATTTGAAAATTATAGAGTTCTACCTTTAAGCTAAGTAATACTTGTTCTACCCCCTAATCGATGGGATTATGTTCCAAAGCCAGTGTACCAGATTCAATAAAAGAAGGTTGGATAACATTTGTGTCAATCGACTGCCTTGCAAGGTTGCATTTGAGAAGGAAGAGAAAGCGGGTAACCATTTTATCCCCTTTTGTGAAAATGTAGTAAGAAAAGTAGTCTGGTAGTACTAAAATGCGTTTTTTATATATTATATTGAGTTAAAATATCAAAGCAGATTCCATTGATCTACACAATAGACAATGAATTAACTTTTTTATGGTGTATTAAACATGCTATATGGATATTAAAAATGAAATAAATGAAGAATGAGAGAATTTTATTCGCATGAAATTCTGACTAAAGTAAAATCTTATCGACAAATATTCCTAAATATTTAAAACAAACCAAATATTCAAAACAAACCATGGTTTCATTAAAACTCCAGTATATATTAAATAAAATTAATGGAATTCAAACAAATCCTTCATTCAAAGGGACTATATTAGACACCGTTTTCAAAAGAGTCACAACTCCAAATTTGGAATTTTTGAGATTATGCGCTAAAAATGTACACAGAGCTTTTATTTACCTTTCAGCAAAAGCTGGATCAAATTTTTGTTATGATTTGTAAAAAAAATCCTAAGGTAAAGTCGACCTAGCCCATATGATTAGCATGTGCTAAGAAATAGTTTTTCGCATTTTCGGACAAACGTATGATTTGAGTTGTGACTCTTTTGAAGGCGGTGTGCAATATGAAGAAATATACAACTAGAAAAGATGCAATTGATACAATGTATATAAATTAATCTTTTTAAAAAATAATTATATATTTGTTGCATTTAAAAATTACATGTTCAATATCTTAAATTGAATTTGGTGGATGGACACACAAAGTGATCCTGACCTGCACAAGAAAAAAGTTTTATTGATATTTACACTTTCACTTTTATGGGGTGGTATATTTACTTGTAAGTATGTAACGGCTACACTTCACCAAATACATCGGTGCAGCTGTAATTCCCAGTGGACTGCACCAGCCAAACGTGGACGGACACACAGAGATCCTAGCACGCAGAACTTATTGGTAAAGGCTGCACTTGCTGTAAAACGCAGTTTTTTGAATAACTCCGATGCTCTGCAAAGAAATATATAAATTATTGTTTTAATTTAAAATAGCTCCATTATTTTTGATTTTTTTGGCATGCTTACTTGAATTTGCGCAATAAGAAAATCAATTTCCTCGAAACAATCGATGAAACTATCGGCAGTGTTGCCTGTTGAACTTTTTATACGAATACAATATTTCTCCATGTCTTTTAGTAGTAGTTTCTATAAATCAAAAAAGAAAGCAACACAGACTAAGGCAGAATGCGGGAGCGAGACAACTGCCAGGTTATCCAACCTTGTGTTATTGAATCATGCCACGAACTCAATCGTTTTTTTTTTTTGAAAAGCCAAAACCGAACCGAAAACCACTAAAAAAAATGGTTCGGTTCGGTTCAAATTCTAAAATCCACTAAAGCATTTTTCCAGTTTTGTAATACTTGGTCTAAAAAGGCAAACTGTATAGTAAAAATGGAAAAATTTTTTTGTTTGATGGCAACTCCGTGAGTTGTAAATTCGGCCATATAAATAATGATTGATTTTTTATATAGAAGAAAATGATCAACAATGCTCGTTAAATAAAAAATTTATAAAACTCGGATTTTTGCAGTTTGGATTAAAAAGATTGAATCTTTGATGCAATTTTGTTGAAACTTGTAGTTTTTTTCTTATTTTCGTACATAGTTTGAAATTTGGATTTAGATGCTTGTTGTTATATAACGAGCTATACTTTTATAAATAAATAATTAACTTAAACCCACAAAAGAAAAGTTGTCAAATGCCGCACTAATATTATTTTGATCATTGCTATACTTGTACATATAGAAGTTAGGGTCTACATAGTGTAAGCTCCAACCTACCGAAAATGAGAGTTTCAACATTAAGCCAAGATTTTGAAGTCAATTCAAAATTCTGAGTATGCTGTTTTAATCTACATACTCGACTAGGCTTGTTCAAACCTTAAAAAGTTTATTAAAATCATTCTAATTTGACCTTGATCGCGTTGACTTTAAATAATCATTTTGTTTTTTTTCCATAGAAAAAAATTTTCCAACATACATACTTTGTATGGGAGAAAATCCGTGAAAAATTGCTAAAAATCAACTTAAAACTTAAAAATTTTTTTCCCAGAAATTCTTATTAAAATGTTTGCAATTTAGATGAAACTGGGCAGAATGTTTATAGTTTTTGCACAAAGTTTGAAAATTGGGTTCATATGGTTACAAAAAATAAGCATTAAATAAAGAAAAAAGCCAATACTTGATAAAATTTCGCGTCCCTATTTTTTCCATTTTTGATCTCAATAATAAAACATTTTATTTTTATATTATGGATTTGTCATATTTTTGTAATATATATATACTTTAAGAAATTGAAGCACTTGAACCGAACTGAGCCGCGGTTCAGGGATGCTCGTTAGCCGGTTCTTGTACCGGTACAAGCTTTTTCTAAGTAGTTCGAATCACTGAACCGAACCGCACCGATTTTTGGAGCGGTTTGCAGCCCTGGAAATTACCACTTTTTGTTTCATTGCATATGGAAGCGCCGTATGTATGTACGTACATACGTAGTACATATGTATGCGCGCCGTATGTATGTATGTACATTTACTTTGACTACAAGCGACGTGCCAGAATATAATGTAAATGCGATAATTTTCTGAATCTGCATGTAGTTATTACAAATCAAATTTTTTCAATTCCTTATAAAATTATGCGTCATATTAAGTGAATGTCCACATTGCAAAGGTAATATATATGTACATACATATGTATCCAAAACTTATTCCTTTTCATTGCTCAAATGAATGCGCACGCTTTGCATGGAAGCAGTTGTGTGTGTTTGTGCGTGATGTCATATGTGCACTTTGTCAACGGCCACACATCTGCCCCTTTAGCTCAGTGGTAGAGCACTGGTCTCGTAAACCAGGGGTCGTGAGTTCAAACCTCACAGGGGGCAAGTCTGAAACTCCGAGTTTCCGCCTCTAATTTTTCTTTTTTTTAAATTAAATTATTCAATAAATTTATTTAAAATGTTACATACATAAATATGTACTTTATTAAAACATTAGTGATAAAACAAAAATTCAACATCGCTAAATCATTTCTTTTCAGAAGCAATAAGCAGCTTATTAGATAGAAACGCTTGTTCAGTTTTAGTAACTCCACATTCCTTTTTACGAGTTTTTTTTAAATGCATTTCATATATTTATGCGAATTTCGGACATTTTTGAATATTGCCAACAATTAAATCACTGTGCATTTTAATATAAACAAGTTTATTTTTTCTGACTTCGGGTAATAAATTCAGCCACAGAGATTTTCGTTGCCTTTGTATTTTCCCTCGTTCTTTGCGCATTCTCTCCATTGCTGCCAGATTTTCTATTTTTTTTTTAATTGTGAGTTTCGAATAAGAGTTGTATTTTCAACCAAAAAAAGTGTGACGTTCAAAAACGAAAGAATTTTTTGGAATACTAGGGTTTTTTAATACTATTTAACATAAATAACAAGAAAATAATGAATTTGGAATGAAATACATTAACAGTTTAAAAAATACGTATGTAACTCATCAAAACTCATTTTCTATTAATTAAATTTTATACAGACAAGACTAAAAAGTATAAAAAAATAAAAAATTAAAGCTTTTAAATGTACCACATTTATATACATCGTCTAAAAGTAGAAAGTAATTCATAGACAATTCCATAACATTTAATTGCCAATAACAGGTCTATTCTGCACGTTACCAAAAATTTAGTAACCGGAAAATTTTATTACCAAAAAATGTTACCAGTTCTTGTCACCGCGATTCTAGGAACGTTGGTAATGCAGTTAAAATATTCAGAAATTCAGCTATGAAGAATTGTGAAAATTCTGGCATTGCATATTTCACGGGGCAATACTTTATTACCAGCTTATGAGATGGTAACAAAATTTACCGGTTACAAGAGTATCTAAAGTTATCAAAACAAATTCTATTGGACTTTTTAGTATAATTTTTATTTATTTACTACTTTTTAGTCCATTTATAGGAACGTGGTATCAAAGAACGACACGTTATAATTGTAGCGAGTGTAACAGGAGTGTGCCTACTCTGTTCCTCAAATACGTTTTTGATTGGATGAAAAGAGAAAGCACGCTCCTGTTACTCACACCCTCTACAATTACAACGTCTTGTCCCTTCCCACTATCCACGTTTTTTACGTTTTTTTTTAATTTCATATTTTTTCAAATATCTTGAGTTTTTAGAATACCACAGAGTTCTGGTAGTTCTAATTAATTTAATATTTTCTGTGGCTATAGGAATCTTTTAACCTTAACCCTCGTCCGGGCGCATATTCTTACAACGCTAACCGGGCGCAAAGGTACAATTGTACCTTCATATAGTTTTGATATGAATTTTTACTGGGGTTTAATTTTTTTATAAAAACTGATAACATTTAATCATTACACGTTATTTTGAACATGTTTACAAATTTTTTGTTATGACAATTGTTTAAAAAAAAAAGTAAAAATAGAAACACAGTAGCCTGCATAAAATGCACTCCGAAAAATGCACGAGTACACCACAACAATATGTACCCTCCATACATACATATGTTAGTCTGTTCCAATAGCAGTCCGGTTTACAGGATTTAGTCAGAACTTACAGGAAGTCGTTCCTATTGACACAAAACCTGTAAGTGGGAACACATTTGAGAGAGTAAATGAGCAACTGTTCCTAGTCAGAAGTTACAGGATTTAGTCCGGAGATTTTTTTCCTGTAAGTTCATGAAAAGTGTCAAACGATCAGCTGATTTACATGTGCAAACAAAAACAGAAAGCAGTGAAAGCAAAGAAGCTTATATTTGTTAAAAAATGGAAGTAAACAACGAAATATTTGAATATGTATAAATTTTAATAATTATTTAGTGATATTTCAGCCAAATCGGTGTAGTACCAATGACATGTAAACAAACCGTCTGACGTTTTTACAGGAAATAGTGCTTTTTGCGTTCCTATGCACTTCTGCATCTGTTCTCCTTTTACTCTCATTTGAGAGCGTAAAATTGTAGTTTGACAGTTCCACAGGTTTTAGTCCGAAGTTCAAAGGAACAGACTATAGCTCGGAACACTTTGACGACTGCAACTTCACGACGTAACGACAGCGACATCATTTTGTCGACAAATGTCGCCTTGAAGCCAGCTTCTTAAACATTTTGAAGACCTCAGCGACATAGCAAACAGCTGATTTTAAAGTTTGACATTTTGGTATATTTATTTCACAAATTGTGTATTTTTATTTAAGTAAATAAGAAAAACATGAACAATCAAGAATATGTGATTAATTTTGCGACAATTTAATGTTGCAGCACTACATCTACTCATTGTCGCCGGCAAAATTAGAAATAGATTTAATTTGGCGACGTCGACAATTGCAGTCCTGCAGCCAAGATCTCGTGCTGTCGTCAAAATAATTGTGTCCGTAAGAACGTGTGTATTTAAAATTTGACAGATGCTGCTTGTCGCTTGCTGTCGTCAAAGTGTTCCGAGCTTGAGTATGTACTCAATATTTTTCATACTGGTGCAACCAGGGCTGCCAACTTGGCTCAAACCGTGCCATTTTTGGCAATATTTTACATCAAATGGCACTTAATTTTGCAATTTGGCACAAAGTGCCAAAATGCACTTTTGAAAAATAGCAATATTTCAAAATGTGAAATACTTTGCGTGTACTTCTTTTTCTCAATTAAAATTTTCTAATTTCTAAAGGTTATTCAACTGTTTCTTTTTATTTTGGCATTGCACTTTTGTTTTAGAAATGTGGTTCTTTTTAGCTACATGGGAAGCGTTATAAAGGACCTTTTTTGGCACTTTTATTTTTCTATTTGGCACATTTTGGCACTTTTTTATCCTTAATATGGCACTAAATAGCTAAGGATAGTTGGCAGCCCTGACCGGAACAAAAATAATACGATGCTTATTTGGTTCAGTTTATATTTGCTGCTACTTGCGATCACAATTCTGGTTTAGCATCCTACATCATCTACAAAAATCATAACCCCCGGTTTCAGGGAAAAAATCAACGTCGAAAGTTTCTAAAAGATCTCTCCAATCAGCTATGCATGCCGAATCTCGAAGTGCAAATCGAATGATGATGAGAAGCCATTTCCTTCGAAGTGCAATAGAAATGGTACTTGGCCGTCGCGTTGTGGCATCTACAGCAGCTGTCCTTCAATTACCTCATGGTAGCCCCGGAGCCTCCCCTATCACTGGACGTTGCTATATCTGTCGGAACTCAAATAGGAAACAACGTAAAACTCGAATGCTTTGCATATCTTGTGCTTATCCAATTTGTGATGAACATTCAGTTTCAAAAACAACGTGTATTTCTTGCGAAGAAACTCTCTAAAAATTTCAAAATGTATATTCCAAATCGTTGTTCCTAAATTGAATTGTCTCGATTGTTACTTTTTAAATAGTTTATTATCGCTTCTTATATGAATTAGCTCCGTTTGTGTCTCTTTTTTTATAAAAAAAATTATATATAATTAGAAATAATAATAATCTTCTTTTTTCTTCATACCAGATATATGAAGGTACAATTGTACCTATGCGCTTTGACGTGGGTGTAAATTTAACTCGGCCCTCTATTTCAGAAAATCGTGGCCCATTTTGTTTTAAATTAAGGGAACATGTGGCGCAACAAAAATGTAGAGATGTCACGAAGATCCAGCCCTCTAAGTTTTCTGGAAAAAAAGTTATTGTAATTTAAAAACGCAAAAGTTACAATTGTACCTAGTCGCACGGACGAGGGTTAAAATGCATTAAAAAAAAAAACAAAAAACGAAAAAGATATTTTAATTTGTTCTTTCAATTCTTATACTATGTCTTCATTGGGAGATTTATCTATTAAGATTTAATAAATCCAGTTACTAAATCATAACCGTCTCCATTGCCACAACGAGATATGTTGACGTTCACATTTTTAAATATTTCATTTCATTTCATTTCATTTATTCAGATACACACAAATAAGACCTAGTCTTTTACAGTGCTGATATGTAGTATATGTACATGTATGAAAATTTAAATCTATGGATACAAATTATTAAAATAAAATTTAAAATAAAACAAGGTACATTTAAGGGAAAGGAAAAAGAGTAACATGAAGTAGTGTTACCACTTTCTGAGCATTTCCTCAAATTTCGGGTGCACTTGAGTATTTTTTGCAGATTTTTATTTTGAGGAATTTTTGAGGAATTTTTTCTCGATATATTTGCAGATAACAAATGCAACCATGTTTTACACAACAGAGTTGTTAAATCGCTCTAAAAATTTTTGAACAAAAAGCTTTCCGGAGTTTTATAAAGAGAGAAATACACGTCCCAAGCGGCTTGTCGAACATTCTTCAATCCTACTTTTCCCATTTCGCCGTAAACCATGCAAACATGACTCGTTCAAGCAAAGAATTTAAATTTTCTTCCGGTTCACAATGTAAAAAGGTTTGGTTTTCTCCGATTTTTCTCTCTTGCGTCCTCATTCGGTAAAAATTCCGTTGCGAATGAGGCGATTTTATCATAGATAACGTAAGGGGTTTGATCAAACGTCACATACCCTGAAACGGCTTGTTAAACCTTCAAACACCCCCATACACAACATTAGTTGTGTTCTTTTATAAATTATCCAGTAACTTGCCAGTAACTCTCCAGTAACTTAATTTCTGAGAATTCGCTCTCATAGCACAAAAGTACAAGAACGCAAAACCAGTAATAATTTGCAAGTTTTACGAACAGCTGATTAATTTGTTGTTTATTCGCAGCTAGTTCCTAATAAAACAATATATATTATATTAAAATAGGTTTATTTTGTCAATTTCAACTATGAAAATCTCATAAACATTTCTTTATTAGTTTTAATTCCACCCAGCAACATGCGATCAGCTGTATTTCTCACGTGCAAGTTCTTACTAGCGAAAATGTATCCAGTAAAAACTAGCAACTTCTCCTCAAAAAGAAATGTCAATTTGCGCTCTCAATTTCCCCTTTCTAACAAGTTTTTTGGGAACAAGAACACCAAAACGTGATAGTACAAACTAGTACAAACTATCGCGTACAAGAACGCTACTATTAAAGCTGAAATTAGTCAAGAACGTAAACCTACCGGTACGTAAACCCGAGTCAGCTGACACGATCTGTCTTACCAAAGCGCCATGTAAATGAAAACTCAACACCGCATAATTTTTCTGTAGTTGTAGCCCGTAGCGCAGAAATCTGCGGAATTTAGATTTTTCCGTGTCAGCTGATTTCTCCTTCTTTAGATGGTTGCCACTTCGTCAGTTTTGCAGATGGTAAAAAAGTTATAAGTTCCTATTCGAAATATGTTTAAAATATTTGAAATTTACTATTAAATAAGGTTTTTGTTGAAAACTAAGTAGTTTATATTTAGTTACAATCTATTATAGCACGAAAAATTGTGGTTGAAAGGGTAAGTTTATGAAAAGGCATTGAAGAGTGGCAACAGTGTAGTAAGCAACACTGAGGGCTCCAGTAATCGACAAAATTCTGCGTATACAGACTGCGTTTAAGTATACGTTCTGCGTTCTCGACTAATTTCAGCTTAATAGCTTTAAGCAAAGGGATATTTCGCTCGGTTTGTCAAGCCGCTTGTGTGGTGTTTTTCGCTCTTACCGCAGAACTCCACAGGCAAACACCGATGGCCTAACAACTGTCATTTTGACGAGCAACATGATTGCAAGTTTTTGTGTGTGGGCACTTTGATGTCTTGAAATAAGCATTTGCCGCATGACGCCACCAGAAAACATTCTCTCAATTTCGGTGTTTAAAACTATTTAAATCTTTAAAAAAACTTGCTGAATAATTTCATAAAACGTAATCATAAATAATCCAATAGGGAAGAGATTTATATATTGAATTAATATCAAAATAACATCGATGTTACCACCAGCAGGCTGTCTTTCAAATGAAACAAGTAAGAGCAGCGCTGTCTTCGGCTATGCCGAAGGCTTCATACCTTTCATGAACATCTGCAAATTTTACTTTGACAGATTACTGCTTTTGAATACATCTGCATACATCGATAGAGGAGTTACATACTTATATAAAAAATCGCATCTAAACAATCAGAGGTATGGAAGATATACTTTATATGGCACCAATCTAAGTGATTTTCACTGCTATGTGATCGGTATGTAAACCGGTAACACAATTTATTGGGTTTAGTTTCCTACATAAAGAAGATATATCGCAAAAACTGGTATCTGAACAATCAGTGGTATAGGAGATAAAGCTTATACAGCATAGATTTTGACGATTTTCTCAGTAGACTTTGTATTATTATTTATACAATATCTTACGAAATTTATCGGTTTTAGCTGTTCAAATAAAGGAGTTTTACAGTAAAATCCCATATCTGAACAATCAGATGTATGGAAGATACATATATGTTATAGTCACCCGATCCTTGTTATTTTCACTGTAAGTATTCCGTTGATAATGAGCAAAAATGGTGCGAAATTTCATGTTCCTAGCTGCATAAATGGAGGAGTTATGATAAAAGACCTCATATCTGAACAATCAGTTGTATGGGGGCTACAGGTTATAGTGACCCGATCTTTGCTATTTTCACTGTAAGTCTTCTGTTGATAATGAGTGAAAACAGCGCGAAATTTCATGGTCCTAGCTACATAAATGGATGAATTATAACGAAAAATCTCATATCTGAACAATCAGTTGTATGGGAGCTATAGGTTATAGTTACCCGATCTTTTTAATTTTCACCGTAAGTTTTCTGTTAATAATTATTGAAAACAGTGCGGAATTTGATGTTCCTAGATATATAAATGGAGGAGTTATAACGAAAAATTTTATATCTGAACAATCAGTTGTATGGGAGCTATAGGTTATAGTGACCCGATCTTTGTAATTTTCACTGTAAGTATTCTGTTGATAATGGGTGCAAGTACTGCAAAATTTCATGTTCGTAGCTGCATAAATGCAGAAGTTATAACGAAAAATCTCATATCTGAACAATCAGTTGTATGGGAGCTATATGTTATAGTGGTCCGATTCTTCCGGTTCCGACAAATGATTAATACATTATAAAAATACACCCACCTACCAAATTTGATCCGGATATCTCGAAAACTGAGAGACTAGATTGCATACAAACAGACAGACAGACGGACAGACGGACAGACGGACAGACGGACAGACGGACAGACGGACATGGCTAAATCAACTCAGCTCGACGTTCTGATCATATAAGTATACATTTTAATGGGTCTATCTCTTTTTGTTCTGGTACTTACAAACATCGGACCAAAGTTATAATACCATTTCATGCTCATGAAAGGTATAAAAATGGCTGTCAAACTATCGAATTGCCTGCAATAGATGTCAAGCAATAAGCGTTGACATATATTGCAGCCCATGAGAAATAGGCGGTCTCCATTGGAAATATATTTTGTGACATGGTTATCACGACATCAGTGTTTTCCTGTTGAGACAGGGCCTTACGCAAATCTGCATTTGCTGCTAAATATTCAAAATGTTATCGATGATTTTTTTCATTCCATCGTTATATTAGGTTCTTTCCCGTACGCAACGCCCAAAATAGCCCAAAAATCATTCCCGTACTCAACAAAATGGGTTATAGAGAGCGAAAATTGGAACGTATTGTATCGTAAGTGTCTTCTTCTTCCTGCCCGAAACAGCCCGGACTTTTTCTCCGGTTAAAAATGAATAAAGCGTCAAAGTGCATATCAGCTGTTTTGTGTTTACATGTTGCCTACATTTACTTGGTGCTTTTAAGGAATAGTGAATGGCCTGTTGATGTATTTTCAATCTTTATATTCTTAAAATCAAATTTGTGAAACGAAAATTAAATTTCCCAATGTTTGCATTTAAGTGACAAAAACAAAAACAACGCGAATCAACTGTTTCTTAAATTCTGGGCACGAGATGTGGTTTTTGGCGATCCGCACATATGGATTATGTTCCATTTTTGAGAGCAAACTTTTCGCTTATTCTCTAATTACCGGATCCGGTCCGGATTGTTAGGGAAAGAACCTATTTTCAACTTATTTTGTACTTGCAAAATCTCGGTAACGAATGGAGAGAACACGCATTGTTCGATCATAAGGATATTCATATAGATTCTTCATTATATCCAGAAAATTATAGGAAAAAAGTTTTTGAATTAAAAGATCCTTCAGGTTCATATAAGTTTCCAAATTAAACAAAATTAAATCTGCATAACTAACAAAGCCCTTTTCTAATGCTTCAGTAGAACGTATATTTCTTCTTCTTATTCTTTATTGGCGCTGTAACCGCCTAAACGATTTTTGCCGAGTCCAAAACAGCACGCCAGTCATTTCTCTTCTGTGCTAACTGACGCCAATTGTAAATGCCAAGTGAAGCCAAGTCCTTCTCCACCTGGTCTTTCCAACGCAGACGAAGCCTTCCTCTTCCTCTGTTACCAGCATCGCGGCCCGCGATAAATATTTTACTAGTTTAAAAATGTGTAGGACAGACTTGAGGACCAGATTGAGCACTGCTATAGTTGAAGCAATTTTATATAAGTTAATAATTAATACGTTGTATTGTTTCAAAAAATATTCATAAAAAATTTAACTACTTTTTTGAAAATAACTATTTGAAATATATTTTGAAAAGAACAAGGTAGGCTGTTACCTGAAATATTCGTTTTCAAAAGGTATTTAAGCCAGGGATGATAAATGAAGTTTTTGAAATTGTACCAAAAGTCAGAAAAAATGTACCAAATCTAATAAAAATGTACCAACAAAAAATTTTAAACGCTTTCACAAAAACAATAAATGCTTAAAAGAAATATACATTTATTTAACGCCTTTTTAATAAACATCTTGTAAAAATATACATATATGGGTATTTTCATACGTGATACAAACAAGGAATACCATTTGTTTTCTTTAACTTTTTTGGGCCATTGTATAGCATATAATTAGCTCTATATTTAACCGAAAAATGAAAACAGTCGAACTGCTTGGTCCTGAAATATAAGCATTTAAAGAGAGCGTCGTTACGTGACAAAAAATGGAAGTAGATTTCTTCATTTCTTACAAAATCGCAAAACTCTGCGAATTGTGGATGGCTATTTTCATGAAACTTATTTTAATATGATTTGGAGCAATTCTAGTTGTTTTTGGAGTTTTTTGAATTAATGCAACTTGTTTCAATTTTCTTTTACAACCCCAAGTGTGAAACGTGACGTAGCGTCACGTGACATAAATTTCCATCGTTATATTTTTGTTAATATTGCTTTTAAATGATTTTTCAACGCAAATAAAACATGTATTTTATGTAGAATATACTTTATATTTTGACTTCAGCGCCTATTCAGGGTGAATTTGTTGGAAATCTATGACTTATTATGTTTCAACTACATACGCCAAATTCGAACCAAATTGGACCATAAATACGGTTGTTCGAAATATCTCAACCTTGGCGCCACCTAGGAAGACCATTTTACGCAAACATGATTCTACCTACTAATGGGGTATAGTCATTGCGCTGGGTATGCAGTTACAGTTGCATGGCTATACTCAATCCTGACTCTTGCGTCCTCGTTCGCGCACTCTGGGCAACGTGAGCAACCCATGTGCGAAATGCGGTAACCAATCCGAGTGGAGCCTTGGGTCACGGCAGAAAGAGAGGGAGCTTCGGTGGGGCCACTCTGACTTATTCGGTTTAAGGGCTCACTGAAGTCTGCAGCGTCTGTTCACCAGTAGGTGCGGCTGCAAGCGGGTGTCTGCTTGGAGCAAGCGGCTCGCTATATAAACGTGTATTTGGTTGCGAAACCACCCCCGTCCCAGCAATGGGTTGTGCGCTGGGCTTGGGACCGGCCACGTAAAAACCACTTCCAGTGAAGAAGCAAGGCAAAGCCTCGGATGAGACCCCCCCTTATGATGACGACCACGGCAAATGTTTAAAGGACTACGATTTGAGGGCATGCACTTGGAATGTCCGGACCCTTAATGGGGAAGGTGCCTCTGCCCGGCTGGTTGATGTCCTCGTAAGGACAAAAGCTGACATCACCGCCATCCAAGAAAAGCGTTGGACGGGGCAAGGCAAACTATGTCTGGGGCCTTGCGACGTCTACTACAGCTGCCATGTAAAGGAGCGCAAATTCGGAGTTGGATTTGTGGTGGGAGAGAGACTCCGTCGCCGAGTACTGTCGTTCACCCCGGTGGACGAGCGTCTAGCCACAATCCGCCTCAAAGCGAGATTCTTCAACATCTCGCTCATCTGCGCCCATGCCCCGACGGAAGAGAAGGATGAGGCATCCAAGGATCTCTTCTATGAGTGCTTGGAGCGCACGTACGAGCGCTGCCCCCGTCATGATATCAAAATCGTGCTTGGCGACTTCAATGCCAGGGTGGGCAAAGAAGGGATCTTTGGAACCACCGTCGGAAAATTCAGCCTCCACCGACATATGCGAGCAGTGGAACCACATTTCCCGCTCATTAAGTACCGCCGCCGAAGAAGTAGTCGGATTTCAGCGAGCCCGAAAGAACAACTGGTACGATGAGGAGTGTCAGGAAGCTGCATAGAAAAAAGATGCCGCCTACAGGGCCACGCTGCGATCGGGCGCAACGCGCGCTATGTGGGACCGCTATAGGGATCTGAAGAGGGAAGCGAGACGTATTTGCCGCAACAAGAAGAGAGAGGCAGAAATACGTGAGTGCGAAGAGCTTGAAATGCTGGCCGACAGGAGGAATGGCCGAAAATTTTACCAGAGAGTTAGGCGACTTACGGAAGGTTTAAAGACCGGGGCGCACTCCTGTAAGAACAATAATGGCGACCTAGTAACTGATGTCCAGAGCGTACTTAAATTATGGAGGGAACACTTTTCCGCCCTACTAAATGGTAGCAGCACGGAAAGTTGTGGAGAAGAAGAACCCGAGCCCTCAGTCGATGATGACGGAGTCGACGTTCCACCGCCTGACTATGACGAGGTACGTATAGCAATAACGCGGCTGAAAAACAACAAAGCCGCTGGAGCTGACAGCCTGCCAGCTGAGCTATTCAAGTACGGCGGCGAGGAGTTGATAAGGTGCATGCATCAACTCTTGTGCAGAATATGGTCAGATGAACGCATGCCCGACGACTGGAATTTAAGTGTGCTCTGCCCAATCCACAAGAAAGGTGACCCCGCCATTCGCGCCAACTACCGCGGGATCAGCCTTCTAAGCATAGGTTACAAGGTCTTATCGAGCGTATTGTAGAAAGTCTGAAGCCCACCTTTCTGCTTGAACTCGGCCAAAATCGCTTAGGCGGTTACAGCGCCAAAAAAGAGAAGAAGAAGATTCTACTTACATAGCCAGTATATATTTTAAAAAGCAGACAAATCGGCCCGTAAATACGTTAGATATACGATTTTTATTTTTTTTTGTCGTGGTGGACCTTCCGATGGAAACACCCATATGTATTAAAAGTAGAATAAAAATTAGTCAAGCATTTCACTTTCTTTGAGATCGTAAGCCACATTTTGGTTTAAAGACCATGTATGTATTTTTATATCATGACAAAAACTTTGAGAAGGTTTTATACAATCTTTTGCTTTTATTAGGAATCGAGGGTTTTTAATATTAATCTGTTTCTACATTTAGCTTTTATCAGATTCTGAACAGAAAAGTCACGTTCAATTTTTGCGGAGGAATGTGGAATAGACAATAAAGGTATTTTAAAAATGTTTGCAAGCATCGGGTCGTTCAGTTCGGTTTGAATTTATTTAATTCGTTCCCAAAACTTGCATATATTTAAATTTTGTTAAGTTTCCGTGCTCCGGTAGAAAAGGTGTGAGGTAGAAAAAGACAAAACCGTTTTTATTAGTACTCAGAATTGCCAACCTTGTAATGTAGTACAAATTTTGTCGAAGTTTGTATGGAGTAAAGAAGGAAGAAAGTATTTGTATAAATAGTAGAAGTTTTTAACCAGCGTAAATAAAAAACCAATAGAAAAACATACAGCGCTGCATTTCCAATTTGTACCAAAAAGGTCCTTGTGGTGTCAATGTACTTTTTGGTTTCAAATTGTACCAAAAAAGCACAATTGTGGCAACTTTATCATCACTGATTTAAGCAATAGACAATTCTGTAGAAATTCAGTTTATGTCATTGTGCATGCTTGCAAGTGACAAATGTTCTTCTTCTGCCTGGAAACCGCCTGGAAGCTACCTGGAAAGTACCTGTCAAAATGTATAACTATGCTGCCAAAATGTTAGACAGGGTGTTTAAACTGATGTAAAAAAGGCAAAAGTTATTAAAATAAAGTAAAAAAAATTGGCAAAATATGCATTTAGTTAAAAGGATTCCTGCATTTATATGCCATTTTAGTATTTTAAAGCGTTTTGGTCAATAACTATTACACTTAATAGAACTTTTTTGCTGTTTTTGTCAGAGTCTGTTTAAAGTTTTTTTTTATAGATATTAGTGTAACCCTGTAGCAAATAAAATCAGGGGATCTCAGCTGTGGGGCATTTCTGCAAAACATCTGATTTCACTTTTTTCACTTGTAAGTATGCACAATGGTTTTTGTCTAACTGTGAAATTGGAAACTCATAAAATAAAAAGTAAAAAAAACTTAACTTGAAATATAAATATATTTTTATAAATTAAAGAAAATATTTTCCATGTAGGAAACGTTTTTCCAATTGGCGCCCAACGTGGGGCTTTAAAAAAGTCCTAATAAAAGGATAATAAAATAAAATCCTTAAAAATTAAAAATCCTTATAAAAGGATAACGAATTTAAAAAGTCCTTATAAAAGGATAATAAAATAAAATCCTCAAAAATTAAAAAATCCTTATAAAAGGATAACGAATTTAAAAAGTTTTTATAAAAGGATAATAAAATAAAACCTTTAAAAATTAAAAAAATCCTTATAAAAGGATAACGAATTTAAAAAATCCTTATAAAAAGAATAAGTAATTTAAAAATGTCCTTATAAAAGGATAAAAAATCCTTATTAAGGATAAATAATTTTAAAATCCTTATAAAATGAATAATAATTTAACGAATCCTTATAAGAGGATAGTAGTAATTTAACAAATCCTTATAAAAGGATAATCCTCAAAGAAGGATAGAATTATCCTTAGAAAAGGAAAAAATATCCTTAGAAAAGGAAAATAATTTTAATATAATAATATGATTAAAAAATCTAAAAAATCCTTAAAAAAGGATAAAGAATTTAAAAAATCCTTATAAAAGAAAGAAAAAAACCAATTTCAATTGTTGTCCGTAATTATGACCAGCAACTTATTATAGTAAATTGTAAAAAATAAGAATTAGCCAGGAGTCGAGAAGAGATAAGGTATGTCGAAGCAACAAACGAGTCACGCACCAGAAAAGACTAGCAAAGACAGGAAACTTCCACACGATAGTGATTCAAATGATGGCATTGATTCTTCAATGGGGGTGAATTTCGCTGATGTTATGGGCATGTTAGATGTGCCAACAAGGAAGACGAAAAACATATTAAGCAATGGCAAGTCACTTACTGTGGGTACACTCTGCAAGAACACCGTGAATGAAAAACCACATAATAGTAATAGCTCCAGTAATAACGCTAGAGATGAATACAGGCCAAACTCGATGTTCTCAGCCTTAACTTTTTCAAAGCCAATATGGGTACAGACACTCACAAATGAAGAAGCTCAAGTGCCATTATTATTTGATTTATGTGTACGGATGTTGCAAAAGAATATCAATGCTTTGAAATATACTGGCGCTGTGCCTTTTAAAGTTCTTCGTCCCGTTTTAGAGCGTGCTACACCAGCACAATTGTTAAATATTGTGAAACACAATCCGCATTTGATGAAAGACATCGACTGTCTCTTCCAGATGCATGTGCCTAAAAGAGCGATTTAAAATGGAAATGTTTTTACGATGTGAGGAGGAAAAGAGGCTAAAATTGAACAGTCTTAATGCGACTATCAAGCAGTCACAGAAAATAATTACTGTGCGAAAAACACAATTAGCATTTGTAGATTCAGTAGTGAAACCGCCACGAAATGTACTACGGAAACGGATGCAGTACGGAACAAAGGCCAAAGTGGTTGTCACGCCAGTAGCGCGTGTAGCAGCGTTTTCCAGCGTTACTCCAAAGTGGGAGTTACACGTCAACGTGCCACGGCTACTGCATGTAATGCAGTTTCCCATGCACCTATGCGTGCAAAGAAGGCGCCGCTCATGACTAAAGTTTTGAAAATAATGCGTGGTCGTCACCAGTGATAAAATGTATTAATTATATTGTTCAGTGTTTTTT
>NW_023458556.1:67730828-67794368 GCF_013731165.1 Rhagoletis pomonella
TAATAAAATAAAATCCTCAAAAATTAAAAAATCCTTATAAAAGGATAACGAATTTAAAAAGTTTTTATAAAAGGATAATAAAATAAAACCTTTAAAAATTAAAAAAATCCTTATAAAAGGATAACGAATTTAAAAAATCCTTATAAAAAGAATAAGTAATTTAAAAATGTCCTTATAAAAGGATAAAAAATCCTTATTAAGGATAAATAATTTTAAAATCCTTATAAAATGAATAATAATTTAACGAATCCTTATAAGAGGATAGTAGTAATTTAACAAATCCTTATAAAAGGATAATCCTCAAAGAAGGATAGAATTATCCTTAGAAAAGGAAAAAATATCCTTAGAAAAGGAAAATAATTTTAAAATAATATGATTAAAAAATCTAAAAAATCCTTAAAAAAGGATAAAGAATTTAAAAAATCCTTATAAAAGAAAGAAAAAAACCAATTTCAATTGTTGTCCGTAATTATGACCAGCAACTTATTATAGTAAATTGTAAAAAATAAGAATTAGCCAGGAGTCGAGAAGAGATAAGGTATGTCGAAGCAACAAACGAGTCACGCACCAGAAAAGACTAGCAAAGACAGGAAACTTCCACACGATAGTGATTCAAATGATGGCATTGATTCTTCAATGGGGGTGAGTTTCGCTGATGTTATGGGCATGTTAGATGTGCCAATAAAGAAGACGAAAAAAATATTAAGCAATGGCAAGTCACTTACTGTGGGTACACTCAGCAAGAACACCGTGAATGAAAAACCACATAATAGTAATAGCTCCAGTAATAACGCTAGAGATGAATACAGGCCAAACTCGATGTTCTCAGCCTTAACTTTTTCAAAGCCAATATGGGTACAGACACTCACAAATGAAGAAGCTCAAGTGCCATTATTATTTGATTTATGTGTACGGATGTTGCAAAAGAATATCAATGCTTTGAAATATACTGGCGCTGTGCATTTTAAAGTTCTTCGTCCCGTTTTAGAGCGTGCTACACCAGCACAATTGTTAAATATTGTGAAACACAATCCGCATTTGATGAAAGACATCGACTGTCTCTTCCAGATGCATGTGCCTAAAAGAGCGATTTAAAATGGAAATGTTTTTACGATGTGAGGAGGAAAAGAGGCTAAAATTGAACAGTCTTAATGCGACTATCAAGCAGTCACAGAAAATAATTACTGTGCGAAAAACACAATTAGCATTTGTAGATTCAGTAGTGAAACCGCCACGAAATGTACTACGGAAACGGATGCAGTACGGAACAAAGGCCAAAGTGGTTGTCACGCCAGTAGCGCGTGTAGCAGCGTTTTCCAGCGTTACTCCAAATGCAGCCAAAGTGGGAGTTACACGTCAACGTGCCACGGCTACTGCATGTAATGCAGTTTCCCATGCACCTATGCGTGCAAAGAAGGCGCCGCTCATGACTAAAGTTTTGAAAATAATGCGTGGTCGTCACCAGTGATAAAATGTATTAATTATATTGTTCAGTGTTTTTTGTATTTATCGAAACGAGGACGTTCCGTTTTTAAGAGGGGGAGAAGTTAATAATTAATACGTTGTATTTTGTTTCAAAAACTATTCATAAATAATTTAACTACTTTTTTGAAAATAACTATTTGAAATATATTTTGAAAAGAACAAGGTAGGCTGTTACCTGAAATATTAGTTTTCAAAAGGTATTTAAGCAATAGAAAATTTTGTAGAAATTCAGTTTTTGTTCAATTTTGAAATTGGAAACTCATAAAATAAAATGTAAAAAAAAACTTAACTTGAAATATAAATATATTTTTATAAATTAAAGAAAATATTTTCCATGTAGGAAACATGTTTTTCTAATTTATACAAACCAAGGCATAAAAAATAACGGTGATACTTTGTTTGAACCGCAAGAACAAATGTACCAATTGAATTGGAGAATGTAATTAATTTTTATACTAAGTACCTGTAAACAGTATACAGTACACAATACTGCTATCTCTAATATGAAAATTTTGGGTAATTTGTTCGGATTTTCAGGATTTTTCACTTGTTTTTGAGGAATTTGGTAATTTTTTTGTAGCAACACTAATGAACCAAAAATACAAGATCCCGCCAGCAAGCAAGTAGCCCGTTATAATCGCATTTAGGAAAAAAGTTGGCCGATTTTGACATTAGCCGTTTGTTTACATTTGTTCGTTGCTTACAACTTGGCGGTGGCTTTTTACTGGAATTTTCTTCATTTTCGCTTGTGACAACGTGTGTACACATAAGGTAAAGAATAATTTAATACAACGACATGATTTAAAAAGAATTTGTACAATAAAAATTATTATTCATGCATTTAACAATTACGCGGTTTTCTTCGTTCTCTTCGTTGTTTACTTCTTACAACAAAGATGGCGTCGAGATTTCGAAAGCTAGAAAATTACTTTTTCTTCTTTCGTTCGCGCGTGATCTTGTGTCTTTCGTTCATGGCAATACTAACATGAAGGGTTGAAAGTAATCGACTAGAAGGTTAAAATAGAAAAGGTTTGTTCCCCACGAGCCCCCGGGTGCCCAAAACAGCCCAGAAAGCGTTGCAAAATTCGCGACTACTCTATGCATGCATGTAAAGAGAGTTTTTTTCGTTTGTATACGCTTTTGTTCTTCATTTCACAGATGCTTTTTTGAATTTAATAAAAACTAAAGACAAAAATAAAAAATTACATGTTATCTCTGTCGGCATTCGAATCCAAACATGCTGGGAGCTAACAACTAACAGCGAGCATCTCTACACGTTCAGCTACAGCCAGACATGCAAATGTGCTTTCAAATACTCTCCTTCAATCACATTTCGTTAAAACACGAGCAGTGATCGGGTAACAATAAGCTGGTGCAGAGACATGAGTTGGTCCGCTACAGCATGACAGAGGAACACTTTTGTAAGTACTTCAATATACCACAAATAGACTACAGGGTCCAACGATTTTTGCAGGGTTTTGTCGGCTGTGCGTACAATAAACTAGCCTGTTCCCGTACTTCACGATTTGCAGGACTTGCAGGTCTTACAGGAACAGCTGTTTTCGCCTTTGATAAACCTTATGTGAACGTGGCTAAATCCTGAGAAACCTGCAAATCGTAGACGTTCTGGACATCATATATACTTACAAGTATGGAATCCTATGCCCCTTATTGTCTATTCTCTCTCTAACAACGGATATGCCTGCCAAACAGCGGACGTCAAACCAAGCCAAACTGAAAAGCAAAAACGGCAATGGCAATGGAAGGTAAGAAATGTGAGATGGATTACATGAGAATGAAAGAATTATTAAATAGCAGTATGTCGAACCAAAACGAATTTCAAAAATCTGACAATCCAAAAAAAATGGAATCGGAAATGGATAAATTAAGATGTAATGAGTTCAATTTATTTTACTTAACTTGCCGTTTTTAGCCGTTTTCAAGAAAAACGGGTTTTTTCTGGGCTATCATGCTATCACAAAAGGCAAGTTGTTTGAAGTTTGGCTGATTGGATGTTCGAAAAGAGAGCCTTTTTCGGTTGTCAACCATGTTGAAAAAAAATTTGGTACTGCTGATATTTGCGAAAATTCCATGAAACTCTTAGAAGAAAAAATGCGTATTTTTTGCAATTATTTATCAAATAAATATGAAAACTATGGGAAACAAATTGGAAAGGATGCTAAAATATTTAGATCTGAAAACACAGCGTTTCTTGCTGATGAGGTTCTTTACGAAATCAAAAAGCCAACTGTGTCGACCATCAGCCGGATTCTAACTTTCGCTATCGCTAAAGTGCTAAAATAGGATAGCCAACCTTTTTCCGAATTTTTAGCTATCTCCAAATATATCTCCAACATTTTTTGGTGATAAGTAATCCATTTTAATGGTGATAAATAGTGAAAATGGAAGTATGTGATAGCAAAAAAAAAATAGCAGCCTCAATTTGGATTACATTTCATCTCCTGTAGCGTAGCCGAGGGTATGTTAAAATACACTAGCGCCTTCGCAAAAAGGCAAATCCTTGAGAGAACTCACGGACTGAAATTTAGATTTTTTTTTACTAAGCGTGAATAGAGCTTTGAACATTCTTTTAACAAATTAGTTTCATAAACATTCGTATTCTTTTCAGGAAGTTACCAGCGATTTTTGGTAAATGTGCCACAAAGCAGCATTTGTATTCTGAATATAAATAACATCGGTGAAGAATTTGGAAATACTGAAACCTCAAGTGAAAATGAAGTGTTTTATGAAGACTAACTGATATAGTCCCCTTTCAGACACGTCAAGTCTTGCTTTCAAGTCTGCTCGTTCGTAGGCGAAGGAGGTGAGAAGAGAGGGGAAGAGTACAGATACCTCCGTACCGTCAATTCGTTTCAAGTTTTCTTGTCTCTTAATCATAAAAAATAAAAATTTTAAAAAGCTTTTTAAATTGCCGTTTGCAAACATTTTTCAATTTATAAACCTTTTTTAAAGCTACTTTAGTTTTTATGAATAAGGCTATTAGAATTTAGCACAATTAAAACACGTTCCCTATCGAAAAATTTATTATTCAGCCTCATTGCGTAAGTCGTAAATTAGGCTAAATTGTACGACTCGACAACATTGGCATTGTCTACTGTCGTGCTGAAATAAGTAAGCGACGAAAATCGTCGAAAACTATACAGTGCTGCCAAGTTTTTCCGTTTTAATACACTAGTCGAGTGGAAATTTTAGGCAATGACGTGAGATTTTCTATACGATTCGACTATCGAAAAACGACTTGCATTCGACACGACTCTCGCAATGAGGGTGATTAAGAAAATTGGCTGTTCTCACATTTTCTTTCAACATCCAATTCGACTTTGTTTACTTTTTGTACAGATATGTCATCGCCGCCAGGACGGCGCAATCTTGTATTCTATCTTTCTTGTCAAATATGCATTATATCTAACTGTCATACTACTATTAATGGTAACCATATTCATTAAAATCGTTTCAATTCGTAATTAAAAGTAGTTTACATACTTCTAGTGTAAATATATTTTTTAATATAAACTAGCTTGTTTAATTCTAAAATAAATCAACTATCTCAAGATTTATAAAAAATTCGTCTTCAATAAAAACGTTCCAAAGCATCCCTGTTGATATTATAATTCAAATGGAAATAATAATAGAAATTTTGATGCAAAAGATTTTCCGCGATATTCATCATACAAATTTATCACCTTACTTGTCCGTATGTCGCGAAATATATTTTAATTTATATGTTTTCTTAAAAATAAATGCAAATTTACCCATTTTTTCCACCGGCAGGCACGAATATGGTATTCAAAACAGAAACAATGACAACGAATTTTACACACATTATTGTATTTTAACGCAAAACGATAAGTTTCGCAAAGATTTTAAATTAACACAATGGAACATACACATTTATCGTTATTATTGGAAATGCAAGACTTGCCATGCGTTTTTAATTTCTTATTTAATCGATTCAAATGAATAAAACCCACATTTTTCTAAAATATTTCTCAATTTACATTTTAAAGTTTTTTCTGAAACTTGAATGTAACTCTGGTCAGGTGATCTCAGCGTTTTCATGGCGTTTTCCATACTTGTAAGCCTATACAATGGTTCTGGAACGCACTAAATGTCTCGTTTTCGGTTATGCTTGTTAAAAGTAAAAAAAAAATTTATATTTGAATTTGATGATTTATTTGACCGTCTCGCGTTGTGTTGACAAAAAACAAGTTTGCTAAACAAAATTTATTGCATAATGGGCCGTTTACATAAGGCTTTTGCTTAGCTTTGCTTCATAATAAGTTCGCTAATTTTTTTTTTTGTACAAAACGGCTAAGAAATCGACTTCCGGCTGTTTGCTATCGCAACCGGCTAAATCTAGCCGGAAAGCGATTAAAATGGCAACACTGCTGTCAAGCAAAGCGAGGAGAGTCTTATGTAAACGGCCCTCAAGCCTGCTATACAGTTCAATGCGAGCGTGGGCTTTTTATTTTGACCAATATGTTCGTTACTACTTAACTTTTTGCAATAGCTGGTACATCAAAAGAATTAAAATATATTTCAGAATTATAGGATAAAAACGAATCCTATTCCTAATCTAATTCCTAGTAAAGTAGGAAAGCTTCGACAATTGTGTGAGAGCGTCCATAAGAATACAAATGGAATTCTTTGCCTTTGCGAACGTTCACGCTCGCATTGAACTGTAACCCCACATCTCCATTTTCTACTAAATGTGTCTTAACATCTGTCAAATTTCTGTTTTAACTTTGTCCCGTTTTCCCATGTGTGCATCTTGCTGTCTTAACATATCACTTTCGAAATGGCATTAAGCCAATCAGATCGATCTGTACCCAAAGTAGATGGCGCGGTCAAATGAAAACTGACTTGTCAAACTACAAAATGACAGCTGATGTTAAGGCAGCGATGGTAAGAAATTCGTCAAGACAGATATGGTTTAACAGTAGAAATTTGCGGTCTCCATCTGACATTTCTGTCTTACCACAGCTTTTTTAACAGAATCTGTAGAAGATGGAAAGTGCGGTAAAGCCTGATATACCATGATATTTTGACCAATATTTTCGTTAATACTTAACTTTTTGCAATAGTTGATACATCAAAAGATTGAGAATTAAAATATCGTTCAGAATTATAGAATAAAAACTAATTTAAAATGCATTAATATACCTTTTTTCAAGCTCACACTCAACTGTGTGCGTACGCAAAGCATTCGCATGTGAACGACAAGTTTTGACAGATGTGTGTGAGCGTCCATAAGAATACAAATGGAATTCTTTGCCTGTGCGAAAGTTCACGCTCACGCTCGCATTGAACTATATATCAGGCTTATAGCAAGCTTTACGCTGACGACACACAATCAGTTTTGCCTTTCAATTTCTTCACACACATTGCTTGTCAAAAATCTTCAAAATTGAAGCCATTACCGGGCCGTTACACATTCAATTGTCCCCTTTAAATGTTCAATACTCCCACACTTTTTCACAAAGGCTATCTGCACACTTGTCGTCCAATCATAGTTGCGTTATCGTCTCGCCCTGAAATTTTGGGCCGAGCACATGCATTTCAAAGGAGGTCTGCACACTTGTCTTTTTCGGCTAGTTATCGGCAAATCGTAGAAGATGCAGAAACGGATAAGTTCGGAACTGTCGTTTGCTAATCGTTGTGCACGCATTGCTTGTTTACATTTTATGGGGAAAAATTAGTGAAAAAGTTATTATTTGCATTAAAATTTAATAAAAATTAGTGTCTTTGGCATAAAATCTGTCGAAATTATTAAAAAGTGGATAATTGCAATAAAATTCAATAAACGTGAGCGTTTTAACTATAAAACATGACGAAATTGTAAAAAGGCTCTGTGTGCATGCACAAAATACATTTCAGGAAAAGAAAAGAAGATATATTACTGAAAATTTATTTCTAGAATTGTTGCAGCACAGTCCATATTTTAAAAATTGTAGGTTTTTGTAAATATTTCGCGAAAATATCAACCAGAAAAACAGAAAATACCTGCTCCAAGTCAATTTTTAGACGCCAAATGAATTGAAATATCACGACCGAGTGTGCGAAAATGTAGTCGTCATGTAATCGTTGCATCATGATTGTGACGATGAAATTGGACGACCAATGTGCGGAAAGCCTAACACGCTCTTATTTATTGCTTGAATGGGAGACTTGCTTTCGATTTTTCCCTTTCAATTGAGTTTCAATTTTGCTTTCAATTTTGATCAGCTTTTCAGCATTGGCGTGCGAATTTTTTGAAAATAAAAAAATACTAAGCTTATGCATGCTAAAATGTTAATCTACAATGGAATTAAAATGGAAAATGGTCTTCAGAAGCTAGTTAGTTACATTGTTTTCTTGAAGACGGCATGTGGATAATGAAATTGCTTCTCAAATAGAATGCAGCCTACGTAATGGCTTTCAATTTTTATGATTTTTGACAAGCAATGTGTGTGAGCAAATTGGACGCGTTTATAAAGCTGTGTTTGCATTGTTCAACTTTGCGTTCAACATTTGCGTTCAACTCAACGCAGCGTTGCACGAAAAAAAAGTTGAATGCCTAAATGTTGGCTGGCGACCAGCTTCGTATTTTTTCATATTTTGATATTTTTAGCCATTCATTTTTTTTTCGTGCGCTGAGTTAACGCAAATGTTGAACGCAAACTTGAACAATGCAAACACACTTTAAGACGTAGCTGTTTAGCTCAACTGCTACGAAACTGCTGGCAACTGTTGGACCCAACAACTATGTCTTAGAAACGGCTTCATGAATATGCTGCCAAATGAACAGCTGATAAAAGTAAACAAATGAAATTGCAATAAATACAGATAGTTGCGCCGATAGTATTTAGAATTCAACCCTGAGCTACCGCCGTGTTGAAAAGTCGTTCAATGTTATAATGAATTAAACAGTGCATAATTATATAGGAAACACCTTAGGGCCGGTTACTTAATATCTGGTTAACAATAATCTGCGGTTAAACATCGTTATCGACGTCTTCGACTCCATGCATACAACAGGGAGTCGGTAACGTCGATAACGATGTTTAACCAGAGATTAGTGTTAACCAGACATTGAGTACCCGGCCCTTAAAAACATATATTTAGAAACGTGGTATTAGTATAAAATATTTTAGTTTCTTTAATAATAATAGAATAAATTTGTTTGCAACTGCCACCTAACAAAGCGGTGTTAAATTTAATACAAGCGGCGTAAGTCTTTACGATCAGCTGTTTAGGCTAAGTCCAACACGTTGAGTTCAGGTAGCGTAAAAATTTTCCGCTTGAAAAATTGGCGGAAAGTTGCCAACTGTTGAGATGAGCGAAACAACTCAACTGTGCGTTTCGAAGACAAACACTCAACAGTTTAACAACAGCTACGTCTTAGAAACGCGCCCATTGAAAGGCAAAACTGATTGTGTGCCGTCAGCGTTACGTAGGCTGCATTCAATTTGAGAAACATTTTATTGCCAAAATGTCGTCTTCCAGAAAACAATGGCGCATATTCATAGTCATATTTAGTACCCAACTAAGTCGAAACTATTCTAAGTCACAACTAAAGCTATTCATAGTCGCCTTAGTTTCGACTTTTCTGGCTAATTACCAACTTAAAATTTAGTTTCGGCTGGAGCTGCAACTAAGTCGTAACTAAGAAGAAGTATTTTATCAAATTAAGGGAAAACAGACGAAATATGTAAAAATTAAGTTGGTAGAGAGTGATTTTGATAATATTGAATAATCTCCAATTAAAATTTACAAAGATCGATCCATTTTAATCGGAAGATGAAATTAATTAAATGCGTATTATAATTCGAATAAAGCTACATCACAATTTTATAATTGGAATAATTTAGATAAATTCTCAAATAATAAGTCAGTTTCACGCTAGTTCTTTTAAAGTAAATTTGTGCATAACATTTAGATATCTACTATTTGTATGTTTCACAGCATGCTTTCGATAAACATCGACTTCACATCACTGCGGTTGTTCTGGCTATTTCACACAATTAACAAGAAAATGATACCTTATTCTTTTGCATAATCATGCAATGAAAATAAAAGTTACATAAACGGATGATCAAACTTGACATTATTTAATAAAAATGTAATTTTTCCAAAATATCGTAAAGAAAAATCGATACATTTTCACACTCGTTTTGCTATATCGTAAACTAAGTCGAAACTACTTAGTAGAAGTCTGAAATGCGACTATGAATAGAGGTAAATTTTAAGTTGGTACTTAAATTTAAGTTGCAACTTTGTTAGTTGCTGGACTATGAATACGCGCCCATGTAAATAATGTTTTCGTTGTCTGTCGGAACATAGTATTACGATAAGTGCTTATTATACCATTCTACCATGAACGAAAGACACAAGATCACGTAAGAACAAGAGAGTGAAAAAAGTATATTTTTTTAGCGGGTTCTACGCCATCTTGTTTCACTGGAAGACGATCGAAAAGTAAACAAAGCAAACAAACCAACGAAAACCCAAATTAGCCAAAATTATTGTCAGCCACTTTAAACGCACAATTTAGGTAAAATGATGCAACAAATAGCTTTAAAATGTGTTGTCATGTTGAATTAACTCTTCTTTACTTGAATAAAAGTGTAAAATAGTGGTGCTTGTGATGTAAACAAACGCTCAGCTGACGAACCCGCTTTCGCAAACTTTTTTCTCAAAACCAGTTACAAATACAACGTCGAGTTCTTACGTGATTTTGTATGTTTGGTTCATGCCATTCTACTACTTTTTCTGCAAGCATGCTTTTCAAAGCAATCCTGGTGACTCTTCTTCTTCCACTTTGTTGGAACAAATTAAGTTTTGACACTCGTTCATTGCATTTTAACAATTCTGTTAGTGAAAAAATAGTTTTCATAAAATATTTCCTTATATATTCGAAAATAACATTTATAGCGCATCCTGCGATATCTGAGGCAGATTATAAGCTGTAGACAAGAAAACATTGAGGATAGTGGAAATAGTGTAAGTGCGCAAAAAGAGAGTAGAAACTTGGTAAACGACGAATGAATAGAATACGAAATAAAACCTAAAGTATTTGCTGAGGACAAAGAAAAGAAAAAATACCTACAAATATTCAACCCTAGTGGTAAAAGAATTTTGATGTTTTGTAAGTGTCCCTATTGTTGCGAAGGAAATGTGTTAGAATATACCATTTAAATCCTTCGAGTAATATCTTATGTTTATATGAAAATAATCAAGATCATTTGTATAGAGTCCTGAAAGTGTTACTATTTGGGACAATTTTCTTATGCTCTATATTCAGAATTTCAGATTAATTTGTATTAACATTAGGCAACCGATTCACCCTGTGTTTGCATACAACACCTATGAAGACATACATATGTATATGAAGAATAGGCAATTGCAGAAAATGGGAAACATGGTTCGGTTTTAACTTGCCTTTTGTATGAAGTAAGCAGATTCAAATAAAAGCAGCAAACGAAGAAGACGGCAGCAGAATATATTCATCATCGAGATATATTTCACGCGTAGGGAGACTGACAGTAGGTAGCAGCGGTCACGGCAGTAGTAGTGTAAGAGGCACTTTGGAAAATTGCAAATGAATAAAATTGTGTAATTTCCGATATAATTTTTTTTAATTTCTTTTAGTTGCTATCAAAATCGTTCGGTCGCACACATCACATTTAACACGAATTCTAGAATATAAGAACAAGCAAGGGTACACGGGGTAATATCTACCAAGTACAGAGAGAGGACAAAGTTGGAAAAAAATGCAACAAGATTGCAGTGAAGAAAGTTGGCTGGAAGAGCAATGTCATCGGGAGATCAACGCCCAACACGACGAACACGAACGCGACTATGTACGGCATCGGGACGCCGCTTTGAGTAATGTATGGGGCGCATTTCAGGATTCGGCTACGGCTGTCGCTCATCTTTACAGAGGTGAGTTAAATCCGCAACATTTCATTGATATACGCTTTAACAATGCATCAACACATGTTTATGCGTCGAACAAATTATCATATTTGGCAATAAAAAGCAAGGACGAATATCCAAATTGTATACATGCTCACATTATCCTTATAAATGCACATATGTACGAAAATTAAAGTGCTAAGCAAACTTTAATGATGAAATTCCCTGATTAGTGACCTTTATAAGTAGTGATTAAACGCTTTTATTTTTAGATTTTTGGCAAAAAGAAAAGAAAGAAATTTACTGATGATAAGTACATGGCTTATTAGAGCAGATAAAAGGCATTCAGCTGATCAACTTCTAGCAAATATAAAAAAATTGGTTAAATTTTCCATGAGTTTACACAAACTTTCACGACTGGTCAATTAATGAGATCGGAGTGGGGCAGATGTAAAACAAAAACTGAGTACGCTTTGTCGTAACTATGTATGCTACAACTTTTTGGTAATATTCTTGAATAATCCGTTTAATTAAAGTAAATTCAGGGCTGCAAACCGCTCCAAAAATTGGTGCGGTTCGGTTGAGTGGTTCGAACCACTTAGAAAAAGCTTGTGCCGGTGCAAGAACCGGTTCACGAGTATCTCTGAATCACGGTTCGGTTCGGTTCAAATGGTTCAGTTTATGCTAAAGAATACAAAAGTATGACAAATCCATAATATAAATATTAAAGGCTTTGTTATGAGATTCAAATATCCACATATGTATCATCGCCTGGGAAAAAGACTGTCGTGATAATTATTCGTGAGATTATATTTTTAGGTTATAATTTCCAATAATAGTAGGCAAAATTTATTCCTTTGAAATATTTTGTGTTTCGGTACTTGGAACAGTTACATATGTATGTTAATAAATTTTTATTTCACAGTTAATTTGTTTATACGATGGTACCGTTTCAACGGTACGCATTAACATTTTCATTAACTTGCAAAATTAATTTTCTCTATGTCCACCGTCCGTGTCCGGACAACTTTTTATTTACTCTCAAAACATTTTTGTTGTTGTTGTAGTTGTAGCGGTTTGTTGGAGAGGGTGCTGAAGTACGGTTCACCGTTCAGTTCGGCAAATTTTATTTTGTTCTGAAGCAAACCACTGATGATATTGTACGATTTTAAGGGCAAATAAAACATGCACCTGGCGGCAAATGCATACAAAGGAGAACGCGACAACACGAATCATCAAGTCGTTCGTACAGAAAATCAAAATTAATTTGTTCCGAACAAAGAGTGTTCAGCACATATTTATCGAGTTCTCAGTGAGACAGAGTGGGAAATGAATGCGTAAAATTAGTAACAAGATGTGCCCGGACACGAACGGTGAATCCGCCTTTATGTAATTATTATTTTATAGTATTATTATTATATGAAAAAAGGTTTATTCTTAACAGCGGTCGCCCCTCGGCAGGCAATGGCAAACCTCCGAGTGTATTTCTGCCATGAAAAAACAGCTCATAAAAATATCATCGCCGTTCGGAGTCGGCGTAAAACTGTAGGCCCCTCCTCTTTGTGTGACAACATCAAGGCGCACACCACAAATCGGAGGAGAACCTTGGCCAAACACTAACATAATATGTTACACATATTGTGTGTAAGCGCCAAACCTATTAGTATTATCTTCACTTGATTTACTCTTTCAGCCGCACTCAGAAACGTTCCTTAAATTAGCTCTAACGGGCACTTAACTAATGATCGTTAAATCTCACTCACTTTTTTCGTTCAGTTTGAAATAAAATATAAAAATAAGTATTTATATCATTTTGCGCGCACTGGCTCAACAGACGCAATGGCTGAGTGAGCAGAGCACTGGCGAAAAATATTCTTTTTCCTTTTTTTCTTTATTTTTTTTCTTGTTTAGTTTTTGTAAACTATCTTCTAATTTCTTTTGATTTATAAATTTTATTGCTTTAGAAAGGAAACAAATTTTTTTTAAATTTAATTAAATTGTTTGCTAAAAGATAAACAAGACAGACCAATTCTGGCATCTGTCTTTCAACTCACCTCAGAATTCGTGAGACAAAAGTCTTTAAATTTCGGCAACTATGTATCTTGAAAGCCCTTTTCTGTATTTCGAATAACTAATTGAAAGATGTGCTAATAGTGTTGTTATATTTATCGTTTAGCAATAAGTTTTCTAAAAACTAAACGAAATGAAAAAAATATTTTTTGAAACAAGAGTTTTTCAAACGTTAAATAAAATAAAAAATATGAATTTTTTAAGCAATAAAACTTAAAAAAAAAAATTGTATTAAAAAATCGTTGCCGAGGATTGAGCTCGGATCTCTTGAATGGCACGAAAGTGCTCTGCTCACTGGGCCATTGCCACTGTTACAGCAACGTTATCGAAGTTTAAATTTATTGAAAACAAACAAAAAAATTCAAAATCATTCGTTAAAAAGTTAAGTAAATGTTTTTGTTTACTTAATGCCGAATTTCCACTAGGCATTAAAATGACAAAAAATGTATGCCATTTAAAAAAATGCCATGTGGAAATGAACTTAATGACAATTTTTTTTTAATGTAATGACACGATAGTTTTTTAATGCCCGACTTTGTCATTTGTCATTTTTGCCATTTAATGCCTAGTGGAAATCCAGCTTAACTTTAATGTTCATTGAATGCCGTCCCAGCCAGCAAAGAAACGTAAATTTTTCCCACAGTGCAGTTTAGTTAAATTTTACTTATCCGAAAACGAATAGAAAAACTCCTACAGTTATCATCAATTTTCGTATCCAGAAAACGTTCGAAACGTTCGAAAAAGATAATGTAATTTGAAAGCAATAATTGTATTTTATTTGCTCAAGCTAAACATTTGAAAGCATGCATGCGTAGTTGGCAGTGGCTGAGCGTGCAGAGTAGGGTGCCACTATTTGTTAGCTTCTCGAAGGTGCCGAATTCCGTCACGCGCTTCCTAATTTTATTTTATTTCTTTTGAACCATGAAAAAGTATCTGTGAAGTGCAGAAGGAAGGCATATTGAACGAAAAATTCAACCAGACAAATTTCAGAAAAAACAGCCGAAAACGTATCCGTTTCACATACTGTTGTCTGTACATACGTTTCTGCCGCACACTTTAGTGAGAAAACGGATCGTCAAAGTATCCGTGAATGGAATCAGTAAACGGACAAGAATCCGCACTTCATTCACTTTTTTCGGATCAATTTTCGGATTTTTTGCTGGCTGGGGTTAAAGGTTTTCTTACACGATATGTATTTGCATCTGCAAATGTTACTTTTTCAATACATATGTAATTGCGTATGTCTGTCAAATTTAAGTCTTTATTTAGCTATTTAAAAACACGTTCTTTGAAAACGAAATAAACAAAACTCGGATGATTCTATCTGTGTGTCAGATGAAAATATAAACATTTCGTATGTACGTGCATTTGCTTTGTACAGAAATACATCTAATTTGCCTTTACACGATATGTTGACACTTCCATATGTAAAAAGTGGCATGTACACACCCAGCAAAAAACACGGTTACCACAGAAACGAAAGTGGAAACGAGCTAGGCGATGGGAATCGCTTACCCTTTCGCTTCAAGAAGGCCTTATTTTAACATGGGCATGTCATTGGCGGTAAGCCCTTACCCGCAGCATTACCTTCAAACGAAGGGAGAACGCATGGATAAACAGAATCCAGAGAAGCGAACAAAGACTGCCTTACAGAGAAACTAATGTAGAATGCCTAGATAAGTACAGACTTATTTATATTAAATTGAAATCAGAAAATGTCTTAAAAGATTAAAATCAATTAAAATTTTTATAAATCAGTTTTTATACATACATATGTATGTATGTATGTACTTGCAAATGCCTGCTTGCTTCGCGGCGCCTAATAAGATCTTTTGCGTTGGCCAATTCAAAAATAGCGTTTAAAAACAAGAGTAGTCTGTAAAGTAAAAATTTTTTGTTTAAATTGAAACGGAACGGAACGGAATCTTCCTCACCGATATGCCTAGAATAGTAGCGTTGTGATTCCATATGGAATACTTATCCCTTTCGATGTAATGCGTTTTACCTATGGTCTTATTTCCACCTGTGAGATCTCTGCCAAGCGTGCGTAATATTCTTCTATGATCCTGCAACTTCAGCATTGGTCCGGTGTACCATGTAAGCCAATAAAAGTCCTTATACGGAAACTCAAGAGCACAGATGAGCGTTTTCAATTATAGGAAGGCCAAGAATCCTCTCAGGATGAAAAGTTTTTGCGTACATTGGTTAAATGAGTCGTGTGATCTCATGAATATCGTTCAAATGAAGCCATTGATATACCTATCGTGTTCGTTCTTGTACAGATGTGGTCGAATCTTTCCTTGTCAATTCACCACTTTTACAACTCGTCTTAATATTTATGAATTGGTTTCTTTGAGTCTTACTGCTGTAATAACGGCCGCCTCGAGCAACTTCGTCAATCCGAGGTAGATGCAAGATCACGCTTACACAGTGTTACGGTCAAAGCAGAACAAACCCCGTGGGGGTTTCTATATATTTCGGGTGCAGCGTCATCCATTGGGTCCCTTTCTGCAAAACCTTTGCTTGTCATGAAATGATTTTATAAAAAATACGGATTTTCTAAATACCTAAACTCCAGAGAAAAAGAAGTTTTGGATATTCATTCTATTTTGCAGCTGACTACGATGCAGCAGTCTAGCAAAGAAGCGAAATAAAAAAAAATATTGTAGGACATCACGATCCAGAAAATAAAGGCCGCGCCATTCGCGGACCGCTAACCCTCTCTTCGTCGATTTGACAGCATCCACCCAATCGCTGAGTTCATAATATACTTTTGTTTACATTCACTGTTGCCAACTTGATGCTTTTCGCACCAAATTTAGTGGGTATTCAAAACGCGAAAATTTTTGAGTTTTGTGCTTGGTGCGTTTTTGGTGCTTTTGTTTTTAGTTTGAAGACTTCAAATTAGAAAATCTTAAAAAAATGGAAGCAAAATTTATAGCAATCGTATGTGTGCTAAGCAATTTAAAAAAAAAATTTAAACAAAATCATGGCACAGTGACAATCATAAGCGACAACGAAATATATGCAGCACCTTCAATCATGCTAGAAGAAATCGACCGTTGTGCAAGAAACATTGATTTTTATTAATTTGAATCGGCATCCTTACAATAAAATTATGTATTCATATAAAGTCCATAAAATAAACCAATAAAAATTTGGTGCTTTTTCAAATTCAAAACTTGGCAATACTGCCTTTTGTTCGATGCTTCTTCTTTTTCTTGTCGAGTTCGTCTTGCTCTCTCATTCTGGTATATTTTGACGTCACGGCCAGTTGCTCTCAGCTCGATTGGCGCAATCTTGTATTCTATCATTCTTGGTAGGACATTCTACTTTGCATTCCCTGAAATGAACCAAAGAGGCGAAACAAATAAAATATTGTAGTGCATTCTACTTTGCATTCCCCGAAATTAAACAAAGAAGCGAAATAAATAAAATATTGTAGGACATTCTACTTTGCATTACCGGCAATACCTATCGTGTAAGAACCTCTTAACGAATATTTAACTGACTCTGAGAGAATTTTTTCAAATCGTTACTGAGGGACACCTTAAGTAATCATTAAACGACTCTGAGTGCGGATATTTGTGTTATATTTAATGAAACGACTTAATTTTTTGTGTATATTAATCCAATATTTGCTTAAAAACAAAAGTCGACAGACCAGCACGACCATACTCGTCGAGGAGCGATCTTTGGAGATTCATTCAAGAATTAACTCCCTTATTCTAGAACCCGAATTTTCGTAATTCGTAATTCGTAGCTACGCTACGAAAAACGAAAAATCCACGTGCTGCAACCCTTGCGGAAACATATGCAGCATTGCCAGCTATCAGTTGTTTTTCGAAGATAGCTGAATGAAGGAAAACGAAGTGGAAAGGAATTAAAAAAACACTTATGAAGTGCTTATTTATAGTAAAATTGTTTGATTTTACATATTTTGAAGGAAACGGTTACTGGTTGAATTGTTGAACCACAAGCCAGAACTCCTCCTATGCCTGAAGAACTGGTTCTCAATCCAGTTAATGCAATGTAACAGCTTCTTCCAAGCCATTGAAAACATGCACTTTGTTATGTCCACCACTTGTTGCACTTGCTTCTGCCTTCGGCCGCGCTTAGGGATTATAACCCGTACTAAGTAGAATTCTCCTTTCTGTGTTGCCGGAGAAGAGGGGCTTCCGCATGTCAAAGGTATACAACACTCCTTGTGCATATCACTCCGGCTACGCCATCCACAGTATTTTTGCGCAGAACCCACGGCCAAACGTGCATAGTGCAAACCGAATTTATTAATAAGCTAGTGGTCGGAAATTTGAAACATTTATTTTAAATAAAATTTTAATCCTTTGATTACACGTGTATGTTAAAGTTTTTGGATTCAGGTTATGCGTTTGGAGACAACAACCGAAAATCATTGTACAAATAACTAAACCGGACCGAAGTTTCTCGATAAGGGGCAACAAAGATTCTTTTTTGCTCGTTTATATAAAGCAGTGGATAAAAATATACGTATATGCGAAAGGCAAATTTATCTGTTTAAATGAACACCACTAATATTTCCTGCAAACACATCGATTTACATCTTTTATCTCGCCTCCGACACAAAAATTACGCAAAATTACGCAAAAAAGCTTACTCGTTCGTTTTTAGGCATGCCATTGTTACGAATTTCGAAAATACGATTCGGATTGCAGCATACTATTTCTAGCAAAATCCGAATACGAAAGAGTTGCAGAATAGGGGTATAAATTTCAAGTACAGTTAAGATTTTGACAGAGAACGAAAGTACATAGATAAATTCTGCATCATCTTCTAAGCGAATTTTGTTCTAAAAAGCGTGTCAAACGTGGCAATATTTCCAACTTTTCCACGCAATGCAACTGCGACTACAACTTAAGGACCACAAATCGATGTACTGTGGACAAAAATATGGAAATACGCGCAGGAAACTGGAAGTCGGTAATACGACCAAAGTACAAGCACAAGCTATACAAATATTTTTTTTATACATTATTAAACTATGTTCACATTTCAATATTATCTCAATCAAAGCTCGTTTTTTAATCACCCCGTTTACACAGGCAAATCTCAGATTATTAGCCGTCAAATTTGTTGTGCTTGTTATTCTCACATCTCAAAGAAAAGTTATGTTTCTTCTCTGCCACCGTGATCACGTTTTTATGCTATAATAAGCAATATAAATATATTTTAACTTAACATTCTATTAAAAATACCTTTACAAACCTCTTTTCCTTGCTAGCGTACATTTTTGTTTACTTTTACATTTGGCATTTCTCCTCTTTTTTGCAAAAACAATCGATAAAACTAGGATGGACACCGAAAAGTTATCGGTTGAATCTGAGATTATTTTATAATTACAGATTAACAAGGGACGAATTTTATATGGCTAATCTCTTGTTATAATTACAGATTAGGGTGTTAAGCTCGAAAATGAGGATAATCTACTTATATGTGAACCTAGTATTAGGCTACTGTTTGGTTATTTTTATACCCGAGCGCACTTGTGCACAAGGGTATATTAATTTTGTTCACATAACGGTTGTTTGTAACAGCCAAAACGAATCGAGATAGATATAGACAAATGTATACATAAATGCTCAGAATGAATAGAGAAATCGATTAAGCCATGTCTGTCTGTCCGTCTGTCCTTCCGTCCGTGTACACGATAACTCGAGCAAAAATTGAGATATCTTAACGAAATTTGGTAGGTAGGTTGGTATTGAAAATGGGCGAAATCGGACTGTAACCACGCCCACTTCCCATATAACGGTAATTTCCAGAAATACGAAAACTGCGATATTTTAGTAACTTCTGAAGATAATTCATTCAAAATTGATATTTACAATAATTTTCAGACGAAAAATAATAATATTATACATCTTTGGAAAATGGGCGTAGGCACGCCTACTTATGGTTACATCCTCGGCACAGTTGTTGGTTCCAAACTCGGCACAAACTCGGCACAGTTGTTGGCCTTAGTATAACATATGAAATGGCCGAAAATTTAAAAAATCGGACAATAACCACGCCCACATCCCATATAACGGTAATTTAGAGAAATACAAAATCTTCGATAAATCAGTAAATATTAAAGCTAATTTATTCCAAATTGATGCTTGCAGCAATTCTTTACCAAGAAATACGTTTATGGTAAAATTTTGGAAAATGGGCGTGGCACCGCCCACTTATGATCACATATATGTATATCAGTAACCGTTCTACCAATTTGTACCAAACTCGGTAAGGTTATTGTGCTTGCCACATAAAAGCAAAATGTTGAAAATTATTGAAATCGGACTAAAGTTACGGCCGCTTTTCATATAACGGTGAATTTCAGGAATACTTGAAACTGCAATATTTCGAAATTTAAGGACGCTAATTTACTCAAAATTGATACACCCCGGCTTACAATCTAGCGGTAGCTTTCGGAAAGGTGAAAAAACATATATTTAATACTTGCGCCGGGTATTTAATGTTCGGCTCCACCCGAACTTAGACTTTCTTACTTGTTTTGCTTCAGTTTTTTACTTAGCTTAATGGTGTGTGCCTTAAATGGTGCATATTACATTTTCACAAGAAGGTAACAAACAAAGACAATGCGAATTTCACGTGAACAAATATTGCCAAAAATTATAAAGCAAAACAAAAACAATTTTTCCCATTTTGTTTTTTTTTGTTTTGCCTGTTTAATTATGGGAACGATTTATTCAAATGGAGTTGGTGATAAGCCGGGAACGGATTTTATGGAAATTGCCTTTTTTTCTGCTAAAAGAGATAGAGTATATTCGATTAAGAATGTCCACGATTTAGCTTTCCCTGATTCCATATATACACATTTGACGTTGCCTTTTTTTACCTTTTTTAAGATATTTGCCTTTTTTTTGCCTTTTTTAAGATATTTGCCTTTTTTTGCCTTTCTAGCTTTAAAAAAGTGATTATAGCATTTACAATTTTTTTTTAAGATTAAAAAATATACACATGCCCATGCGGCTTATGGAAGCACAGGGACCTCTCGCCAAATTGGAGTTGAAAAAATTCAAAGCCGTTTTCTCAGCTAACGTAGGCTTGAAGACAATAAGGAGTGTGGGTAAAATTGTAAAGGGCGAGGAAAATGCCCTTATTTCTGATAATATGAACGTTTCAAACGTTCCATATTTAAAGTGGGCTCCACTTGTATCAACTTACGTCGAGCGCTCATTTAGTACATTCAAGGCTTTTCTTCGCGAAAATCGAATGAAAATGCTGCCAGAAAACTTCAAAATGCATCTTATGGTTCAATGTGACTACAACTACACAGATTAAAGTTTTATGAGTTAGAAACTCGAAAGGATAAAATAGTCAAAGATTCAAAGTACATATTTTTCATATAATGAAACTAGTTCATAGTTTTTCTCTTTTTACTTGTAATATAAGTATTTCTAAAATAAATATATTTTTTGATTGTTCTTCGTATTTTCTGTCTTTTTTTAGTGCCTTATTTTGTTTTTTTTGCAATACCTTTTTTTGCCTTTTCCTGCCTTTTTCGCTATTTTGTTTTGCTTTTTTTGCCTTTTTTGCAATACCTAGTGCCTTTTCCTGCCTTTTTCGCTATTTTATTTTGCCTTTTCCAGCCTATTTCGTTACTTTATTTTGCCCATTTTATAGGTTTTTAGGTCCTAAAAATCCGTTCCCTGGTGATAAGGCTGAATTTTTTGTGCTTACACACATCAAAAAACTTATGTCACGAAATTAATAACGTTCCGTATGAATAAAAATAAGCAGTTGCTTTTTCTTAGAATTTCAAACTCGATTTATTCCAACAAAATTGAAGTAAAAGGTATGAAATTTTAAGAAAAAACAGTTGTTCAGTTTTCATTCATACGGCCCAATGAGTTAAAAATAGTTTCGAAAATAGAAAACTTATAATTTTGCATTTTAAAACTTCTTTTTAAATGGCATCTCCACTTATAGTACTAACGCTTAGGGACACGATATCGAACCGAAAGTATCGATATGGTATTCATTTAAAGTATCGCTTTAAAAATATCGGGTACCCATTAATATCGGAATAAAAAGACTCGATATTCCAAATATCGATACCAAAAACCAAAAAATTTATCTGAATATAGGTCTCGCATATAGGCCACTGGGGGTGTAGTGGTTAGAAGTGCGCAAACCTTGAAAATAAAAAAAAGTTTCCCATAAAATACAATCGCCGTTCAGAGTCGACATAAAACTGTAGGCACCCCCTTTGTGCCACAACATTAAGGCACACGCGACAAATCGGAGGAGAAGTTCGGCCAAACACTAAGATATTGTGTAAGCGCCGGACTTTATTATTATTACAACACGTAGAGATTGAGGTGTTGACCTAGCCCACCACATGCAATCCTAACCATAGTACACATTTCTGCACTTTAAAGCCCAATTTATATCGGGAAGAATTGTTACATGCCAACCTTATACGCGTGCGTAAAAAGCTTATTTATCTTGCGTGACATTTCGATTTGACGTTTATGCTCAATTGGCGCGACTATGAATTCAAATTTTTCTCGGCAAACTTCTGTAAATTTGACAGTAATGCAACTCTGAGAAATCACGCACGCGAATTGATTTGGGCTTATCAAATGAGAAAAACTTGCGTGCGTGCGTAGAAAAACTCGCCGGTAATATTAGGTTGAGCTGTTAATAACATTATCCTTCACTAAGAAAAACAAAAACGCGTTGTAAGAATAAAAATCTTTTATTTGATTACCGTTTAAAAATGTTCGTATTTAAATCAAGTGAAAAGTCTTAACAAAATGGATTTTTCCATTATACATACACTACGTACATATTATGGAAATATTCAATTCAAATACGCTCGTATTAAAATGAAGCATTTTTCACTACACGGATGGCGTTTTGCACGTCTCGGATGCTTTTTCATATGTAATTAAGAAGGTATATGTATACAAAGCATGCACAGTGGTAACAACACATACACACATACATGGTATGACATAATGCAAACTCAACATTTGAAAACGCCTTTACATGTATGGCTGTAGCTGAGTGTGCAAAGACGTTTGATACAATTGGTTGCGGCCAAGAGGGTCCGGGTTCAATTACCATCAGACGGAACATAAAATAAATTTTTTTTTCTTCTTAATTACGAAAAAGCATCTGTGCACTTCAAAACTACATATTTTATAACGTATATACTCAAATTTAAAACGAGTTGGGTTGGTGCTCTTTCATATGCGTATTTTTTCAATTTAGCACGTTTTTTTTATTCTAAAATTTTTTCCCCTCATTGTTGGAATGTGAGTTTATGACATTCGATACGATACTAGGGTTCTGGTACTCGATTCCAAAAAATATCGTTTTAAAACTATCGAGTAGAAAATATCGGTATCGAATGCCAAAAGTATCGATAGGGTATCGTATCGAAATTCGTGTCCCTACTAACGCTTTATAAAAAAGTAGCAAATTTTCCAAAAAGCGCATATTCAACAAAATTTCAAAGATACATTTGGACTAATTGTTTAATAACCGATGCATGAGCCCAGAATCTCGAACATGAAAATCGAGATGTCTCATTTAATAAAAATATGTTGCATTTTATTTTAGTGGTTATTTCTTTCAAATCGAGATCGATAATAAATTTTTGTAAATAGATTGTAAAACCAATGGAAAAGTTACCAGGTCTGAAAGTTGAAAATAAAAATTTTAATAGTTTCAGGGAGTGTTTTTTAGCCTATCAATCAAAAATAGATAAATATAGACATAGATTTCGTTGTTTAAAGTACAAAACCGCGTATCAACAAAATGCTAACCGCCAATGCAGATAACGCGGTGTATGTGAGGTCCCACAAATTATTTTCCTGAGTGTAAAGACATTCATGTTTCAAAATGGTTCCCTTTTTTTTATAAAGCAATCGCATTTTTGGCTAGTATATTTCAGGATGAATGGATAAGGCTTCAGCTAAGAGCTTGTGTGAGCAAATCCAAAATTTTTGGCAAATGTCAGTTACGCGGTTTTGCAGAATGACGATACGCGGTTTTGTACTTTAAACGACGATATGTATTTAAAACCTTTAGATCAGTTCTGACCCTATTATGTGAAGAAAAACTAAAACGACCACAAAGAAAGTGCTGGAGTTGCCAAAACTAGCTCTAGAGTTGATAGAATGAAGAACGATTATGATCAAGGTCAAATATACGGACCACGATAACAAAAACTTAAATAACCTAGATGCTGCCCTTTTTCAGTTTACAACATTATTTCTATATATCTAAGCCCTAAATAGTACTCATTCCTTTTCACGTAGTTAATATGTATACGTTCTAAAGAGCGATGTACATAACACAAGCGTCTTGACAAACTAATTGAAATATCCCTTTGCTTCAATCAATTTGTGTTGTCTATGGGGTTTAGCTTGAGGGAAGTATGAGAAAAATCAAAATTGTTTCATTTTCTGGCCGCCATGTTGACGTTTAATCGAACCGCTTGCGATGTGGATAGTAAAATCGCCTCATTTGCAATGGAATGGAACGGCTCATGTTTGCATGTTGTATGGCAAAATGGGGAAATCATGTTGGAAGTATGTTTTGCAAGCCGCCTGTGTGGTGTATTTCGCTCTTAAATATGACCCAACACGGACTATAAATATGGCATTTTCAAATATCTCGATTCCTGCGCCACCTATCGGATTAACGCATCTTTCGTGTTGCATTGTCATCGGGTTCTGAGCCAACTGTGAAGTTTCAAGTCTTTAGGTTATCGTGAAGTTGGTCAAAAATTTATTGCAAAATGTGCCCCTAACAAACATAGATATGTAAGTTAGGGCGGGTCGAAAATCGAATTTTATCCAAATCCCTTGGTAATAGTTAAAATATATTGTATCTTGAAGTCATCAACAAGCCTGAAATATTAGTATTTTATTTTAATTGTAAGAGCCCGCGCATCGACCGCCAATTGACCCACAGCACACTAGTCGAATAAGACCAATTCTTGTTAAAAATTCTGGGTTCAGCAAAAAGGTTTGGTGCATATTGTTAGATAATGAATCCGTTAACGCAAAAGATAAAGTCAAATATCATTACTCGCAGCCCTTTAGCTTATCGTCAATCTCAAAGTTATCTTTTTTCAATAAGTTTTTTATTGTTCTCTTTATAATTGCACTGGCCTATAATCAAAAGATGTAAAGAACAGCATTAATATTGCTGGCGTGCATTTAGGTCGCTGGTTCTGAATATTGTAATCATTTTTTAATATTAGCTATAGTTTGCGAGTTTTTGCAAATTTAGGAACAATTTCGGTAGTTCTAATAGAAAATCCATTATTTTGCATCATCGTGGAAAAATTTTGTTTATGCAAGTGATTATGGGAACACTGAATAGGCACAACTTCTAGAAACACTCATTAGTTTACTTATGTTTATGCATACTATATAAAAATTGCAAATATAGGAAAATTAAACAAAAAATGGTTCAAAATTTTTTTTATTTAAAATAATTTATTTATAATCTGAACGATTTTCATCATATTATTATCATAAATCAGTAACAGTAAGTCTCGCCTTCAATGGGGTAATTACTACGTACCGATCGAGCAACATTTACCAAAGTTATATCGAAAAACTTAAGTGGATCTCCAGTTTTTTTCTAAAAAAAATGTATCTCAAATTGTATAAAAGACTTTTAGATAAAAGAGCCGGATTACAGAAAAGTGTTCCAGGGAGAGACTTTTTTCATTCGAGCTTAATGCAAAGCACTATCGTCCAATTGGAAAGTCCTCAAAAGGATTTCCCAGGATATGTTAGAGACTTTTTACATAATGCAATTAACTAAAATATTTATGTATATCTAAACACTTATTGCACGTCTCCTACTTTCATGTAACGGCAAATTTAGAAACCGCGAAAAATGTGATTGTTCGTTTACTAATAAACCGCACCAATTTTCAAGACGGCATAAATGGACTTAAAATGGGTGTTTCTCACAGTAATTGTATTATGTTAATGTATGCAAATAATTATATGCTTGAAACTACTATTAACGTATCAAAAGATTCCTAATCTTTGACAATACATGTTTGATTTCATTCACCAGGATCTTGAAAACTGACCAACTCGGCGTGACCAAGTCCATGGTCCTTTTAATATTACATAAACATCCGAAAACATTAAAACGTTTGCAAATAAATATCGTCTCACCTTTTTGTATTTTTCACTTGGTTGCTGAAGTAATGAAGAATTGAAAATTCATGAGGGAAAATTATAGTTTTTGTAAGTTTTATCTTAATATCTTAAAAACTTTAAGACTTATTGAAAAATGATAAATGAACGTGAGGTACTAAATTTAATAACGCTTAATTTAATATACCGTCCTGCTTATAACAATTAACGCATTACATAGATATTACCAGCCGAAGTTTCATTTTCAAAATTCGTACACTTTGGTTCAATTGCGCGGGCTAAAGATAAGTATTAAATTAATCTTTCGTGGCCAATAACAATTGGCTAAGACCTAAGACATCATAATATTACTATTACAATACGGTCAAATGCCTTTTATTTTCCCCCATACAAAATCTTCCCAGCCTAATGTAAGTGCAGAGCAAGTTAAATAAAAGCTGTAAAAAAGTAGTAACTTTTTGAACAGCGCAATCAAATTAGATTTTCCGTTCATGATTGCCGTTGAGAAAATTAATCTTTCAGCCTCTCAAATTCCTAATCAAAGCGCACGGCAGTGCGCGCTAGTGACGAAAGCAGCCACAGTAGCATCGCTTATATATGCACGAGATTTGGAAGTTTTTATCCAGATGTCCAATCGACATGGTTGAGGTATCGCTGGAAAGGTCTTGCAGAGTCTGTCCAGAACATCTGCTATCCTATTAAAGTACTCATATTTCTTTATATTGCCGAGTAAATGTTTTCTCTTCATATGGATAACTCTTACCTTGTTTATACCGACACATAAAGCGCTTTGACCCAGTTCGCTGTGATTCAAAACGGAAGCATAAACCAACTTTCAATACGCTCAGAAATTCAAAAGTGTGTTGACTCGAATTTGTTTTCAAATCGCTTTTTTTATTTCTCACATCGTTTAGAAAACAGGTATAAACACATCACTCATTTGACGCGAAGTGAAAAAAGGCTGGTTTTCTTTACACAGCCCGTTTTAAATTTGAATTATTATTATAACAAATTTGAATTGTTGTTCGCTTCCATTGCGGTTAACCGCGCAAATTAATTATTTAAGAAATATCGAATAAAAACAACAAAATTTTGTTTACTTTTCACTACGGTTTCTGCGAGTGCGCTTTAACGACACAGGTATAAATGCTTGAAAGAAATATGTGTTGATTCAAATCAGTTTTTTGTTAATACGGTTCTTGCCTTGGTATAAACAAGGTATCTGTTCTCATGTTAACAAAAAGCTGTTTCTAATGGTCTGATTATGCATACTTCGCAAAACTTCGCATAAACTTCAAACTCTAATTTCGTATGTACTTTGTATGTATACCATTACCCAGAAGTTAGCAGAACTTTTAAAAACTTAGCTATCTGTTAATTTTAGATTTTGCTTCACATTTTCTTAAGTTACATATTTATTGCACTGCTACAAATAGTTTTGCGAAGTATGCATATGCAGACCTTAAGCAAGAATGATAGAAGGTACGTTTGTTTAAAATCCAGTAAAAAAATATCTAACAACGAAATCCCGCCGAAATGTTATCTGCTCTCTCATAAGAGCAAAATATCCAGAATAGTACGCGAACAGAAAACTAGCAGAAACTTGCAAGTTGGCGAACAGCTGATAGAATTTTGGTTTACATTCAGAAGTGTAAAATTTAAAACGTACGAAAACTCATCAGAAAGTGTTATCCTGACACAGTTGATTGATTAAACGAATAACTAAGTACTTCTTACAAGTTTAATTTGTCGCATTTTATCAATTTTAACTTTCAAACCGCCAATTCAATTTTGTGTTTTGCGTAAATTCCTACCAGCTGTTCGCGAACGCAAAAAGCTTATAGTTTTTGATAACTTTCAATAATTAACAGATACGTGAATGCGACTAGAATCAGTGCTGCCGAAAGTACTACTATATGAGTTTTTACTACTATTGTGCCATTCATACTTCCGTACTCCCCAATGACCGATTATACTACTATTTTGCCAGACAGTTTACTTTTTTGATAAACTTTATAAAGTAACTCAAACGATGTCGCATCGAACACTGCCAAACCTTATTGCTTGGAATGATTTCCGATCATACTTTTCCTTTCAAGTTTTATTAAAGTTTCTTAAGCCATAATGTAGCATTATTCAAAACTTACGACTGCAGTGATGGATTTATATTGGGTATAAAATTCTTTTTCACTCTTGGAGGAAAAAACATTTATTGTTACTCCACAACAAGCTTTTCAGACGTTGTGGCTTTTGGCGCTCAAGCCTTAATATAAAACTTATAGTGGAATAGAGCGCTGCACGCCTGGAAAGCTTGTTTTGGAGTTGTACTCTTAAGCTACACTACAAATACATATGGTCAAAAATTTGGGAATGAGGAAAGCGGTGAGACAAATTTTTCTTTGAATCACGTGTCAAATCTGACATATTTTGTTAATATACATCGTTATGCCGCAGATGATTTATCGATGCGCTTTACTATGATATAGACATAGTGCAGCGAGTTAAAATTCAGCGGGCCCCGCTGGCTTGGCCATGTCGATCGAATGGACAGAAACGCTCCTGCTCTAAAAGTGTTCAACGCGGGCCGTGATGCCGGTAACAGAGGAAGCGCCAATAAAGAAAAAGAAGAAGTAATGTCTTTACTAATTAAATAAAGACAAGGCCCTTCATTTTGCAAGAGGTGGTCTCGCGAACAGCTGTAACGGTTTTTTTTTTTAAATTTTGGGGCACCTACTGCAGACATTCTAAGGATGATTATAGGCTGATAATAATGTCGATATATCAAGATAGTGTGGCATCTCCTATACAGATCGAATTTTTCATACCGTATATCTCTGGATCTATTTGTTTTAGAGCGCTGGAGTCGAGTTATTGGTAAAAATCGTCGGAGATACGAGGGATCAAAGTCAAATTACCACCGTTAAATCAACCAGCAGATAGGGGTATTTGGCCGATTTATGCGGCCAAAATTATTTTTATGAATATTTCCACTCGAAATGTTTAGAAAAAACGTGTTTGACATATAGAATTGTAGATGTTTAAAATCAAGTAAATATAAGGGGAGAACGTCCAATTCTTCCATCAAAACAAGGAAAATAAAGTTGCTTAACGTTTGACATCGATAGACTCCATGTTGCCGTGGTCGGATTGTAGGAACACACATATTTACGTGTTCGACTCGGCGAGGAGAAGGTTTATATCTAGGTTAAAAATTAACAGAGTTGCAACCTGTTAACAATTTTTGTTCAATTAGTTAAATGAATTGCTGCAATATGGGTATTAATGGAAATGGGTTTGAAAAGGCTTTATCTCTATTAGAGCTCTAGATACCCGGGTATCGAGCATGCGAGTATCGAGCAATGCGAGTAGCTCGATACTCGCTCGAAACTCGTTCTTTGCTCAACTGCTCAAATGTTTGTTCAAAATTTTCGAGTTTTTGAACAATTTCATAAACAAAAGAAAATTTGTAAATTGTATTTGTCAGCAGCTGCTTTCTAATTCATGTTAAATAAATTATATTATTAAATACCAATGTAACAAAATGTAACAAATGTAATAATTTGAAAAATTTAAAAAGTTGCTACCAAAAATGTCAATATAATAAAAAAACATTGCTCAAATTACTCGAAAAAACTCGAATTGCTCGAGCTCATGCTCGAAAATTTTCGAGTAATGAGCATTGAACAAGTGTGCGAGTACTCGCTGCTCATATACCCGGGCTGTTTGAAAATGTGCGAACAAAATCGAGAGCTCTAATCTCTAAGCAACCTCCCAGGGTTGCCACCGGTTTAAAAAATCAAATTCAATTTTAATTTAGAGAATTAGATAATTCAAATATGTACCATCACAGTAAAGGCAAGAAAATGTAATCAATCTACATTTTTGTAATAATAACAATAATATAACAGTCTTATTTATTGTTAAGAGAATGTTGTAAGTATTAACTTGGAGTAAATTAGCGTCCTCAATTACTGAACTATTTCCAAAGAATTGCTTTTCTATTATCCCAAGGTTATTAAGTGCACCGAGTTTGGTACAAATTGATAAATCGGTTACCCAGATATACATTTGTGGTTATAAGTGGGCGGCGCCACGCCCATTATCCAAAAAATTATAATAGTCTATATTAATGATAAGAGGTTATTCCAAAAATCGATTTTGTGCGAATTAGCTTCAGTAGTTGCTGATTTAGCGCAGTTTTCGTGTTTCTGTAAATTACCGTTATATGGAAAGTGGGCGTGGTTATCGCCCAATTTCGAGGATTTTTAGCAGGTATCTTAGATATAGCCTAAGCAAGGCTCATACCGAGTTTGGTACGGATTGGTGAAGCGGATACTGAGATACAGCATTTCGTTGAAAGTGGACGGGGCCACTCCCATTTTACAAAAATTTCATAATAGGCCTAATTTGTTCCAAAATTTTAATTCGCATACCAATTTTCAACAATTTGGATACAATATTTACTGAAATATCGTAGATTTATCTAAATTGACATTTATCTAATTTAAAAGCTTGTATACCCAAAACTATTTCTTTAATCATCATTTATATAACACCAATGTAAAGGAAAACAAATGTTTGTTCCGAAAGAACAATATTAACAAAACTTTTTCCAATAGAAATTAGAGTAACGTAACGCCAGGTAACGTCACGTCAGATAATTGAGCTGATTAAACATACAGCTGTGGTGTAGTGGTAAGCAGTGCGTGCTTTCACTCATCAGCACCTGGGTTCAAGCCCTGGTCAAAGCAACATAGCAAAAAATATAGAAAAATTTTTTTTTCCAGTTTGGAAATACCCAGATATAATGCGCGAAGGAATTTTTTGTCCAGGACATAAGATCTATCAAATTTAAGGGATTGGCCTGCAGATGTGCAAACTGTGCAAACTTCAAAAGGAGTTGCTACCTTTGAACAATTAAATTTAAAATATTTAATAATCAATGCCATCATATCCGCACCGTTAACCGCACCGGTTGAGGTTGAACTTTTTTGAAAAGTGTTGACACCTTCTAAAAATTTATATTCAAATTATTTAAAACCGTAAATCAATTATTACAGAATGGGTATCAACCGATATGAATGGTTTTGAAAAGCTTTGTTTCTTTACTTTACTATAAAAGAGTTGTCACCTCTTTAAAAAAATAAAATTCAGTTTGAAATAAGGGAATTAGGTAAAAGAAATATGCATCAAAATATGGTACCAAACGAAAGGAGTTTCAGAAGGTAGCATGTAGTTTGAAAATATTGTAAAATATTAATATATATATAGAGGGTTGCCACCAACTTGAAATATCGAATTTAGTTAACTTATACTCAATTTATATGAAATATCAAAATATGGATGTCAAACTAAAGAGGATGTTGAGTTGTTGGAAGAGGGTCGCCACCGGTTTGAAAAGTTAAATTCAAATTATGTAATACGTTAAATAAATTATTTAAATATGGGTATCAATCGAGGGAGGTTTAAAAACTCTATTTCTGAACTATATTTAGCGGTGTTGCCGCATATTTAAAAAAATCAAATTCAACTTAAGTTATCAGTTAATTAAAATATGTACCGCAATGTCAGACGAACGTGAGTTAACAAGGTGTTAACTTGAAAATACTTTTTGAGAGGCCTGCCACCTGTTTGAAAGGTCTAACTTAGTTAACTATTACACAGGTTATATGCAATATCACAATATAGATGTCAAACGAAAGAGTTTTAAGAAATGTTTAGTTTGAACATTTAAAATGTTATTGAGGGGTTTCAAGCGGTTTGCCATATGTTTAAAAAGTTAAATTTAAATTATTCATAAAAGCTAAATTAATTACTAAAGGATAAGTATCAATCGCAATGGGTTTGAAAACTCTTTAGTTCATCAGTTTATTGAAATAAATGGGTATCACAATGTCAGACAAAGAAGATTTAAGAAGATTTTTAGTTTAAAAATTCTTTTGAAAAGGATTTCCACCTGTTTAAAAAGTCGACTTTATTTAACTTATATATACATGAAATACTAAGATATGGGTGTCACTCGAAAAAATCGAAAGGTATTTATGAAATCTTTGATTTGAAAATATCTTTGATTAGGCTGGCCACGTTTTCGAAAAGTCATATCGATCTAACTAAGTATATATGTATTTTATATGAGAAGACATTTTTTGTCATTTGTACCCTTCTTTCGAATTTCAAAAATGAGAGGTCAAATTGAACACCTGTAGATCTTTTTATCGGGATAGGGTTATTTGAAATTTGATGCAATTAAAAACCTGCACTATGCGAGACCTTTCTACACTCCGAAACGGCTGCACGGATTTAGATGAAGTATGGTAATCGGATCGCTTATATCTCTGACTAAGATTTGGAATATTTTTTAGGTTAGGGAAATTCCAGTTTGGGCGTTTTAATACCATACGAGTTCACTAGTTTTTTATAACAGCGCTTAAGCGCGGTACTTCTATTATAAGCGCCATTTGGATATGAAAATGGATTCTTCTGCACAAGCATTTCAGTAGATTTACAGACGCACATTTTCTCAGTACACTTTAGTGGAAAGAAGAATCCGAAACACGTTTTCGGCTATTTTACTGTCTGGGTCCCATATATGTTTTGTATAATAATAAGTACATACTTACGTAGTACATTTATAAAATTTACATGTATGTATACTACATTCATTTATTTTTTAAATTTACAGAGCGTTCTTCGAATACGTACCCGGATACTGGCGCATTATGGCTTCCATTTCAAACAGCTGCGGGCACTGTCACAACGCTATACAAAGGTATACAAACGTAGAAATGTTGTATCTCGTAAACTTTAAATGGACAAAGATATGTTAATGGGTTTCGTCAGGTACCATAAAATTATAGTATGATTTTCCCACTAGCGACAAAGGTGTTTAATTTGACCCATATAAATAAAGTAATTATGATATTGTAACAATCGGCCCAAGGACGCAGTATATGCCATGATTGTTTGACATAAAATAACACGAAATTCTAACATCCTGCCGTACAGCCCAAACAGTAACTGCTGATTCGAAATACTTAATCGGGCAAAATCTATAAAACAATTTCGGTTTTGAGGGTCTAAGCACAAAATAGCAAAAGAATATAGAATTTAGTCCGTATAAAATATATAAGAATCGGCTATTATATTCTGTGCCGCAAAATATGATCAGTAAATATTATTTAGAATTGGACCGGTCTTTTAAAGGTCCACTCTGCCTTTGCCTACACAGATAAAATATAAAGTACTCTTTACAAATTGATCACTAACAAATTTCCCAATTTTAATTTTGTGCCTTTTCGTGTATACAGAAGCATGCGATGGTGTCAAACGTACCAGTGATTCAGCTGTACAATGCGGCTATCAACGGCGCACGCGGGAATTGGCTGATTGGGCAAGAAGTAAAAAACGTCGTATGATACGTCGCGAGGATCTGTTAGCCTATTTGGCCGGCAAGCCGCTAACAAATACTACTCGTCGGTGAGTCGCCGCTAAAGTGGCGAAATTAAAAATACAAATCAGAAAACTCAAAACACACCCGAACAATAACAAATTTCGCAGTAAAAATGAAAGCATAAACTATATGTATCTTGGTGTTTGTTTGCTTTTTTTCTACAGATCACCAAAGCCAGAACATTCGCACACCCATTCAAACACTGGTGCTGTGTTCAACACAAACGCATCAAATCATTCACCGCCTCATATGAACTCCACACACCATCATAATGCTCAGCATCAGCATCATCCAGCAACTGGCGGTGCTACCAGTGAGCCAACCAATGATTTGCACACATTCAAAGAAGCGCTTGTCTTGCGGCCACGGTAAGGAGTTTTAACTTTCTAAAAGTGGTAGATGGTTTTATATTAAACGTATTTTATTTATTTTAGTGGACCCGAACTATTTGCATTTGTCGCCAACGAAATTGCCCGTCATTGTAAACGTCCAGCAAGCCCAATCGATGATAAAATGGATATCTGCCATTATAGCAGTAAACGTCAGCGTTTTATGTAGAAATATTGAATTTAGCTTACAAAGATAGTGTTACTGCAATTTACGCATAGTTAACCATTGAAATGGTAGTCACATGTAACCGAAAAGGATACACAAGCAAAAAATATATGTAAATTAGACTATCTCAAGGAAATACAAAAACTATTCAATACACAATATAATAACCACAATCGGCGATAAATGGCGGTAAGATTGAAAACGAATAAAATTATACTTGAATTCAAAATTTACTGAATGCGCGAAATGCTCGTTTAGTATATAAACGCTTAATGTTATTTCTACAAAATATATATTTGAAGAACGTAAGAAAGAGATGATGGAAGTACTAGTGCAAGTACTTCCAATCTACTCTTTACTAAGTGAATCTAGATACTTTCGTAGTTATCGGTAGAATAGCATACATACGATTGCGCCTTGGAACTTCTTCAGTGAAATATATTAAATTGGATTTATTTTTACTACGAGTATTGAATTTAAAGTAAAAATTTTCTTAACTAAAGTGATATGAGCGTCACCAATTAGATTACAAGTTATAAGAAAAACATTTTTGATTATTAACAATTTATTTATACATATTATTGCAATGGATCGTGATTAGTTTAAGCATAGTCACTGAAACATGCCATAACAACTAGCATATGCAAATTCCGTAAATTTACGTGCATAACTACATACATATCGTTACCTTAATATAGAAAAGCGCTAACATATTTTCTTCCGAAATTCAGCTTTGTACAAAGGTCGGTAGATTGCTCTCTAAAGGCCTAATATAATTTAAAACAAACTACTATATTAAAAATTAGTTTCAATATTTATTAATGTCCGGATTTTAAGACATTCCCAACTAAAGGACTTTAGTTTTTAAAAAGTTTTATAAATTTTATCTAAAGACACACAAATTGTAGATAGGGCTTTTCTGTATTAAGGTATTGATTTGGATGTTGTAATCTTCATGTATACAAATGCATACATATGTACATATATATATATATATATATATATGGAGTACTTTTATGGACATGCATTGAAAAATAAAACGTGATTCGAACTATGCACACAAGTATTTAGAATCTATTTTGTGGTTTGTTAAAAGTTTATTACGTTTAAGTTAAATAATCTACTTATAATAAGTACTACTATTTAAGCGTTGGGAATTAATATCAAACATCTCTCAATTCACATCCTATTTGAATGCGTTCTAAGCGTAAAAATACTGTACCATTAAAACGGTATATATATTCGTGAATATAAGTATTGAATAAAATTTTGTGAAGAGAAATCATAATCTATTGGAAACTAACAATCTCAAAGTGCTTTTATTTACATACTTCATTAAAAAGTTGTTTCATGATATTAATATGATAAGGTTACATTCGGTGGGTTATAGGTTCGATTCCTGGTTCTAGCAACAAACAAAAATTGTTTTTCTCATATCGGTCGTCCCTCGGCAGGCATTGCCAACCTCCGAGTGTATTTCTCCTGTGAAAAAAAAAAACTTTTATAAATATCAATTTATAGTTCAGAGTCGATGTGGAACTGTAGGTCCCTCAATTTGTGTCAAAACAGTAAGACGCAATACGCAAATTGGAGGAGAAGGTCGACTAAACATACTTTAAATAAAATACAGTAGCCGGCAAAGAAAGACACATGACTTTTGCTTTTCAACCTTAGAAACGGAAACGCTATTAGTTCTAGCGACTTTAAATTCATTACTTGCCTCTCTGTGTAGAGCCGGATCCATCGATTTTATGTAGTGTCCGACCGAAAGTTCGGCCTGGCTTCGGTATTCGGCCTATTCGGCTGATTTTTTATCTTCCGAATAATTAGGCCATTCACAAGGTGCTGTATTTGTCGTGAAATTACATTATTTTACGACAGTGGTTAAAATTTTGTTGTTTCGCATCTCTACATAACACTTTTGAAAATGTAAGAACTATATATGAGCCGTTTATTTTGAAAGTGGCATAAGTCACATTTTCAAAAAAATCGAGTTAACGATAACACCAATTAGAATTTGACGGTATCTGTTACTTAAAAAAGAACTGCATTGAAATGTTGAGAGTTACTGCGGTTTTGTTCGAGCGAAGTTTTACTAATGAGCGGTATAACGAAAATGTTTATTTTGAAAGTGGCATAAGTCACTCCAAAAAATCAAGTTAATGATCAGCCCTATTCTGCATTTCGATTACGTTCCCGCATTGCGCTCCGCTGGAATCGAACTTAGGTATTCTGCGTTACGATCGAAACGAATGAAGAAGAGGAAGAGAGAAAACATCTTTCGAAATCAGCTGTTTGCCTAGGAATGTGTGAAATCGAAACAAATCAAAGAAATATTTGCCACCAAACTATAGCAGCATATGAAGTTAAAGTTTGTAAATATTTTAAAATAACTAAATATACCTAGCATCACAGTAATTCAAAAATAAAATTTAAGTGGATACATAATTATAAGAATGAAATCCATTACCCCGGCGTTATTGCTTGAAGAGAAGAACGAGTCCCAGATTGCTGATGCGGAAGTGGAAAGGCGGAGATTTAGGGACATGTTTGATCTTTTTCAGATGAGTGAAGAGTCATAAGGAATTCATCTTGAACTGTATTACTCATCGCTTAAAGTCAGTGAAATTATAAACATTGTTTGAGCACTCCACAACATTTGCATTTACTGCAGAGTGGAAGATTTGAACGCAAATTTATCCCATTTTGAAAGCCGTCAGGAGGAGGGTAAGAACAAAGCTTATCTTTCCATAGCAAATCGAGTTCGAGACAACATACACACCTCTTTTTAAAAAGTTAGTAAAAACGAGTGCAATAATAAAAGCATATTTTGTATGTAACTTCACATTTTATGTATGCATGTATCTATGTGCATACATCTATTAATTTTATAAAAAAAGAATAAATTGTATTCAGTGCATTTCACAGTCTTATTTATAGATAATGTAAACAAAAAAATGCAGAATAGTGCTGGATAACATAGATTACACCGATCAAACGTACATTTTACACAAAAATAATATACACTCCCAAAACAAGGAGCCAAATATAAGTGGTATTCGCGCTTCTGTGTATTCGCTGTATCCTGCGTAAGTGTAACTTAAAGAGCGTGTGGTTGTTGTTACATGTGTATTTGATATACCGCTAGCAACAACAAATTACACGCTCATGCAGTTACGATTACACAACATACAACGAATACACATACGAGCGAATTCCCCTATAGTAAAACTGCGTTCTTAGTTTCTTTATCTGGCGTCAGGATTTTTTTTAAAAGGACTTTGAAATTTCAAAGATTTCATTAGTTCCAATAATTATTTAAAAAAATCAGTGCTATAAAGAATAACAATATGGATACCAAATAAAATATAAAATTCTGTAGAATTGATTAAATTATTAAATTTTTTGGTGCATAGCGACGACTTGGTATTGAAAATGTCCCTGCAGATTTGCAGTGTTTATTTTTGAAAAAATTATAGGTTAAGGATTATTATTATTATATAGGTTAAGGATTAATATATCCACGACCATATCCTCGAATTTCTGCCTTCTCCTTTAATAGTGTAAAAAATTAAAAACATTTAAAAGGGCATTTTCAATATCAATTTGTCCTTGTGAACCAAAATAATTAATTACATATTTTTAAATTTCAAAGAATTGATCTTTTATTTGGTACCCATATTGTTAGTCGAGATGGGAATGTTACTCATACGCCATGTACGTATGTTTGGTTCTAACTTTCCTGTGATAAATGGTAGATCCAATAAGGATCCGAAATTTTGAATTTTTAAAATCTGATTCTAGATTCGTAATCAGCGACCTGAAGAACCCCCGACTGTTCCCACGACAGCCGGTTCTACGTACCGGAATGACTCGGGTTTTACCCGACCAAGGGCTGTTGTTTCGGCGATCTAACCCCGTTTAGGTCGGCGAAATCCATCAAACGTTGCTCGATTCAAGGGCTACACCTTCTCCGCACCCTTCTGCTCAGGGCTGGCATAGAGTCATAGAGTATACCAGAGACGACTGCATACAAACTCCACCTCGGTCAGGTGCGATGCCTGTGACTTTTTGAGTCACCTCCGTAACTGCTCGGGCCTACGTACGCACCGGCAATGGACCACGTCGTTCGTGGCCCCATGCTGTGCGAACCGGACCGCCTCCTCGGCAAACCACCACCCGCCTGGGCTGCACACAATCAACACACCCACACCCCAACACAACACAACAATAGACACACAAACAAACACAATAGCACCCACACACCGCCGCCGGCAACTCCTAGTCCCTCCGACAATCTGCTCTGTTTGTCAGTCCAGAATATACCGCAACGTGACATCAGTCAAGTGCAACTCTTGCCTCGGCTGGTGCCACTTTAGGGCGTGCTCAGGACTTCGCAACACACGAGATTGGACGAGTGACTATGTGGGCCCCTGCTGTGCTGCCCCGTCGCATCCCTCCCCCGCGACGTCGCCAACCACCACCACAAGGCAGCACCCCCTTTTGCAGCACGTACAGCAGGGGGCCGGCAGGCAACACAACTCTTTAACACCACACATCACAATCGGTCTCCCAAGGCACACAAAGGTGCTACAATTTAACTGTAACGGACTCCAGAGCAAGATCGAGGAGATAACTGTCTTTATGGGAAGGCATGGAATATCAACCCTGTTGAATTGCGCCGGATACAACGTGCACCGTCGAGATCGCGAGCGAGATAATGGTAGAGGTTTAGCGTTCATCACGCACCACACCGTGCAGTATCGTCTCATTGAAGCAGACATCGACCGCAGGGATACCATCCTAGAATGTCAGGGTATTGCTATCCGGTCAGGCGATGTTGAGCTCGAAATATTTAACGTATACATACCCCCTGTCACCAGCTGCCCGGCAGGATATCACCCTGAAATAGGTGCGCTACTCAGAGGTGAAAACCGTATGGTAGTTGGTGACTTTAACGTGCACCACGATCTTTGGCACTCAAGCCTGTCAAATGATCGTAGGGGAATACATCTGACTGAGCAGATAGACATTCGACATTCTGCACAATGAACGACGACGCACCCACCAGGATTATGGGCAGCTACTGCACCTCGCCAGATCCAACAATTGTCAGCGCTGGTCTGATAAACAGCGTATCATGGCGATCTATGCTGACCCTAGCATTAGACCATCTGCCCATAGTCATCTCGATTGATAAACCTGCCGACTTTGCTTCCGTGGCTCACCGGACTTATGTCAACTTTTCCAAAGCTGACTGGAAAGGCTTCACGGATGTTACTGAGGGCGCCATCACTGCACTACCCATACCAACCGACGTTCATGTAGGTGAACGTAAGTTCCGCAGGGTTGTCACCGCTGTTGCAGCTCGCTTCATCCCAGCACGATGTATTAAGGATCCACGTCCGAATTTTCCTGCCGAAGCGGCTGTTCTAGCTGATGAGCGTGACAACCTTCGTCAGGCCGATCACGGAAATCCCCGTATTAGGGATCTCAATGCGGAGATTCGGCAACTTGTTTACGTACATAAGCGGAAGAAATGGGAAGAGCATTTGAAGACCTGCAACTTCGCCTCTGGTGTGAGCAAGCTTTGGTCAACCGTGAGGTCGTTGTCCAACCCGGCGAAGCGCGACGACAGAGTCGAGATAGACTTTGGGGACCACGCTTCGTCGGACCCGGAGAGATGCGCGAGCTATTTTAGTCGGCAGTTCATTCTGCATCCTCCGGTGGATAAAGCCAAACGTCGAGTGACCAGAAGGCTGCACAAAATGCCAAAACCTAGTGCGCCTCTTGTTTTCACCAGCGGCGAGGTAAGGGTAGCCATCGGGAAGGCGAAAGCCTCCAAAGCTATTGGCTCCGACGGAATATGCATGTAGATGCTGAAAAATTTGGGTCCTGCGGGAGTAGCGTACCTAACGGAGGTCCTCAACCTGTCTATGGCCACTGCCGTCATTCCAGACATCTAGAAAATGGGGAGAGTGGTCCCACTGCTCAAACCGGGGAAACCAGCCAACAAAGGAGAGTCCTATCGCCCGATAACTTTCCTTTCCCCGTAAAGTGCATAGCACAACAACAGCACTTAACGCCATAAACACTCAGATAACTCGTGGCCTAAACCGAAACCGCCCCTGTGAGAACTATTCTAGTAGCGTTGGACCTGTCCAAGGCGTTCGACACTGTCAGTCATTCAACGCTACTGGAAGATATAGAGGTCTCACTCCCACAGGGACTCAAACGGTGGTCAGCGAATTACCTGAGTGGTCGACACTCGTCAGTAATTTTCAGAGACAAAACTAGCAAGCCACGTAAAATTAAACAGGGGGTACCACAGGGTGGTGTCCTGTCCCCGCTACTGTTTAATTATTACATTTCAAAGCTTCCTCAGCCACCAGAGGGTGTTAATATAGTCTCAGTCTCCTATGCTGACGTTTGTTCGATCATGGCGTCTGGAAATGGAATTGATGACTTGTGCTCGAAAGTAAACGGTTACCTCTCCGAACTTTCTCGCTTATTCACTGCAAGGAGCCTTGCCCTATCCCCTGCGAAATCCTCGGCAACCTTTTTCACCTCCACCTGGACGAAGGAGGTCAGACTGCCACTGAGTATTCACGTCGATGGCGTAACAATACCGACGGTGAATAACCCGAAAATCCTCGGAGTTACCTTCGACAGACTGCTCTCCTTCTCGGCGCATACAACCGCAATTGTCAACAAAGTACAGAGCCGCAACAATGTCCTCAAGTCGCTGGCCGGCAGCACTTGGGGCAAAGATAAAGAAACGTTGTTGGCAACATACAAGGCAATTGGCTGGCGGTTCTAAAGTATGCAGCGCCCGTATGGTCGCCGGGGACTAGCAGGACGCAGTGGATGAAGCTACTGACCTGTCAAAACACGGCATTACGAACTGCGACAGGATGCCTCCTGAGGACGCCCCAACACCACCTACATGACGAGGCCCAGATGCTCCCAGTAAAGGAGCATAACATAATGCTCTGCAAGCAGTTCCTTGCTGGGAGCCACAGACGTGGCCATCCCGGCGGACAGCTGCTCGCGGAAGAGCCCGCGCCACGGCACGTCAGGAGGCATCTTTACGAACTGACGGACGAAGTCCAGAGGTTTATCAAACAACCTCTGGACCCGTTAACCTACCACAGGCTCTGAACGGCATTCACAGGGAATCAGTCTCAAGTTATGTAGACTCCCGCCCTGTGAATGCCGTTCTAGGCACACAACCACCGGACGTGGACGGGACAGAACTTTGTCTGCCTCGGGAGACCCGCACTACAATAGCCCAACTTCGGTCTGGCTATTGCAGCAGGCTCAACTCCTACTTGAGCAGAATCAACGAGGATGTGCCCAACCAATGCCCGGCATGTGGAGAGTCGCCACATGACTCCCGGAACCTCTTCACATGCCCTGAGAACCCCACTCAGCTAACGCCCCTGTCCCTATGGACAGCCCCTGTGGAAGTAGCACACTTCCTGGGCCTCCCCCTAGCTGAAATTGACGACAATGTTGTTGGATGAACCGCCCCGAACGGAGCTTAGTAGCCGCTACAACAACAACAACAACAACCCCCGACTGTAAAATTCTATGCGAATCTAAGCGATTTGAATTTTTTTTTATATATTGGGTCCGCCATTTCCAATCTAGCAGATTCGTAATTAGCGATCCTAAAAACATTAAAATATGTTATGAACCAACATTTTTGCATCAGTTTTGTAAAGAAATTAATAAATATATTTGTTAATTTGCGAATTCAGTGCCTTTTACCTAGCACATTTTGAATTTTAGATTCTGCCTCTTTGCAATCGCAAGGGTATTAGCTTACGGGTATTTTGACATATTATATGTTATATACATATATAACATATAATATATATTATATGTTTACTTTAGTTGCTTGGAATTTCGGACAGAGCTCTGGGCCGATTGATGTGAAACGTCCTATTTATATACATACATATTAAAGTCCAGCGCTAGTGTATTTGCCGCATTTCGTTCAATAAGTACTCCTTGTATTTTACTCTACTCCCAACACATTGTTACTCTTTTTCCGCATACATACACTACTTGGCGTTGAGAGAGAAAAAATACTTGACGTACTTGCTATTACTCCACCAAAGAAGGTACTCTACTTTCTCTCATCGCGTACGAGAGATATTTGCTGCTGCCAAAAGGGAGTAGCAAATCTACTCTCTGTATACTTGTAGTACTGTAAGTACTTGTTGTTAGCCTACTAGCCTACTAAAAATAGAATATGAAAATTGACGATGTAAGGAAATGTGTACGGCCTTACAGGCTAACCTAATATTCACGCACGCCGCCAATTTATTGTCAAAAATTTCTCATGCACATGCAACTTGTATGAGATCAACCGAAATTGAACGGCGTGCGTATGAAGCTAACTCAATTTCCAATTTTTGTTCTGCGTGACATTTTGATTTGACGTTTCGCTCAATGAAATCAAATGCAAACGCATGCAAGTCAATTTCGGGTGACGCAAAAAAACAAATTCGACGGCATGCGTACTAAAACGCAAGCCGCGAATATTAGGTTAGCCTGTTATTTATAAAAAATAACGTAGATTTAGACAGTTGTTTAATGTGACACTTTCATAAAACTTTTGTATTCAACCAGCTTTTTAAATTTATGTATGTTCTTATATTTTTATGAAAGTATTATTTCTCGTTTCTAATTTTCTATAAAACTATTTGCAGTCATTAACCAACAAATAAGTTGTCAAAAACAACAACTTAAGCAATGCTGCTATACGAAATAAAACTATTAGTGGCAAAGCAAAATTTTGAAAAGTGCCAAATTTCACATTCGATAGTTGGACATGGTAGCGACGAGATGTACGAGCATTTTTTTTCATAATAGCTGCATACTGATTTAAGAAATATTTTATAGAAGCAAACTTATTTTCAATTTATTGTGCGTAATTTTTTATGAATTTTTAGTTTTTCTTGAGAGCCTTTACAAATAAAAAAAAATTTCGAAATATGTACATATGAACATACATACGCAGCCATAAAACTTGATTTCAAGAGAAACGAATTTTCATTGGGCACGTTCAGAAGGCGCAACACTCCGGCTACGCCGTCCACAGTATTTTTGCGCAGAACCCACGTCGAAATTTGCAAAAAAGTGCATAGTGCAAACCGAGTTTATTAATAAGCTAGTGGTAGGAAATTTGAAACATTTATCTTAAATAAAATGTGAATCCTTTGATTACACGTGTCTCACGGTGTCCTTGAACGATGGAATTTCCGATTAGACTATTTTGGGGCAGTGTTCCCGAGTTAGAATACGTGAAGTTCAAAATCGTGGCAAGTGCCGATTTCAAAAACGGTAACTTTTTCGATTTTCAGATAGGTTTTCGATAAGGTTCTAAATGAATGATTATATATATTTACATGTATACAAGTCGATTGTATACATATTTATACATATATGTGCATGCCCGACTATAGGGTGGGGGTTTTTCCACCCGGTCCCGGATTTTTCCTTAAATTTAGTTGGAAGATAAAAATTATAAAATTTTGTTAAATTTGATTATTTAGTATTCACGTAGCTTTTATAATATCCAATAAATGCGAAAGCGCATGTCTAGATGCACATGGTGTGATAAGGTCACTTCCGTGCTAGTCAAAACGGCCGCCAATCTGTCCTAATCTGAAACATAGAAAGGTTCCGAAGTCAACACGTGTTGTCTAAATGTTGTCATCTTAATGATTTGCTCATGGTTAATCAAACATTTTGAGCTCGAAATTGTAGAGCGACCTTCAAAGAGATTCGAGGGGAAAATCAGAAATCAACAGAAGACGATTTTCTTGCATACAGCCAATCTAAGCTTAAAGGAAGGCATTTGACTAAAACAATAAAATCTATTTTACGCATCCACTTGATCCGTACAACAGTACAGCAAAACAAATTCTGCCTTTAGACGAAAAAAGGACATTCTCCACATATTACGAAAATACTTGGTATTTTTCAAAAGCCCTGAATATGGATGATAACGTTGGAAGTTCGTTTAAATTAAAAAAAAAATTTCTAGGGTTAGAGGGGACCTAGTACCGGCCCCGGACGATAATACAAGTTTGTATTATTAAATGAAAAAAAAAACTAGCTAATAAAAGAACACCTGTAAAGTAATAAGTGTTTATGTTATTTTTTTTTGAAACCAGATAAAAGTTGGCCGTTATAAGTGGACCAACAGTTGGCGGCTATTGTAGTAGACGACTACGAAATTCCCACAGGCTATACATGTATATACATTAGACTGCATCACTCCCCATACAAAAAAACATCGGTACTATTTTCCCAGTGGAATTATAAAATATATTATATTTTAAGACGTCCACCAAAATATTTTGGAAAAATAATAAGATTTAAGTGAGCTGGACCGATTTGAAAATGTTTTTTATGAACAAAATAGTTTCTTAAAGGTTTTTTTTTTGAAAAAATCCTCTCAAATGACAAAACAGTTTAAGCTTAAAATATGTGCATAAAAACATTAAAAATTTTTTTTTTTTAAATTTTGAACGGAATCGTAATGATGAGATTTTTGATGCTGTTTTTAACTTTTTTCAAAGATTAGTATAGGAAAAACTTGAATAACTGAACCTAAAATCTTCCGATTTAGACTTTTTATTTCTTTGCTAATAAACTCATTCAAAGGATGGAAGAGAAAGGTAGGATGAACGAACGTCATTCAAAGTTGAATTAAGATGTGTTGGTATTCGAAAAAACAAGATGGGACACGAATACCGTTTTTTTGACCAGAAATAAAAACAGTGTGAAAATACCTTTCTGCTGAGATCCCCCAAAAGTCGAAATCAGAATATTTTTGGCCCAGTTATTCAAGTTTTTCGTAAACCATTCTTTGAAAAAAGTAAAAAAAACAGCATCAAAAATCTCATTCTTACGATTCCGCTGAAAAGATTTTTAAATATTTTTATGCAGATTTTTTAAGCTTAATCTAATTTGTCATCTGAGGGGAGTGTTTTTAAAAAATTCTTTAAGAAACTATATTTATGCATAAAAAACTTCATTTTTGGAGGTATTTTCAAATCGGTCCAGCTCGCTTAAATCGTAATATTTTTCCGAAATATTTTGGAGGACGTCTTAAAATATAATAAATTTTGTAATCCCGGCGGAAAACCTGCAACTTTTTTGGTGATGCAGTCTACTATACATACATATCGAGCCCTAACTGCCGAAAACGTAAGCGAAATTTTTTTTTTCAAAATTTTCTTTTTGATGCAGAAATGCATCTGGATGCTCTAGGAATATTTCTGCCTCAAAAAGAAAATTTTGAAAAAAATGTCACTTACGTTATTTTGGTGGTTAGGGTTCGATATTTAAAAAATTATTCATTTACAGTCTTAGTTATACTATACTTAAATGCGAAAACGTCGGCAGAAAATCGAAAAAGTTACCGTTTTTGAAATCGGCACTTGCCGCGATTTTGAAATTCACGTATTATAACTCGGGAACACTCCCCCAAAATAGTCTAATCGGAAATTCCATCGTTCCAGAGCGATTCAGTTGAATCTGGTTCAAGGACACCGTGGTATGTTAAAGTTTTTGGATGCGGGTTATGCGCTTGGACACAACAACCGAAAATCGTTGTACATTAACTAAACCGGACCCAAGTTTCTCGATAAGGGGCAACAAATATCCTTTTTTGCTCGTTTATATAAAGCAGTGGATAAAAATATGTATACGTATATGCGAAAGGCATATTTATCTGTTTAAATGAACACCACCAATATTTCTTGCAAACACACATCGATTTACATATTTTATTTCGCCTCCGACACAGAATTGTTTTCGTACAAAATTACGCAAAAAAGCTTACTCGTTCGTTTTTAGGCATGCCATTGTTACGAATTTCGAAAGTTCGAAAATACGATTCGGATTACAGCATACTATTTCTACGATTCGTAGCAAAAGCCGAATACGAAAGAGTTGTAGCATAGGGGTGATTATTGATTAACCTTTGGATGTTCTATGTTATACCAAAACCCAGAATACCATGGGTATACGGAAACCACATATTTAACAATTTCAATTGCATAAATGTAGAGTTAAGTCTCGTAAAAAACTTTCAGCCGGATTTCCCAAGATTTTAATTTTTACAAATTCATGTTTCTGGCATACGGGCGACGACATACATATCCATCAATTTTAGTAAATCACTGTATTTTTAAAACATCACTTTAGTAAAATACATTGGACTTAATTGATATAAGTCAGTCATTTTTCTAAAATATTTATTTTGAAAGGGGCATAAGTCCCTTTATCTTAAAGAAAAGTGGTGATGTTTCCATGAATATACGAAATTATTTATACTGAGAAAAATATAGTTATCCTAAGATAACAAATACAGGTAAATCTTCTGGAAAGTTAGCATCAATATTTTCAAAAGTGTTAAAACAAAAACAAAGGGACTTATGCCACTTTCAACATAAACGGCTCATATATTAAACGAAAATGCATAAAAGTGATACAATTGCGTTTTGCTGTGATTTTGTAGAAACATGAGCGCTAATTGGAAGGGTTTCAACTGAAAAAAGTCAACTACGATTTGCAATGTGTGCCAGCAAGAGCTCTCCGTGGGAAGTGAAGTGAAAAAAAAAAACAAGTAAGAGCAGCGCTGTCTTCGGCTATGCCGAAGGCTTCATACCTTTCATGAACATCTACAAATTTTACTTTGACAGATTACTGCTTTTGAATACATCTGCATACATCGATAGAGGAGTTCCATACCTATATAAAAAATCGCATCTGAACAATCAGAGGTATTGAAGATATACCTTATATTAGCACCAATCTAAGTGATTTTCACTGCTATGTGATCGGTATGTAAACCGGTAACACAATTTATTGGGTTTAGTTTCCTACATAAAGAAGATATATCGCAAAAACTGGTATCTGAACAATCAGTGCTATAGGAGATAAAGCTTATACAGCATAGATTTTGACGATTTTCACAGTAGACTTTGTATTATTATTTATAAAATATCTTACGAAATTTATCGCTTTTAGCTATTCAAATAAAGAAGTTTTACAGTAAAATCCCATATCTGAACAATCAGATGTATGGAAGATATATGTTGTAGTCATCCGATCCTTGTTATTTTCACTGTAAGTATTCTGTTAATAATGAGTGAAAATGGTGCGAAATTTCATGTTCGTAGCTGCATAAATGGAGGAGTTATGATAAAAGACCTCATATCTGAACAATCAGTTGTATGGGGGCTGCAGGTTATAGTGACCCGATCTTTATTATTTTCGAGGTAAGTCTTCTGTTGATAATGAGTGAAAACAGCGCGAAATTTCATGGTCCTAGCTACATAAATGGATGAATTATAACGAAAAATCTCATATCTGAACAATCAGTTGTATGGGAGCTATAGGTTATAGTTACCCGATCTTTTTAATTTTCGCGGTAAGTTTTCTGTAGATAATTATTGAAAACAGTGCGGAATTTCATGTTCCTAGCTATATAAATGGAGGAGTTATAACGCAAAATTTTATATCTGAACAATCCGTTGTATGGGAGCTATAGGTTATAGTGACCCGATCTTTGTAATTTTCACTATAAGTATTCTGTTGATAATGGGTGCAAGTAATGCAAAATTTCATGTTCGTAGCTGCATAAATGGCGAAGTTATAATGAAAAATCTTATATCTGAACAATCAGTTGTATGGGAGCTATATGTTATAGTGGTCCGATTCTTCCGGTTCCGACAAATGATTAATACATTATAAAAATACACCCACCTACCAAATTTCATCCGGATACCTCGAAAACTGAGAGACTAGATTGCATACAAACAGACAGACAGACGGACAGACGGACAGACGGACAGACGGACAGACGGACATGGCTAAATCAACTCAGCTCGACGTTCTGATCATATAAGTATACATTTTCATGGGTCTATCTCTTTTTGTTCTGGTACTTACAAACATCGGACCAAAGTTATAATACCATTTCATGCTCATGAAAGGTATAACAAGCTTGAAAAAGCATTTACAATTGCATCCTTCACAATACCGAGAATTGTTAATGACTGTGGAAAAATGTATGTTTGTAAAGTGTTCCTTTTATTTAAAAAATAATAAAAATAATTTGTTACGAAATAAAAAATCACAGACTTTTACAGCCGGTTTTACCAGCAATTTAAATGGAAAATGATTTTTAATTTTCTGTCAATTAAGATAAAAATGATCTTAATTTTTTGAATTTCATATGGAATTTGACAGAAAATCAAAAATCACTTTCCATTTAAATTGATGGTGAAACCGGCTATTATTATTTTTGAAACGTAAAACTTAATTTTTAATGTTCGGCTTCGGCGTTCGACCGAATATTGAATAGTACCTAATATTCGGCTTCGGCCAAAATTCCAGCTTCGGCGAACACTAGCTTGTATTTCGTCACTTAGAGTAGACGAACACAGAGCGGTTATAGCTGAAATCTGAGTTGAACTTGTATCAGAAAGTGAGCTGTATAAAACTGTAGCCGCGTAACTGACATTTGCTGCCAAACATTGGATTTGCGCACACTTTGCTCTTGGCTTAGTCCTTATCCATTCGTCCTGAAGTATACTATCCAGAAATGCGATTGCTTTATAAAAAAGAGAACTATTTTGAAATATGAGTGTGTTCACTCTCTAACAGATAATTTATGGTTTTGTACTTTAAACGACGATATGTCGCTTGCTCTCCCGTTACTAGCCCTGATAATTTGTACATTTTTTGTCCAGAAGGAAATACATCCTTATTACAAAATTTTCCAAAGATAAGAGTAAAGACTTTGTAGTTCATGCATTCCTATGAAATGTAGCTATATGGAAATATAGGTCATATCATATTCGAGATAAAGTTGACTCTAAAGTTACAGCTGTTTTCGGGAGAAATCCTATTGAAAATTATATCGACAACACGTCTAATAAATTTAGAGCCCACTTCATCTTAACTATAATTGCTGGAAAATTGTTTTTAAATTCAACAAAGCTGTCCTCTTAACTTTAAAAACCTTTAAGTATATGCAAAACTATTATGCTACGCTGACGAATTCGCGGGTACCAGCTAGTTTAAACTAAAAATTTCCAAATATCAATATAACGATTTGCTTTTTTACACGACGATGTCTATTCGATGTCTAATCGATAAAAATTTTTTTTTAAATGTAGTAAATTTAATATAGGCCCTTATTATGAGTTGCATTCGATTTTCTATCTTCGCTGGTTGTCGAAGATCGAAGATCGAAAGTCAAATTCGTATTCAGCCTCATTGCGAGAGTTGTGTCGAATGCAAGTCGTTTTTCGAGAGTCGAATCGTGTCGGAAAATTGCATGACACTGCCCAAAATTTCGACACGACTAGTGTATTAAAGCCGAAAAACTTGGCAGCGCTGCATAGTTTTCGCCGATTTTCGTCGTTTACTTATTTCAGCACGACAGTAGACAATGCCAATGTTGCCGAGTCGTACAATTTAGCCTAATTTACGACTTACGCCATGAGGCTGATGATGAGCTATACCACCATGTCGAAATTTTCGTTGAGTATCGAAAGCTTATTAGGGTATCATCAATTAGCATCAAATGTACTGAAAAACATTGTAAAGTGTTTTGGTAGGAGGCGAAAACGACTCCAAAAATTATTTCAGCAAGGTGTAATTTAGATGTTGAACTAAAGAGTAAGTTGCGAAAAACCATACAATTCAAGGAATCAATGTCTTTTCGCTTTTCTTCAAGCGAAAACGATTCCAAAAACTATTTCTTCATGATCCTCAACTACCATGTATATGGATTACGTCGACATTCATTTCCGCATTATCATCCGCTGTGTAGATGGTTCTTCGTTCCCCTCCCTCTACGGAATATTCGAACAACTCTTAACAATTTAAGTATTTTTTAACCGACCTGGCTGAACTCGGATATATAGCCGAGTTTGTGTTGTTTCTTTGCGTGTATTTTGTCATTTAAGCGAGTGTTCTTTTGTAGCTCGGTTGCAAAAGAATGCACCTCATATTAAATTTACATAAAAAAAAATATATATCGGTATGATTTGCGTTTGAGATACAGCAAAAAGAAAAGTGAAAGGACATCGATTTCTTGAATGCTGGTTTTCAGCTACCCGTTATTTTAACCTCCGAATTAATGGTTGATGGTATAACAATAAATTACTCCTTTCAGAAATATTTATGGGAATCGTTATCGCCTCCTATGAAAACACTTTACAATGTTTTTCAGTGAATTTTCTCACCGAAGGCACTATTTTGAAGTCCATGAGGTGTATTTTCTCACGAGCAATGCCTTGACAACTTTATGAGAAAATAATATGAGATGCTTTCCATTTCCAGACAACCGGTCAGGTACGAGCATGATTTTTAATTTCGACCAAACTCAAATACATTGTTTGTTGGTCCAAATAATGAGGCACGTATTTTTTCTTTTGGCTCGGAAAAATTTTTCGGCCGAATTAAATGCGATTTTGTTTTTCAGGCAAAAATCGATTATTCGAATCGACAGTGAGAATGTTTTTTTAAAATGCCCATAACTTTGTCAAAATTTAATAGATTCCAACAATGTTTTTACTCAAATGTCAGTAATTCTTGTCACTTCAAGATAGAATGATATAATTATTGATTATCATTATTTAAAATTTTTTATTTAACAATAAACAAAAAGTGCAAACTTTTTTTTTAACTTAATTTCTCAAAAAGTGTGTTTTTTTCTCTCAAACTTTTTTACCGGGAAAGAGACACTTTGAACTACAATCAACCCAAATCTCTAATAGCGAAGATTTTTGGGGGTTTGGGGTTGTGTGTTAAAACAGAAAAATACTTGGAGTTATAAAACCTTTGGTTATGTAGGAGTTAAAAAAAATAGTACCTCGCGAATTTTCTGCTTTCTGAAATTAAAAAATTATACAACAGGCATGCAAGTCTTTAAGCGCTGTTATAAATTTTTTTCTGAAATTTATTTGTGTTTCTTGCTGTGATCTTAAATTTTATGCCGATTTCGTTTCTACCGAAAAATGCAACCTTCTCTTTGCCCTCTACGCACAAACACTAAGAATAGGGCGATGAGAAGGCAACATTTTTTGTAGAAACGAAATCGCCGTTAGTCATGGTAAATAAAATCTTAAGAAGTGAGTTGTTTGACATTTGGTGTTGCAGAAACTTCTAAAAGACAACAAGGTGTCCGTGATTATGTGATTAGTAAATTGAAAGAAATATCTGATGAAAATGCTCGTTCCGAAGTAAATAAAGTAAATAAAGTAAATGACTTTATATTCGTAATCAGCAACCCTGAAAATCCCCAGATACCCAGTTTCATAGAAATCTACCGATTTTTTTAAATTTTCGTCCGCCAGATTGGATCCGCCATTTTGAATTTTTGGTAAATGACTTTAGATATGTAATCAGCGACCCATAAAACCCCCAGATACCCAGTTTCAGAGAAATCTACCGATTTTTTTTAAATTTTCGTCCGCCACATTGGATCCGCCATTTTGAATTTTTGATAAGTGACTTCAGATTCGTAATCAGCGTTTCACAAATCCCCTAGGTAAGAAGTGGTGTAAAGATCCATCAACGAGTATTTGTTTAAATAGTTTCGTCCAGCTAGATTTGCGATCCGAACCACTGTGCGGCGTTTGACGGAAGTAAATAATTTTTTTCCTGATTTTTATACGTAAAACAAGATTTCAAGGTAAAAAAAGATCAAAATAATAGCTAGTATATAGATATTTAAGCACATATTATATTAGCACACAAAAAAGTGGTGTGTGCTTTTAATCCGACCCACGTATTCGACCCGTTGAACTCGAATCTGAGGTCCTTTGACTTCTACGCCCTCAAAATTTCGAATGAATTGCGAAAAACCGAAAAAATTGCAAAAAATTTGCATACTTCATAGCTTTTTTTATTCAATTTTTTATTTATTTATTTATAAGTCATATGAAACATACATTTTTTACTGACTACAGAAAGTAATTGCTTAATTTAAGGTAATACAAATTAGGAACCTCAGTGTAAATCAAAGGGACGTGTCGGAGATTCCGCGCAGGAATAAAGAAGTTTAATTTCTCCAGTAGGGCAGGGATTTCAACTGTACAATTTAGCAGATTCACTACAAAGCTGCAAGAGAGAAAGGAAGATCTGGATTGTAAAGTTTTCAGGGAAAAAAGTATGTATGTACATATGTATGTACACATGTTTGAACAGTACGCTAAATAGAAAGATCCTTTTTATATACCCTTTAATTTATGCATACTTAATGTGACCAACCGTACTTCTTTCGGAAGTAAATACAGTACTTCTTTTTGAGCCGTTGTACTTCGTACTTCGAAGTACAGTCAAATGTACTTCTTTGCAATATTTTGTACTACCTTTTAAGTTGAGTTTTCTTTAACTGATTCGAAAAATTCTAAAAGGTTAGTCATCTCAGTTAAAAAGGGTACTCGTAGATCAACACATATGTAAATTATGACTGTCAATCACTTCACATCTGTAGCTGACAAATTTCATTGTAAGTGACTATTCAATCAATAAAAATGTGTTTAAAGGCCGGTCTACATAGAAATTTCGCGATGACTTTGAACGCTTGGCCCCGAATGCCTTGGCCACTAAATTAACATACTTCTTCTTCTTCTTATTTGGCGCTGTAACCGCCTAAGCGATTTTGGCCGAGTCCAAAACAGCACGCCAGTCATATCTCTTCTGTGCTAACTGACGCCAATTGAAAATGCCAAGTGAAGCCAAGTCCTTCTCCACCTGGTCTTTCCAACGCAGAGGAGGCCTTCCTCTTCCTCTGTTCCCAGCATCGCGGCCCGCGTTGAATATTTTCAGAGCAGGAGCGTTTCTGTCCATCCGAACGACATGGCCAAGCCAGCGGAGCCGCTGAATTTTAATTCGCTGCACTATGTCTATATCGTTGTAAAGCTCATACAGCTCATCGTTAAATCGTCTGCGATATTCGCCATCACCAACGCGTAAAGGTCCGTAAATCTTTCGCAGAATCTTTCTCTCGAAAACTCCAAGAGCCGCCTCATCAGATGCTTTCATTGTCCATGCTTCCGCGCCATACACCAGCACAGGCATGATGAGTGACTTATAGAGTGTGATCTTTGTACGACGAGAGAGGACTTTACTTCTCAATTGCCTACTCAGCCCAAAGTAGCACTTGTTGGCAAGAGTGATTCTCCGTTGGATTTCAAGGCTGACATTATTATTGGTGTTAATGCTGGTTCCCAAATAAACGAAGTCGTCTACTTTTTCAAACTTGTAACTGTCAACAGTGACGTGGGTGCCAAGACGCGTATGCTCTGACTGTTTGTGTGCTGACAGGAGATACTTCGTTTTGTCCTCGTTCACCACCAGACCCATTCGCTTTGCTTCTCTATCCAATCCCGAGAAGGCAGAACAGACGTAGCCCTTGTTTTTACCGATAATATCGATGTCGTCGGCATACGCCAGCAATTGTACGCTCTTATAAAGTATTGTGCCTGAGCGGTTCAGTTCTGCGGCTCGTATTATCTTCTCCAACATAAGATTAAAGAAATCACACGAAAGGGGGTCCCCTTGTCTGAAACCTCGTTTGGTATCAAACGGCTCGGAGAGGTCCTTCCCTATTCTGACGGAGCTGGTGGTATTGCTCAACGTCATTTTACACAGCCGTATTAGTTTCGCGGGGATACCAAATTCAGACATCGCGGCATAAAGGCAACTTCTCTTTGTGCTGTCGAAAGCGGCTTTGAAATCGACAAATAGATGGTGTGTGTCGATCCTATTCTCGCGGGTCTTTTCCAAGATTTGGCGTATTGTGAATACCTGATCTATGGTGGATTTTCCAGGCCTAAAGCCACACTGATAAGGTCCAATCAGCTCGTTGACTGTGGGCTTCAGTCTTTCGCACAATACGCTCGATAAGACCTTGTAACCTATGCTTAGAAGGCTAATTCCGCGGTAGTTGGTGCGTATGGCGGGGTCGCCTTTCTTGTGGATTGGGCAGAGCACACTTAAATTCCAGTCGTCGGGCATGCGTTCATCTGACCATATTCTGCATACGAGCTGATGCATGCACCTCATCAGCTCCTCGCCGCCGTACTTGAATAGCTCGGCTGGCAGGCCGTCAGCTCCAGCAGCTTTGTTGTTTTTCAGCCGCGTAATCGCTATTCGTACCTCGTCATAGTCAAGCGGTGGGACAGCTACTCCATCATCATCGACTGGGGACTCGGGTTCGTCTTCCTCACTACTTTCAGCGCTGCTACCATTCAGTAGATTATAAAAGTGTTCCCTCCACAATTTAAGTATATTCTGGACATCGGTCACTAGGTCGCCATTGTTGTTCTTACAGGAGTTCGCCCCGGTCTTGAAACCTTCCGTAAGTCGCCTAACCCTCTGGTAGAATTTTCGGGCGTTCTTCCTGTCGGCCAGCATCTCAAGCTCTTCGCACTCACGTATTTCGGCCTCTCTCTTCTTATTGCGGCAAATACGTCTCGCTTCCTTCTTCAGTTCCCTATAACGGTCCCACATGGCTCGCGTTGCGCCCGATCGCAGCGTGGCCCTGTAGGCGGCATCTTTTTTCTCTGCGGCTTCTTGACATTCCTCATCGTACCAGTTGTTCTTTCGGGCTCGCTGAAATCCAACTACTTCTTCGGCGGCGGTACTTAATGATCGGGAAATGTGGTTCCACTGCTCGCGTACGTCGGATTGTTGAAGAGTGCTCTCAGAGAGCAGGTGTGTGAGTCGAGTGGCGAATAAATTGGCCGTCTGTTGTGATTGCAGCTTTTCGACGTTAAGCTTTCCTTGCATTGTTGGGCGCACATTTTTTGCTGCACAGAGGCGGGTGCGTATCTTGGCTACAACAAGATAGTGGTCCGAGTCGATGTTTGGCCCTCGGAGTGTACGTACGTCCAAAACGCTTGAAGCATGCCTTCCGTCTATCACAACATGATCGATTTGGTTTCTCGTTTTTCGATCTGGAGACAGCCATGTAGCTTAGTGGATGTTCTTATGCTGGAACCTAGTACTACATATTACCATATTTCGGGCCCCGGCGAAGTCGATCAGCCTCAGTCCGTTATCGGACGTTTCGTCGTGGAGGCTGAATTTTCCGACAGTGGCGCCAAAGATCCCTTCCTTGCCCACCTTGGCATTAAAATCGCCAAGCACGATTTTGACATCGTGTCGGGGGCAGCGCTCATATGTACGTTCCAAGCGCTCATAGAAGAGATCCTTGGACGCCTCATCCTTCTCTTCCGTCGGGGCATGGGCGCAGATGAGCGAGATGTTGAAGAATCTAGCTTTGATGCGGATTGTGGCTAGACGTTCGTCCACCGGGGTGAACGCCAGTACTCGGCGACGGAGTCTCTCTCCTACCTCGAATCCAACACCGAATTTGCGCTCCTTTACGTGGCAACTGTAGTAGACGTCGCAAGGCTTCACGCTTACTTTACCTTGCCCCGTCCATCGCATTTCTTGGATGGCGGTGATGTCAGCCTTTGTCTTCCCGAGGACATCAACCAGCCGGGCAGAGGCACCTTCCCCATTAAGGGTCCGGATATTCCAGGTGCATACCCTTAAATCATAGTCCTTTATACGTTTGCCGTGGTCGTCATCAGAAAAAGGGGGTCTCATCCGAGGCTTGTTGGAATTTTTCATTGGGCGGGGTTTTAACGTGGCGGGACCCAAACCCAGCGCACGCGAAGTTTTACGCCTTCTCACTTTAGCTCGCTCCCAAACGGGTGTTTGGTTTCTACCCAGAGGATACGTGGATATAAATATCCGGACGTTGTGAGCTGCGATTTGAACCGTACGCACAAGAATCGCTTCTGGCCACTCCCAGGTGAATGGCAGTCAAAAGTTTTCCACTTCTGCGCACGGAACCATCCTCCAAATTAACATACTAACGACAGATAAATTAATATTTCATATAAATAAATTCATGAAAAAAGTATTTTTAGATTGTTCCTCCCTTCCAAGACTGGTATGGCCTAATTATTGGAAAATAAAATAAAGAGATTTATGATGGGAGATTTTCAAACAAATTTTGGATTTATGAAGCATTTTTAATTTTTTATACTACTCGGCTTTCTAATGGAAATTTAATTTATATTCAAACTTTCTTAAACCTCTTTATTTTGATACCCATATTGCAATATTTAAATTATGTTATTAATTAAAACAAACAAAAATTTTCAAACAGGTGGCAACGTTCCCCAAAAAAATTTTTCGGCTGTGACCCTTTTGAAACCTCTTTATTTTGACAGCCATATTGCAATATTTAATATATCTATCAATTTTAGCAAAACTGTAATTTTCAAACAGGTGGCAACTCTCTAATTTTTGTATTCTTCTAGATTTTAAGTTAGACTTCAAGCAATACATCGGTGAAAACTACTTTCTATTTCTATACAGACAGACAGACAATCAAAATTTCTAAAAATTCTTGATTTGGCTTCTTTTGCTCTTTAATATCTATTATGTACAGACATCGGTCTGTAAAAATTTTATTATATGTATAGATTTTCGTAAAATGGGCACGAACCCGCTTATGCTCGGTAAGCACTATATCGATTTTTACCAAGCCCAGTTAATTTATTTAAATATATCACTAAGTCTAATTGAGCATATTATCGAAAATGCATAAAATCGGGGGAAACCCCCAGCTTTTCATGTACATAGTCTAAAGAAAGGTGAAAAAAACTATATTTAATCCGCCCCAACTTTACTTTACTTGTTAATTAAAAAATTAACTTTGTTGGATTTGGTACACTGTCAACGTTGTTGTATATTCTGCTTTTACCATTTTTGTCATTACTTTCACACAATTTTTGTTCTCAGGTCATGTACTTCTTTGAGCTATGAAATGGTTGGTCACATTATGCATACTATATATTAAAAAAAATGTATTTAACAAATACTAGTACTAGCACATTTCCATATTTATTGAAGTAAATTAAAAAATGTTTAAAAGTATTTCACTGTTTTAACGAATCATCACAAAAACTATTGGGAAAATATAACTACAAAACAAAACGTAACAGAAAGTGTATACATACATATCGACACCTGAGTGAAAGATCGATCTATCTCGGCAGCCAGTTCGAATACGCCCTATCTTAGAAAACTTTTCAAGAGCACCCTATTTCAGAATTCGATTCAAAACGCTTTATCTTATCATATTTTCAATATATTTTAATTTGAGATAGGGCGTTATTGAACCAAATTCTAAGATAGGGAGTTCTTGAAAAGTTTTCTGGGATAGGGCGTTTTCGAACTGACTGACGAGATAGGTCGACTTTCCACTCAGGTGTCGATATGCACAACACTGTTCACGAAACTAGCAGCGCGACATTTTGACATGTTTTGAAAACTAAAGAACCATTTATGTAATTTGAGTTCTTTTTTTATAAAAATATAGTCAATTCAACAACAAAAACTACAAAAAACAAACTTTCAAACTTTCTAAAAAAACACTAAAATTTAAAACTTTTTTGTCAGAATTTTTAGAAAACTTTCGCATGTACATTTAGTCCAATCGATTTAAGTATAATTAAATATGTTTTATGTGCACCTTCAACTAAAAAAAATCTAAAAATCACCGAGTACGGTGACCATCCGTCCTTTATTTTAAGGGACAGTCCTTTATTTTAACCCCCGTCCTGTATAATTTTTTTCAAAATAAAGGACGCCTTTTGTCCTTTATTTCTTTAACTGTCCTTTAAATCAGCTCTGCATTTTTCAGAGGTAAATTTTTAAACACAGAATATGAAAACTAAAAATGTGCCTAATAAAATATAATGAAAACCCTTGGCCAGTTCGTTTCGCACTCCACTTAAGGGTTTTTATTTAATAGGTAATCTTTTCACAATCTATAGAGCACAGGAAAAGTTGTGCCCAGAATCTTGTTGCACGCTGAATTTCCAGTTCCACTGAAAGAGAACAATAAACCCCCTGCTGCACAGTGGTTCAAAACTGGCATTTAGTGGTCGTAATTCACTGGAGCCTTAATTTTTTTCACTTAATTTGATAATTTTTTTTTATGAAAGCTTATAATATTTGCAAGAGACCAGTTGAGCCTAATCTGTAAATTTTTACTTGATTATATTAATTTTTTTCTGTGCAAAATGCAGAGAAGTGGAAATTTTGAAGAAAATGTATTCTTCTTTTCCAGTTAATAAATGTTACATAACAAAGACTAATCGAAAACAATTGTATAATTCCCCAAAACGAAAAAATTATAAAAAAAGTGTGAGAAATGTTATAAAAAATTTTCACCGAAATGAATTACTTTTTTTGGTTTTTAGTAAAAATTGGTGCAAAAATGAAGACTACGGTGAATTATGAATATTAAATTCCAATTTTTAACCATTGTGTGCCGGCTTCGGCGTGCAGTATGAATTATGGTAAACGCATCAAAGGATGGCGAAGTCCTTGAAGTTTGAATTCAAACCGAATTTGATTGAGATTCACTCGGAAGTTAATTGCAGAACCTGCTTGATTATGCATTTTTGATTTTTGTCATACTATAGTATTACGTTTTCTACCAAGCGGGTGGTATTTATATCTACATACTACATACATACATATTTATATATACATACGTATGTATAAATCTAAGTATGAGGCATACTTCTTAATTTACACGTAGCAATTAAAATAAAACTTTTTTAAATCAAAATTTAAGCACATTGCCTATGGGACCTTCAAGGGCTAAATGTGCACGAGATGCATACGTAATTAAGCTATGGGTATATGTACATAAGTACATATATATGTATATACATATATGTATATATACACATACAAACATATACATATGTACGCATTAGCCCTTCGAAGCTTTACGGACGCAAATTAGATATAGAAATTGAATATGTGTTCCATACATTAGATATGTGTTTATTTAATTTACATATATTTACCACAATCTGACATTTTTCGCATAATTCATAAATATGTATGTTCAAGTTACAATAAAGTGCGAAAAGCTTTACTTTGTTGTTAACAGCTATCAACGACTTGGTCTTTTTCAGCGTAAAGAATCATCCGTATTTCATGTACATATGTATGTATATCTTAACCATATGCAGCAACAAAGCTTCTCCACAAACCGGAAACGAAAATCGCGGTAGAGCAGGAAATAAGCAAACACCAGCCACTTGTGCTTTCTTGATCGAAGCTTTTCCATCCCGTATTGCAAGCGAAACAAAATAAATAACACAAAATGTTTAATGACTATGGCGCATATTCATAGTCATATTTAGTACTCAACTAAGTCGAAACCATTCTAAGTCACAACTAAAGCAATAACAATAACATACATACATACTTATGTACATACATATCGCCGTAAATAGTGATAGGGACAAAAAAACTTGCAGATTTTTATTTCTCTATGTACTTTTGCTGGAGGAGAGATAAATAGCTGGCTAAAAACTTTAAAGCCATTCGTGCAGGTTGTGCAATTCACTTCCGAGTTAATTTTAATCCCTGCCAGTTTGTATTTAAACCGAATTTGATGAACATTTTTTCGGCTATGCAAAAGATTCAGTCGAAATAATCGTCCCAACTTAAACTTGTTAAATTTATTATGAGTTGGTTCTTTACCTATGTACATTTAATTCAATCTTCTTTTTAAGTAAAGCAGAGTTCTGGTTTGCGAATACTTGTTGGTTCGTAGGTCATTACTGTATAGTCTGTATGTGCATCTTTACCAGCTTCGTAACCCGTGATGCCTATCATGATGACACTAAAAATTGATTTCCATCACGGAAAGTTAAATTCTATGCAACATTTAAAAATCGATAAAGCTTATTGCCATATGTTGACGGCATTTTTTGTGTTGTCGAAGAACTGGAGCTTTGAGGCTGCTCACATGCATCTTCCTTAGCTTCTTCAGGGGGCGGAAATCGAAGAATCTGCCAATTGAGATTAATCCACAGAGCCCCGTGAAGCAACTCCGGAAGAGTTGTGATGCATCAAGCAAGATTGTTGAGCATGATTTGGGGTGCCAGCAATTAACTACTTTAGTAGGTTTTGTTCTGCGGCAGTTGAGAAGTGCATAAAAAAATGCATACCCAATGAAGAGCGAGCGAATTATTTGTCAACCCAAGTGCGTGTGTGTATTCGCTGCACTTTGTTTTGGCCGGGAGTGCAATACAAGTGCGTGTGTGTGTTCGCTGTTCTTTGTTTATGCGGGAAATGCATAAGTCGCTTAAACAAGCAGGAAATAAACAAACACCAGCCACTTGTGCTTTCTTGATCGAAGCTTTTCCATCCAGTATTGCAAGCGAAACAAAATAAATAACACAAAATGTTTAATGACTATGGCGCATATTCATAGTCATATTTAGTACTCAACTAAGTCGAAACTATTCAAAGTCACAACTAAAGCTATGAATAGCTTAGTCGCCTTAGCTTCGACTTTTCTGGCTAAGTACCAACTTAAAATTTAGTTTCGGCTGCAGCTGCAACTAAGTCGTAACTAGGAAGAAGTAATTTATCAAATTAAGGAAAAACAGACGAAATGTGTAAAAATTAAGTTGGTAAAGGGTGATTTTGATAATATTGAATAATCTCCAATTAAAATTTACAAAGATCGATCCATTTTAATCGGAAGATGAAATTAAATACGTATTACAATTCGAATAAAGCTACATCACAATTTTATAATTGGAATAATTTAGATAAATTCTCAAATAATAAGTCAGTTTCACGCTAGTTTTTTTAAAGTAAATTTGTGCATAAGATTTAGATATCTACTATTTGTATGTTTCACAGCATGCTTTCGATAAACATCATGTGAAATCACATTTCTTAAGTATTTGCAGATTAAAATGTCCAGCTTTCGCAATTTTTCCTATCAAAATCAAAGTAGTTGTTACCAAGGGCGTACCCCGGATCCAATGTAGGAGGGCCAAAGTAAATATGCTTGTTTCTTAAAACATTTATATTTTATATTAACTCATTTTTACGCTGATATCAAACTTCTCGGATTTTCAGAAAAGCTTTTCGATTATTTTTATTTTCGGTAACGATTCTTCTTATGGACAAACATGAGGCATACTAGTCCAGAGAGCCTTTATTCTCCTGTTATGTTTCTCAGCCAGGTTTTTACTCACGAAGTGTATTAAACAATCGCTCCTCAGTCGCTGTTGTGCATGGAAAAGCGCTCAATATCGCTGGTAGAAATTAGTTGTTTTCTTTAAATAGATCTACAACTTCAACATCAAGATCATAGATTTGTTCAAAATGCTTCGCGTTCTTTTGTACATCTTCATTGCTGGAGCTGGAGTATTTTTTTTGGAAAAGTCTAGTTGTAAAGAGGCCATTAGTGCAGAGGCCATTTTGTTTACCTGCCAAACGTGGTAGATAAATTTCGGCGATCATCATACGAGCTTTCTTAATTAACTCCTTAGTGACTTCTTCTGCATTCCTGCGGTCGTTCTCAACCATCTCCAAAATATTTTCAATATGCTGACCAACGTTCGCTTTTTTAAATCTTGGCAAAATTTAACATTAAATTGTAAACCACTTAATTTAAAATTTTTAATTTCAGTTTCTGTAAAATTTTCTTTAGCAAAAAATATTTCGGCGTTTCACAAAAAATATCTAAAATGGGTATATGATTACATATTTAAATCTAAAGTATATATTAAATGAGATTCAATATTTGCGTTAGAGATGAAATTGCGGCAAATTTGTTTAAACAAAAATGTTAAGCGCATATGCGCAATGTGAATGCGAGCTTCTTCTGCTTGCATTTTCATGTTTATATAATTTACCAGTGTAAGCATATACGACAAAAGTAAAAAAAAAATATTTTTAATTGCGGGTCCGAAAGAAATATATGTATATTAGTTGCATTGAGTTACGTAAACATCGTGCCGCAAATCAATCGATTGTGCTTAAGGTGCCGACTACTTCCGAACGGGCCGAAAATGGGTGTACAACGAATAAAGCTTATCAATCTCAAGTTGTAATGCGCAGGAGTTATGCAAGTTTTTAATCGTAGAGTAGTCGGCGTACAAAATTTCGAAGTTTGGAAGCAGGAGCTGACATCATTAATATATAATGTAAATAGCAATGGTCCCAGTACACTACCCTGGGGGACGCCTGATCGCGCGACGAAAGGTTGTGAAGATACGTTGTCAACGGCGACCACGCAATGTCTGTTATATAAATTAGAGCGAATCCACTCCAAAAAAGTGGAGTGAAAATCCATATCAGATAGGGTAGGAAAAGCCCATAACGGCAACCCTGGTATCAGCTACGAGTACATCCACTCGAAAATAGGTTATTGCGTCTCGGTCATGCTGTTTATAGAAGTTTTCTTTGCGTGTGCAACTCAAACCTACTGTGGACCGTCGTGCTTATGCATACCGAATTTTAAACGATTGCAAACGAACCAGCCCTGGTTTATACTAAGGTATCTGTTGACTTATTTAATAATAATAATAATAGATTTGCCCTTACACATGCGTTAGTGTTTTGCTTAACTTCTCCTCTGATTTGTGGCGTGCGTATTGATGTTGTCACATAAAGGGGAAGTACCTACAGTTTTACGCCGACTCCGATCGGCGATTGTGTTTTCATAAGAAGATGTTTTTCATGGCAGAAATACATTCGGAGGTTTGCCATTGCCTGCCGAGGGTCAACCGCTGTTAAGAAAAAAACCTTGTTTCTATATTTTTTTGCGATGTTGCTTTTGACCAGGGATTGAACCCAGGCCCTGCGGAGTGGTAGCGTGCACTGATAACCGCTACACCACTGCGACCCACAGCCAAAATTTAATCATTTCACGGAACCCTGGTGGATTTTCTACGGAACCTACTTAAGGAAACTCTGTTCTCGGTTCTGGGCAATCGAATATTATGTTCCAGCCAGTACCTGCATTCCTGATAGGTGCTAGCTTGAGAATCCTCCCACTTAGGAGCTCTGCTTTATAGGATCCATTGGGCTCTATCGTTGCCATCAAACTTTTTCGAGTGTTTACCTTAAAAAGGGATATATAAAAAGGGTCTAAGGAAGCGAGCTGTATTATTCTTTGGACAAGTAGACATTAAGCGCGAGGAACTGGAAGTTCAGCTTCTATTCATCTTTTCATAGACACTTCTTTTTCTTGTTTATTGGCGCTGTAACCGCCTAAGCGATTATAGAGACACCTACTCTGAAATTTTATTGAAATTTTATTGTACAGCTGAAGGAAAGCACTTTGATATGTACATCAAAAAAATAATACGCAATATAAAACGGAAATGGAAGAAGGTGGATATATTTATGACCCTGTAATGGTTATTAAATACTTTGTTCATAGATTTAAACTTTAATCTTTAAAAGAGACCAAGCAGTTTCGAAAGGAACTACCAAGAAAATGTAAAATATTTTTCAAAGTATTTAACAACGGTGACAGGGTCACAAATATCTACACCTGCTTGTTCTCTTTTAAATATTAAAATTTAAATCAATTACCAAAGTATTTAACAACCGTTATATTACCCCCCTCCATTAACTGCTTGATTAATAATCAAGAAAGAAAATTTTCTTAAATTTATGAATTAGATTATTTAAAGCTTATTTTTGGAAAAATATTTTTAATTTTCTTGGCGGTGCCTTTCGAAATCTGCTTGTTCTCTTTTAAAAATTAAAATTTAGATCAATTTAGCAAAATATTTAAAAACGTTACAACCCGCGAATCTTTTAATAAGTTTCAGCACTCAGCCAAAAGTGGGCGCTTTTCTGGACGGGATCCGCTTTCGATGGTAAAAGTCCTTCTGCTTTAGCATAGCTTTTTTTGTATTGTGGCGAATACTGCGGCAACACAAAGCGAACAACGAGAAATAGGCA
>NW_023458556.1:67804368-67837904 GCF_013731165.1 Rhagoletis pomonella
TGTTTTTAGACTATAATGAACCATACTTTTGCTATTACCAATCAAAATTCTAAAAAAGGGGATTTTCGGCCCACGCTAATACATAGTAAAAAATAAAATAAATGAAGTTCAAAAAAATTTTGAAAAGTAGAAAAAACGTGAATATAGAAAAACGATTCTTCAAAATTTTGGGTTTTAATAAATACTGAAGCTAATTTATGAATGCAGTGATATTTATAAATTATTTTAGGCCTTTTGTGAGTAATCTGCAGATCTTTGAATTTCGTAAGAATATTATATGTACATATATGTATGTATATTAAGGTAATTATATGATTGTTACTTCTTTACTACTGAAATATATGTTTTGAATTCTTTGGGAATTTTGTGGGATACATTTTTAAAATGTGGATAATTGAGGGTTTTTTCCCGATATTCATGGGTAATTTAACAGAGAATGTCTGGCATCACTGATGCCATGAATACCATCAGCGTTGCCGTTTTGATACAATTGTATCATTTTTGATTCTAACTTTTCTAATTTTAAGATTTGATACTTTGATACTTTTTTTGTTAACAAATGCCCCATTTTGATACTTTTGGTTGGCAGAAATTAATTTTTGAAAACTACGAATAATATTACTAGTTTTAAGGCAAATAATTTGTTTCTTATTATTTAGTCTTAGAATTCTATATGTAGATATTTATCAGTTTATTTGGTAACTCTTATAAATATACAATTTTAGGTCTAGTTTTGATTTTGGTGTCCAGATCGTGCTGTAAAATATGGATAAGAGCGTAGAAACAATTATTTTTTTTTAATATTCCTTTTTTGCATTTTAAAGCTGAAGCTATCAAAATATTCAACGCATATTCATATTTCTTCCAGATTATTACTTGAGCAACGTTTCCCCAAATAAGGTTTGCGAAATTTTATTGTGTAGTAATTTCAACAGTCTCGAGTTGCGCAATGATTTTGGGTGGTTTAGGGGCCCATTTTTTGGGTTTATTATGCAAATAAGCATATAGATTCGGTTTTTGTTAAAGCAAGTAATATAATTTTTTTTATAGCTATGGATTTAATTATAAAATTTTAATTGTTATTTGTTTTTCAAATAAAAGATAAAAAATAACAGTTGTGTTTGCTTTTGATACTTTTTCTGTTTAGTACAATTTTTTTCCAGCTCGCGGCAACGCTGAATACCATGGGAGCGGGGATATATGATGCTTTTAATGTATACAAAGTTGTTAAAAAAACATATGTGCAAGTTTTTAAAAATCTGCAATATATATATATGTGATAGAGTGTATATCAAATAATTACTTGACAAATTTTTAAAGGGTGTGTCGTTATTGGGCCTGAGATATTAATTTTTTCGTAAAGCAGTAGCTGATAAAAAATAAAAAACATAACATTTTAAATTAAAATTAGGCTGAAATACGTGAAGTGGGCCACTTAAAACCTTTACATTTGGATAACCAAGATATTTACGTACTTTGCCATATCTTTGAGGTATTTCTACATTATAAACTTACTGTTTATATCAACATCGAAAAAAAATAACAGTAATGCAGCGCTGTAATAAATTTAATCTATGTATATCGCTTATTATGTCGCACATCTATAGCCAAGTGATTTGTGCCATATCTATGTAATGAGTAATTTAACAACTTTATTCGTCACTACGTAGTGCGTTTTATTCAATAAAAATGTGGCACTAGCAAGTTTGTGTTCTTGCAAGTGCCCAGACAGTTTTTAGTCAATACTACCTTTGCTTTAATTATACATATTTGGCTAGCCAGTAAAGCTAAATCGTAATTTGTTCACAAGTTTCTTATAAGTGGCAGAATCTTTCAATGTTACATGCATTACGTGGTCATTATAAGAAGCAGTATCAAGGCTACAAAATGCATCAACAGAGGACACATGATCGAACACATTTGAATGCATTAATACAAGTCCACACATGGTAAGTATATCATATGCACAAATACTAAAAAAATTATGTACAAATGTATTTATGTATGTACCTTAAACCATATGTCAAAGACAACGGCAGTCTTTATGTTACAGAAGTTTTTGTTGGTGTGCGATTTTTACTAATTAAGAGTTGAATGGCCATGAATTTTTAGCAATTTTCTTAATTTAGTATTTATTTATATTTATTTTTCATTAAGTTAAGAAGATCGACTCAGTGATGGTACTTGTCTGTCCACTAAGTAAAGACTTTATTCTTCTTCTACGTCGTCTTCATTGGCGCTGTAACCGCCTTGACGATTTTGGTTGAATCCAATCAGCAGCCCAATCGTTTATCTTCTACGCCAACTGACGTCAATTGGTAATGCCAAGTGAAGCCAAGTCCTTCCACCTTGTCTTTCCAACGCAGATGCGGTCTTCCCTACCTCTGTTACCAGCATCATGACCCGTGTTGTATACTTCCACATCTGGATCATTTCTGTCCATTCGTAAGACAAACAGTGTAACGCGTGTGGCCAAAAATATTAAAAAATGGAAGTGATAAGTTTAGTAATACATATTTTGTTGAGGGGGCTGAAAGGTTTTTTAACATTTCCTTTTTTATTATAAAATTTTCTTCTAAAAGTAGAAGTTAAAAAACTGATGTTTTTTACCAGCTTTTATTTAACTTTCTCATCCCGCGGAAATTTCCTATCGATTTTAAACTAACTTCCCGGTAAGATAGAGACTTGAAATTTTCAGCATAGTTCCGATCAATTACAATTTGGTATATACATGAATTCCCTAGACGGTCCAGGGGTCTTGATACAAAGGTAGTCAAAGCACAGTAAAAGTTATGGCTAACAGAGCGTAATTTTCTAAAGAACGTAAAAGACGCTATAAGTTTTCTTATAGCTGCCGGCGCAAGTAAATAAATAGTTTAGTTTCAGGCGCTAGTATGATGGATTCTATTGTGAATTCTTTGGTATGAGAAATATCGGTAATTAGCTTCAACTGGCCCAACTGTTTAGTTTCATAAACTTTATGTAAATCATAATATTTTGCATAGTTTTAGGATCCTCTGTTAAGAATTACATTATTTGGTTTCCTCAAACAGGGAGTTAATGAAACATAGAAATACGTTAAAAGGCACCCTCCATTAGAAACCACTTTCATCTTAAAAGTATACATACTTCTACTATGGTAACAGGAAAAGTTTAAATTTTTACGTCATGCTTCTCTGAATACGTGTGAGTGCTTAAATGAAATCAGACACAGATTTGCTTGGTTCCAATTCGTTACATATTACGTGTAGAGTTACATACAAAAACAAAAACCATGCCATAAGTTTAAGACATTCTAAATAAATTTGTTTAACGAATTTAATACAATTTTGTAGTCAGAACTCTTTATTTTGTAAGGACATAAAAATGTTAAAATCTATATTTAAATTCCAAGCCTCATTGAGAAATTATATTATTCAAACTATGTAATGCTATTTTAATGGAAAATTCAAAATTTCTAAATAAAGTTGTTACTATTATTATTATTATTATTATCTTATGTGTTCTTGATTTATTGACATATGCATGTATATTAGGGAGCGTCATTACTAAATTTCAGCATAAACGTAAACTAAAAGGTTCAAAATAAAATAATAAGTATACAATTTTTTTTTTTTTTTTAAAACAAGCTTTTATTTAACATGAGTACTCAAATGAATAGAATAAAATAAACCGGCGTAACGAGAGCTTTTTTTGAAAGGTTTTATTGAAACTGCACTAAATTTAGTAAAATAAAATAAGTTTAGGCTTTCGATAAAATTTCTAAAAGCCAAAAGGCTTTCTGCTAAAGAGATAGAATGCCCGCGATTTAGCTTTCCCTGATTCCATATATACACATTTTATGTTTCCTTTTTTTGCATTTTTTAAGATATTTGCCTTTTTTGCCTACTGTACCTTTAAAAAGTGATTATAGCGAGGAAAAAGCCCCTAGTCCTGATAATATAAACGTTTCAAACGTTCCATATTTAAATTGGGCGCCACTTGTATCAACTCACGTCGAGCGCACATTTAGTACATTCAAGGCTGTGTTAAAGCCTGTTCTGTTACAAAAAAATCAAGTTGATAATGAAGAAAAGCGATGGATAAATAAAGAAGTAAATAAGAAAAATGAGCAGGAAAGAATGTTACTCATACGCCATATACGCCTTAAAATATCTCGAAAACTTATCCATAGAATAAAAAATTAACTCGATTTTCGGAAAGAGTTTTTGTCTATTTTTAGTGCCTTCTTTTGCCTTTTTGCTATTTCTAGTGCCTTTTCCTGCCTATTTCGCTATTTTGTTTTGCCTTTTTTGCTATTTCTAGTGCCTTTTCCTGCCTATTTCGCCATTTTATTTTGCCTTTTCCAGCCTATTTCGTTATTTTATTTTGCCTATTTTATAGGTTTGTAGGTTCTAAAAATCTGTTCCCTGCTAATAACAATTTGTATTGATTTACTTCGTTTTAAAAAAGCTTGTCGCGGAATTCGACATACATACATTGCTTTATATCAGAGGTTCCAAACTTTTTTCTCGTGGACCCCTTTACTGGTTTCGGTGGACCCCCTGCTGTTAAATTTCTAACATATTCCCAAAGCTCGTCAAAAAATACGAAGATTTGATCTAACGATATAAATTTGCATCGCGGGTGAGTTCCAAAACTAAATTCGGAGTGGCAAAAATAAAAATAAAATATTTTCTTTCGTTCTATTTATTAAAATAATGTGATTGCAAGTTTTAAAAAACAGAGCTCGTAAAGGTATCAAAGTACTCTCTCGTTCTTAGGTGTTATATTTTTCAAGAGCACTCCGAGCGCAAAAAACTAGATAGACCTTCTGAGATTGAAGCAACATGAGTTTTGCCCACCTGCATCCTCTCGATGCCACCCAGTCATTGCTGAGCGAATTATTCACCCAGTTTCTGATGGTGGCTTCGATGGCCGCAGTGGGGAGTGCTATGACTGGTTGCGGAAATAGTTTCAATTGGCCTTATTACCATTGATCTTGTTACCTGTCACCGTATTAAAATGGATGACCTTCATACTGAAATAACAATATTCTGTAAAATAAAAGCTTGCAATAAAAGGTCATAGTGAATTTACGAATAGAATCACAAATCGAAAGTGGCAACATTTTTAAAAATACTGAGAATGAATTACCAAATCTACTTAAAATTATTTCACTTCTACTCTCATTCCTGCAACTTTAGTATTCACAGAAAGAGCTTTTTTTATTACCGCTGTGAAATGGCAGGATAATAGGGAATTTACATGAGGCGATTTTTCAGGCGATTTTTAGTTGAATGCAACAATCGCCTGATGTAAACGGCCTTTCAACTAATCGCTTTCAATGAAGTTGGTCGGCTGCCTACTTTCGTTCAACTTTTTGTTCAACTAATCGCCTGTGAAAGTTGAATCATGTAAATTCCCTATAAGAGAAACAAAGCGACTAACCCACCAACAAAGAATTAACTTTTTATTTATATTAATTTAAATATTGACTGCGATAAAGCAAATGATACTTTCATAGTTAACAAGGAATTGTTAAAAACTACCAAAAGTGCAAAGAAATATATTAGGAAAAAAGATTTATCCTTTAAAAACGTTCTAACTTTTTCTTTCAAATAAAATACTATATATATTTCATTTGTACTATATTTTTTCAGATTTTCTTGAAAAAGCACAGTAAATATCTTAGAAAATATTGACAACCCTACTCACGCGGTGTATCTCTGGAAGCATTTTAAGCTGAACTTAGAGGAATTGACTTTTTTAATATTACCTCAACAAAGTCAACCGTACAGACTACATTTTATAATTCTATAATTTTATATATCCTAAGTACCTTAACTGGCCTAAAAAGCGTACAGCTATATGAAAATGAGAGCAGAAATATAATACACAACTTTTGAATTGTTTTGCATATTTTTATTACAATTTGCGGTTAAAACCACGGTGTTAAGGTGCCCATCGAAAAAACTTTTTTTTTTTAATTTGCATACCCTACCCCCCAATTTTATTTGTTTTTATGAGAAATATTATTTCCTGTTTTAATAGATTTTTAAAGGACATTTAGAGGTCGCGACCTGTCGATTTATGTCATAAAATATGATTTTGTAGATTTGTGAGTTTTTGAATGACTATTTTTCATCCGATTTCAAACATTGTATATGATCTGAGAGGAGAATATATAGACCTTTAAAATTGTATATAATAATCTATTGTCGGACTAGGCTTGTGACTTTTTATCGGGTAAATTAAAAAATACCCATATTTCTCTTAATCTTTTAAATTTTGACCATCGATAATTTCTACAATTTCAAAATATGGAGTACTATTTAACATTAAATCTTTTTTAAAATAAACTGATACTTCATTTATTGCAATCGCATAAAAATTGTCGAAGTTAGGCGACTTTTCTTAAATACGGCCTTGTATATATCGGATTTTCATATTTTTTGAGCAGAGTGGCCAAGGAATTGATCAATATTTATCCAAAATTGATATATACAATCGCTATTTGGCAAAACAACTGATTATTGCAAGAAAATTTAGGAAAATGGGGGTGGCACTGCCCACTTATTGATATATGCGTATCTCAAAAACTACTCGACCGATCTCAACCAAATTTGGTAGACACATTGCACATTGAAAATTTTTTAAATCGGACAAAAACCACCCACTCAACCAACGTAACAGTAATTTCAAAAAACTCAAAGCTAGCTATAGCTTAGGAGGAGTAGGTTTTGTCCGATTTCAAAAATATTCAAGACGGTACTTAATAGGGCTAAGCAGAATGTGTATACCATCGGGCAAGTAGTTTTTGAGATACGCATATATCATATAAGTGGGCCATTTTCCTAAAATTTCTTGAAAAACCACTTTTTTGCTACAGAGCGATTGCATATATCAATTTTGAATAAATATTGAGAATATTGATGAACTCTTTAGCCACACTGCTCAAAAAATCTGAAATTCCGGTACATACCCACATATAAATTCAAGGCCGAGTTTAAGAAAAGTCCTCTAAATTCGACAGTTTTAATGCGATTGCAATAGATTTAATTTTAGATAGTACTCCATATTTTAAATTTGTAGATATTATCGATGGTCAAAATTAAAAAAAATAAGAGAAATATGGGTCTTCTTTTAATTTCCCCGATAAAAAATCCCAACAAGCCGACAATAAGTTATTATATACCATTTTAAATGCCTATATATCATCTTCTCAGATCATATTCGATCTTTGAAATCGAAGCAAAAATAGTCATTCAGAACCTCATAAATCTACAAAATCGTATTTTCTGACCTAAATCGACAGGTCGCGACCTATAAATGACCTTTAAAAAATCTATAAATAAAATAAAAATAGGCAATAATATTTCTCATAAAATTAGGGGGCAGGGTCTTGCAATTTACAAAAAAAAAACATTTCCGATGGGCACCCTAATGCACATACATAATTATGTAGTGCTACATATATGAACCGTTTTTCAGAAAACTTTTAACATAAATATACAGGAATTGCTGGTAGTACGGTCAAGTTAGTACATTATCTGAATTTACTTACTTTGGGCCAGTTTTTCAGTGGCCGTTTAATTTTATATCACGCAAACCGCGTTTAAATTGAACGACTGGCTGACATTTGATTGGGTAATCTTAGTTTAAACCAGTCAGTTCGAGCGTTTAATCTAAGTTCAAACCACAGCCGTGCAGTGAAAAACTGGCCCTATACATATGTAGAGGCGTACAGGTTTTAAGTGAACGTGTGTATGTACACATGTACATATATAGGGTGTCTAAGAAGTACCACGACAAACTTGGGAAGAAGGTAGGTGTGGGAGTGAGCTCCCAAATAAGCAAACATTTTTCAGAAAAAGTGTCACCGTTTTTGAAATATTGATATTTTTTAATAATAAAAAAAAATCGGGTATTTCCTTTTTCGGGTTGCTTCGCCATATTCAAATGGAATGTAGTTAAAAGATATTAAGGAACAATTACAAAATTAGGACTATTTTTAGGATTTTTAACATTTTGATATTTTCTTCCCCAAATTTGACTACCTGCGGCGAAAAAATGTTCTGAGCTATAACTGGACATCTCATAAAAATTGTCCCATTTAATAGAGATTTCAGAAAGGTGCAACACTTACTATTTGGAATAGAAAATGAAGTTAAAGCCGCTTTTGCGGGTAAAATTAGTAGATTTAAATGTAGGTTGCTCTTGTTACCGACCAATGACATGCTAAATAGCACAAGGGTACATTATTACCAGGGCTGGCAACAACATGGAAATGCTTGAAAAGTCTTATTTTGCATATTTTTGGCAATTTTGTTAGGTTTTGCATACATATATTCTACTTATTTGGATATTTTTGCAAGGCGAATTTATACAAGGTGGCAGCAAGAATACAACAACAACAACATCATGTATTTTTTTATTTCGGGTGTTATGTCAAATCTCAATCCGCCCAAAAATTTACACATATTTTGTTTTTGCTTTTGATAGGTGTACTGTAAAATCAGTAAAAGCAAAAACAAAATACATACATGTAAGGCGAAGAAATCAGCTGATCTAACAACACCACCTTGTATAAATTCGCCTTGTATTTTTGCATATTCGGCAACATTTCATAAATTTTTCTTCCAAAACGATGTGTTTACAACAAACATTTGGGGTACTTTTTGCCATCATTGTCCGAATAGTTGGTTGTTGTAATCTTTGTTTTTGCTCAACCGATACCAACTTGTATAAATTCGCCTTGGTTTCTATGTACATATATGAACAATCAACGCACGACAGACCCAGTGTTCCGACTATATGGAGCCAGGTCAAAAAGTAATGGTGACAGTTGATAAACAAAACCGGTTAGACTTAGAGAAGGAAAAGTGAAAGTCATAAATTCAAAACTTCATATAATTCCATCACATTTAATGACTGGGCTCAATTTTTTTGTGAATTTTGGACATTATACTGCTCGCCATATTTTATATTTAGGGTTTTCAAAAAATAAATTTAATCGAAATCGGATTAAATTTAATTTTTTCGCCCATAAGAGTGGAGGGCGTGGCAATTATTCCATCTTTACAAAATTTCACCATTCCTTATTTTTAAGTAAAATTTGAGCAAATATCAAGTTTCAGCGAATTCGGTTGATGTTTACTATTATTTCCACCTGCATCCATATAGTCGAAGCACTGTGCGACGGAACGACTAATTCCGATTAAACAATAAACCAGTTTTGTTTTGGTGGTTGCAATGCCGAAAGATTGATAATTTAAAAAAGCATGTTATTTTATACTGTACATCCGAGATTATTGAATAAAATCATCGTAAAAATTAGATAAAACCTAATTTATTTAGCATATTTAGGAGCCTTTTATAACGCATATTTTCAGGATTCTCTGGCATATTTTTGCCAGGCCTGATTATTACCTACTCCTCGCATTATCTTATGATACTTAATGGAATTCGTGAAAGTGGATTTTGTGAAATTGGACCCTTCGAACATTATAGTTGTTCACATTTGCCTGGTTTTCAGGTTATCTGGTTATATTTTAATTGCTTTTATTATAAATATTTCTAATATATTCCGATTCGTGCCGATTGTTTCTGACTATAAATTAAAGAAAATGATCATATGTCCAAAAACGGTTACTGCTACAATACGTTTTGGCTCACAGGGGTTTTTCAAATACCGCTCAAACTCGCTAGAATACAACCTTCGAATAGTTTTTCTTGCATCTGAAAGCACAAGTATGTGGCAATCTGTAATATACCTAAAATATATTGTACCTCCTGTTGTTTAGGAATTATAAATAAATGTTTCAACAGCGGAGTGTTACATTACAATTTTTCGAAAAAGTCGGTTCTCCTTATATAACTCTAGAGCTACGTATTTATTGAACTGATAAAATTATTTTCGAGGACAATATTTGCAAAAAATAGTCGGACTGTTAAGTTACAGAAAAAGATCGTTACGTTACCTGTGCGATATACATACGTGTAGATTATAATTGGATTTTTCAATGGCTTTTAGTCTGTTTTATTCAATAAGTAGCATGAATTCAGTAGACTTGTGATTTGACATGTAATCCAAAGAAATTAAGAACATGATAATTATGAAGACAAATTTGAAAGTAATTTTCTGCTTAGAACTCGAGCTCGAGTTTACAACTGCTCAAAGAAATTGAGGTTTTTCGCGGTTAAGTACACGAAAAATTGCTTTAATGGCCACTTTTGTTTGCTCTATGCCATTTAGTACTATTCCTACGATTTTTCCTTCAGAAACTATGGTCATTAGAAGATGACGTAATGAGTTAGAAAGCATATGCATGAGAGTTGTCACATAAGGAATATGTTAAATGTAGAGGTCTGTTGGGTTTTGATTTTTACGTAAAAATGGTATACTAGCAGTGAAAAGTATGCATAACTGAGCTATTAGACTCGAGGGCACGTCAGTAACTCTTGAAGGAAAAATCTTATAGCACCATTCGAGAGTACATTTTGAATGATAATAATAATATGTAGTAATAAAAAAAACTTGAAATAATTTCAATAGATTTTTACTATTTAATCAGAAAATTTTCTTCTTCCTTTATTTTATTATTTTGCGACTTTTCGTCTCGTTCCTTTTTGAAATAATATAATTCTCGTTTTTTTTTTTTTATTTTTCTATTTAATTTTTAATTTCTGAGCCTATTTGAGTTAGAAAGAATATAAATTTTAACTATGAGTCAATAGCACGTTGAATAGCTTACAATGTTGCTTTCAAATGAGCCCTACCTTTGACTAAATAAAAAAAGGAAGTGCGCCTGGGCCACACTGTAGAAGTGGAACTTACGTTATTTATCTATCTATACATACATACATCTGCTTTTGCTTAAGGTTATATTTTTTCCCTTTTTTCTATAAATGTAGATCCCTACCTCTACCACTGTTCGTTTTAATAACATTCATGTTATTCTGTTTTCCATTATCTTTATTTTTATCTTTATACTCTATCGATAACAAAATCGATTATAACGTCCATCAAAATACCGATAACAAAACCGATGACAAATTCGATAAAAATTTCAAAAGCAACAACGATAATACCATTGGTAGCTAAATCGATTAGAAAATCGATAAATATCGATAACAAAATCGATAAATATCGATAACAAAATCGATAAATATCGATAACAAAATCGATTTATATCGATAACAAAATCGATAAATATCGATAAAAAAAATCGATAAATATCGATAAAAAAATTGATAACAAAACCGATAAATATCCATAAATATCGATAACAAAATCGGTAAATATCGAAAACAAAATCGATAAATATCGATAACGAAATCGGATAAATATCGATAACAAAATTGATAAATATCGCTAACAAAGTCGATAAATATCGATAACAAAATCGACAACAAAATCGATAATTATCGGTAACAAAATCGATGAATATCGATAACAAAACCGATAAAAATATCGAATATTTTATCGATAGGTCTCGAGAATCCCGAATATCTCTAAAATCCCAAATCAGTTCCCAGATTGAGTTTCTGTGCCTCTCTCTATATCCTTTCCTCTTTAATTACATACCTCTATTTTAATCTTTCTTCCCCTGTCTTCATCTTTGCCTTTATCGGTATCCTCATCCTCCTTTGTCTTTACTTTTATGTTCATCATTTTTTTCAGCTACATATTCCTTTTCACATTTGCCCTTATATATATAAGTAAAGTGTTTAAATTTCCTTGGTCTTCATTTTTGCCTTTATCTTTACGCATCTTTGTTTTTGTTTTTATTTTTACCTTTGCCTTTATCCTTTTCTTCATTTATTTATGTACGTAGTCACCTTTACTTTCATTCTTGTATTAGTATTTTTCTAAGTGTTATTCTTTTACCTTTTGTTAGCAAATTTTTGTTAAATTAATACCATATGCATACACACAAGAAGCACTTGTTTCAGCCCCAACCATTTCCGTTGCATCATTTCCGTTGCATCTCTTCGTTGCATCATTTCCGTTGCAACATTTCCGTGTGCAATTTCCGCTGAATTTGCCAATTTACTCCCAACCAACCAACCGCCGCTAAACAAGTTTCACTTCAAAAATTTTACCTGAAAATTAAGTTATTAAAAAATACTTACGTTACAAACAGTTTGGCACCGACCACACTTGGATAGTGAAGAAGTCCGAAAATGCTCGAAGAAAACTAGTTTTTTCCATTTTTTAGTCTGGTGGATTAAGCGTCAAAAAACTCTTTGATATTTGGGACATTACATTAAAAAATGATGCCGACTTTATTTTCATTGAGAAAGTTAATCACCGGTTATTTTGTCGAATACTTTTTTTTATTAACTTTAAAGTAATATAAGGTAATCGAGGAGAAAAAAAGTATAATGCAAAAAATGATGGTGGTTATGCTTTTTAATTTTCATTAATTTAAAGGCGTCTCAGGATTAAATGAATTTTCCTGTTTGAGAGAAGGAGATTCGTGTTAATATTTATATTGTCTGATACCTCAGAATATGTATGACCCAGATATAATAAAAAATCTGCGAAACCTGGGAAAAAAATTATTCCCTTCGGTTTCGTTTTCGGCGATTTGGGCCATATGCTTTTAAATTAATTAAATTTATATATAGAGTCCTTTATTTTTAAGTCCCGCGCCCGAGTTTTCTCTTGACTCCCCTGCTGGTAATAATGTCGCTTTTTACTATTTAACATGTCATTGGTCGGTAACAAGAGGAACTTAAATTTAAATATATTAATTACATTCTAGCGTGTGCCAGTCGCTTACCAACAAAAGCGGCTAAGACTTTTTTCTATTCCGAATAGTAACCTTTCTGAAATCTCTATTAAATTTGCAATTTTTTATGAACTGTGCAGTTATAGCTTAGTACTCTTTTTTCACCTCGATAGTCAAAATTGGGGAAGAAAATCTGGCAGGTTCTTCAATTCACTTCCGAGTGGTTTTATCCCCATTCAATTTGAATTCAAAGTGGCTTTAGATGATTTTCAGTCGGAAGTGATTTGGAGAACCTGTCTGAATTTCAAAAAGTTAAAGATCTCAAAATAGTCCTAATTTAATAATGGTTCCTCAATATCTTTTAACTACATTGCATTTGGTAATGGTGAAGCTACTTTGTATCTGAAACTACTTTACAGAAAAATTTACTATGCTCAGCCTTGTTTGTACATGCAGTTAAAGACAATTAATTTTTAAGCAAAAAACTCAACCGACTTCAATTCTCATATACAAATTAATTTCTTCATCATCCAATGATTGGATCTAAACATCCACTACCTTTCTCATAGAAAAAGCATTATCGAAATAGGTTGACGTGGTCCAAAGCTATGCGGTAACATATAAAAAAAAATTCCGACGAATTGATAACCTTCTCCTCTTTTTTTGGGTTTGTCGTGGTACTCCTTGGACACCCCTGTATATGCCACTTAGTAAATATTTTTAGACACCAAAATTAATGTGTTCAATTAATGTAATTAGCAAGTAAAGCGGTTCAAATATAGTCAATTAGTTTCACAGCTATGTATGTAGCCTATGTAGTTTGTTTGTAAGGTGTAGACAGAATGGATTAAATGATTTGGTGTTGATAAGTGGTGGTAACGCAAACTTTGGCGGCCACCTGATAAACATAATTATTATACATACATATGTACCTGTGTAGTAACATGCTTATTAAATTAAATTGCCATAATTTAACATGATGTATATACGCATGTTACTTATGTCAAGTACGACGAAAAACATGTGAATGCATTTGAACACGCACAGCATACCTATGACATTGCAATTGTGATTGACCGAAAAAATCATTGACATTTTCAAATATTTTACTTTCAATTGGCCAATTTTCGTTTGGTTAAAATTTGAAAACAAAAAATTTAGCTAAATCTGAATTTAGGAATAGCAATGAACGCGCCGTGAAAAGTATACATTTTCAATGTTAATGTTATTAGTTGGTAATTGATTAAAAGCCACTTAAAATTGTTACGAGAGGCATTTTTTGCCGGAAAATGAAAAAGAACAAACAAAATGCCTGCAAATTCACGTGCGCGCATACCTTGCAAGAAAAACGGCACAAGGCATACATATGCATTTCCAGTTACGGAAAAATTAATAGGGATGCGGCATTTTAACAAGTTTCTTTTGTTCGTTTAAGGTTTATTACTTTTTTTTATAAAATAATAGTTCATTATACTGAGGGAACACTAAATTAAATATTATTGAAAGCGCCCTCTTTGCCCAGATTACCCCTATTGCACATTATCTTTCGTTTAGGGCTTTTGCAATTTGGCCAAACGCCCAGTGCAACGCTGTTTTGGTGTTGAACATTCGATGGTGATCTATTCTGCTCAGTGTACGAAATTAAACTATATTGTACGTTACTATTTCGTTTCGTTGTTACTTCAACAGTTCGGTACAATACAGTCGTTTAGTGGTGACAGACGAAACAACAAACGAAATGAATAGTACAGAGAAATAGATATTTACTTACACAAACTACAAACTAAACAAAGGCTGTACTTCTGTACTGATTCTGCTACATTTTTAAAACTAGTTACTTGTGGTTCAGAGACCCGTTATGGATATTAGCCCTTGAATGTAAATCGAAGTAAACTCAGACATGCTAGACTATAACTTTGTCCACCAAAAATTAGCCATACGATGGCTAGTGTACATCTGATATCAGAAAATACTCAAGAATCGCTAGGAAATAAACTCATTGTACTTGTATTCAAAAGTACTCAGACGAAAAATTTTAGTTTAATGGCTTTTAACAATATAAAAATGTAACTATAGTGGAGAAAGTGGTTTGTGAAATCATAGCCCCTACCTTAGAAAACGTCGCTCGCAAGGAACTGATGACGAAACAACTTCGTGCAAGTTTATAAAGAGCTGGTAAATTACCTTTCATATCCGTTTTCTGGGTTTTAATTTAACCTTCCGCTTATTCGCTATTACTTTTCCCTCCACTTGTATGCGATCTTTTAATCTTACCTCTGGCACAAACTAGTGGTTTACTTGGCCAAATCCAATTTTACAATAATATTCGTCCTTGTCCACCGAAAATTTTAAGTACTATAAATTGTAGAGAATGTTCTCTTTTAATTGATACCCATTTTCTTATTCTACATTGCACTGAATTTTTCAAATAATTGTTTGACCTAATCATATCTAGCTTGCTCCTAGATACTCGCTTTGCTTTCAATCCTTCCCCGGGGGAAATTTCCTTAAGGGAAGGACGTGCAGACTGCGCTGTTCTTTCTGACCTGACTTGGGTGATAAATTCGTTCAAACCCTCCAAATCCCCAGGACCCGACGGCATCATACCTGCGCAGTTGCAAAAGCTGTGAGGGTGTCGTTCCGATGGTTGGTCCCAATCTACTTGAACTGCGTAAGATACGGGTATATTTTCAAGGGGTCGCCCAGGTGGTGTTCATCCCGAAGGCCGGAAGGAGCTCTCATGTTGTTCCCAGGGACTTCAGGCCAATCAGTCTCTCATCGTTTTTACTGAAAACGTTGGGGAGGCTGGTTGACCTGCACATAAGAAGCATGATTCCTCGAGATCGCCTATCTACAGCTCAGCATGCTTATTGTAAAGAAAGATCGGTAGAAACCGCTCTGCATACCATTGTGGGGTGCATTAAAGAAGCCTTCAATCACAAAGATTTCGCCGTAGGAGCTTTCCTCGATATCGAGGGGGCCTTTAATATTGTCCTGCCGGAGGAAATAGTTAAGTCGTTGGATAAGCTTGAGGTTGATGTCAGCCTCATTTGGCTCATCCAAAGTTTGCTGCGTGATAGAACCGTCAACTTGACAATTTGACCACAACAACCACGCTGTCAAGTTTAAATAGCGGCAAATCAGCTGCATTTGATAGTAGTTGGTTGAATAAGGAAAATGAATTAGCAACAAGAGTTTACGGGGTGTACATAGCTCAGTGGTTAACGCTTCTGACTTTGCACATCGATTACGCAGGTTCGATCCCTGCTGAAGTCTAGAAAAAAGAAGTCTGATGAGGAGATGTGGTGATCTCCGAAATAGCTGCTATAACTTCTACCGCTTAGACTTTGTTGCTTTTTCCATTTTTCCTAATAAACAATCGTGCTACAAAGCTCAATAAAAATATTAAAAATAATTCCTTAACTTAGTGCAAAACTCGCGAAAATTCAGCAAATTTCCACGATTTTGTAGATTTGATTATGCAGATTTGTAGCCCAATCAATTTTTTACAATAAAGTGCAAGTTTTAAGTAGCTAGGAATTACCGTTGATTTTTGGCAATTTTTTTTCACGCAGTCTCTTCCACACACAAATTTTTTTCGAAAATACTTTATATGGAAAAAATGCAAAACACCTTAAACAAAAAAATTCTCCAAAAATCAACGCGATTTTTGACTAACTTCGAACCTGCATTTTTTTACTAGAATTTAATGGGCTGCAAAACTGCATACTCAAAAAAATTCTAAAACATCTGATTAAAAAGTTGAAAATTTTGATGAAAATTTGCTGAATTTTCGCGAGATTTGCACAAAGTTTAGGAATTATATTGTTATGTTTTTTGTTGTTGAATGAATCATATTTTTATACAAAATTGGCGGAAAAATATTAGAATAAAAATTGTTGCATATATTGTGAAAAATTTGCTGTGCCAATACTTTGTCGCAGTGGTCGACATAGCAAAGCTCTGGAGTACCAGTCGAGAGATTCGAGGTTCGAATCCTAGAGCAGGGGTTTTTTTTTAAATATTTTTTATTCAGCATTTATTTATTTTAATTTTAATTTTTAAATTGGGTTTTAAAAAGAAAAAAATTCCTCATTATTATGTTTTTTTTTTGGTTTGTGAGTATTAAGGTTCTTCCATATGAAATTAATTTTACAATATGTAATTTATATTTGATAGTAATAATTGACTTACTTTACTTTAACCACCTCCAAGCAGACTCAGAACCAGAAGCAGCAGTCTTCACGCGACGCCAAAGCCGACATTTGTCAGGAAAGCAGTTAACTGCGTTTTAGTTTCGACTTTGACAATTCAAAGGCAGAAGTCGCTTTATATACATATGTACATACATGCAAATATGATATTGACAAATGTATTTGTAATTATAATAAGAATTTTCTGACTTCCTTTAAGAAAGCAAGTCTATTTTAAATTTAAATTCGATGAAAACTAAACCAGATTTGAATATTTCACGAATTATTTACTATTTCGCGACCAAGGAAACATTTATCTAACTTTCAGTAACAAACTTCTGTCCGTGCAGCCGGAAATTTTCCGCAGGGTACTCAAAACTGGTATTATACAAACTACGTACTTATATACACTATATGTATGTAAGAATCTACATGTGCATATTCATGTGCATACAAAAAAATATAAATATTGGTATATTTGCTTAAACAAGTTGCTAATGCATATTTTTGTTTTATTAATTATTGCAAACGCGTGCAAAAATTGTTTCCATTTAGATTACACGGTAATTGCAAATCAACTGCCGTTAATTGTGTGTGCCAAGCAATTTTGATTACATCAATAATAGGCCAGTCGGAAAAGTAGTAATGCATTACATGCGCGATAAATAATATAATGTATTTCTTATGAGTTCTCGTTTATAATACTGCTAACTATGTAATCGTCGGCCGCTGTGGTGTAGTGGTAAGCAGTGCGCGCTTTCACACATCAGCACCTGGGTTCAAGCCCTGGTCAAAGCAACATCCCAAAAAATATAGAAAAAGGTTTTTTCTTAACAGCGGTCGTCCCTCGGCAGGCAATGGCAAACCTCCGAGTGTATTTCTGCCATGAAAAACAGCTTCTCATAAAAATACAATCCGCCGTTCGGAGTCGGCGTAAAACTGTAGGTCCCTCCGCTTTGTGTGACAACATCAAGGCGCACGCCACAAGTCGGAGGAGAAGCTCGGCCAAACACTAACATATGTGTAAGCGCCAATCTATTATTATTATTAACTATGTAATCAGTATTCTAATGTATTCAAAAAGTTCCAAAAATTTCATATTAAAACACATTCATTTCTCGATACTAGGTAATGCAAAGTTGAATGTCCCACTTTTCTTAGGACATCGCCCTAGAGAAAAAATGCATTTTCGAATGTGAAAAAGGTTGTTTTACTGATAATTTTTTCGATTACTATACATTACATTTTCCCACTGGGAGTACATATGTACATATACATATAAATCTATAGCAAATATGTTTGTACATACGTACATACATAAGTATATACGTAAATTGTGCAGTATTTACATGATAAATCCTTGTCCTTTACCAATAACAGCGACCATGTCGGTGACGGCGACATCAAAGTTTGCAGGTCCGCCGATTTTGGTGGATCGTTTGTTGGTGTGGTGGCGGTGTTACGTTTTTCGCGTTAAAGTTTTGTTTCATTTTTTTACAATTTGTCATATTTACAAATGTACATCAATAAATACATATCCATGTACGTATGTACATAGTTTGTGTCCATGTTGCATGTTAAGTTGCCTCAACAATCGCCTATTCCATTGCATTGATTCTTAATTAGATTTGTTAACTTTTTTGTATTTGCAAACCGTTAGTTGCAAATAAATATTTATGTATGTACGTATGTATATACTTTTACATGCTTACTTATTCACACTGAACTCATTACGAAAATGCAATGTTACATATTTCCCTTGACTTATGCGATTGCCTTGCCATTTGTGTATTTCAACGGCCTATTCGCTTAAGTAAAGCCAATACGCTTTTAAGATATTCGTTTGTATGTATATACTACGAGTACGTACGTACGGAGTTATGTACAAAGCTATGCACATAACACGGCGCGTGAGTGTGCAGTGCTTTTTGTGTAAAATGTAGATACCTATGTATGTACATTAAAAACCAATTATGTACAAAAGCTAAATTTTCCAATGCAAAGATAAGCTAATTGATTTTCCATACATAATTTTGTTTTTATATCACTGTATATTATTATTAACATAACGTGCATACAGTGGCGGATACAGAAGGGGAGCGATGTAGGCGATCGCGCTCCCCCAAAGGCTGAAAAAAGTTAAATCTCGGTTAAAATAAATTACTTGAAACGAGAAATTTGAGAACAAGTTGTGCTAAAAAGTATTTTTGTTCATTTTATTTTGAAATTAGGGCCCCTTTTAGGTTAACACAAGATTATTTGTAATGAAAAAGAGATAATGTAAAAAAAGGGCATGACTAAAAATTATTAACCATAAAGATAGCTCTTATTTAGAAAAGAGCAAATAAAAATTATTTCATTTTCTTTTTTAGATCGAATGTAAACCAATTAAAAATCAGTGAACAAAAAATCACGTTTGGTCTTATTTTAACCTTTATTAATATTTTTATTTTGAATAGTGCTTTTGCCGCCGTAACCGAGTGCCTTTAGCCACTCTGTAGGTCCATGGTTCAAGTTTTTTTTTTAATCAGCAGACAATGGCAAAACTCAGAGTGTATTTCTGCGGAGGTGTGGATTTCTCCATGTGACACAACATCAAGAAGCAGAAGAAACTCAGCCAAAAGGCAGAAAGCGTTTAAGCGCCAAAAAATGATTTATGGGAATCAAATATGATATACTGTTCATCCCCAAATAATCTAGGATATAATTTTAAAACTATTTAGGGGTATCCCTTAAAATGGAAAAGCCTTAAGTTCCAGAAACTCTAAACTTTTATTAACCAATCAAAGCGTTTGTTCGATAATAAACTCGGTTTATTCGATATTCGAAAAATCACGACTTAAAAGAAACCACCCTAATACCTACATGCCTATGTACACTATAGTGGCCCAATTTGTGTATGGGGAAAACCAATTTCATACTAGAGAACGGGACACCGCCAACTTTCAGTTTTCTACTGCAACCAATACACGGGGTGTCAATGACCTTGAAATGCGGTACTGGATTGCTATGAAACTAGCAAAAATATTGGTATAAAAAGCTACTGTTGCCATGACAACTGAAGCTAATTTGTATTTTTTTAGATAATTTAAATTTGAAATATTGTTAGGTCACTTACGTGTATGTATGTACACAATACTTCTAGAATAAAATATGAGCATCATAAGAATCTTCTAAATTTATACTTGGAAACGTAAAGTTTGGTACCAGCACCTCTTTCGGTAAGAGGAACAATTTTGGAAGGTGCCCCAAACCCTATCTACACTCAACGAAGTAATTAAAACTTCGTCAACAACAAAGTTTTCATAGAAGATAACGTCAGTCTTTGGCTACACTGAAAAATTATCAATCTATGTTTTATAGCGGTACTATATGTCATAAATGTGGTTGTATTTACTATGGGGTAGTTATTATATTGGCCCATTGAACTTCAGTGCGAAATATTTATAAAGCTTATATTTTTAAGTTTATTTTCAATAACAGATTGGCGCTTATTACACAATATGTTAGTTTTGGAATAGCTTACACATCACAACGGGTGCATTTAATTACCTTTAGTACGGCTTTACTCTGTGGGGTGGAAATGGATCTCAACCTCGTTCCAAACTATAGTGCGACACCTCGAAAATTTTGTTTAACGTACAAAATTATGCAATGAAAAAACAAACCGCGACGAAAAAGCCAGAGGCTGAAAATTTGTGCAGGAACTTACCCGAAGGCATTATCGTACTCGGTTCTCTGGCAAATGAGAGGACAAATACGAGTGCAAATGTGTGTACTCGAAGAATTGTTGCTGTTAAAATCTAATACAGTGTTAAACTGTCTGCTATTCTGGGTTGTCAAAGCAAATAGAAAATTGCGTAAACAAAAAGAAAAGCTCGTTTGCAACTTTATTATAGCAAACGCTTGCCCAACTAACTGCCATACCTAAACAAAAGCGTCAACCCTACGTCCACGTTTGTGTGAACTACTATTTTCTGCAGACAACTTCACCTTTTAACGCCCGTCACAAAATCGGATTTTCTTACCACGAAACGTTGACGCCGCGTTATTTCGGTATGCTTCATACAAATTTTATGAGCATGATAATTTTTTGACAGCCAGACAACGCTGACACTTTTCTTTAAATATGGCTATTACGTTGCTGTCAAAATGAAACAATGCCAACGCGACGCTAAAGCTGTATGTGGGAGAGCCTTAACTGCGTTAAACGAATGCGGTGTTTCATATGTCGCATGTGAAAGGGTTTTCTCCAGCGTGTGCGTGCAAAGCGATTTCTCTTAAAAACTGGTTTTCTGTTGTCTTTCATCATAGTGTGTACACTTGCACAGTGTCTTCCCGAGTATGTGATTAAAATAAAAAAAAAAACTTCGTTGACATGTTTTTTTGAACTCGGATATTCAGGGAGGGGCGGGAGGAGGGAGGTGTTGTAGTACACAGGGACATTGCAAGCAATTGTACAGCTGATCAATTGGCTAGGTGGGGCACCTTTACGGTCATCTCTCCGGAAATAGTGGGCAACAAATAGTAGTAGACATACAAAGTCTTAAAATCCTTCTGACCAAACAAAGGAACTTCTGCAGCTAACTAGTCACCAACTCCCTAGAGTAGTTGCCTGTGGAACTTTATTTTGAGCACCCAGCACTTTTCATACCTTCATAGGGATTACCTGCAGTTATTAATTCAGGAGTAATCGTAATAAAATGCAAATATTATGAAATTCCAAGTGGGCCCTTCGCACACACCATAAATTGGAGGAAGAGCTCGGCCAAGCACTTCACAGAATGTTTGATATATGAGTGTGCTAGCTTTTCAATCAATTATATTTGTTTTCAAACCAAACTAGCAAAAGGATAACGGCAAGTAATAGTTACCCTTCTAGGTCTAGGTACAAAGTCGAGGAGTATGCAATCGACACACACAAACTAAGCAAAGGATACGCCTATTTCAGTAATTATACATATATGTAAATAGAACATAAATATACGGGGCCGTAAACATTTGATTAATTGATTCACAAACTTTTAATTGCTGGCTACTAGGGTGAATGACTCGGTTTTTCCAAACCGCTTTCCATCGTTTTTTTAGAGATCTATAGGCATGTTTTTTTTTAAATTGAACCATAAGCCTTCCCAGTGGCAGTAGGCACATCTAAGCACTCGGCTTCGGCGGCAAGAGCACTACTCAAATCCGAAAAGTCAGAAAAAGTGCAATAAAGTATTAAAAAAAAGTTAAAATAATTGGTTTACATTTGATCACTTGAAATCATTTCGCTTGCCCTTTTCTAAATAAAAGCTGTCTTCACTGTTAATAGTTTTATTGTAATTTTTGGTCATGGTTTCATACCAACATAAGCATTTTCACTGTATAAAAACTATGTAAAATAAAACCGGTTTATCCGTTTTTTTCTTAGTTTCAAATTTGGCAACCGGTTTTTTTCAAACTAAAGCAAATAATCGAATACCCTACTGGCTACTGAGGCTTCAGTTCTACAGTTTTATAAACATTTATTTTTGTTAGCTCCAGCTCAATCAATTGCTTTCCAATATCATTTCAATATCACTGACTCAAGAAGGTTAATCGTTTTTAATAACGCACCGATCATGCTGAGGGGTTAGAGGTTTTGACGTGTCTCAAGGAAGCCAGCGTTGCACAACATTTCGACTTTACTACCTTGGAGCCTAATGTTTTCAATGCCGTCTGGCTGCCAACGAATATAGTGACGTTCCCTGGCAGATACTGACTATCCCGTATGCACCAAGCCGCTTTCTCTATGGCAAAGATCTCCGCTTAAAAGACACTGCAGTTATCAGGCAGGTGATATGATTGCCTTATTTGAAGGTGCTTGTTGTACAGACCAGAACCGACTCCTTTTTTCATCTTTGGGCCATCGGTGTACATAGATGGAAATACCATCATATACCGGCAGGAGGCCACCTTCCCGGGTTGATAAGTGTACAGAAATCTTAAAGCTAAAATCGCAGGATGATGTGAGGTAATTAGTTTCGACATTTAAGTCGGCTTTGATTCCGTTACGCCGCCCACTATTAATTACTTTCAAGACCGCTGCGTACCCCTAGTTGGTCTGCTTCAACAATTTTGATTCCCTTTTGCGGTTGCACCTGTTACAGACACTTTCGTTGGTAGAGCTGGAAAACAATCGAAGTTTGGGACCATCGATGCTTTCAAAGCGAAACATCGATGAACTATCGATATTTCCTTAGTAATTTACATAAATGTATACCTTTTTCTAATAACTGTATTTGGTAAAAATATATTATCCGGTAACCGATATCACATGTAAGGTACATAATTTTTAGAAAACTTGGAGGTCAGTTGTTTTTAAAAATATAAACATATAAACTGTTAAACTCTAAGAAAAACTGTGATATCTAGTTAAATATCAAGCCCCATGCCGTGATTTAGCCTAGATATAAGTAGCTTTAAGTTAATGTTTAGTCTGTAAGAGAAATCGGTAGACAATAAATAAATAAAATAAATACATAAAAATACATATGCAGTCTTAACCAGAACAACTTTGAGTTTGGCTAAATATTTGATGACCTTATATAACTTGTCCTGTTTTTATTGTGAACTGGTATACATACATTTAATAGTTGTATGATTCCTGGTTTGACCAATTAGTAATGCAGAAACCAATACATTAAACGAGCAAACCTCTGCAGAAAAATTTTAAATTAATATTTACTATAGAAAATATATATTATTGCTTTTGCGATAGTCATTTATTAATTTACTGCTATAAAAGATTTAAACGAATAGTTTCTAATATTTCAGAAAATATTTTTCAACAAATCGTGCATTTATGAGAAAAAAAACCATCGATAGTGACAGAAAAAACATCGATAGTGGCGAAAACTGGAAAATATCGATCCTATCGATAGTTCCATCAATTGTTTTCCAGCTCTATTCGTTGGATGACCGCAGTGTACATACTATGAAGGATAAAGGAAGACATCCCACAGTTTTTCTCGAAAACCCTTTTACAGGTAAAGTACGTTGCTAGGCTATTCTTTTCTCTTTACTATACGTTGCGCCTCCACGTAAGATTGGAGTCAAGGATAATACCCAAATACATACCTATTCCGCCTCGGAGGAAAAATTCATACTAGTCCCGCCCAGCTTTGGTAAAGGGAATTTCGAAATTTTTGTTTTTGTGAACCAGACAAGTTCGGTTTTTGACGGGTTAACTCCTAGCCCATTTTGTTTTGCCCAGTTGGAAACACGGCCCAGTGCCGATTCCATCAGCCCACTAATTGTTGGCGCAAATTAGTATAGCCAAGTTATCAGCGTAAGCCAAGATCTACAGCAGGGGTGATAAGACCCCTCCCTGCGGAGTTCCCCTTGTCGTTCTTCTAGTCACGTACCCTGCGTCTACAGCTGCACATCATCTAGGAAGCTGGCTAGGTTGTACTCCCTATATTATTATTAGTACCGACCATCTCGTGGAGAGCGCTATCGGTTGATATGCCCTTATTATTATGTATCATCGATATTGGTGATATCGATATTAACAAAAAAACAAGGGATTTTCTGGCGAAAAACTGGATTTTTGTCATTCCATGCCAAGCAATAAAATTAAGTTATTGATAAATAAGAAAAAGCTGCCTTACTCTATGGTAAAATAACGCCGTTCATATGAATTCTATCAGCGGAACTTCATTCACTTGAAATTAATTTTAATAGCACTTTTATGAGTTATCCAAAATTAATTTGGATATCTTGAGTTTCAAGATTCTGAACTTGTTATAACGATTAATGCGATGTTACACTGATCATGACCTTTTTTATTGACCTAGTACAGGTCGTAGGGCTGGTCAATTAATCCACGAAACTGCGCTTAAAATTTTTCTAAAACCATTTTCGCATGACTTCCGGCATTAAATAACTTTGAGCTCATTATACCCCATTTTATCTCAATTTAAGTTTTTATATGACTTTGAAAAGAAGGATACTTATAATATTTTAACTAATAAGAAGTTTTTTGAGGATATTGCAAATATATGGAAAATTTTTAGGTCAATCTGAAATTTACACCAATTCTTATTATTTTTTCCACTTCTACAACATTTTTTGGCAAAACATCAAAAGAAAATAGTCTCTTTTAGTCACTACTTTGAAAATAGTGTTTTATTCCGAGTAGAACTAAGTACCTTTATAAAAATCAATAGACAATTTCGGAAGTTATGATTTTTCTAAAGATTTTTCCAAAATCACTTCGATAATATTTCACAGAAAATTCGAATCAGTTGGATTGGATTCACTTTTAGGTTTCAATAGTTCGTCTACTTGACCTTCAAATTTTTGGGCAGAACCGTATGTGATTTGACATGGAATGGTCCGTATAATTCCTATGTATATTGCATATCTATGTATGTACATGCTTGTGTTTTTCATTCGAAAGCATTTCATGTATACTAGATACGTACAGCGCGGGATTTCTATTATAACTTTAGTGTAAAACGGGATTTAGGTTATATTTGAACGGGATTTTATTAAACCTGTTACTGGCAACACTGACTAGGGGGGTCTGGTACGATATGTCGAAATTTTAAATGTCGAAACTAAAAACACCGAAAAAAATTTTGGAAAAAATAGTTAGAAAAGAAGAATGTCAAGAAAAAAAATTTCGAAAAAAATTTCGAAAATAAAAGTGTCGAAAAAAATATATCGAAGTAATGTAATGAGAGATGTGTAAAATTCGCGCATCTATAGGAAAGAAAAAGTTCGCCCAAATATAAATATCGTAGTATCGAAAAAATTATCGTCGATGTCGATATATCGGTTTTCAAAACATCTATATAAAAATATAAATATCGACCAACAAATCATCGCTATAGCTAATATCGATATATCGTTAGCATCCCTGCTTATGATAGGCATGCTGCGCTATGCCATTGTGTGGATGCAAGTATTCCCTTATGAATAGGTCAATAAGTCTTTCAAGTGTTTTTGCTATGAACGATAAGTACAAAAATCTATAGTTAACTGCCGATTCTGAGTTAACTACGCACTGTGAAGTTGGCCCTTATTGGTCTAAAATCCTTTGGGGATTAGATGTTTAGTTTCCCTGCTAAACAAATACATACGTACATACGGGATGGTAATGATTATATCACAAAGCGTTTTCTACTGTAATTTCTGTTTTTATGTATGTTACCGGACAACTTTGGACCATTTGATCATGAAGGAATCAATGCATTCCTAAATTTTTATATGAGCGATTATAAAAACGATTTAGTCGTTTTTTAGCTTCTTGTTTTTATTTTAAAGATTTTATTTCATTTCGATTCATTTAATTCTATTTACATACATTGCAACTAGCAGACTGCAAAGTTTAAATATCCCGCTCAGCATCCGCTTTATAGGAAATATGATAAAGTTCACATATATTCATAAATGTATGTATGACATACCTATACGCGTGGAGGCATTTCTCAGATTATCATTTCCTAATATGATTGCCCTGAATTCCGTAATTAATGTATCAATAATAAAATTAGCATAGCATAATAAGTCGTATGTCACCTGGTTCCAAAAACAAACGCATTTTTAATTAGCTTATTTATGCATGCAATTACAAACACAAGGATTTTCAGCAAACCAGCATAAGTAACTTTCGCGAATCGGAAATAGCGACTGCTTACATTTACAAATGTGTGATGATCCCAAAGCTACCCAGCATTGGAATGCCCAACGAGATACATAAATTTCCTGTTTGCATTAACGTTGACATTGCATTCTTAAGTTGCTACTGTCAAGGTAGCTAATGCAATAAACAACGTAATTCGAAAGGCATCAATATTGCTGGTCAAGTGGTTTGGAGCTGCCTGTTTCTAATTTGAGCGAAGTTATTATAATTTTATTAATGTTATCATTGAACACTCATAAAAAAATGCGCCTATACCACGTTGGCGGCTTGGCTTTGAATTTTCGGAATATTTTTTCCAGCTGCGTAAACCACACAACACGGCAAATAACACATGATATTTCTCATTTTCAGGCTACCCTCATGTAAAGTCATAATAACTGCAGCGTTCGAGTAAGACTTGGCCTATAAATTAAATTATGCGTTTATGAACTTTTTATGGCTACGTACATATGTATGTATGTATGTTTATGATGAAGCAGTGGGTTGCAGCTTTGTGATTGGCCGAATGAAATCGTTAAGTTGTTAAACGATTAGTGATCATTGATCAAAACGTTCATGTTAAATGTCAAGAATATGTTATTTAATTGATTTGCAGTGTTAAATTGATAAAACGATTTTTATTTTTCTAAGCGGTAACTTTTATGATTGATTCATATATGTACTACTTTTGTATGTATTTATGATGTACTTACATTTATGGATGTAAATATTTATAAACATAAACATACATATTAGGATGCCCAGCGAAAATGTTTTTTTTTTTTAATTTCAAGACCCTACTCCCTTACTTTATTCGCTTATTGCCTATTTTTATAGATGTTTTAACGGTCATTTTGAGGTCCCGACCTGTCGATTTAGGTCAGAAATACGATTTTGAATATTTATGAGTTTTTAAATGACTATTCTTCATTCGATTTCAAGGATCGAATATGATCTGAGAAGAGAATATATAGGCCTTTAAAATGGTATATAACAATCTATTGTCGGACTTGGCTTATTGGGATTTTATATCGAGGAAAATAGATAAAACCCATATTTCTCTTAATTTTTTATATTTTGACCATCGATAATTTCTACAATTTCAAAATATGGAGTACTATCTAAAATTGAATCTATTTTTAAATAAACTGAGAGCTCATTTATTGCAATCGGATAAAAATTATCGAAGTTAGGCGACTTTTCTTAAATACGGCCTAGAATTTATTTGGTGTATGTACCGGACTTTCAGATTTTTTGAGCAGTGTGGCTAAGGAATGCATTAATATTTATTAAAAACTTGATATATAGTACAATCGCTTTTTAGCACAATTTTTTTTTCAAAAATTTTAGGAAAATGGGGAAGACACCGCCCACTTATATCATATATGTGTATCTCAAAAACTACTTTACCGATCTCGACTAAATTTGGTATACACATTGTGCTTAGCCACTTTAAGTTCCGTCTTGAATATTATTGAAATCGGAAAAAACCTACTCCCCCTAAAACATAGTACAGTGATTAAAAAGCCTAAGCCTTCTCAGATCATTTTCGATCTTTGAAATCGAATCAAAAATAGTCATTCAAAAACTCATAAATCTACAAAATCGCATTTTCTTGACCTAAATCGACAGGTCGCGACCTCTAAATTACCTTGAAAAAATCTATAAAAATAGGCAATAATATTTCTCATAAAAGCAAATAAAATTGGGGGGTAGGGTCTTGCAATTTCCAAAAAAAAACGCATTTTCGATGGGCACCCTAATACGTATGTACAAATAAAATTTTATGTTGGCATATGTGGTACATGCTTATCGCTCATTTACTTCAATAGTGTCATAACTCAAAAGACTTAACTCGAGAAAAAAGGCTTAAAGTTTTGAATTTAATTACATATCGTCAACTGAGTGGAGTGGAAGATCGACCTATTTCGGCAGCCAGTTCGAAAACGCTTTTCAATAACGCCCTACTTCAGAATTTGGGAAGAACGATATATTTCAAAATTTTATTGAAAAACTCCTTATCTCAGAATTTGGTTGAAGCGAAAGGGCATCGATTTCTTGAATTTTCTGTTTTTTCGCAACTTACCATTTATTTCAACCTCTAAATCAGTGATTAACAAAGTGGTCCAACTGGACCCCCAGATTTATCTAGTTTCGATAGTAAAGAACAAAAATGTTGGCGTGACTTTACCTATAAAAAACAAAAAAACAGTGATACCATCAATACGAATAAAGGGTGCAATCCAAAACGTCAAAATACAAAGCATCAGTCTCTTTTATTTATAAACCTCAATAGATTGTAATGGCAAACGTGCGCAACCACACTTAGATGCTAGTTTTCTACTAAGTTGAGCAAGTTAGAGTTTTTCTTCTAGTGCCGTTTAGATGTTAAAGAGACTGATGTTTTGTATTTTGACGTTTTGAAATTCGCCCAAAACTGTTTTAGAAATACTTCCAATGTAAATTCATGAGAGATCCAAATATGTGAGGAGTTTATAGTGAAGAGAATATAAATAACGCCAGCGATCTGAGTTTTTAAAATTGGAGTGCTCTTAAAAAATATAACTCCTCAGAGGGAGAGTGTATTCGGGTGGCTTTACAAAATCGGTTTTAAGAAGGTCAGCGACTGTTACTTGTAAAAACTTACATAACCGAAATTCAGTGCAACGCGTGTCGAGACTTGCAAAGCGCCGCCCGGTCTCATGCAACGCTTTTCATACGTGCAAAGGTATTGGATATGACTTGTTCTGTGCTTGCATGAACTTGTTTGATTCTTCTCCAATATGAATACGAATGCCAAGGACAGACTTGTTTCCGGAATTTTTGTAAAGAAAAGTGTGAGCGAATCGATGTGTGTTTGCCAGTGCCGGAAGTACCTGCCTATTTGTTATACATACTTTTATTTTCTTATGTAATAATACTAGAATTTTTATGCTTGCGTGTAGCAGGTACATACATACGTGTTTATCCGAGTGTGGTGATTCACTAAAGGAGAGACAAATGAATGACCCACATGTTTGTATTTATTTCAGTTGCTAATGCTAAATGATACAAAATATTTGCATAAATTGTACGTGTCTTTATGTACCACTCGTAACGTACATCAAAGTAATAAATAAATCATTAAAACAGCAGAGTTTTGATATCAAAATATTCTTTAAGAGTATTTTCTCTCGAATTTACAGAAATTAATCAAAATATAATAAATAAAAAAAAATTAGTATATTATATTAAAATAGGTTCAGCCTGTCGACAGTACAGTGTTGATTATTTGAAATTTGTTTTTTTTCCATCAAAGGCAGACAAGCAGATAGGTATTTATATATGTATGTACAATGTACACACATATATGTATTACATATACTGTGCTTACATACACTGATTAGCAAAAAAAAAATAAGCAATAATATGGAACATGAAATTCCTTCCAATATTCATACGAATATTCGCACCTGGTCAGTAGCCTACCTTTTCACACAACTCCATAAGTGTTCAATCGGCATCATATCTGTATTTTGCACAGATCACTCCATAATTCTAACAACCTGGGAGTCCCAACCATCGATGTTTGTTCGCTTTGGCTTTATTCCCAAAGGACTAATGCAGCCCTAAGTCATTATACAGCCACTTCGAATATGTGGTTAAAATAACAAGTAAAAACGTCTAGGTTCGAGCGAAGCCGAACATTAAATACCCGGCACACGTATTAAATATAGTTTTTCGCTTTTCCGAAAACTACCCCCTTTAATCAATTAATCAATTTTCAACGTAATGCTTTTGCGTGTCAAGTACAATAATTTTACCGAGTTTGGTACAAATAAATTTAACGGTTACCGAGATACACATATGTGGTCATAAGTGGGCGGTGTCACGCCCATTTTCCAAACATTTTTTAAAAACCTATTTCCTGCTAAAGTTTTATGGCAAATATCAATTAAAAAAAATTCGCTTCAGTATTTACGTATTCATCTAAATTACCGTTATATGGGATGTAGGCGTGGTTATTTTCCGATGTTAAAAAATTTCAATCGTTTTATATGTTTTACCAGGACCAACAACTGTGCCAAGTTTAGAAGAAATCAGTAAAGCGGTTACCGAGATATACGCATGTAATCATAAGTGGGCGGAGCTCCGCCTATTTTGTTATGTTTTGGTTAAAGATCGTAGTTTCTGTATTTCCGCCAACTACCGTTAAATGGGAGGTAGGCGTGGTTATCGTCCGATTTTGCCCATTTTCAGTACCACCCCTTCTACGCTCAAAAGAAGTACACGTACCACGTTTCGTTAAGATGTCCCAATCTTTACTCGAGTTATCATGCGCTCAGAAGGATGGACGGACGGTCCCACGTTCGTATACCTTCATATGCAATATATTTAAATAATAATAACAGTACCGAACTATGAAGTGCAGGAAGAATAGCTATTGAAATAATCAAAACTTCCTTTGAAGCATATAAGTTTTGTTTAGTATAAAACCAACACGATATGGATTATTTAATTTCTCAGTATACTAACGTTGGGTCGACTTTGGTTTAGTTCTCTGAGGATGAAAAGATGTTGTGCATATGTATTCGTTTCCATTACGTATGCGATTCCATATTAACTGTGTTCCGCAAATCTGGTATTAACAAAAAGCTAATAGCATGCGAACTATTGTGCATTGAATTAACAGCAGGGCTTGGATTTCGATGCATCGTCATATTATTTCTGAAGCTTCGGAGGTGTTTCCAAGTGATATAGAAGTTCAACTCGTAGGTCCCAGAACCAAAAATTTAAAAGTTGTTAGATAATTTTTGGCCATTTTTTGATTTTGTGCTCAGTTTTTAGATGTATGCGCATTTGTTGGGATATTTTTCTCCATTTCAGCTGTTCTAAATAATTTTTCAAGCTTTTAGACACATATCGCTACCTTAGAGTGAAATGTTGCTAAGTCCCAGTTTAAAAATTGTACAGGAGAGGGAACAACTTATAAAGCATTACTCTTCAATTATTTCGCAAAACTTTGTTTTCGACATTTTTCCTGTTTAAAGCAAAACAAAACTCAAAGGGATTCGATCTTTAGTAAAAGACTTCGGACTATTTTGGCCTTGTCGAATTTTCGTAGCTTTTTTTGGACTTAGAAAATTTTCCTTTCATTTAATGTAAACGAGAAAACTTAAAACCAGGAACTTTATCCTTTTCGAAACGATGATTTTTTAATTTCTCTAGCCTCCTGTATCAAAATATGAGTTTTCATAAAAAGTAGACTCAGCAACTTTTCACTATAAGCTAGCTATATGGTAGCTTACCATATCTAGACTATGTGGGAAAAGTGCGCAGGGTTTATTAATTATATGATCGTACGCAGGGAGCAAATTTCCATGCAAATGGATTTTTGTTGCACTCTGAAAAAATCAACACGATTTTCTATACAGAGGAATTTTCCCATGTTAGCTATTGACATTTTTGAACAGAAAAGGTATCTTAAACATAAGTTTGTTTGATCGATCACAGAGTGGTGTTGTCAGTGTCAGAACTTCACTACGATCGTACTAAATTTACGAAAATATTTTAGGGAAATTTAAATTTACTGCGCTTTATCCACGATATACTACGATTTTTTATAAATCTGTTTCGTGGTCGGCGCATAAAAATGCATATTGAAAGGATAGTCTAATACCCGAACTCCGACATCTTTTTTGGTGTGTGGGGCTGTGTAAAGTTGTTCTGTAGTCAAACAAAAAAATAATGTCAGGGTTCGGGGACAGACTATGTATTTTGAAGCGCTGAGCACGAATCTGAAGTCCACTTTCCGTTATTACGTCAGGATTTTTTCCTAACCTCAAAAAACGTGCATGCCACATAATATCCGCCATTTTATTGAGGTTAATCATATTTTTAATACATAAACACTAATTATTAGTCGAATCGACTAACATGTATTTAGCATTAATTTTTTTTTTAGTTTTAAAGCATAAATCAAAAAATATTCTATTTGTTATTATCCTAATATGAAATAAACAGTTAGTATTATGTGTATTACTTACTTTATGAAATTCAACTTGAGCACCATCAGCGATGCCTTCCAATTCTCTGATGTACTGTGGAAAGGATTGTTTCACGCTCTCTAAAGTTTCATTGTATACTTTTCCTGCAAAAAGTATTTACGATATTTACAATATTTAATGATAATCTTTTCTTCAGAGCACGAAAAAATCAAATAGTCACTCAAGTTTTTCTACTTTAATATTTACGCGCTCTTCAAAATACTGCGGCGTGTTCATCTTCAAAATAAAGTCGGCACTAAAGTTAATTGCAGTTTTTCGACATAATTTTTAATGTAATATTTGAAACTTTAGAATCGAATTTATTTCGTCTATGAATATGCTAAACTGTGTTATATTGGCAACATTTTTCCAAATAGGTACTTACTTCCTTCATCTTTATTGTATAATGGCAAATATGACTCATTCAAGGGATTACAAAGCTGCAAGAAGTTCTTGATAATTGAAGCAAAAGTTCGACCCTAAAAAAGCATCAAAATAACGAATGAAATAACCATTTACGTTGAAAAATTAAAGAATATTATAATGTTAAATAATCTACAAGCTTCGGTAAGTATACACTGCTAGTCATTTGAATAGCGCATCCTTTTGATCCTGAGTATGTACAGTTCTCTTTTTTTTTGTTTAATATGCATAAATTTTATACACAAGACTAGCATATTCTAAAACGAAAACGTGAAATCTGATTTAAAATTCAAAAAAAAAAACAAATGCCAACAAAGGGGTGCGCTATCCTGCAGCGAATAAGTTAATAATATTTTTAGAAAACTTTCGAATTGCGCATTTTCTTCCACTTAATTAAAATTGAATGGGCTAGAAAACTGCATACTTATACAAAACTTTTCTAAACATATTATTAGTGAGTTCAAAAGACTTTAAAACTATACATGATACATATTTACATATGTATGTATGTGCGTACATTATA
>NW_023458556.1:67847904-67851005 GCF_013731165.1 Rhagoletis pomonella
AACTATTTAGTAGTGAATCAAAATCTTCGGAAGCTACATCAATTTTAAAAGATGAAATATCGCGATCGTATTTAAAATTAAATTTACGAATAAATACATGTTTAGTTCTAATTTTAGTCGATATGTATGACTTTATATCATCCGAAGAAGTATCTTTAGCAAATCTAGAGACAAAGATTGATCTTCTCGGAGGAATTACAACCAACTTTTTGGTAATGATGTCTGATGTGCGGTGCTCCGAATTATTAGGAGGAACTAAGTTAGCCAGTGCAGCTTGAGATGTTGATGGCAACACTGTTAAATCAACGGTTTGACTATTTTTAGAAGTAGACAATGGAATTATAAAAAACTTTTCAAACATGTATTTTATGTAATATTTTGCCTCTTAACTGTATGTTTGTATACTTTTTTGATTATTAATAAATAAACTTTCAATGTTAAAACTTTAAAATATTTCTACTTAAAAATAAACTTTAATATATAAATATATATCCTACATTTTTAGCGATCCTTCAAAATTATTAAGAACCGAAATCAAATCTTAAAACAAGAAGAGGGTGAGCTCTACTCAACCATTTCTACTATTTCTGAGTTTATATCACGGGAATTGCAAGATCCAATTGAATACTTTTTTATGCCGTACAACGAATTAACAGCATTAATTCATAACGCAGGTCCACAAAAAAATCGATGAAATGTTCATTTGACCAAACCTAGTCTGTTATATGTTTTAGGGGTCGCTGAACACGAATCTGAAGTCCGTTTTACTCCACTACGTCTGGATTTTTTTCTAACCTCAAAAAACAGCTCGGATTTTATGTGACAGGTTTGGTCAAAGGAACCTTTCATCGATTTTTTTTGTGGGCCTGTGTAATTAATGGCGTTTTCGTTTCTACAAAAAAAGGTTACCTTCTCTTTGCCCTCTACGCACAAATACTAAGAAGAGGTCAATGAGAAGGCAACTTTTTTGTAGAAACGAAAACGCCCTAAGAAGCATCGCGTTGTCTTGACTCAACATAAATCTTCAACAATCAACGCACCTTTTAATACATTCGGATTGAAGTGCGAATTGTTTCTGACGAAAATTCATCATCTTAGCCATTATCAAGTTTGAACGTTCTGGAACATTTACGCTTACGAATATCATGCAGCATATATATTTTAATTAGTTTTACTAGTATCAATTTATATGCTTTTCACCAAGGAAGCTAACTTCTTAATCACTAGTCCAAACTCTTCAAGATCCAAAATTCATAACCTCTAGCATAGCCGATTATAACCACGAAACTTTTTCTTCGAGAGCAACCTTGATAAGAAATCGCGAATCTATGTATGATTATTTTAAAGCATCATCGACCAAATTAATTAATTTTTTGCATTTACCATACATATAAAAGATTACAAACAAAAACGAAAAAAAAAAAAAAAAAAAAAGTTCGTGTCTTAAGTCTTTCGTTATTCATTCGACTTTTGTGAGTATTTAAAAGTTACTCTTCGACATTGTTTATTTGTTTTAAAACATCAAATTTATTAACAATAAAAGGACAAACTTAACTTTAAATTTATTAACAAATGGATTTATAATTAATTAGAGATTTATCAACCTACCATTTTCCATATAATTTAATTTTATCCCCAAAATTTTTAAAAGAAATTTAGAATTATCAACGTTAACTAATATAAATAATTTTATATTGATTTAATTAATTTTTATTAACATTTACTAAAACTTTTAATAATTGTTTGTTTATAAATATATACATAAATATTATTTGTATTAATGTTATTGAAATTATTATTACTTATATTTATTTTGTACTTTTCTCCAGTTTATTTCAAAATGCATAGATCATCCATACGTACTACGGATGTTAATTTTTCAGCTTTTTCCGATCCCGGAATTTTCGGGATGCCGTTATCACAATCCCAGTTATTCTGGCAGGTTCTGAAATTCAATTCCGGTCGCAATTGACTCAAATTAACTCGGAATCCAAATTTTTGGTGTTCTGTATTATTCGTTCTTCATGTCAAACTCACTTGAATTGATTTTTTCGTTATCAACTTCACTTTCACTCGGACTCTAGAAACTGCCTCATTATTAGAACCCGCATTCTTATGTTAAAAAAAAGCCTAAAAATATGTACCATAATAACTATAAGCAAATATCAACTTATATTAATCAATATTAATACCCTGACGTTTTAACGATTTTACTTGTTTATAAGTATTCTCCATACCAAATTGTATGGCGTTTGTGGTCGAACTCCTCCTAAACGGGCTCGACCGATCTTTATAAAATTTTTTGTGTATATATGGTAGGTAGGGGAATCGGGTGTAAAGTAAATTTCATACCGCTAGGTGCAGGTGCACCTCCCATACAAACCGAATTTTTCATACTGCATATCCCGGAAAATTTTCACGGAGGAGGACGCGAACATGGTATGGAGATATATGAAAGCAATCGCATAGTCATTGGGAAAAATTGTGGATATCGGGAAAGGGGGTGTGGTACCTCCCATACAAATCGAAATTTTCTCTGGAAGTGTTCATGGTAGAGTACTCGAACATGGTATGGAGATATATAAAATCAGTCTCATACTCTTAGAGAAAACTGGGGCTATTTGAAAAGGGGGCATGTTTCAATAAAAAAAAATCAATTTTGGGCGGAACAAAGTTCGCCGGGTCTGCTAGCTTTTTTATAAAAATATACTTTGTTCATTCAACAGCAAAACTACAAGAATCATTTTTTTATTTCTTAGAGGACTTTCTTAGTTGACTTTTAAGAACTTTTTATGTCGAGGATGCTGCACATTTTCTTCCATATAAAAAAAAATTTTGCTCATGCGTTATATGGAAGAAAATGCGCAACGCCCTCGACAAAAAGGTTCTCAAAAATCAACGGTAATTTTTAACGACTTGGAGCTAGCGCTTTACAAAATTGCATACTCAAAATATTTCTAAGAAATTGAGATGGAAAATTTGAAGTTTTAATGAACATTTTTGGTATACAATTAGAAAAAGCGTTTCTTGTGATTTTTGCTGTTGAAAGAATTATATTTTTGTAAAAAAATAAGAAAAATTTGGTATGTAAAATGTAAATT
>NW_023458556.1:67851015-67861144 GCF_013731165.1 Rhagoletis pomonella
AATTAATAAAATCGTCAAAATGTCGGGGTTTCCATATTTTCGACGCTGACTGTATTTTGTTTATAGTTATGATGGCACATATATTAGGCTAATTTTTTTTGCATACAAAACCAACCTCTACTCATTGTATAAATAAATCAGTAAAAAACTCGGGATCCTGAAGCTGTAATCCCTGGATTTCGGGGCATTGAAAAATTTCTGGGGTGCCGGAATTCCGATTCTGAATCCCGGGATTGAATGCCCTTGTCACAATCACCAATTCTATCCACAGCATTAGAACCGTTTATGTTTTTGCTTGCACTGTATGAGTACTTTTGCAGCTTTCGCCTAAATAGTAGAAAAGATAAGTGGTTTGGAATCACATTTTTTAAAGAGAGTTATTTGACCTCTTTGAATTAGAAGTTAGACGCATGAATTAGCTTGAAAGGTTGAATTTGTCTCAAACGTTATATTACGAGTATTTAAATAGATCGTACTAGCTAACGGCTTTGAATTTGCTATTATGGTCCGATGAAAAGATAATAGGTCCCAAAATTTAAATTTAGATGAACCTAGAATGCTTTTACATAGACTCCGTTTCATGGACGTATAATAAACATACGTATTTATTTATTTAGTTTTACATTCCAGAACCATCATTTAGTACTATTTCACACCATATTATGAGGAGGTAAAATGTCAAACTACTGATCGACCAACTCTAAGAGATATGAACACATATGTAAATGCATACTTATTTATACACATATGTACATATGTTCACCCTCTTATAGATTTTAAATTGTCATTGATTTACGAACATTTTCAAACCTTGTAAGAAAGTCAAACATATACGCTAAAATTGTGACCATTAAAAGTACATGTAACCGCTAAACAGCTCGATTTGCATAAAACAAGAACATACATATGTATATTAGAGTGGTACAAAAAAATTCCGAGATAGGTTCAAAAATCTTTCCTCTTGCCGAAGGAAGTGCTGGCACTAAACTTTACGTTTATATTTAGAAATTTCTAGAAGTATTTTACTTATTTTATTATTTTTTCCACAGGAGAGCGTTTTTCTACTTTGTTGGAAATTAGTAAGTGAAGTAGAATTATGGTACAAAATAACATTATTATGAAATTTTTGAAAAATGGGCGTGACCTCGCCCACTTATGATTAAATTCTATACCCACCAATTCTTACCAAACTTGGTACGGGTCGTGCTTAGCGTCCAACTAAGAAATCTGTTGAAAATATTTGAAATCGGGCAATAACTACGTCTAACACCAAACTGAAAATTAACTCAAAATCGATGATTGAAATAACTACTTAGCTGAAAATTAGGTTATTATAAATTTTTGGATAATAGATTACGACCACAGCAGATTTATCAATTTCTACCAACCTGGGTGCATCTAATAACCTTGGTAGGCGAAAGCAATTTGTAGAAAATTATTCAAATCGGACTAAAATTCCACCTGCTTGCAGTATACCGGTAAATTTCAGAAATAAATACGAATACTCCGATATTTCACTAAGTGAGGACGCTAATTTACTCCAAGTTAATAGTTACAACAATCTCTTAATAATAAATAAGATTGTTATAGACTTTTAGGAATTGGGCGTGGCACCGACCACTTTGTGACTACAAACAGGTGTATCTCGGTAACCGCTTTATCGATTTCTACACAACTTGGTTAAATTATTTCATTTAGTCTAACTCAACATTTTGTCGAAATCGTTTGAAATCGGGAAAGTCACCCTTGCTTATCATGCAAAGTTAGTATACAGAAAGTTGAAGCGACGATACTTTATACCTGCGCCGGGTATATAAAATCCGGTTTCATCTGAACGTAAACTTCTTTACTTGTTTTTATTTAATTTTTTTTTTACTACGATGAAAATACTTTTGAATGGCACATACGATAATTTCGCCCTCACGAAAATAATGCATTGTAACTTACGATAAAGTATACAGTAAATTATTGTCGTTACCGTAGGGATTTTAGCCACAATATTTTACAAGTGATGCATTATGTAGAACAAATTTGTACCAATAAGTCAATTTCGAAAAAACGGTACATATGAAAATTTTGCGCAAAGGAACCGGTTTATTAACCAAACAATTGCTTAAAAGCAACCTAAGAACATTTCAAATAAAAATTATCTAAAAAAAATGTTACAAGCTTCCGTTTTTATGGCAACAGTAGCTTTTTATAAAAATCACCAATATTTTTGTCAGCTTCAAAGCGATCTAGTAGCGCATTTCAAGGCCAATGAGCACCCTGCATTGGTTACCGTAGAAAATTGAAAGTTGGTATAGATATTACGAATATCAAAATATGAAATTAATGGGGTGCCCCGTTCTCTACGATGATTTTCTTTTGCCCATCAAAAATTGGACCATTCTAATGTACAGGTCTATGTAACTACGTATTTTTGGGTAGTTGCAATAACGTACACAACAGCTTCATTTGTTACGGTTTTTGGGAGACAAGAGTAGCCTCTATGCACAGCAGTCACTCCAAGCCACTTGACTCCATTCGCTGTTGCACTAATTTAAAAAACTTTGATAAGGATTAATTGCGTTACATTACGCGAAAATGTTACCCGCACAAGCGTCTAACAATGGAATCGTCACGACTAACTCAACATTAAAAGATTTATTTATTTATTTAAAATACTATCAAAATAAGTAGAGTAAATGGAAAACAAATCAAATATGTAAATATTACGGTCGATATGCTGGCGTGTAGCGATCAGTAAAAATAGTTGCATGCACAAAAATGTAAGTATGTAAGTACTTACATATTTATGTAAATGTACAATGTACATGCATATGTATATAAGTAGGTGCATACCGACCCCTTTGCACAAAATTATCGTATGTTACAAGAACCAAATTTTACAGGACAGTGTTTTTTGTATTTTTCACTGCTTTGGCTATAAATATATAACTAAAAGCAACAGTTTTTTTGTGTAAGGAGTCTATATTCTAATTTCAAGAATAATAATATTCTAATCGGCAAGAAAAAATTCATTGTCACATACGATTAAATTTAGAGTCAATTTTTGGACTTGAGCCGTAATATTTGAACAGGTGATGCGTTATGGACTGTAAAACAGAGTTGAATCAAAAAGTAAATTTTATTAAAAATGTAACATACCATAATTTTTCCCAAAGTGGTTGTTCACCAGTAAAACTAAAAATATTCTTCAAAGCAAATGCAGTATGCAAATGAATTTCGTGAGTTAGTTGCCACAGTAATCTGACCGTGGTCACTCAAACCTTAATTGATGATATAGTACCATACATATGCTTGTATTGTAAATAAATGTGTATGTATGTACAAAACAAATACTTGAAGCAAAAATCAAATATCCAAATAAAATCGTATCAAATGAGAATTTGTTTCAATTAACATGGCCTGCCGTTATTTTGTGGTGAACAGTAGCAAAGGTAAGGATGAACTTTTAGGAAAGAAAAAAAACTTAGTTATAAAATTAATAAAAAATTCTTTTGTTTTCATTCTTCTTCTTCTTTATTGGCGCTGCAACCGCCTAAGCGATTTTGGCCAGTCATTTCCTCTCTGTGCTAACAGACGCTAACTGGAAATGCCAAGTGAAGCCAAGTCCTTCTCCACCTGGTATTTCCAACGCAGAGGAGGTCTTCCTCCTCCTCTGTTACCAGCATCGCGGCCCGTGTTGAATATTTTCAGAGCAGGAGCGTTTCTGTCCGGTAACAGGTAACAAGATCAACGGAAATAAGGTCAATTGACATTATTACCTTTTCAAAAGCGAAATAAACTAAACAAAAATTTGGAAATAAAGTCATTGACGCTATTTCCTCATTCAAATGGAAATAGCATCAACAATGCTTAAAGTATGTCGATTCATAGAAAAAAATGTTGTTCTTACAATAAACATTGCCTCGTAAGTGTTATTTTTTAATAGATGAAAAAGGTTCTTGCCAAATCTTCAGTGTTGTGATAATAATCCACACACAACCAATTGATTTTATTACAAAAATTTAAATTACAAATATGTAAAAACACGACGCGAAAAACTAAACGCCTGCGCACAGCTGGAATACGAGAAATATTTGAAGAAAGAGTGTAGAAATGATCCATAACTTGCAAAGCATGTTTCGTTTCCACAAAAATAAAGCGAACACAATTAAATTGAAGGAACAGTCCATGTGCAAAAACCCCGGGGGAACACTGAAAGAATTCTGTGTTTTAACTTAGCATATTTTGAACGAATTCGGAATGTCTAAGGTGGAAAGAAACCAACCTTTCTATAAAGAAACAATTATAGAAAAAGAATTTTCTTACACTGTATTCATGTCTCCGCCAGCAATTTGTGACGACATCATTTAAAAGCAGCTAAGGAGAACGACGACACTATTTATTAGATGGCACATTCAACGAGCCAATGTGCCAAAATGCGGGTATAAACAATTATTGATTATTTAATATCGGAACCGAGATCATATAAGTTAATTGATTCGTTTTCACACACTTCTGAAACACAAATTATACGCTTTTTTACTGCAGACAAGTTGTTACCCCAAAACACAGCAGAAATCTTCCAATCAGGGCTGCCAACTATCCTTAGTTATGAGGTGTCATATTGAGGATAAAAAAGTGCCAAATAGAAAAATAAAAGTGCCAAAAAAGGTGTAATTCCTTTTAATCGCTCTCATTTAGCAATTAAATAAAGCTACATTTTCCAAACAAAAGTTCAATGATAAAATAAGATAAACCAGTTGAATAGCCTTTATAAATTAGAAAATTTTAGTTGAGAAAAAGAAGTGCCCGCAAAGGGTTTCACAAAAATGTATTGAAATGTTATTTTTTTTATAAAAGTGCCATTTTGGCACTTTGTGACAAATTGAAAAATTAAGTGTCATTTGAAGTAAAGTGGCGCGCTGACGCGGGCCGCCGCGAAGCTAAGCAAATTTAATGTTTGAAAGAGAAATAATATCAATGGATTCTATTTCGTTTTTAAAAAGATAATAATGTCAATTGACTTTATTTCGCACCACATTATTATCTTTTTAAAAACGAAATAAAATCCATTGACATTATTTCTCCTTCAAACATTAAATTTGCTTAGCTTCGCGGCGGCCCGCGTCAGTGCCTTATTTCCGTTGATCTTATTACTTGTCACCTTTCTGTCCATTCGAACGACATGGCCAAGAGCCGCATCATCACATGCTTTCATTCTCCATGCCTCCGCGCCATACACCCCCACAGTAGAGTTGTCAAACTATCGATGGCACTATCGATAGTATCGATAGTTTCAATTTTTTTAGACTATCAATACTCATTGATAGTATTTTCTTATACTATCGAAAATATCGATAGTTTAGTAGGACTATCGATCATCTCTACCAATTATTTTGAAATTATTTAAATTTTCTAATTTTAATTAAAAATTTTGTTTTTAGTGTGATGCCGACGTCATATTCAAATATGCACGCATTTAGGCCAAAATACATATATATGTTAATCGTAAATCCTGTTTTGTTTGTATAACTTGTGTTTGTTTTTGAACTTTCTAAAAAGAGAAGTATTTTGGCTAAACATTTACTTAATTTTGATTATTATAACTTTTATAAAATAATATTCCTGTAAAAAAAGCAACCTAACTGATTTAGAGCTATCGATAGCGCTATCGATAGTGATATCGATAGTTTTGTTTTTTCGAGACTATCGTGAATATTGATAGTTTTTCTGAAAACTATCAAAACTATCGATGGTGTGACTATAGATAGTTTGACACCTCTACCCCACAGGCATGATGAGTGGCTTATGGAGTGTGATTTTTATACGACGAGAGAGGACTATAATTCTCAATTTCCTCAGCCCAATAAACTCAGCCCAAAGTAGCACTTGTTGGCAAGAGTGATTTTCTGTTGGATTTCAAGGCTGACATTATTATTGGTGTTAATGCTGGTTCCCAAATGAAGTCGTCTACTTTATTATTGGTGTTAATGCTGGTTCCCAAATGAAGTCATCTACTTTTCTAAACTTGTAACTGTCAACAGTGGCGTGGATGCCAAGACGCGTATGCTCTGACTGTTTGTGTAATAACACGAGATACTTCGTTTTGTCCTCGTTCACCACCAGACCCATTCGCTTTGCTTCTCCATCCAATCCCGAGAAGGCGACGTAGCCCTTGTTTTTACCGATAATATCGATGTCGTCGACATACGCCAGCAATTGTACGCTCTTGTAAAGTATTGTGCCTGAGCGGATCAGATTAAAGAAATCACACGAGAGGGAGTCTCACCTTGTCTGAAACCTCGTTTGGTATCAAACGGATCGGAGAGGTCCTTCCCTATTCTGACGGAGCTGGTGGTATTGCTCAACGTCATTTTACACAGCCGTATTAGTTTCGCGGGGATAACAAATTCAAACATCGCGACATAAAGGCAACTTCTCTTCGGGCTCGCTTAAATCCAACTACTTCTTCGGCGGCGGTACTTAATGATCGGGAAATGTGGTTCCACTGCTCGCAGGCGTGTGAGCCGAGTGCCGAATAAATTGGCCGTCTGTTGTGATTGCAGCTTTGTGACGTTAAGCTTTCCTTGCATTGTTAGGCGCACAGAGGCGGGTGCGTATCTTAGCTACAACAAGATAGTGGTCCGAGTCAATGTTTGGCCCTCAGAGTGTACGTACGTCTAAAACGCTGGAAGCATACCTTCCGTCTATCACAACATGATCGATTTGGTTTCTCGTTCTTCGATCTGGAGACAGCCATGCAGCTTAATGGATCTTTTTATGCTGGAACCTAGTACTACATATTACCATGTTTCGGGCCCCGGCGGAATCGATCGGCCTCAATCCGTTATCGGACATTTCGTCGTGGAGGCTGAATTTTAATTTTCCGACAATGGCGCCAAAGATCAGCGCTCATAGAAGAGATCCTTGGACGAGATGTTGAAGAATCGCGCTTTGATGCAGATTGTGGCTAGACATTCGTCCACCAGGGTGAACGCCATTACTCGGCGACGGAGTCTCTCTCCTACCACGAATCCAACACTGAATTTGCGCTCCTTTACGTGGTAGCTGTAGTAGGCGTCACAAGGCTTACTTCTGCTTGCCCCGTCCATCGCATTTCTTGGATGCGGCAGGAGCACCTTCCACATTAAGGGTCCGGATATTCCAGCTGCATACCTTTAAATCATAGTCCTTTATACGTTTTCCGTGGTCATTATCAAAAGCCTCATCCGGGGCTGTTTGTTCTTTTTAATTTGGCGGGGTTTAAACGTGGCGGGACCCAAACCCAGCGTACGCGAAGTTTTACGCCTTCTCACTTTAGCTCGCTCCCAAATGGATGTTTGCTTGCTATCGTAGGATACGTGGATATAAATATCCGGACATTGTGAGCTGGCTGCGATTTGAACCGTACGCACAAGAATCACTCCTGGCCACTCCCAGGAGAATAGCAGTCAAAAGTTCTCCACTTCTGCGCACGGAACCATCCTCCTATCCATCAGTGTGGCTTTAGACCTGATAAATCCAGGTATTCGCCAAATATGGAAAAAGGCCCGTGAGAAGAAGATTCACACTTACAATCTGTTTGTCGACATTAAAGCCGATTTCGATAGTACGAAAAGGGGTTTCCTATACTCGCGATGTCTGAATTTGGTATCTCCGCGACACTAATATGGTCATAAAATGACGTTAAGTAATACCACCATCGAGCCGTTTGATATTATACTAGGTTTCAGACGAGGTGGTTCTCTTTCATATGATTTCTTTAATCCGATTTTGGAGAAGATAATAAGAGCTGCAAATTTAACCCTTCATGAACAATGAACGTTAAATTGTTGGCGCATGCCGTCTCATCGAGTAATCGAACGATGATCCCAAGTTCTACTGTGCTCAGGATTTTTGCCCCGCAAAATTTGTTACAAACATTCCTAGGCAGGGAAACATGATGAAAATATCCGACTACTTTTGAAGTAGAAGTGGTTTTCAACGGATTATCTTCATACTCAGATTTGGACCAAGCACAATACCGTACAATCCGGAAGGAGCTGAACTGCAAAGCGTACCTTTGAAGGCATCTAGTTCCCTTCGATCATGAAGAACTTCTTTACTTTTACAACATTCTCCTGGAAGTAGTTTCACTGCTGCTTCTTATCCGCCATGTTAGCTATATGACAGAAAACGTGTTTCGTATTTTTTATTGTACCAACTTTTTCTTGAAATCAAATATATAAATATTTGCATGCTCTGTTAAAAAATATATAAAATAATAAGCGAGAATCCCCAAGTTCTATATCGTAGCAGTGACCACATTGCGTGTTTGTCACAGACATGGTTTATGTCAAAGAATTTTAGTGAAACTATCTTCTAAAAATTATTTTTATTTTTTAGAAATTTTAACAATTTATTTTCCAACTCACAAATTCCCAGTTTTTCTACGCAAAATTATAACTTCAGAAACCATCTCCATACATAAATATGTGCTCCTAGATTTGAATCACAAGCATCCAGATTTAAGAATAAAAATTTATTCATTGGCATGCCATTTTTATGAGCTTTTAAGACATCAAATAACAGAATACGGCACAAATAAGGGACATTAAAAAAATACAGAATATTTGGCGTCCCGTATTTAATAAATAAAGTAACAGGACAATGGACGAAAAAACAGGACTGTCCCGTATAATACAGGACAGGACTGGTCACCGTATATATGGCCTACAAGCATCCAACTTGCTTCAACCCTCATTTATGTATTTTTCATGCAAATAGAGGTTCGAGTAATTTTTATGAAGTGAGAAGTAAAGTGTTTTATGATATAATTTTATTTTAGTAACTTTCATTTTGTGAATTTGGTGCAAAGTCCATTTACAGAGTCGCCTGCCATAAAACAATTATACTATTTAAAAAAAAACACACAAGATAAAAAGCTATACGTTGGGTTTATTAAAGCAATATATATGTTTATATAAATACCTATTTTTTGCTTACACTGTAAGTCAAATGAAGGATGTAATTAGGTAACTTAACAACTTATTCAGAATTTTAATTATATTAATTTAAATTGCAAACTCAATTTTGCTAATATCTAAGTGTACGTGTAAGTGCTAGACCTGTCAGTCTTTCTTCATTCATGGTACTATAACAACCCCGTTTTTAATTGGCCAGGGTTGAAAAACTTCTTTCTGAAGTAGCGTTAATAGCTGGAAGTGTAGCCAAAATGCGAAGAAGTTTGTTAATCGATGGATGGATGGGCATATTCGTCCCATTTACCAAGAACTTCTGCTGCCGATTTTGAGAATGGCTTTTCGCTTGCCTTATTTGTCCATCGTTCTGGCCACCCTTTAAACTCTCCGTTAAAATTGATAGCGTATTTTTCTAAGAAAAAAAACATATCATATTTCATCTAACGTATTATTTTCCCCAATTTTAGATGGGAAGTTCAAATCAATAATGCGAACTCGCCTCTTTGGCTATTAGGTATTTGTGCGAGTGGTATGAGTTTTATTTCGTATATGTCCTGGAATTATTAAAAGGGAATACCAACAAGAAATACAATTAACTTACGCTTTGTGCGTCCTCCCGACTCTGTTGCGACTTTAAAATAAACTCGAAATTATGAAAATGTCCGCCAGCGATACTCGATTAGAATTGTAGTTATACAAACGAGATAGTTGCCACACAACTCCTTTTCTAAAAACCAAGTTGATTTTTAAAAATTCGTCCAATCATATTTTGTTATTTGTGAATTTTTCAGTCGTCTTCTCAGTTAAATCAGCCCGTGCGTCACCTATATCACAGTATTTTTGCGGCGTAGGTACACAAACAACCAACTCCTCCTTGTACATACATAGAGAGCATATAAATTATGTTAGTACATATATAAACAAACAAAAATTTCCGGCGTAACGGCGTGGCGAGGGGGAATTCAGGCCTGAAAAACCTAAACTGAGCACAAATATGCGCATCGCATTGAAGGCTAAAATAAAGCCAAAGAAAGTAATATCTACGAGGTTTATTGCCTTTTTTTAGGAAATAAGACCCCTTGGCGTTCTGTGCCAAGTTTAGGATGAATTGGTGAAAATTGCATGCGCTATAAAACTGCATACCCAAAAATTTTCTAAAAATTCTAAATAAAAAGTAG
>NW_023458556.1:67861244-67863161 GCF_013731165.1 Rhagoletis pomonella
TACGAAATGCTATCACGTTTATAAAATATGTACGTCGCTAAAAACTATCTTTTGGAATAAAATGGTAATCATTCCATCTTTTTTTCGAGTGTGGGTTAAAAACGATCTTTATATCTGAATATTAATGTTTTAGCTTTTGACAGGCGTCCATTTCATTGTCCTGAAAATATTTTGCAGGTGGTATTGAAAAAAAAAAGATTTTTTTTACCAGTTTGGGGCCTATTTCATAAAGTGACAGGATAATTTTGTAACGAAAGGCATTTTCCGTATTCTCAGTGACAATTCGACAGCTTGGTGGGTGTTTTGTTTAATCAAAACAATTGTCACCACCACTTCAATTCCATGAGAAAATTCTTTGAAAAAGTGACAAATTGTCATTGTCGCCAGTCACATAAAATTTATATGTAATTCATATATAATAATTGCAAATGCATTATTTTAGTTTTAAGACATATTTAAACTATTGAAAAAAAATGCGCGCAATTACCATATAAATAAATTTACAAAATTCTCCTGTGAAAACATCCAGACCGAGCTATTTAGTTTTGTCGCTATTGTCGCAACAATTTTGTCAGAGTCACATCACCATTGTCGACAATATTCCAATATTGTCTCTGCCGCTTTCCAAAAAGTTTCAGTTGTTATATACGCTCGATGAAACAGAAAAAATGTCGCTGACAACTCTGGCTGTGAAATTTTATAGAAAAATCGACAATTGTCACACCTGTCACTTTTACGAAATAGGCCTGATGTACATATTTACGTATCTGTGGCGTTTTGGTAAAGCAACTTCAGATCCTTTAGAAGGTTTTACTTTGGATTGAAAACGCAAAATTTCCCCTTCAGAAAGTTTACCTTTCAATGAAGCTTTTATTAAAAGAGTATCTCAACCTACGTCTAGGGCTACTCAGTACGGCGTAGCTCAACCAATTACCTCAAAAAAATTAGTTTATTACTACTTATGCAGCAACTAACTTCAAATTGATGTATAATCACCTAGCAGCCTCATTGAGATAAACCAAATGCTTACACTATTGACGCGAATCTTTGCAAATAGTTAAATATTAGTTGTAAAATCATCTAACTGTGGGCAATTAACTATTTTAGCATGTAAAAGAAACATAGTGACTTTGCATTGCTTCAAGCCAAATGCGTTTTACAGTAGTTGAGAATTTCAACTTGAAATCATATTTAAACTAATTTCTTTCCGTACTGGGTAATTAATCGTTAAAACATTGTTTTGGAAGACAATGAAATATTGCTTTGAAGAGGAAATGGCCCTACTCGGGATAAATTATTTTACCAAAAATGCCACAGACATGTAAGTATGTATATATGAATGTATTTGGTACATTAGACTGCATCACCAAAAAAAGTTGCGGTTTTTACGCCGGGATTACAAAACTTATTATATTTGAAGACGTCCACGAAAATATTTCGGAACAATATTAAGATTTACGTGAGTTGGCCCGATTTGAAAATGCCTCCTAAAACGGAGTTTTTTATGAATAAAAATAGTTTCTTAAAGAACTTTTTGAAAAAATCTCTCCTCATATGACAAGACAGACCAAAAGCATAAACAGACGACAGCGTTGATCTGGATCGACTCGGGAATTAACTACAGTTGATCCGGATTAAGCCCGAGTTAATCTGGATCAACGCTTCCGTCTGTTTAAGCTTTAAGCTTAAAAAATCTGCATACAAATATTTATAACTCATACAATAAACGGTACTGTGTTTCCATTGGTATTATAAAATCTATTATATTTTAAGACGTCCACCAAAATATTTCGGAAAAATATTAAGATTTACATGAGATGGACCGATTTGAAAATACCTCCAAAAACGGAGTTTTTATGAATAAAAATAGTTTCTTAAAGATTTTTTTTTTAAATCCTCTCAAATGACAGAACGGTT
>NW_023458556.1:67863261-67864460 GCF_013731165.1 Rhagoletis pomonella
AAAACTGCATACCCAAAAATTTTCTAAAAATTCTAAATAAAAAGTAGAAATTTTGACAAAAATTTGTGGAATTTCCCCAAATTTTGTATAGCGTTTGAAACTGTGATTTACACGACTTTAGTTAAAGCCTAGACGATATTTTTATATAAAAATATGAAGAAAATCAACACGTGGTCAATTGTTTGAGTCACTGGCGAGCTAGGACATTGTTATACATTAAATTTTGATTCCATTTTTTTCGTTATATGTGACCTGGTCTACGGAAAGGGGGCTTAGGTGTCAAAAAATCAATTTTCACTTTTTGGTTGATTCGGATGGAAGATGAGATGCTTTTTCACGTGGTGAAAAGCAGAAAATCCTAACTTGCTTAGAAGTGTACTAAAAATAATAATAATATTAATAATAATAATAATAATATTAATAATAATAATAATAATATTAATAATAATAATAAAACTATAATAATATTCCGACCAACAACAACACTTACTGGACCAACAACAACACTTACTGGACGTCCGGCGCGGAGAACAATTAACGAGATAATGAGAAACTGACGAAACAAGTTGCTTACTTTTAACAGCTTTTTCACAGAAAACTAGTTTTCGCACGTAAGCTCCCTTTTCGTAGACCAGGTCACATATATTGCTTCCATAAAAAACAAGACTGAAATTATTTTGTTTGTAAATACTCCTTGTTTTATTGGCAACACTAACATGGTGCTATTTTAGAGGAAACTTTCAGTTGAATGCAGCAGTTGCTTGCATGGTTGCCATTTCCAATTTATTTTTCGGAGCAAAAAATGACCAAATGGTAAAAAATTTACCAATTTTTATTACATCGGGAAATTGAGTGGAGTTTATTCCTCTTTATTAAGAAAATATGCCAATTCAGTTTTTATAACGATTTTTTTTTTATATTGCACCTAAAGTGCATTACATTAGTATATTATATTATTCAAAGTTTTAAATTATAATTTGTTTCTTAATTTCATTCTTATTAATGTTAAATCCAAAAATTTCCGCTCAGCTGCTGCGGACCTGTGAGGCAGACTAAAAATATTATGAACTAAATCACACAATTCTCCAAAGGCCGCTTCACCCAACCCAGTTTTAATCAAACTTACTTGATTCCAAAAACGTTCTATATTAATACAGTTTTGAAGCCTCAGTTTGCGAAATTGAAATTCAATTATGGGT
>NW_023458556.1:67864560-67869599 GCF_013731165.1 Rhagoletis pomonella
ATCGGACCAAAGTTATAATACCATTTCATGCTCATGAAAGGTATAATAAATACATGAATTAATACGTGTTTATTACTAAAATTTCAAGTATCTTCGAAAGTATTAGTCCTACATATTTTAGTGTATGGTAATTTTTTGTAGAAGAATCGAATTTAGCTAAGAAACAATTTTTTTAGCACTTGAACTTTGGTGGACTTAGGCGAGCCTAAGATATTGGCCAAAAATTTTCATCTTTCACACAGATTGTTTTTAGAGCATAATGAACCTTATTTTTGGTATTACCAATGAAAATTCTAAGAAAGCGAATTTTCGGCACACGCTATTCTACATTTTAGCAAGGTTCGGCTAGTTTTCGTTTGTTTATTTAATGTTTATTATTATTTTTTTAAGTAAAGTTCTTTTTGTAACAAAAACCATATAAATCCAAATTTTCGACTTTGTGCAAAAACTATGAGAATTAATTCTGAAAATTTTCACCAAAATTTCAAACACTTTAATCAGAACCTGTAGAAAAAGGATCAGTCCAGCTCCTTCGTCTTGACCTGCCACAGCCGCTAAAGTTAAACGTAGAATACGTGATAATAATAAGAGCATATTCAGGTTAGAAACTGTTTTATTTTATTGGATTCAAAGTGCTACCCAACTTTTAAACAGGTGGCAGTCCTTTTAAATATTCTTAATGTTCAAGCTGAATATTTCATAAAACTCCTTTCTTTGACACACATATTTCAATACACAGATGGCAAAATAAACTAAAACCTTGTTAAGCCTTTTTCGTATGTCAAGGAAATATACGTATTTAAAATATCTGATTCCTTTAATTCAAGCTGCATTTAAATTTTAAAATGGATGGCCACTCTTTTATATGTGTAAATAGGTGGCAACCTTCTTTAAATTATTTTCAAACTAAAACCTTGTTAAGCCTTTTTCGTATGTCACGGAAATATACGTATTTAAAATATTTGATTCCTTTAATTCAAGCTGCATTTAAATTTTAAAATGGATGGCCACTCTTTTATATGTGTAACTTCAGGGTAATTTTCGTTGATATCCATATTGTAGTAATTTATTTAGCCTATAGCATATATTGAGTTTAACTTTGTAAACAGGTGACAACCCTGTTTAAAATAATTTCAGACTAAAACTTTTTTTATCCTATTTTATCTGGCACCCGTATTGCGATACAAATTCAAATTATCTAATTCTCTTAATTAAAGTTGAATTAAGCATTTAAAGCAAGTGGCAACTCTACCACCTGTAGTTCAAAATACTGCGGTCTTCAAAGCCATTTTGATTTTTTACATTTAATTTATCTTTGTGAATAGGTGGCAACCCTCCTACATAGAAGCTAAGCCTTTTCAAACCCATTTCGATCGATACCCATATTGTAATAATTCATTTAACGTATAAATAATTTGAAATACATATTTTATCAGGTGGCAACTCTTTTTGAGAAAATAAAACGTTATTGCATACACAGGGCAAAGCCCTTTAACTTGGTACATCATTTTGTAAAATCGAACGATCGGTACAGATCTGATGATATGACTACTTATGTACATAGAATACTGAAGGAGAAACAGATAAATTTAACTCCAATCAACATATGTACGTATGTATGTACATTAGGGTGGTCCAAAAATGCATGTGGGGGGGAAAAGTAAAGTCGAAATTTGTATGCTCTCCCCCAGGATTGTTCTATACCGAGATAAGGGTACTTATATTTTATTTTAAATCAAAAAAAATATTTAGAGCTCGAGAAGCGCCCAAAACAAACTTTTCGTAGCATGGTATAGAATAGTTAAAAATAAATATTTTTCTACTAGAAACCGCTGTATATCTGCAGGAGATTCCCAGTAATAATACCCAATTGTTGATTTAACAATTTTTTCATCGCAACTATAATTTATAGGTCCGCCAAAAACCCATAAAAGTCCCGAAAAATGTAATGGGGCGACCAAAAAAAAATCGTTGGTATTACAAAATGGATAAATAAGCAATTGGGTATTGTTATTGGAAGTCTTCTGAAGAGAACCAGAGTTTTCCGATCGAAAAATATTGATTTCCAACAATTCTATACCATTTAATTTTATTTTTCTCTACAAAAATACATGGAAAACTGTGAGCGCTTTGAGCGACCTCTAAATACATTTTGATTTCAAAAAAAAAAAAAATAGGGGTGTACTTTTTTTCGATATAGAACAATCCTAGGGGTGAGAGCATTACAATTCCCACTTTACTGTTTTTTGACCACCCTAATGTACATACATACGTAAATATAATGCCATTAGGTTATAAATATTTCCCGGAGCTGCTCCATCTGTTATTCAAAAGGCGAAATACACATATACTTTTTATCTCCTTCTCACACTTTCAGCACATGCACGTGTTTACAAGATGATGAAGTGATTTTGTATGGAAAATCATTTATACTCATATATACTTCCCATATACCAAACGAAAGGAAAGAACTTGAATTTTTGACTAAAGAAAACAAATTCATTCAAGCGGTTTTCAAGCATTTGGTAATAAAAAAAAATTGCTTCTTTTTTTTATGCCTTAAAATGCTCAATAAATTACTAGAGCACTCTAAAGGCTCAAAATTTACCTTAATATAAGCCAATATTTACCGTTGTTTCTACGACAGAAACCGAATTGGTTACATACAAAAATGAATCTGTCGATAGGTTTGGAATTTTATCTTTGAAACGCCACAATTTTCTTTGAAATCGCTTCATTAGTTCCTGTGCAATAAGCGTTTTCGTGAAATTACAACTACAACATTTGAGCATAGCCTCCATATCAAACGTAAGACGTATTCTTTGTTTTGTTAACGGTTAGTCCTAGCTACTTAAAACTTGCACTTTATTGTATTAAATTTAACGAAACTTTTGTAAACAATTTTGTGGAGTAAAAATCTCCGGAAGGATGCTGTTTCAGGGCTAATACATTTATCTTATATCATTTAAGAAGGTATTAAGATCTGTTAGCTTTTATGGAAAAAATTAACAAAATTAATTTTTGTCCCGTATCGGCTCGCATAAATATGGTCGCCGTACTTACGAGGACATCAACCAGCACCTTCCCCGGACATTCCAGGGGCATGTTCTCAATTGTAGTCCATTAAACGTTTTCCGTTATCGTCGTCAAAAAGGGGGCTTTTCTGAGGTTTTATGGTTGTGATATTTCAGGCCCCTTAAAAAGCGCGTGCCCAGGGGAATTCACCCCTTTTGCCCCTCCCTCTTGACCGGCCTGCATACATATGTACATATGTATGTAGGTATGTATGATTTTTCAAAAAAAAAACTAACAAAAAAGTTGGAGGATTCACTAGGTGTTATAACAGTAAAAATGTCAAAGTCATAAATTTTAAAAATGTATTGTGATTGCTATGAAGCACTTATGATTATATTTAAAGTTTTTATTTATAAAATGTATGACATTATGACTAGTTATGGCATCTTGTGAATCAATTGGAAGGAGTTGGTCGCATCAGGTTCAATATGTTGTTAAAGAGGGAATAAATGGCAAGGGTACTGAGTCCCTACGTTTTCAAGTAACGGGATTTTATCTGTTTGAAAAAGGACCATATCGTCCACCAATTACTTTTACTTTTTTCACTATTTTTAAATTCTTCTATGACTATGTATTATATTGTGTTTGAATATCATTTAAAAGCGAATCTTAACAATGAGTCCCGTCTTCCTCCACAGCTTTTTCTGCTACACATGGATGAGATCACTGCAATTTGCGCAAAAGGACCTGAAGCGGTTGCACCAGTTGGCTGTTCAAGTATAATAGTTAACAATGAAAACTCTGTACGTATATAAATAAATGTATACATACATATATACGTATAATATATAATTTCCTAATGGTTCCAATATTCCTCTATTCCAAATGGTGTTCAGCGTATTATCGCTCACACTGAAGACGCACTGACGGCAACATTGAATCACTATTACTTCGTAGTGGCACACATCGTCAATGATACACCACAGGGTAAACACCAGGTGAAGGAAGAACGTTTCATGTCGCTTTGCTATGCCGGCCACTTGCCTGGCTATACGATGAATTACAATCATCATGGATTGGTATTCACTATTAACACGCTATCGGCGTTGCATTTGAGAAGTGGCAAAACACGTAAGAAAAACTGCTTTCAACTCAACTCCAAGCGCTCAATTATTTATGTCCAATTTAAAACTTTCTTACATACAGCTCGCCACTTCATAACACGTGCCCTCTTGAGCGCCGAAAACTTCGACCAGGCAATCAAAGTACTTAAAGATGAGGGAGTTGGTGCCGGCGATGGTTGTTCCATCAATCTATCTTTCATCAAGTAAGGATTATATTTAGTACTTTTTTTTTATCGAGATTCATATTTAATAAAAACCGTTTCCATTAAATTTCCTCTTCAAGCGACGAATCTCGTAAATTTTACAACATTGAAATGGCGCCAGTTCTGGAAGATGGCAAAGAATCCCGTCTGGACATTAAAGAGATATGCACTGGTGGTCATAATTGTCACGCTAACAGGTATTCACTCCTGTTTTACATTTAAAATAAGTGTGTTACATATTTATATTTTTTTATTTCTCATTTTACACCACCTCAGATATGAGCGCTTAAGCACCAAGGAAGCCAATCAGTGGTTACTGGATTCAAGCGAATCGCGAATGAATACCTTCAGCAACTACTCGGCACCCACTTGCAAGGATGATGTCGTTCAAATGTTGGGCGATTGCAGCGGTGGCGACTATTGTGTGTTCAATGAAAATAATTCATTGGATGAACTGGTGAAAACAATTGCTATCGGTGTTTTCGACTTAAACGAAAAAACGGTTGCCTTGTATTCAGACAATCCGAGTAAGACCAAACCACACTGTGTACTACCGATGATACTGAAGGACTAAAGTAGTTATTTGTTAGAGTAAATTTATTCGTATTAATATGGGGTCAGTGAAATGGAGAGTAGTTTCCTCCTGCATTTTACTATCCCAAAAAATTTAAAACTGAAAATAAACTAATGTACTTAT
>NW_023458556.1:67869699-67880493 GCF_013731165.1 Rhagoletis pomonella
CCTACCATAAATGTTATCACAGATTCTTCTTTACTGGCATCAGAAGACAATACTTTTACTATTTTGCATCAAAATATAAGAAGTCTAAGGCGTAATTTCGATCCTTTAGTTTGCAACCTTGAAGCCTTTAACAAGCTTCCGGATATTATATTTCTTTCAGAGATTTGGATTTTTTCTTATGAAATTAATGACTACAGTATTCCTAATTACAATTTTTTTTGCAAATGCAAATGATACTTACTCTGCAGGTGGTGTTGGAATGTTTATACGAAACTGTTACGAATGCGAAGTTTCGAGCTTAAGTCTAACAAGTGCTGATGTTTTAAAAATGTCGTTGAAGTTAAACAATATATCCTTCTCTTTTGTATGCGTATATAGATTTCACACACATGACTTTAAACTTTTTCATGAAGAGTTTTCTACTTTTCTAAGTACAGAAAAAATCAAATAATCTTTTTATTTTAGGAGATTTCAACTTTGACTTACTGTCTACTAACTCAATGTTGGACAACTATCTTGCGCTTCTGGCAGACAATGGCTTAACATCCGTTATCCAAGAGACCACCCGCCCAGATTCAGGGACCTGTATTGATCATGTATACGTTAGGTTAAATAATATGGTAGATCATATGCGTGCCGGTATAAATCTGAACTTTGGCATCTCTGACCATTGCCTGACTGGCCTTCAACTCGTGAACTTGAATAATAGTAGGGCAATTAAAGACTATTGTACGCAAGTAACTTCTAAAAGATTGGATTATAAATTACTCCAAAAATCACTTCTCTGTCAAAACTGTGGAACTGTTTTCGATGAAACGGATGTAACAAAAGCTTATAGCCTGTTTATAAATACGCTTTCAGCTCACATAAACAACTCTTGTCTCACTGTTCATCGGAAAAAGTCGCTTTTAGCTCTGAAGCCTTGGATAACTCACCAATTACACCAATCCAGCAAACGTCCAACAGATGCCAAGCTTAAGAAACGTGTTCGTGGCCTCACTTATGCGCTAAATAAAGAAATCCGATCTAATCGCGAAAAATATTGCCAAGATTTATTATTTTCAGCGCATGGTGACCTCAGGAGAGAATGGGATGCTGTAAACCAAATTATTAACCGTAAATCAAAAAGCAAATCGGATTCGCTTGTGTTAAGTTTGGACGGCACTGATGTCTCGGATCCTCGGGTAGTTGCGTGGGTACTGGTCCCGCTATATTTAACAACTATAATTTTTGTACGTGTCAAACTGACCCATTGCATCCTGAACTCGCCCGCCCAGTAACAGTTTTTTCTTTGATCCCATATCCGGCTCAGAAATTCTGATCATAATCAAAAACCTAAAAAATTCTGGTTCTAGTGGAAGTGATAACATTTCAAATCGAATATTAAAGAGCATAGGATTGTATATTGTTGACGTTCTGAAGCATTTATTTAATTTAAGTATACTCTCTGGAGTTTTTCCAGAAGACTTAAAGTGTGCTACTGTTATACCTCTTTTTAAAAAAGGAAATAAAAAAGATAAAAACAACTACAGACCTATATCCTTATTACACCCAGAAAAAGGTTTAGTTATAATAACCAAGATTTGGTTATAGTGATCAAGTGGCATAGTTGGATATGGCGAAATAAATATATAGTTCACGAAAGTCTGCAATTTACTTAAGACTTCTAGTTGGGACAAATGTATATTTGTTAATAATTACAAAACGACTACCTTGATTGGACAATATTGTTAGTTGAATAAAATCATTGTTGAGCAAATATAAACAATGCTTTGGTTGATACAAGTTTTCAATTAATCTTGTGAACTTGCCGTAGACTTGAATCAGCTAACCGTTTATTATTGGGAAAAAAGTTTCAGTTTGACACAAATAAAAATTTACTCGATGTTTGTTGTGTTTACTTTCTTCTTTTATTTGCATATATTAAGCATAAAAATACGTACATATTTACATAAGTTAGTTACTAAAGTAAATAATACATATGTATATGGTGGTAAGAATTTCCTAAAAAACAACGATGAAACAGGAACAGTCGTGCGAAAACCCAGGTCAATATCTGCTGGAAGTATACTGCTTTGCTTTTTCCTTAGCTAAATAGACACTTTCAAATTATAATTCACATGAATTATATATCCACTGAAAAACCCCGGTTGGCATAAAACTTTAAACTATGCGCGCACCGAAACAACCCGCGATGATAGCAAAACTGAAACTGTGACAAACAAGTATGGGCATGTCATAGCACACATGGCGCAGCGATCGACATGCCATAGCTTACTGAGCGCTCTGGGACCACATGCGTGTTTCACCCATATACGAACAGCGGTAGCGGAGCAATGATTTCCACGCACAATGCAATGGTCGGCATACTAGCGCTTTCAAACGATTCAATAAGTGGGACTGTGTACATTGCTCAGCTGGCGCTCTTCGTATGTGCTCAGAGAGCGCTCAGCATTCTTTAGGGGTGGCTCACAAGCATGAATATGTTCCACTCTCAAACCAAATCGTGGTTGCCTCAACTAAGATTTGGTAACTATGACTAAACCACGTGTTGAAAGAAAGCTTATCTGCATTAGCAGAGCTTAATAACATCCTTTTATGAACCATACGTTAAGTTGAATGGAATTTGTAGAAATATGCTTCAAAGAAATATTTATTAGTATTAACCAAACCCTTCAACTAAATTAACGATTTGTTACAACCTAGATGAATATTAGAAGCTTTAATATATTTAGTTATAATAACCAATCGATGGTAATAGTTCCCAATCCTTGGTAACAGTTCCCAAATATTGTCAAAATTCGGGAACTAAATATCTTTAGTTGTCGAAACTAATCCTTTTTCTCAGTGTATCTTCAATAACCAAAATTTTCGAGAAAGCTGTGAAGGGTAGACTTTTAGCATATCTGGATAAAATAAATTTCTTCAGTCCAATGCAGTTTGGTTTTAGGTCCGGTCTCTCCACTGAAGATGCTCTTTTAGATTTCTGTTCATTTATATATAAGGCCATTGATGAAAGAAAGAGTTGTGCTAGTTTATTCGTCGATATTACGAAAGCGTTTGACATGGTTGACCATACTATTCTTTTGAGCAAATTAAATTCGGCTGGTTTTCGTGGTAACATCCTAAGATGGTTTGAATCTTACCTAACGAACAGAGTTCAAAAAGTTAAAATTGAAAATTATTTGAGTGAACCCAGATTTATAACCCTAGGTGTACCCCAGGGATCGGTACTTGGACCAATCTTGTTTTTGCTTTATATCAATTCAGTATTCTCGTTGCCTTTTATTGGGAAGGTTACTGCTTTTGCTGACGACCTTGCCATTGCATACGGATCAGACAACTCATTTAATCTTTTTGTAGATATCAACCACGACTTACATTTGCTAAGATCTTGGTTTGCAGGCCACAAGCTGGTAGCAAGCAACAAAACGAAGTTAATGTATTTTAGTCTTGGTAACAAAGACATACCAAATAACGCATTTACTTTTCATGCCTCGAACTGTATGCGATATATATTATGCTCTAATAATTGCACTCAGCAAAATGCTGTAGCTACTTTTTATCATAGTATTAACTGCAACAATAATTGCTTTAACATCGAAGTTGTTCCTGACTTTAAGTATTTAGGAGTTATAATAGACCAAAGCCTAAGTTGGTCTTCGCAAATTTCGGCTATGAAGCTTTACCTTCTATCAGCCGTACGTTCCTTCTATAGTTTGAAAAAACTGTGCTCCAACAAATTATTGATAATGGTATACCATGGGTTAATCCACTCTAAATTACAATACGAAATCAGTTGCTGGGGTGGTGCATACGCTAATAAGGTTCGTCCGCTTTTAGTCATGCAGAAGTGTCTTATTCGAAGAATATGTAGCGTTGGGCGCATGACACATTCCATGGATCTCTTCAAAAAGTTAAATATTCTTCCTTTGCGTCATTTGTACTACTTTAAAGTTTTGAAAATTTTTTTCATGAGGAGCGGATATACTCAAAGTCCTATATACAATCCATACAATCTGAGAAGTAGATCGTTATTTCACATAGCAATTCCGAGCTTTCGCACCATACTCTTTCGAAACTTCTACGCCACAGTGTCTTGTAAATTATTTCTCAAATTACCCGACGATATACAGCTTATTAGATCGCTTTCAGTGTTCCTCAAAGAGGTGAAAATATGGCTTTTTGGCTTCAATCATGAAGGTATCGAAGTTTTGCTGCGACCTATTATTTAGGCTGACTTGCACAACGAAAATTTATATTTTTAACTCAGAGCTAACGTCAAATGGGGGGTTAAATCCATACGTTTTTGACAACTTATCAAATTAACTTAGTTAAGGAGATGACTCGGCGTTGTGAAAGTGGGCCTTAGTGTATAAGTAATGCATTACCGCTGAAGGTTTAACATAATACATTTTGATGTAGGTTCCGAAGTTGCTTTGAATGCTTTGCCTAAATTTTTATGCATAAATTTGTATTCATATATTTAATTTAATAATTTTTAACTTTACTAATCATATTCGCAACTACATTTTGATTTCTACTTATGCCCCCACTAATGTAACAATTATGAAATGACATTTCCACTGCTCTTTATTGTAGCATACTATGTCATTAACTATTTTCTTACTGAATTTGTTATTTTAAGATTATGTATTTGTTTTATTGTACATTTTTATGAATTAAGAAAATAATGAATAAACATACATACATACATACATACACCGATTTCAGTAAAGCTTTTGACAAAGTATGTCACTCGTTACTCATCCGTAAACTCGACCTAATCGGCTTTCAGCCCAGTTTTCTTCAATGGATCTCATCTTACCTCTCTGATAGACCACAAAGAGTTATTGTTAATAATTGTTCTTCCAACATCATTAAAGTTTCTTCAGGGGTTCCTCAGGGAAGCCACCTTGGTCCGATTCTGTTCCTGATATTTATTAATGATATTACTTCTATAATAAAACATTCAAAAATTTTAATGTATGCCGATGATGTGAAACTTTTTAAAACATTGTCCTCTATCGAAGAAAGGTCTTTGTTACAAGCGGATCTGAACAACGTGGTTAGTTGGTGTAATACAAACTTTATGCCACTAAACCTTCAAAAATGTAAAGTTATGTGTTTCTCTCGGAGGGCTGTTCAACCAGCTGTTTATTCAATATCAAATTATAATCTGGAGCAGGTGTCCAATTTTGTCGATCTTGGTATCACATGGATTCCAAACTCAATTTCAACCATCATATTAATGTCACAGTCAATAAAGCCAAAGGCGTTTTTGCATTTGTAATGCGATGGTCAAAAGAGTTCAAAGATCCTTATGTTACAAAAGCTCTTTTTACCAGTTTAGTTAGACCTATACTAGAATACGGATCTATTGTTTGGAATCCCCGCTACCAAGTTCATTCAGAAAGGATTGAATCAATTCAAAAACAATTCTTGCTTTTTGCATTGCGTAATTTTGACTGGGATTCAGATTACAATCTCCCCCCTTACACAAGTCGTCTAAAGCTCGTAAATTTGCCTACACTCGCAAGCCGTAGAGAAATGCTAGGTATAATATTTATCGTAGAATTAATGACAGGCTTGATTAATAGCCCGGCCATCCTGGCTGAGGTAAATTTTAATGTTCCTTCTCGAGTGTCAAGACACTTTAGACCTCTATTTTTAAAGCCATGCTAAACTAATTTTGAACTAAACGAATCATTCCGTGGTTTATGTCAGGATTTTAACTGTCATTTCAGCACGTTTGACGTATCGGACTCGATTTTTACTATAAAGAAAACTATTATTTCCACTCTCAATAATTGAAATACTATCTTTAGCATATCCAATCAGCTGATGAATTTGATTCTGTAGCTGAATAGTTTTAGATCTCGACACTTAACAAACTCCTGTTTCCACTACTCGGCACCAAAAAACTAAAAAAAAAGGTTCCGTACGTCATGCGGACTGCGCCCCTCGTGTCGGTTGGGCGGGAATGGAGGGTAAAAAGCCGTTGGGATTAATTAATTAATTAATTGCGTTATTCAATCAATTCTTCGAACTAATGAAACAACATGTACTTTTCCAGACAAAAAATCGCCCCGGCTTTACCGTTACATATTGTTACCTTAATATAGAAAGGCCCTAACTCATTGTGTCGCTGAAATGCGAAGGAGCCGTAACTGACTAAAACTGTTTATTGCTTAAAATGATGTGGGGACTTATAATTCGATTAAATACATCATATTCAATCAAAACGGGAATTTATTTTATTCCAGCGACGATGTGAGATGGGGCCTATCTGTATTAAGGTAACGATATGTATGTAGGTACATATATAAGTATGTATGTATGAATTAAATCTTATTAACTGTTGTCTAATGGTTACTCCAGCTTAACTTTACTAACTAGTAATTGACGTGCACTTACTCACCTATATATTAAGGTGGATGCAATTTGTATGAAAAAAAAAAAATTAATTCAGGATAGACTTTACACAACTACAATAGAATTCAAAGTTAATTAGAGAAAATTTAGGTGTTTTAATGTTTGGTAAATACATGATATATATGTACATAGATGTGCATCTGACACGGCAATTCTGCATGTCTTCAGATGCAGGGGCGCGCTGCTTGAGTCTCAAGGCTGCTTTTTTGTAGGGGCGTTTCATTCGGGTTTCAACATTCGGCAGGAAGACAAAAGGTGGTCGGAAATGAAGAATATTTGGTGTACATTATCTTCGAGGTGACCACAGTAGTGACAGAACGGTGAGTCTACCCTGCCCATTCTATGAAGATATTCTCGGCAGTAACTATGACTGGTGGGGAATTGCGTCAGGTAGATATCGATTTCCCCGTGCGGTCTTTTCAACCATGTTTTAAGGTCGGCTATCAGGGTGTACGTCCATCGACCTTTTGTGCTCGCGTTCCAGTTTTGTTGCCATTGCTGGATTAGTTTCTCGCGTGCCCTTGCCGCGTCAGCTGCTCGGCCTATCTCGGCACTGAAATTGCAAATATCTTTCGCTCGTAAGCAAGTAGCTTAATTGGCATGACGCCAGAACTAACTAGAACCGCGTCCGTAGACACTGTACGGTACGCAGAAGCAATGCGTAGAGCCCATTTGCGCTTTACCGAAGACATTTTAATCCGGAATTTTTTGACTTTCAATGCGTCGGTCCATATTTCTGCCCCGCACAAGAGCACCGACTCGACTGCTGTCATCAAAAGTTTCCTACGGCATGGCTTGGAGCCGCCTACGTTCGCCATCAGTCGTTTTAGAGCCACCGTGCTCTGCGCAGTTTTTTCACATACTCCTTGAATATGTTCCCAGAATGTGAGTTTGCTGCCAAGCTTCACCCCTAGGTATTTTGTAGACCTAGAAGTTGTCACTGGCTGAGGTCCGACCATCATGTTTGTAATTTTTGGGATTCGTTCCTGTTGAGAAACGTATAACTTACTCAATACGATTTCGATGCATTAGTGAAGGCAAGCTATCGATATGGACACCATGGATAGTTAATGATCGGTAGTCCCTTTTCCCGATATTGCAGTGCCATGTATAGTGTAATATGTTCCCACAACAGTCGGAACTTCGTAACCGGAATGACCCGATTCCATATCTGGCCATGGACTGTCACTTCAGCAGATTCCTCAAAAAGTCTGCTACAACACTAACATAATGTTAATGGATATTTTTTGAGTGCAGTAAAAATTTGGCAAATAAATATTATGTTCATTTATTATTTTTAAATAAAGCGATTTACAGATGCATTTAGTTAGAAGTAAACAGCCATTTGTGCATAAGAGGTGGAAATGACGTAGAATGGATTGACGCTTACACAATATGTTATAGCGTTCTCTACTGAAAAATGTTGCCTTCTCAGTGCCCTCTACACAACAATACTAATACTATGTCTCCACCGGAGCTTTAACAGGTAGTTATGGCTATTGAGTTGCTTACCCCGAAAACCCACATGCTTTAGCGTGGCTTTGCCATATAAAAATGACAGCACTTAACCATTTCGCCATGTCGAAAATCTGACACAACCCCGTATTTTCCCGGCATCTGTATTAGTAGCTTTAAAATTTAACATTCCTTCACTACCAGTGTTCTGGGCTTGCTTCGAGCAGATAGATTCACGTAGTGTTGTTCTGATTAGTGTTTCCACAAATTTTTTTATTTTTTATCGAAATGACTAGAAAAAGTTACCAAATTCAACAAAAAATTACCAAACTTATTTTATGTGCAGAACTGTACATAGATATGTCCGTACATATATCCGAAGACACCAAGCTTTTCATGCAACCAGCCGCTCCATTCAGCTATAATTTTTATATCTGCGTGAACGCTAAAAGTCACAACAAGAGGAACGCTTGTGGGAGGATTTCGAACCTAAGTGTGGCCGAAGAAACAAATTTGTCGACTGCGCGTTGTTTTAAGAACATGGTACTATCTTATGACTCATAAGGGTATACATATTTTGCATTTGGATATACATACCGTCACTACACACGAATAATGACGCGCTGGTGTTTTGACGGCGAAAAAAGGCGCGTAAAAAAATTTTGCGACAAAAGATGCTTATGAAAAACTTCGGCGAAGTATGCTAAGAGTCTTTGATGCTGAAGTTTTTTTATGCGTCTTTTTTCGCCGTCAACTTTTGAGCTCGCGCCTTTATTCGTGTCTAGTGACGATATATACTTCTCGATCCACACAAAGCTCAGGCCATAAAGCAACTGAAGACATCTGATCATTCAGTGTCATGAATACGGTTCATTGCAACATAGGATTATTAGGCGCATAATTTCCCGTACAAGGAATATCATTTAGCCGCTGAGATTATCCGACTTGGCACCATGGGACTTTTTTATAAGACCACATTTATGCGAATAAACCTAAAATTTTGGAGCACTGGAAAATCTACATTTGTTGTGACCAATATACATACATACATACATACATATGTCAACAAGTGAACGTTAACATCTCAAAAATTCAACGCTGGAAGGCAGTAGTGAAAGCCTTCGACTCACACATAGACAAAGTAAAGTCCCCTACTAAATGCCTTAGCTTTTTTAGTGTACATATTTACATAGAATTCTACTCCTATGGTTGCCGGGTTACGCCGGAGTATTGACCGCTATTGCAAAGCTGACGAACTGACAAGGTAAGGTAGGACGATCCACAACCTTATGGAAAAGGGCATGGTAAGTATAGCAATAGCCACTTTCAAGCAATTTGATTGAGACCGAACAATTCTAGTAACCAAGAAACGCGAAAGAATTTTTAGCCTTGTGATACTTTCAGGATTAGCTTGTATTTCTATAAAAGCAAAAATAAGTTACCAAATTACCAAATCTGATAAATAAATTAAAAAATTACGAATTTTGGTAAAAAATTTCCAAAGCGGCAACGCTGGTTCCGAAACGAGCAACTACGAGTAAATAAATAAGTTGAAGAAAGTCAAGTATTGAGTAGATACTTGCAAGTACTTAGGTGGGTATCGAATACGCGGTCAAAGTATTACTTGGTTCTGACAATATATTGATCATGCAGTGGTGGTTTTGGCAACACGTTCTCATCAGAGCTTGGCAGTGAAGATGAATAACATGCATCGAACCCTTAACTTGTATGAAGAAAAGGAAGTAACATGGCGGTAGCACTGAGCAGTTGGAGAATCGGATTTCAACAGACAGCGCGGCTAATAAATAAATTGTCAATAGTGCTTTCCCGTACTAGTCAAACTTGCATGATTTACGGCTACTTTTTCGGTAAGTTTTCATCGGAAAGTACTCGAACTGATTCTTTTTTTCTTCACTTGACATACTATGTAGGTATGTAGTACCGGCGCGGCGGCAGAAAACGCAAAGCTCTTATTAAACTTAACAAATTTTTTAATAAATATTTATATAGAGAGATGCATTCCGGTGCACGTAAGATACCATCTAGGTGTCAAGGGTACTAATACACATAGAGCGTTTTGCATTTTCACCAACGATACGCTGAATACTCTAAATAAAACAATGATATTCTTGCTTGTTGCGCATGACTTAACGTTTTTTTTTTAAGTAGTTTTTTTAGTAAGGCTGGTGCAGTCTAATGCACGTTTGTATATACATGCATACATAATTGCAGGTGTATATTTTCCGCTTTGATAGAAAAAAATTTACTTCGAAAGAGATCAGAAATCTAAATCCAGATGTAGAATTTAAATAAATTATTAAATGAAACTATAAAAATAAATATATTTATCACCTGTTTGGGTGTGACGCGTGTTTATTTTATTTATGTATATCCGTACATACATACATATTTAAATCACGTTTTAAATATTATCGGTTAGTAATAATAAATAATAGTTATTAATTAATTGAGGGCTCGTTCACATAAGCCATTCAACTTTAACATGAATGCTTATATTAATATTTGCATATTTATGTAAATACATACTCGTATATACTGAAATGTAAAACGTCGTGACCAATATTTTTTTTGCATAAAACGGTGTGGGGAGTTTCAATTTGATGAAATGCATCATATCAATTAAAAACCGATTTTGATTTTTTTATTATTTACGACTTTTTGCATTTCAGTGACGATTTTAGTTACAGCTTTTTGCATTTCAGGTGACGATATGTACAAGTGCTGTATGTGCGAGCATGTGCTAAATATGTATGTACATACGACTGAAGTGACTAATTTGATGGGCATATACTTATGTATGTATAATTACTACTAAGTTGAACACACAAAATCGTCCACACTTGCTAAGCTGAAGAGATTAGATAAAAACAATTAACAAAGATT
>NW_023458556.1:67880593-67881673 GCF_013731165.1 Rhagoletis pomonella
ACACTTGCTAAGCTGAAGAGATTAGATAAAAACAATTAACAAAGATTGCATTAAAATCTCTAAACGAATCTAATTTCTGTAAAGTTTTGCTATCGCAAATTAAATGAAAATTCATACATAGATGATTAACCCTTAAGTTTTATTAACTCAGATGTTTTAGTAGGGATGGGTACCGTTTCTAGAAATCTGTTTTTTAATTAATCGCTTGGCTTAGATGCTTAATTGCTTAAAAGCCTGTTTACCGAAGATGGTTTACCGAAACAAAGTTTTTATATGGACTAAGAATGAAGAATATTTTTTCTATTTAAAGAAACAGTAAGTTTTGCGAGGACATTTTAAATATGTTTGCGAAAAATTTTTGGAATAAATCTAAAATTTACACCAATTTTTATTACTGGCTAACTAGAATGGTGAAGTTGAGGTATGTAGCAATAGTTGTCAAAAGTTAAAATATTCAAAATGCTCTGAGCCGTTCAAAATATGTAGCTGTAGTTGTGCGGTATTATTGCTGATGTACCTAGCGAAATAGCTTGTGGCTGTGGTACTACATTCTAGTTAGTTTTCCACTTCTATAATATTTTTTTGCAAATGCATGTTTTTATTGGGCATGCTCAAATCGAAATGATTAAGTTATCTTTACGAATCATGAAATTTCCTTTAAAATGGCATTCAAACGTTAGTGCATAGTTTTGCATATTTCTCAGTAAATATTTTGCAAAAAAATCCCTGCTTTTGCATATTTATTGCGCATATCTAATATCTCGCGAACAGCTGGTCCGATTTTCATGAAATTTTGTATACAAATAGCTTTCGGTAACCACCATGTTTTAGGCTAAAAAAATTTTACGTTTTTTCGGGTAGGTGGACCAGGGACCGGTCTATTCGAAAAAATCTTATTATAGTCCGATTTGCTTAAAATTTAGTACGTAAGTAGCTTTTTAGCATGTATTAGCATATGTGATCAATTTTTTCCGAGAAGTGGACCAGGGACCGATCTATTCCAAAAAATCGCATTTATGGTCCGATTTGCTTAAAATTCGGTACGTAAGTAGTTGTTTAGCATATATTAGGATATATGGT
>NW_023458556.1:67881773-67882786 GCF_013731165.1 Rhagoletis pomonella
CGATTTTTTCGAATAGATAGGTCCCTGGACCACTTCCCGGAAAAAATGGGTCATATATGCTAATATATGCTAAAAAGCTACTTACGTACTAAATTTTAAGCAAATCGGACTATTATAAGATTTTTTCGAATAGACCGGTCCCTGGTCCACCTACCGGAAAAAACGTAAAATTTTTTAGCCTAAAACATGGTGGTTACCGAAAGCTATTCGTATACAAAATTTCATGAAAATCGGACCAGCTGTTCGCGAGATATTAGATATGCGCAATAAATATGCAAAAGCAGGGATTTTTTTGCAAAATATTTACTGAAAAATATGCAAAACTATGCACTAACGTTTGAATGCCATTTTAAAGGAAATTTCATGATTCGTAAAGATAACTTAATCATTTCGATTTGAGCATGCCCAATAAAAAAGTATTATAGAAGTGGAAAACTAACTAGAATGTAGTACCACAGCCACAAGCTATTTCGCTAGGTACATCAGCAATAATACCGCACAACTACAGCTACATATTGTGGACGGCTCAGAGCATTTTGAATATTTTAACTTTTGACAACTATTGCTACATACCTCAACTTCACCATTCTAGTTAGCCAGTAATAAAAATTGGTGTAAATTTTAGATTTATTCCAAAAAATTTTCGCAAACATATTTAAAATGTCCTCGCAAAACTTACTGTTTCTTTAAATAGAAAAAATATTCTTCATTCTTAGTCCATATAAAAACTTTGTTTCGGTAAACCATCTTCGGTAAACAGGCTTTTAAGCAATTAAGCATCTAAGCCAAGCGATTAATTAAAAAACAGATTTCTAGAAACGGTACCCATCCCTACTAAAACATCTGAGTTAATAAAACTATTAATCATCTATGTTATGTATGGGTTAATCATCTATGTATGAATTTTCATTTAATTTGCGATAGCAAAACTTTACAGAAATTAGATTCGTTTAGAGATTTTAATGTAATCTTTGTTAATTGTTTTTATCTAATCTCTTCAGCTTAGCAAGTGT
>NW_023458556.1:67882886-67891541 GCF_013731165.1 Rhagoletis pomonella
GACCTGTTGCACCATTGAGTATATCGAACGCTCCTACGTTGCAATTGGCCCAATGGATGTGATTTTCCAATATTATTATGCGTTCAAACTTTTAAGGTATTTCGTCTGAAATAAGTATATGTATATTGCATTTCTGTAGAACAATGATTCGCACCCATTTTGAAATTGCCGGGTACTATACTGTAAAGCTTCTAGGACATTCACTATAGAACCGGGTCATTGTTGCCGCCAGGGAGTGAAGAGGAAAAAATTTATTTCGCTTTGCGAATAAACGTGCTATGAAATGCTGCACAACTGGAGAATTTCAAGAACTTCTTTATGGATATAACACTTTCCTTAGGTTATTTAAAGCGGCAAATGACCACCAAACCATAATCTTAGCAGACGAATGTGCCAATGAAAATCGTAAACGTGAATTGTTGGTGAAAATGTTGGACCAAAAAGTTTCAATAAAATATATAAAAATTTTGGGCGGGACGAAGTTCGCCGGGTCTGCTAGTTTTACTATAAATGCATGTGGAGCTTGCATATTTTTGCTTTGTTTGATTTACAACTATTTAAATTTAGTGCGATATCTCTTGACAAAAAAAAAAATACCTATAATTTTATCCCAAATGTTAAGCTACTGTCAATGTTCCAATTTAAGTTAAGAAACCAGCTCCTTAGAAACCGGTCAAGAAAAAATTGCCATTATTTCTTGTGTGTCCAAGGAATTTTGACATACTCTTTCTTCATGAAACAATGGAACGATCATATATTTCTGTTGAAGAGATGCCTTTTTTACAAAAAACTTTAGAAACCCGTAGTAGAAAGCTAAGCAAATTTCTTAGGAGCTCCGTACTGTCTTAAGAAAATTTGACAAGAGAAAGTTTTTCGCCATTTCTTCACCGTATTTTATATGGAGTTTTGGCTTTTCTGGAGAGCTGGATACTAAGCTTAAAATAGATTGTAAGCTTAACTTTCTGCTTGATTATAAACAAATTTTATACGTTTTGTATTTTATTTTGAAGTGAATTGTTTTCGTAATCTTATCTGACAAATCATATAAATTAAAGATTGTGTCAGAATTGTTACTTCGCACGCTCTGTATGTAGGAAGTAATTAAAAGTGTGTAACTTTTTTATATGTACTTCCAAAAACAAATTAGCTACTTTTGAATTGATTTTGCTTACCATAAGCATTTATAACACAACAAATTTCAAAAATTTGGAGGTGTGGGGAACGGACAAACAGCATTTGATTAAGCTGGTCAAATAATGACAAAGTACCAAAGGATTTGAAAAGGTTGGTTACCATCATTTTTTTTTATATCAAGTTGAAGTTGGCGAAAGAAGATCCCAATGAGAACGTATAATTTTTAAAAACACATTTTCCAAAATTAACGGAACTGCAAAGGGAGGGTATTTTAGGAGTTTTTAGCACAACTAAATCTTCAACTGAAATTTTTTTATTTATTTATATATATATATATATATATGTATATATACATATTGTACATATATGTATGTTGTTATGAACTTTGTGATTGAAACAAAAAAAATATATATATATGGTTGACAAGATGTGGAAGATGCAGTGAAGTTCAGCTGCTGGAAGTTTCTAAATTGTGTGCTTCTGGGTCACTGCATTTATTAGTAGCGATACCGTACGAGTCCGAACTCATCAGAAATAGTCGGGACACACATCTATAATCATATCTTCTGTACTATTTTCCGGCCTAATTCTAACTACACGCCACAAAACTTAAAAATAGCTTCATTACTGGTTTTTGCTGGGAAATATACCAACAAAGAACTTTTCTTTTTTCTAGGCGCTATAATTTTCATACATAGTTTTCGTCTTAACAGTCAACGACAATATTCGCAAACGACTTCATTATCGATTATGCTTAACTACCAGATCAGCAAAAAGAAATAGTAGTCACTTTAAAGTTTTTGGTAAGCCGTAAAATTTTAATGCATGCAAAATAAATATCTTTCGTTGCTGGGGAATGTAAAGCCGCATTTTCGGTTTACGGTATAAAAAAGCGATTGACACCTAAATAAAAATAAAAAAATACGGAAAAAGATCACAAACCAAATTAAAAATAAAACCGGGTTTTGGTTTGTTTGTCTTCTTAAGTTGTAGGGTTGCTTAAGAATACCACACTCTTCCCCCATTAGTCGGGACCAAAACGTTGTGCAACAGTATCCCGTGTCGTTCGAGGTTATACTTCCGAATCGGGTGGTAAAGCTAAGCTGTCTGGCGAGGTTGATCGAATCGGAGTGTTTGAATTTTGTGAAACTTCTACGGAGGTGCTTGGTATAGTGTCTTCGGGTGGATCTTGCATCTTAGGGAAACCCGAAAGCATGGGAGGCGGCATTATAGTGTCACCCTTTCGCATGCTGACTTGGGACTGCTCTGATTCTAGTATCTGGTGTGAATCCCGCCAGGCGATTCTACACGGGTTCTCCAATTTCAAAATGTCCCAACTGATTAATTGGCATATTTATTAACGCATTCTCGTTGCCATAAACAGGATGAACTATGTCTAAAACGGTTCGAAGTTGACCCATCAGCATTTCGGACGGCGTCCGAGAACACGATATAACTTCGTTTGCATGTCATTCGTCTCACAGAGCAATTCTGGCAACTGTCTTTCAACTCATCACAGTCTTTCGAAAGGCAAAAGACTTTCATAAGGCAATGGTCAATTCTGGCAACTATCTTGAAAGCTCTTTACTGTCCTTCGAAAGACTAAAATTCTGCTAACGGGGAAGTCTTAGCGTTATGCATTTCACCTTTTAGCAATAATTGTTTTTTTTTTTAGTTATGTTAAAAAACATATATATTTTTCCTTTGAAAACAATAAAATTAAGTAAAACTAAATTTTTTTTTCTTTTTGTAACAAAATCAAAAATTAACTTAAAAAGAATATATTTGTAATTCTAAAACAAAATCTAAAAATTAAAAATAGTAGAAAAAAAGTAAATGAAATGAAATAAAAAATATATTTTTGTTCTTAAAACAATAGAATGTATAAAAACTAAAAAAAAATTAAAGTAAGGAAAGTAAGGAAAGAAGAATAAAATAAATTAAAAAAGAGAAAAATAAACAAAATAAGCCTCTACAGATTAAATGAAATGAAAAAAATATCTTTCTCTTGTAAGTAATAAAATCTGAAATTCTAAAGAAAAATTAAAAAGAAAAAGACAAAAAATATTTTTCTTCTAAAATGAATAACATCTAAAAATTGAAAGAAAAATTAAATTAATAAATAAAAAAATTAATTAAGAAAGAAAAAATACATATAATAAGAGTAAAAATTAAAAATTATATTTTTCTTTTCAAAACGATAAGATCTAGAAATTGAAAAGAAATGAATTAAAAAAGAAAAAACTGTAAATTAAAAAAATAAAAAGAAAACTCCGCCGCCCGAGCTCGGATCTATCGAATGGCACTACAATGCTCTGCTCACTTGAGCGACGTGAGGTAAATGATATACTACAACTGCTTTCTCTCACCACGAGTGGTGAATGAGAGAGATTTTTTTCTAATACATTTGATCTAGAATAATAAAAGTCTTTCGAACTATCTTGCCATTTGTCTTTCATTTATAATATAATGAAATTCTTATTGATTCTGAGGATGTTTCGAAATTTTTCACGATGGTCTCCTTGGACTTTTCGGCACTCTGTTTTGTGTTGATGAATACATGCCCAAAGAATGGGATCTCAGTGTACTTTGTACACAAGAAGGGAGATCCCGCCGCTTGCGGCAACTATCGCGGAATATTGCCTACAAAGTCCTGCCGATGATGCTGTATGAAAGACTGAAGCCGTTCATAAACCAACTGAATGGACCTTATCAGTGTGTCTTCAGACCTGATAAGTTCCCCATTGCCCAGATTTTCACAGCCCCACCAGCCCAACTTTTCCATGCAAGCCGCTGTCAAATTAAGAAAGAGACATTTTATTTCCACGTTTGAACAGCCAGAAATACCCTTCTGTAACCTTTTGGAAATTGTCTCTTATGCTGACGACTGCTCGATAATGGCGTCTGGGAATGGAATTGATGACTGTTGCTCGAAGGTAAACGGCTACCTCTCCGAGCTTTCCCGCTTCTTCTCTGCAAGGAGCCTAACTCTCACCCCTGTGAAACCCTCGGCATCCCTCTATACCCCTTGAATGAAGGAGGTCGGACTGCAGCTGGGTATTCACGTCGATGGCGAACCAAATCCAACGGTGAATAACCCGAAAGTCCTCAGAGTTACCTTCGACAGTACTCGATACAACCCCAATTTTCAATAGAGCACAGAGCGGCAACAAGGTTTTCAAGTCGCTGGCCGGCCGCGCTCGTGTGGTCGCCGGGGACTAGCAGGTTGCAGTGGACCAAGCTACAGACATGCCGGAACACGGTACTCTGGACCGCGACTGGGAGCCTTCTGATGTCGCCTTAAGACTACCTACATGACGAGGCCCAGATGCTTCCCATTACGGTGCATAACACAATGCTTTGCAAGCAGTTTCTAGCAGGGCGCCACAGACGCGGGCACCCGAATACAGAACTGCTTGCAGAAGAGCCCTCGCCAAGGCACGTCAGGAGGCATCTCTAAGAACTGACGGACGAAAGCCAGAGGTTCATAGAACAACCTCTGGACCCAACTCTCGATCTGTGAATCCCGTTTTGGTCACACAATCACCCGACCTGGACGGGACAGAACATCGTCTGCCCCGGGAGACTCGCACCATAATAGCCCAACCTCGCTGTCGATATTTCAGCAGGTTAAACTCCTACTTAAACAGAGTGAATAAAGATGTGCCCGGCATGCGGAGAGTCGCCACATAACTCAAGGCACCTCTTCGCATGCTCTAAAAACCCCACCCAGCTAACGCCCCTGTCCCTATGGAAGTCGCGCACTTCCTGGGCTTCCCTTTAGCTGAGCCAAACGACAGCGTTAACGGATGACTGGTTTAGTAGCCGCTACAGTAACAAAAACCATCCGGAAATCAATTTCAGAAATTAAAGTTGCAAGGTGTGACTGCAAGGTGGAAGCGCAAATCGATTTCGGAAATACAATTTCATTTTATATTTCTTATCCAAGTGCAGCCAAACTAACCGAGTGTTGCCATGTGACACGAAGCGCGAATTTGTGGGGATAATAAAGAATAATTTTGAATAAAATATTAGGAATAGTTTTAATAAATTATTTTTTGGCTTAAAACATTACAAAATCTTTTTTTGGTGAAAAAACCAAATTTCTAACTATTGCCGAGATACGATAAAAAAAATCTATAGTAATATCCACTACAATATGGAAAACAAAACTGATAAAAATATCGATAAAAATATAGAAAAAAATCGATAACAAAATCGTTAAAAAACATCGACAACAATATCGCTAACAAATGTGATAAAAAACATCGTGAACAAAATCGGCAAAGTCGTCGATAACCAAATCGATAAAATTATCAATAACAAAATCGATTAAAAATATTGATAACAAAATCGACAAAAATTTCGATAACATAATGTAGGGATGCCCAAATCTGCACATAATTATGTGTCGCTGGCGACTGCGCGTGCAAAGCTTTGCACAGCGGTGCTGGGCAAGCGCGGAAGCAAAAAGTTATCGGAAGGGGAAAACGAAGTCAACAGAATAGTGAGATTGTATGTGTGACAGTGATGGAAAATGAGTGTGCATTGTGCCATTTTCGGCCCTTTCGGTAGCAGCCGGCACCTTCAGCACAATCGATTGATTTTCGGCACTATTTTTGCGTAACTCAATGCAACTAATAAATATTTCTTTCGGATCCGCAATTAAAAATATTTTTTTTACATTTAATCGTATGTGCTTAAACTGATAAATGATATAAGCATAGAAACGCAGGCAGAAGAATCTCGCTTCCACATTCTGCATATGCGCTTAACATTTTTGTTTAAACAAATTTGTCGAAATTTCATCTCTAAAGCAAATATTAAATATCATTTAATATATACTTTAGATTTAAATAATCACTTTTAGTGGTGGGCGAGTCCGAGATGTTTAAATGATCGAGATAGTACATTCAATTCGCGTAGATTTTTGAGAACTTTTTTCGTTGAAGGTGTTGCACTTTTTTTCCATACTGAAATTTGTGTACATCATTTATCATTGTCTAAGAAAAACTATAAAATAAAGCTTAATTTAAAATATTGGAATAAAAAACAACAACGCTACACGCGCATTCATCCATATAACATACATGTAATATTTAGCAAAAAAAAACCGACTTAAAAAAAATATATATATATCTATATATTTCATGATCCAAAGATCGGATCCAACCCAATTTGTATGGGACCACCTCTGAGACACTACCTTTCCGTTGCAAAAAGAATTATTGAAATCGGTTGACGTGGTGCAAAGTTATGCGGTAACATGCATAAAAAAAAATAAAAAATAAAATATTCCGACGAACTGATAACCTCCTCCTTTTATGGAAGTCGGTTAAAAATGCGAACGTTCGTTATATGGAAGAAAGTGCGTAACACCGCAAACAAATCAAAACAAACAATCAAAAAATCAATGGTATTTTCTAGACACTTCAAACTTGCACCTTATTATACTAGAATGAATGGGCTACAAAATTGTTAACCCAAAACATGTCTACAAATTCTGAACAAAAGCTGTGAAAATTTGATGAAGCTTTGTTGATTTTTTTCATTCTTTCAAGTTTCGATTTATTTGCACGGTTTTTGTTTGATAATGAGCTACAATTTTATAAAAAAAAATAATTAAAATTATTTCAAAAAATAAAATAAAGACCGGGTGACCGTGTAATTTTGTCAAAGATGAAGACAATGATGATAAAACATTAATACACTATATAGCTCAGTTCATATTAATGAACATAAAATGAGATCACTATCGATAAAATGGAAATCCTCAAGGGAAATTTATAATTTCAACACATGGAATTTACATATATTATTTTACTTTCAACCCCCGAATTGCTCAATTACTTCTATTTCTGCAGGATCGCCATTAGGTAAATTGCATTTCCAAAAATTTTTTCAAAATAAATGGCGATGAGGGATATTTCGCCCGCCGGTGATAAGAAATCACAATCACCATAACGCACATCACTAATATTACTGTTCACAATCACGTTTACATTCGAAAATACAATTCATAATTTCGTTTTGTATCAAATATAAAATATAGGTATATCCATTTACTTAAATGTAAACGGATTAAGAATCAAAGTGCTAGAAGAGATTTGAGCGTTTGGCACAAAAAGTATTTTTGATGTTGAAATTGTACTTAAAATCGGCAAATTGTACTTTTGTACATTTTAAAATTAATTGTTTTGTGCGTTTGGCACAAAAAGTATTTTTGATGTTAAAATTGTACTTAAAATCGGCAAATTGTACTTTTGTACATTTTAAAATTAATTGTACTGAAAAAAGTACAATTGTACTTAAAATATCAATACTGTTTCACTGGCGCTGTACTTCCTGCAGCGATGCCAGATTTGATCGTACCCAATTGTTTACCGATAATAACTCATGCGAGGGATTTGGGTATTGGGCATTTTACAAGCCTATTAGGAAGTATACATATCTGTGTTCATATAGAATAGTAGCTTATGTCGGAAGACCGGCTTTAGTATAATGAACCATTCGCAGCATACGATTGCGAAAGACTCACTGGCGCGGAGTCGTTGTAGAACTCTTGGAAAATAAACGTAAAAGACGGTAATGTAAATGCTAGCAAATCTATATTCGTATAAAGTTTCATAAAAATATTCCTTGTAGTTTAAAGAATATAGGAAATGGTACATTTTACTAAAGACAGCCTCCCGACTTAAGCTACTATTTCATACGACACAAATATATTCGTCTACAAATAATGTTGATTATTTTAATTAAGTCCTAAGATAAGTTTGTGAATCGTATCAGTGTTCTATGTAAGAATCAAAAATCAATACCTTCGCCAATTAGACCTTTTGCTTTAAAAGAAAAATATGCATAGTGCATTTATTCAATACTTGGTCTGGCATCACTGTTTGAGCATTGATGTGCTCAGCTCACTGTTGCCAAGGTCGTCCATTTTGCACTAAATTTAGTGCCTTTGGGAAACCAAAAAGCCAAAATAATTGGAATTAAATGCTTGGTGCGGTATTTAGTGATGCTTTTTTAATTTAAGCACACCGAATGCATAGGTACATATGTATGTATGTATACACTATACACTAATATTCTACATTAAGATGGAATTCATTTACTGAATAAAATGTGAGGAATAGGTAAATTAAATATGTTTTGCGTTGTTATAAATGTATTGAAATTAATTTATTAATAAAAACGTGAGGAAATGGATATGTATAAACACTTTTTAATGAATCAAAAAAATTTGGCGCTTTTGTTTTGGAAAAATTGGCTTTTTCTGGTGGCCTGATGGCACACTGGCTCAGTTGTCGCAAAAGTACACATGCATACACGCATTTTTACTTGAAAATAAGTGTGTAGTGGTTAATATGTATACGATGCCAACTCCGTACAGCTCACTTCACCTCGCCAAGCACGCTCGCGTGCACGCAGTTTGCCCGCGACGTCGACTGCGTGCACCTCTGCTGTGCATCCCTAACATAATGGATAAAAATATCAATAACAAAATCGATAACAATATGG
>NW_023458556.1:67891551-67903019 GCF_013731165.1 Rhagoletis pomonella
AAAACCGTATCTACAAGCTCCGAAAATATCGATATCAAAATCGACAACAGTACACAGCTTCTCATAAAAATACAATCGCCGTTCGGAGTCGGCGTAAACCTGTACGTCCCTCCTCTTTGTGTGACAACATCAAGGCGCACGCCACAAATCGGAGGAGAAGCTCGGTCAAACCCTAATATACCGCACACCGTCTTCAAAAGAGTCACAACTCAAAATGTGGCATTTTTGAGATTATGCGCTAAAAATGTACACAGAGCTTTTATTTACCTTTCAGCAAAATCTGAAGCAAATTTTTGTTATAATTTGTTAAAAAAAATTCGCCCTTGAACAATATGATTATCATGTCCTAAGGAATAGTTTTTCGCATTTTCTGACAAACGTATTATTTTGAGTTGTGACTCTTTTGAAGACGGTGTGCGATATGTGTAAGCGCCAATCTAGACCAACTTGTAGAATCATTAATTCCAACAAGTGCTACTTTGGACTGAGTAGGCATTCTCTCTCGTCGTACCAAAATCACACTATCAAGCCTTTGCAGGTAGGGCTGCCAACTATCCTAAGCTATGAGGTGCCATATTGAGGATAAAAAAGTGGCAAAATATGCCAAATAGAAAAATAAAAGTGCCAAAAAAGGTGTCATTCTTTTTATATCTTCCTATTTAGCAACAAAATAAGAACCACATTTTCAAAACAAAAATGCAATGATAAAATAAAACAATCCAGTTGAATAACCTTTAAAAATTTAAAAAATTTAGTTGAGAAAAAGAAGTATACGCAAAGGATTTCACAGAAATGTATTGAAATGTTATTTTTTTTTGGAAAATTTACCATTTTGGCGCCTTGTGCCTTAAACAAAAACGTAGGTTCCAACCCCATTTATTTATTATGTATTTATTTTATGGTAGGAGAGCTTATCAACCAATATAGAAATTGAATATTGAAAAGTAATGAATATCTAAATCCCGGGGTTAATCCCGGGATTTCGGAATTGTGATATCGACATCCTGAAAATCCCGGGATCGGAAAAGCTGAAAACTTAGCATCCCTAACAGAAACACTCAAGATCTGAAGCTAATCAACGCGGGTCGTGGTGCTTCCAGACCAGACCAGATAGAGAAGAACTTGACTTCACTTTGAGAAGGCAAACGACTGGCGTGTTGTTTTGGCCAAAAACACTAAGGCGGTTACAGTGCCTTTAAAGAAGAAGACGACTAACTTGAAAATACCCAAAAAACATTAGTTGCAAAAAAGTTAACGAACAGAAAATTAGCATTCACTTACAAAAAAGAAAGAAAAGACAACCAGCTGAGTTTGTTTATGTTTTGTTTGTAAAAAAAGAAAAAAGGAAACTGAACGTTCAATGCTCGCCAGAAACATTTTTGGAAGTAAAAACTAGCTAACACTAGCATAAAGTGGAATAGCAGGCAGCCAAAAGGCATATGAAATACCAAAAATCCAATAGCTCCATTTTGTTTATTTGCAAAAATTGCAATCCTATGTTTGTGGGGTGCGCCTTGATGTTGTCACTCAAAGCGGAGGGAGCTACAGTTTTACGCCGACTCCGAACGGCGATTGTATTTTTATGAGAAGCTGTTTTTCATGGCAGAAATACACTCGGAGGTTTGCCGATGCCTGCCGAGGGACGACCGCTGTTAAGAAAAATCCTGTTTTCTATATTTTTTTTTTTCGATGTTGCTTTGACAAGGGCTTGAACCCAGGCGCAGCGGAGTGGAAGCGCGCACTGCTTACCACAACACTACAGCGGCCGATTTTTGAGTAATGGATATTTTTTTGTCGTTATCGAACGCCAACTTATAAAAATTAGGAAGACTATTACAAATTTTTGTGTTGTCGAACGCAACTATTATTATGTTGATTCTGTTGATAAAATTTGTACGCAGACCGTATAGGCTGAGCTGATTTATTGTAGACTAGCCAATGCCCGCTTACTTCGCGGCGCCTAATAAGAGCTTTTGCGTTGGCCAATGCAAAAGAGCGTTTAAAAACAAAATTAGTCTGTAAAGTCAAAATTTTTGATTTAAGTTGAAACCATTAAGGCGCAGTATCCTCCTCACACATAGGCCAATAATAGTAACGCTGTGATACCATATGGAATACCAATCCCTTTCAGTGTCATGAGCTTTACCTATGGTCTTATTTCCACCTGTGACATCTCTGCCAAGCATGCGTAATTTTTTTGTATGATCTTGCAACTACAACATTGGTGCGATGCGCATGCCAATAAAAGTTCTTATAGGGAAACTCAAGAGCACAGAAGTGCAGATACAGACAAAAAACCAAAGCTGCGTTGTCTGTTAAGTTAGCAGGTTTTGGCTCTGACAGCAACTTTTTCATTTATGAGAGTCTTTCTGTTGTGAACAGAAAAATTTTGCAAGCTGGAATTAAGCTGAAAGAACTGAAAAAACTGCATAGTGTGTTTTCACGGCGAGGCGAGGTGTTTGTGCGTGTGTCTGCTGGCAGTGAGCCGGTTGCTGTACCCAGTAGCACGGACTTATTCAACATAATTAGTTATAACACATTAAATAATGTCTAACGTATATGGTTCCTCTGTCATTATTCATATCTGTATTATTTTTATTTTTCCCTCCTCTTTGTTTTCAATCTCTGTTAAGTTTGTCGATAACCACCACTTTTCTGCTATTGATTTATTACTTGAAGTTGTCTCACCCATATGTTATTCGTATGTCGGCGGATAACTCATTTTCTAGCGTTGACGATAATAAGTCGGTACTGCTAAATATTCTTTGTAAGCAAGGCAATGGGCTAAATGTTGTACACTTCAATGCTCGTAGCCTTAATAGTGAAAAATTGGATTATGTGAGACACTTATTTGAATACTCGACTGTCGATGTGATTTGTGTATCTGAGACCTGGTTCGATGCTGAACTTCCTGATAGTTTTTATTCCATTCCAAATTACAATTTATATCGAAATGATCGCGTGGGTAAAAGAGGCGGCGGGGTAGCTGTGTATACTAAATTATTTTTAAATGCTAAAATTGTAAGTTGCTCGTCCACGTCTGAAGTTGAGTATTTGTCTGTTTTACTGTATGATGCCAACATTAAAGTACTAGTGTCGTGTGTGTATAATTTCAATAGGTATTCTTCTTTTGAACCTTTTTTTTGCCGACATCTCTCAACGTCTTCTTGACTATGACCATTACGTTATCTGTGGCGATTTTAATGTTAATTTGCTTAAACATGATTCCTTATCATCCAGGTTTATTGACTCTGTTGCATCTACTGGTATGTCCGTAGTTAACACTGTTGTGCCTACGAGATTTTCTTGTAATAATCGTCCTAGTTTATTAGATGTGTTTATTGTCCCTGAATCAACGGGTGTTCGTCTGTTTGATCAAATCTCCTTCATTTCTGACCATGACCTTATTTTTTGCAAGTTTGATTTTAAATTAACTTATGTAGTGGATGCAACGACAAAATTCAATTATCGTGATTACAAGTCAATTGATTTTGACGCTTTGTTTACAGAACTAAATAACGTCCATTGGAATCATTGTTGGAATCTGGAAACTGCTGATGAGAAACTTGGCTTTTTGCAGAATAATATTTTATACTTTTTTAATAAATATGTGCCTCTTCGCCAGTTCACTTCCCGATCCTGCTCTTGTCCGTGGTTTAGTCAAGAAGTGAAGACGGCTATTAAAAAACGCAACATTTTGTACGGAATATGGAAAAGAAAGCCATCCGATGAAACCTGGAATGCTTATAGGAGTGCTCGCAATAAGGCGTCTATTTCGGTCCGCCAAGCAAAGATAAGATACTTTGGCACAAAGTTCAATTCCTGCTTGCCTCCCAAGCAGTTGTGGTCAAATTTGAAACAGTTGGGTGTGCGCTCGGGCTCTGAGGCTTCATGGCAACTTGATGCCGATTTGCTAAATGAGTTCTTTGTATCCAATAACTGTCCATCGAATATTGGTGCATTGGTCCCAAGGAGCATACCTGTTAAGTCTCACCTGGCTGAAAAATTTAAATTCATTTCTGTCTTTGAGGACGATGTAGCTAAGTGCGTTCTTCGGATAAAATCAAATGCCGTGGGTGCAGATGAGCTCCCTATTAAATTCATTAAAATTATTTTACCATATATATTGAGTAGTTTTACGCACACAATTAATCACTGCTTTACTACCTCTACTTTCCCTGCCGCATGGAAAGTAGCCACTGTTACACCTATAGCTAAAAAACCCGGTGCCTCTTCCCTGTGTCATTTTAGGCCTATAAGCATTTTACCGGGACTTTCGAAAGGCTTATAGCTCAACAGGTTATGGATTTTATTGAGACGAATAAGCTGTTGAGTCGACTTCAATCTGGTTTCAGGCCCCACCATAGTTGTTCAACGGCAATTGTAAAAGTGGTAGATGATATTCGTCAACCTTTCGATCAAGGCCACCTTACCTTGCTCTGCCTACTCGACTTTTCCAAGGCCTTCGATTCAGTTAATCACACATTGTTGTGCAATAAGTTATCTAACTATTTTGGTTTTAGTGAAAGCGCAGTAAGGCTGCTTAAAGATTACTTAAGTAATCGATTCCAAAAAGTTAGGTCTGGTAATAAGCTCTCTGAGCTCGCCCCCATCTCTTCAGGCGTGCCACAAGGCTCTATTCTTGGCCCTTTACTATTTAGTAGGTTTATCAACGATGTATTTACGAGATGCTCAAATGCCAATGTACATGCGTATGCAGATGACGTACAACTGTATCTCTCCAACAGAATAGGGTTGGTCGAAGACCTTAGTTATAGGCTTAATGAGGATTTGCACTCCATCTTTGAGTGGTCGAAGGAAAACCTACTTCATCTTAATGCGCAGAAGTCATATGTACTACCCATATTTTAGGAAAAAGTTGAGCATTCCGTGATTCCGCTTTTGCATATTGGCACTAGCCCACTTAAAGTAGTTGACAAAGTTACAAATCTTGGGTTTGTCATTAACTCTAAGCTAACTTGTGAGGATCATGTTAAGAAAACTGTGAGCAAAATATATTATACTCTTCGATATCTTAAGAAAAAGTTGGTTCAGAGTTTAATAGTTCAGCTTATTACGTATTCTGAGATAGTTTATAGCAAACTAGATTCTCACTCTAAGCACAAGTTGGACGTAGCTTTTAATTATGCCACGAGATACGTATACGGTCTGAAGAAGTTTGACCATCTTTCCTTGTTGAGAAACTCGATACTTGGCTGCGACATACAAAATTTCTTAAATGCCAGGAACTGCATCTTTATTTTTAAACTAATTACTCTTGCGAAACCGGAATACCTATATGAAAAACTCATATTTACTAAATGCTCTCGCTCTTTAACTCTAATTGTGCCCAAGTTCAATTACTTATGCTCATCCCGACTGTTTTTCGTTAACGCTGTTAGACTTTGGAACTCCCTTCCTCAGTCGCTAAGGAGGTTATTGTCTAGAGGCAGCTTCAAGAAACTTATACTTCAGTATTTCTCTAATTAAAATTTCTTGAAAACATGGTTATCGACTCTCGCAATCTAAATTATGTTTATTCATGTTTATCTTTCTTTTTTTCTTATAATTTCTTAATGTTTTATAATTACTTAATGCTTTAAATTATTAAATATTTTATCTGTGTATTTTTTTTATTGTTAAGGTATTTAATTGCTTATATTTACGTCGTTGTGCAAGAAAAGATTATATCTTAATGTACTAATTACCATTAAATTAAATAAAATAAATAAATAAATAAATAAAATCCTCACTGTACCACAGGATGAAAAGTTTTCCGGTACATTGCTAAATGAGTCTTGTGATCTCTTAAGTATCTTTCAAATGAAGCAATTGATATACCTACGGTGATCTTTCTTTGTTAATTCACCACTTTTACAATTCGTAGTAAACTTTTTGAACTGATTTCTGGGTAGATGCAAGACCGCATGATCGTGCATGATGGCGCCAGAAAAACTTAACTCCATCCTTCATTTAGACATCTGAAAACTAAATACGTATAACTTAAACATAGGGCCAAAGCAGACCAACCACACGGGGTTTCTATACATTTCGGCTGCAGCCCCATCCATTGGATTCATTTTCTGCAAAACCATTGCTTACCATAAAATTAATACGTGTTATGAATTTCAGCCTTAACTCCAGCGGCACTAATCGGGTAAATTTTTATCAAACGAATTTTCCATCATACAGGTATATAGCTTACATTTAAAATTTGAACGAAATCGGTTAATAAATACGATTTCTTTAAATAACTCTACTCCAGCACCACCTAGCGAGTTTTCTAGTAGCATGTAATTGGACCATATATGTATGTAAGATAACCTCCGACAATCTGACGGAACTCTATTCAGTGGTTTTTGAATTTAGTCCGAAACGAAAACGGCTATCATTTTATGCAAATAGGTATGTAGATAGGACAGTTTATAGCGAAACTCGTAAAAGCAAAGCTCCATTCTTTGTTAAAAATTTAAAAAAAATCTTCAAAATTTTCACATAAATTTTACCTTACGGAAAATAAAAGACAAAGTTACAATAGTTCAATGGGATTTGGAAATCTAGGAGATAATGGTTCCCAATCTAATGATACTTGCGCGTTTACGTAAATGTATATCGATCCAGCCTTTCCAATAATTTCCACTTTTCGCCATAACTACGGTATTGATAACATATGAAGCTGTGTAGAGTTTCAGGACGTTAGCGTAAGCAGTTCCAGAGATAAGGTATATGAGAAGTTCAGTTTGTATGGAAGGAAGGAGCCCCGCCCCCTTTCCCAATGCATTTGTAATATATGCATCAGTGCTAAGCTTCAGTTCCCCAGCGTAATTGGTTTTAGAGATATATTGGTTTTTTACGTTTTAGGCTGTATAAGAATTTTAGGAATATCCCGAGCTACATACCGAGTAAATTTCTGGTCAGAATATTTATTTTCAAGGTGTTGCCAAATATGAACCAAGTCGGTGCAGCCGTTTAGTAGTTTAGTGAAATACATCGTAAAGAGAACTGTATGAAATTGTAAAACGTGACGTCTCAGATTTCTTAATTTTTTGGCAGCTACAACGCAAAGTTTAAATTTTTTTTAGCGAAAAACCTTCCACACAGAAATAAAAAAAATAATTAAGTTTGTGGTTATATTAAGGCGAAATTGTGAGAACGGTCCGTTGCTAACTCTAAATATAACAAGTAAGAAAGCCTAAGTTCGGGCAGAGCCGAACATTAAATACCCGGCGCACGTATTAAATATATCTTTTTCGCCTTACCGAAAGCTACGGCTATATGGTAAGCCGGGGCGTATCAATTTTGAGTAAATTAGAGTCCTTAGATTTCGAAATTTTGAAGTTTCAAGCAGTTCTGAAATTTACCGTTATATGAGAAGCGGCCGTTATTTTAGTCCGATTTCAATAATTTTCAACGGTTTGCTTATATGTGGCAAGCACAATAACCACACCGAGTTTGGTACAAATTGGTAGAACGGTTACTGAGATACATATATGTGATCATAAGTGGGCGGTGCCACGCCCATTTTCCAAAAATTTATCACAAACGTATTTCTTGGTAAAGAATTGTTGCAAGCATCAATTTGGAATAAATTAGCTTCAATATTTACTGATTTATCGAAGATTTTGTATTTCTCTAAATTACCGTTATATGGGATGTGGGCGTGGTTATCGTCCGATTTTAAAAATTTTAGGCGATTTTGTATGTACGAAGGCCGACAACTGTGCCAAGTTTGGTAGAAATTGGTACAGCGGTTACCAAGATATACACATGTAACCATAAGTGGGCGTGGCTACGCCCATTTTCCAAAAATGTATAATATTATTATTTTTTGTCAAAAAATTATTGTAAATACCAACTTTGAGTGATTTATCTTCAGTAGTTACTAAAATATCGCAGTTTTCGTATTTCTGGAAATTACCGTTATATGGGAAGTGGGCGTGGTTACAGTCCGATTTCGCCCATTTTCAATAGCAACCTACCTTGGATTAAAGGAAACCTACATACCAAATTTCGTTGAGATATCTCAATTTTTGCTCGAGTTATCGTGTACACGGACAGACGGACAGACGGACAGACAGACAGACGGACGGACAGACAGACATGGCTTAATCGATTTCTTTTTTTATCCTGATCATTTATGTATACATTTGTCTATATCTATCTCGATTCGTTTTGGCTGTTACAAACAACCGTTATGTGAACAAAATTAATATACCCTTGTGCACAAGTGCGCTCGGGTATAAAAAACGACGCACTGGAAAAAGTTAATACGTTCAAATATCTAGGAATAATGATCGACGATAAACTAAAACAAACAAAAAAAATGGATTCTACATTTTCAATTAGAGCTCTAGCAATATGTACATCGGTGAAAACTGCATTTAATTCCATACATTAGCTTTTGCGTGATGCGCTTACAAACTTACAGACAAACATACCAAAATTTTAGATTTGGCTGATCTAATAAACCCCCTATTAATTTTTCTTTAACATCTATTATGTACAAATATCGGACTGTTGCAATTGTATTATTCTCAAATACTCTCGTTTGATACCCATATGGCAACACTTAGTTTATATTATAAATTTAACTGAATTAAAATTTTCAAATAACAGGTCTATTCTGCACGTTACCGAAGATTTTGTAACCGGAAAATTGTATTACCAAAAAATGTTACCAGTTCTTGTCACCGCGATTCTAGGTACGTTATGCAGTTAAAATATTCAGCAATTCAGCTATGAAGAGTTGTGCAAATCCTGGCATTGCATATTTCACGGGGCAATAATTTGTTACCAGCTTATGAGATGGTAACAAAATTTACCGGTTACAAGAGTATACAGAATGCGAAAAGGGTTTAAAAATTGACAGGAACTTTATTTACCGGTTACAAACTTTTTATTACCAGCGCAGAATAGACCTGTAAGTGGCAACCCGCTTCAAGAATATTTTCAAAAGTAAGCTTCCTAATCCTCTTTAGTTTAATACTCGTATTGCAATATTTCATTTATTTTACAAATTTTAATGAATACAATTTTTCAATCAGTTGGCAAATCCCCTAAAAATATTTTTAGCATTGAAATTTCCTAGTCTCTTTAGTTTGATGCCAATATTGCAATATTTAATTTATGCTATCAATTAAATTAAATTAAAGTTTTCAAATAGGTGGAAACCTTCCACAAAAATATTTTCAGCTGTAAGGCTTTGTAAATTTCTTTCTTTTGACAGCCATATTGCAGTATTCACTTTACCGTATCAATTGACCTAAACTGAAATTTTAAAGACGGGTGGCAACTCTCTATTTTTTTCTTCTATATTGGAAGCTAGATCTCTAGCGATACATCGGTGAAAACTGCATTCAATTCCATGTTTTCGACTGATGCGCGTACAAATATACAGACAGACAGGGATTCAAAAATTCTAAAAATTGTTTATTTGGCTTCTGTAGCTTTAATAAAAACCCACCATATTAATTATTCTTTAATATCTATAAGGTACAGACTTCGATCTGTTACAATTTTATTATATGTATAGATGTAAATATAGATTTCATTTATTTTATCAATTTTATACAATAACATTTTTCAAACAGGTGGCAGCACTCCCTAAAAATATTTTCGGCAATAAAATTTCCTAAACCCCTTCAGTTTGATACCCATATTGCAATATTCAATTTATCTTATAAATTAAATTACATAAATGTAAATTTTCAAACAGGTGGCAACTCTAAAAAAATATTTTTGGCTGTAAGCCTTCTTCAGCCTCTTTCTTTTGACGCCCATGTTGCTATATTCATTTTTTCTTATCAATTTACTTAAACTCCAATTTTCAAACAGGTGGCAACTCTCCAATTTTTTTCTTCCTATATTTTAAGTTAGAGCTCTAGCAATACATCGATGAAAACTGCATTCAAATCCATGTATTCGTTTTCGAGTGATGCGCGAACAAACATACAGACAGACAGACAGACAAAAATTCTAAAAATGGTTGATTTGACTTCTGGTGCTCTAATAAAGACCCCCCCACATAAATTGTTCTTTAATATCAATAATGTACAGACATCGACCTGTTACAATTTTATTATATGTATAGATATGTTCAATTGGATCCAGCTCACGTAAATCTTAATATTTTCCCGAAATGTTGTACTTTCTTGAAAGTAATTCATACATTCCTAAATAAAATATGTAGCACAAAATCACTAGATGCCTCAATATATAATCGCTATTGTGCTCACACTCTTATTTTGACGTATTTTAATATGTCCTCTATCTAGCAAATTTGACTTGATGAAAAATGTTCATCTGTTCCAATTCCTTTTGTCATTCTCCGTTGGAACGGTCGTCTACAGGCTGAACTTATTTTAAATTTTTTGCACATTAATATTAACGACTTAGAAAAATAGAGTCAAATATTACTTTTTTACTTTCAAAATAGAAATTGAGTAAGAATAACTGTGTTTTATCTGAATAGTTTTCCGACCTAATTAATAAACAAATTAAGTAAATATTGCGATTAGCATTTTACACTGTTTGGGGAAAACATGTAATAAAAACTTGCTTACAAAGTTCAACAATTTTTCATTGATTATTCATTCATAAAGTATTGATTAAACTATGCAACAAAATATAAATTTCTAGCGTCCACTACCTTTTTTCATGCTTAGTTAAATTTTAAAAGTACGATAATAAATAAAAAATCAGGGATATTTTTTTAGATTTTTGACATATGTACGTGAATATGTCAGTCTATATCTTAAGCCAGGCTTCACTTATAATAGGCTTAACTATAAGCGTTAAGCATATTTTCTCACAACCAAAGTATGAATGCAAAGAAGTAAACACATGCGGAAGAATTCGTATTTTTAAACGACTTCAAACAAAGAAGGAGGATATGTATGTATATTAGACTGCATCACTCCCCATACAAAAAAAATCGGTACTATTTTCCATTGGAATTATAAAATCTACTATATTTTAAGACGTCCACCAAAATATTTCGGAAAAATATTAAGACTTAAGTGAGCTGGACCGATTTGAAAATACCTCCAAAAATGTTTTTTTTTGTGAATAAAAATAGTTTCTTAAAGATTTCTTTTGAAAAAATCCCCTCAAATGACAAAACGGCTTAAGCTTAAAATATTTGCATAAAAATATTTAAAAAAAAATTAAAAAAAATTTTAACGGAATCGTAATGATGATGCTGTTTTTAGCATTTTTCAAAGATTGGTATAAGAAAAACTTGAATAACTGAACCTAAACTTTTCCGATTTAGACTTAAGAGGTGTCATTGGAAAGGTATTTTCTCACCCTTTTCATTTATTTGCTAATAAACTTATTCAAAGGATGAAAGAGAAAGGTAGGAGAAACGAACCTCATTCAAAGTTGAATTAAGATCTTTGGTTTTCGAAAAAAAAGATGGGACACGAATGACGATTTTTTTGGCCAGAAATAAAAACGGTGTGAAAATA
>NW_023458556.1:67903119-67909246 GCF_013731165.1 Rhagoletis pomonella
AACATTTTTATGCAAATATTTTAAGCTTAAGCCGTTTTGTCATTTGAGGGGATTTTTTCAAAAGAAATCTTTAAGAAACTATTTTTATTCACAAAAAAAAACATTTTTGGAGGTATTTTCAAATCGGTCCATCTCACTTAAGTCTTAATATTTTTCCGAAATATTTTGGTGGACGTCTTAAAATATAGTAGGTTTTATAATTCCAATGGAAAATAGTACCGATTTTTTTTGTATGGGGAGTGATGCAGTCTAATATACATACATATTTACATAAACAAGATATTCCGACTAATTGATATCCTCCTTCTTTGTTTGAAGTCGTTTAAAAATACGAATTCTTCCGCATGTGTTTACTTCTTTGCATTCATACTTTGGTTGTGAGAAAATATGCTTAACGCTTATAGTTAAGCCTATTATAAGTGAAGCCTGGCTTAAGATATAGACTGACATATTCACGTACATATGTCAAAAATCTAAAAAAATATCCCTGATTTTTTATTTATTATCGTACTTTTAAAATTTAACTAAGCATGAAAAAAGGTAGTGGACGCTAGAAATTTATATTTTGTTGCATAGTTTAATCAATACTTTATGAATGAATAATCAATGAAAAATTGTTGAACTTTGTAAGCAAGTTTTTATTACATGTTTTTCCCAAACAGTGTAAAATGCTAATCGCAATATTTACTTAATTTGTTTATTAATTAGGTCGGAAAACTATTGAGATAAAACACAGTTATTCTTACTCAATTTCTATTTTGAAAGTAAATAAGTAATATTTGACTCTATTTTTCTAAGTCGTTAATATTAATGTGCAAAAAATTTAAAATAAGTTCAGCCTGTAGACGACCGTTCCAACGGAGAATGACAAAAGGAATTGGAACAGATGAACATTTTTCATCAAGTCAAATTTGCTAGATAGAGGAATATTAAAATACGTCAAAATAAGAGTGTGAGCACAATAGCGATTATATATTATCGTCGATCATTATTCCTAAATATTTGAACGTATTAACTTTTTCCAGTGCGTCGTTTTTTATATTTAGAGTTAGCAACGGACCGTTCTCACAATTTCGTCTTAATATAACCACAAACTTAATTATTTTTTTTATTTCTGTGTGGAAGGTTTTTCGCTAAAAAAAATTTAAACTTTGCGTTGTAGCTGCCAAAAAATTAAGAAATCTGAGACGTCAAGTTTTACAATTTCATACAGTTCTCTTTACGATGTATTTCACTAAACTACTAAACGGCTGCACCGACTTGGTTCATATTTGGCAACACCTTGAAAATAAATATTCTGACCAAAAATTTACTCGGTATGTAGCTCGGGATATTCCTAAAATTCTTATACAGCCTAAAACGTAAAAAACCAATATATCTCTAAAACCAATTACGCTGGGGAACTGAAGCTTAGCACTGATGCATATATTACAAATGCATTGGGAAAGGGGGCGGGGCTCCTTCCTTCCATACAAACTGAACTTCTCATATAGCTTATCTCTGGAACTGCTTACGCTAACGTCCTGAAATTCTACACAGCTACATATGTTATCAATACCGTAGTTATGGCGAAAAGTGGAAATTATTGGAAAGGCTGGATCGATATACATTTACGTAAACGCGCAAGTATCATTAGATTGGGAACCATTATCTCCTAGATTTCCAAATCCCATTGAACTATTGTAACTTTGTCTTTTATTTTCCGTAAGGTAAAATTTATGTGAAAATTTTGAAGATTTTTTTTAAATTTTTAACAAAGAATGGAGCTTTGCTTTTACGAGTTTCGCTATAAACTGTCCTATCTACATACCTATTTGCATAAAATGATAGCCGTTTTCGTTTCGGACTAAATTCAAAAACCACTGAATAGAGTTCCGTCAGATTGTCGGAGGTTATCTTACATACATATATGGTCCAATTACATGCTACTAGAAAACTCGCTAGGTGGTGCTGGAGTAGAGTTATTTAAAGAAATCGTATTTATTAACCGATTTCGTTCAAATTTTAAATGTAAGCTATATACCTGTATGATGGAAAATTCGTTTGATAAAAATTTACCCGATTAGTGCCGCTGGAGTTAAGGCTGAAATTCATAACACGTATTAATTTTATGGTAAGCAATGGTTTTGCAGAAAATGAATCCAATGGATGGGGCTGCAGCCGAAATGTATAGAAACCCCGTGTGGTTGGTCTGCTTTGGCCCTATGTTTAAGTTATACGTATTTAGTTTTCAGATGTCTAAATGAAGGATGGAGTTAAGTTTTTCTGGCGCCATCATGCACGATCATGCGGTCTTGCATCTACCCAGAAATCAGTTCAAAAAGTTTACTACGAATTGTAAAAGTGGTGAATTAACAAAGAAAGATCACCGTAGGTATATCAATTGCTTCATTTGAAAGATACTTAAGAGATCACAAGACTCATTTAGCAATGTACCGGAAAACTTTTCATCCTGTGGTACAGTGAGGATTTTATTTATTTATTTATTTATTTTATTTAATTTAATGGTAATTAGTACATTAAGATATAATCTTTTCTTGCACAACGACGTAAATATAAGCAATTAAATACCTTAACAATAAAAAAAAATACACAGATAAAATATTTAATAATTTAAAGCATTAAGTAATTATAAAACATTAAGAAATTATAAGAAAAAAAGAAAGATAAACATGAATAAACATAATTTAGATTGCGAGAGTCGATAACCATGTTTTCAAGAAATTTTAATTAGAGAAATACTGAAGTATAAGTTTCTTGAAGCTGCCTCTAGACAATAACCTCCTTAGCGACTGAGGAAGGGAGTTCCAAAGTCTAACAGCGTTAACGAAAAACAGTCGGGATGAGCATAAGTAATTGAACTTGGGCACAATTAGAGTTAAAGAGCGAGAGCATTTAGTAAATATGAGTTTTTCATATAGGTATTCCGGTTTCGCAAGAGTAATTAGTTTAAAAATAAAGATGCAGTTCCTGGCATTTAAGAAATTTTGTATGTCGCAGCCAAGTATCGAGTTTCTCAACAAGGAAAGATGGTCAAACTTCTTCAGACCGTATACGTATCTCGTGGCATAATTAAAAGCTACGTCCAACTTGTGCTTAGAGTGAGAATCTAGTTTGCTATAAACTATCTCAGAATACGTAATAAGCTGAACTATTAAACTCTGAACCAACTTTTTCTTAAGATATCGAAGAGTATAATATATTTTGCTCACAGTTTTCTTAACATGATCCTCACAAGTTAGCTTAGAGTTAATGACAAACCCAAGATTTGTAACTTTGTCAACTACTTTAAGTGGGCTAGTGCCAATATGCAAAAGCGGAATCACGGAATGCTCAACTTTTTCCTAAAATATGGGTAGTACATATGACTTCTGCGCATTAAGATGAAGTAGGTTTTCCTTCGACCACTCAAAGATGGAGTGCAAATCCTCATTAAGCCTATAACTAAGGTCTTCGACCAACCCTATTCTGTTGGAGAGATACAGTTGTACGTCATCTGCATACGCATGTACATTGGCATTTGAGCATCTCGTAAATACATCGTTGATAAACATACTAAATAGTAAAGGGCCAAGAATAGAGCCTTGTGGCACGCCTGAAGAGATGGGGGCGAGCTCAGAGAGCTTATTACCAGACCTAACTTTTTGGAATCGATTACTTAAGTAATCTTTAAGCAGCCTTACTGCGCTTTCACTAAAACCAAAATAGTTAGATAACTTATTGCACAACAATGTGTGATTAACTGAATCGAAGGCCTTGGAAAAATCGAGTAGGCAGAGCAAGGTAAGGTGGCCTTGATCGAAAGGTTGACGAATATCATCTAACACTTTTACAATTGCCGTTGAACAACTATGAGGGGGCCTGAAACCAGATTGAAATCGACTCAACAACTTATTCGTCTCAATAAAATCCATAACCTGTTGAGCTATAAGCCTTTCGAATACTTTGGAAAGTCCCGGTAAAATGCTTATAGGCCTAAAATGACACAGAGAAGAGGCACCGGGTTTTTTAGCTATAGGTGTAACAGTGGCTACTTTCCATGCGGCAGGGAAAGTAGAGGTAGTAAAGCAGTGATTAATTGTGTGCGTAAAACTACTCAATATATATGGTAACCACGGCATTTGATTTTATCCGAAGAACGCACTTAGCTACATCGTCCTCAAAGACAGAAATGAATTTAAATTTTTCAGCCAGGTGATACTTAACAGGTATGCTCCTTGGGACCAATGCACCAATATCCGATGGATAGTTTTTGGATACAAAGAACTCATTTAGCAAATCGGCATCAAGTTGGCATGGGGCCTCAGAGCCCGAGCGCACACCCAACTGTTTCAAATTTGACCACAACTGCTTGGGAGGCAAGCAGGAATTGAGCTTTGTGCCAAAGTATCTTATCTTTGCTTGGCGGAAGGAAATAGACGCCTTATTGCGAGCACTCCTATAAGCATTCCAGGTTTCATCGGATGGCTTTCTTTTCCATATTCCGTACAAAATGTTGCGTTTTTTAATAGCCGTCTTCACTTCTTGACTAAACCACGGACAAGAGCAGGATCGGGAAGTGAACTGGCGAAGAGGCACATATTTATTAAAAAAGTATAAAAAATTTTTCTGCAAAAAGCCAAGTTTCTCATCAGCAATTCATTCAATACAATTTATTTATAACATTTTTATTTTCAGTTAAAATTCAGTTATAATAGATGTGATTACGAACTACTTAATATTACAAAAAATAATATATATAAAATATTTTTTTTTACATGTTAATTCATTGATACTTTTTTTCATTTTCGGATTCTCAAAAAACTTGTATTTCTACGGACGGGCTTACCATCCATTTTCACTACGTAAGAACGAGGGCTTTCATGTTTACTAATAATTATCCCCGGTACCCAGTATCTTCCCTCTTTTACCCATACATTCTCTCCCACTTTAAATTCGTTCCTTTGCGTAGCATTACGGTCATACTACTTTTGTTTACTGCGTTATTATATTCTAAAATTGGTAGTATTATCTTGTTAAATTTTGCAGTCCTAAAAAATTTCTTTCTTCCGGTTACTAATGTTCTAGTTAGTCTATCCATTAACAGTTGGGTGGGAGACAGCTCTGAATTCTTAATAGGCGTATTTCTATATTCTAGCAATGCGTACCATAAATTCGTTTTTTCATCGTTGCATTTGAGAACTAATTTTTTTGCTACTTGCACCATTCGTTCAGCAAAACCATTTGATTTTGGGTAAAGTGGGCTGCTTGTTGTTATTTTAATATCTAGGTCTTTTGCCCATTTCGTAAATTCGAACAATCCAAATGGAACATTGTCTGCCACAATTTGTAAAGGGATGCCATGTATAGAAAATCCGACTATGAGTTTATCAGTTATAGCCTTTGCTGTTTTTCTCGTCAGTGGAATAATGTCTAAATATTTGGAAAAATAGTCTCCTATTATCAAAAAATCTTTACCTGCAACTGTCATAACATCCATTCCTAACTTTTCATATGGTCCACTTGGAATGGAGTCATTCAGAAGAGGCTCTTTTCTGTTTGCGGATTTATATTTTTGGCAAATGCTACATTTGTTAACCAAGGACTCTATGTCCTCAGTCATACCCGGCCAATATACTAGTTGTTTTGCTCTGTTGTTTGTTTTTTCCATGCCGAGATGAGACTTATGAAGCTGTAAGAGAACATTTTGCCTAAGAGAGTGTGGAACAAAAATTCTGTCATCAAAAAATACTATACCATCTTCCAATATAAGGCTCATTCTATTTTTCCAGAGAAAAGTTATTTCTGGATTAAGTTTCATTTTGTGGTTGGGCCAACCGCTTTTTAGATATTCTCCTATTATATTCAAAACTTTGTCTTTCTTTGTTTCTTCTTGAATTTTAACCTTTCTCTCTTCGCTCACGTTAATGGAATGTACCTCTCTCATTTATTCCTTCAATTTCATCTCCTGGTTCATTTTGTTGTGAATAACTTCGAGAAAGCCAATCAGCTAAGTATAAATATTTGCCTGGTAGGTAATTAAAGTTCAAATTGTGTTTTTCTAATTTTAGTTTCATTCTTTGCAACTTAGCTGATGGTATTTTTTGAATAATCCTTTTTCATAATTCCTAACAATGGCTTATGGTCA
>NW_023458556.1:67909346-67910710 GCF_013731165.1 Rhagoletis pomonella
TTACAAACATACAGTTGTCGAAAAATTTTAGTCGCATCAATTATATTTTTTTTTTGGTGTTTGAGTTATTTTTTTATAAAATTAAAGTTCATTAGCAAATACCATATAAATTCAAGTTTCAAACTTTGTGCAATATTTAAAAAACAAGTAATTTTTAGCAAAAAACCGACTTAAAAAATATATATATATATAAATTATCGAAATCGGTTGGCGTGGTCCAAAGTTATGCGGTAACATCCATAAAAAAAATATTCCCACGAACTGACAACCTCCTCCTTTTTTGGCAGTCGGTTAAAAATTCTAAAAATTCGAGCTTTTTAATTCCATTTTCTAGAAAGATTTTGAGTATGAAATTTTGTAACCCACTCAACTCTTTTATAATAAAGCGCAAGTTTCATGTGTCTAAAAATTTTCGTTTTAGAATTTTTTTGCCGAAGTGTTTGCAGGTTTTTTCCATATAAAAATAAAGTATGTTTGTTCGTTATATGAAAGCAAATGCGACAAATACAATTCTAACAACAAATACAATTCTAACGGTAAGTTGTGGTCATTTGAAACTTTATTATACTAGAATTGAACGAGCTGAAATTCCCCACAAAAAACAGTTCAATCCCCGATTCCCCACGCAAACCGAAATTCCCCGCAACCGGGGAATTCTCTACGAGTTGGCTTCGCAGGTAGCTTCCCAAAAAAACCACTTCACTTAGAAACTTGCAGAACTATAGATTTTTATACACGAGCGCACTTGTGCACAAGGGTATAATAAGTTTGTTCACATAACGGTTGTTTGTAACAGCCAAAACGAATCGAGATAGATATAGACAAATGTATACATATATGAAAAGAGAAGTCGAATAAGCCATGTCTGTCTGTCCGTCCGCCCGCCCGTCCGTGTACACGATAACTCGAGCAAAAATTTAGATATATCAACGAAATTTCGCACGCAGATTTCCCTTTATCCAAGGTAGGTTGGAATTGAAAATGGGCGAAATCGGCATAACGAGTGTAAAAATAGGAAATCAACAATTTCAGTTTTCACTTTCACACAGATAACATAGCCATTTGTCCTATGTAATGTGCACCGAGAAATTAAAAAACTTTCAACTGGTTGTTGTATTGTTTAAATTTTTATATTTTGTAAATCAAGATATCTACTATCTCAACTTAATATTTACATATTAGAGCTGCCAAACTATCGATAGTCGTGAGCATCGATAACACTGTGAGACAAATGGTAGGGGTCAGTGATCGGGAAGGGTTCAAACTACCGGGGAAAGTTATATCGGTAAAAAAGAAGTTATACGTGTCCCGGCGTTTCGCTGGGTCACGTCTAGGAAATCGATATATCTCGATTCCTAGACGTG
>NW_023458556.1:67910810-67912115 GCF_013731165.1 Rhagoletis pomonella
TTCATTGAAAACCTGAAAGGAAAAGGAGATCCCGAACGAAAAGGATATTCTGCCGGACCAACTAGAGAGATGATGCTTTGGAGTTAGCAGTACCTTTTAAGACTTGAGCAAAAGGACCAATATGCCACAGAGATACCAATTTGAGAGAAAGCGCGCACATTGCCAAAGGACAGTTCCCTAAGAAAACTTAGCCCTTTCATAGATTATCTAAAGATAATACGCATGAGAAATCACCTTGAAAATGACACACACGTTTCAGAACCCTATAACATTGCCAAGGCAACATCGCATTACTTACCTGATTGTAGATTGGTACCACAGGAAGTTCAAACACGTAAATCATGAAACAGTCATAAACGAAATTTTCCAAAAGTACCACATACCTCTGCGAGCCTTACTACGAAGTATTCGCCTAAATTGCCGATTTTGAAAAATTCAAAATGCACAGCCAACACCGCCAGAAACGAGCCCGTTGCTAGCTGCGCGAACATCGCCATATACGAAACCCTTTTCTCATGTTGGTATTAACTTTTTAGGCCCCTATTTGTAACTACCGGAAGACGCAGTGAGAAAAGGTATGGAGTTGTGTTCACCTGTCTCACATGCCGAGCAGTGCATATCGAAATTGCACACAGCCTTACAATGAGTTCTTGCTTAATGGTTATAAGGAACTTCATAGCGAGAAGAGGCACCCCGAATCACATATATAGCGATAATGGCACAAACCTGCGAGCGGATGAAAACGAACTTCGCAAGGCTTATAACGAGATCGACTTTGGTTCGCTCAAATGGGAATTCACCAGTACCACTGCTGAATGGACGTTTATCCCTCCTGCAAGCCCACACATGGGAGGGGCCTGGGAACGTATGGTACGCTCTATCAAGCGAGTGCTGTATCAAATCATCCCGCCGGAATCTAAACTCAACGATGAGAAGCTCCTAAACTTGATGTTAGAAGTGGAAAGCATTACAAACCAACGACCACTAACCCAGCTATCATTGGAAACAGCTGACCTGGAAGGACTGACACCCAATCATTTGTTACTGGGTTCATCATCTGGTGGTGGACCTCCAGGTAAATTTGACCAGTCGGATCAGTATGTCAAAGGTTGTTGGCGGCACACGCAGTACTTAGCGGACGTCTTTTGGAAACGGTGGATAATTGAGATTCTGCCTGAGCTAACGAAACGTACAAAATGGTACGACAAAACTAAGCCGGTCCAGGTTGGGGACATCGTAATAGTAGTTGATGATAACGTACCTCGACACTGTTGGCCCAAGGGTGCAGTCACTTACACCATGCTA
>NW_023458556.1:67912215-67915975 GCF_013731165.1 Rhagoletis pomonella
CGGAAACATGTGCAGCATTGCCAGCTTTCAGTTGTTCTTCGAAGATTGCTGAATGAAGGAAAACAAAGTGGAAAAGAATTAAAAAACACTAATGAAGTGCTTATTTATAGTAATTGCTTGATTTTACATATTGTGAAGGAAACGGTGGACTCTATTCATTTGCAATCATAGCAGCGGAGTAAGAGGGCGCTATGGGAATGATTTCACAAAAATATGCGGGGCTGTCGAGCATGGTAACCATGGGCGCATCTATGTCAGCTTCTGGTTGAATTGCTGAACCACAAGCCAGAACTTCTCCTATGCCTGAAAAACTGGTTCTCAATCCAGTAAATGCAATAATAGCTTCATCCAAACCATTAAAAACATGCACTTTATTAGGTCCACGACCTGTTGCGCTTGCTTCTGCTTCGGTCGCGCTTAGGGATTATAACTCTTACTAAGTAGAATTCTCCTTTCTATGTTGCGGGAGAAGAGGGGATTCCGCATGTCAAAGGTATACAACACTTCTTGTGAATATCACTCACGCTACGCCATCCACAGTATTTTTGCGCAGCACCCACGCACTAAGGGGTATTTGAAGCAAAAACCGCTCAAAAGTGGTTTTTTCTAAAATTCATAAAATGACACAAACAATGCATGTTTAAATAAGTACGATAACCGGTTCACCGCCCCCAGCGTGTTTTACTGCGTCTGGCCACATAATCAGTTGGAACCTAGCCTTTGTGTGTAACGCGTGTCTTTGTTCTCGGCGCTTTTGATTATTTTACATATTTCTCTGTGTTAATATGTCTTCGTATGGTGAATTACCAGAAAAAATTCGTATTGAATATGGATGTTGAAAGTATGTACTTTGTACAAAAATATGTTACAGTTAATTTCTCGTCAGAGTTCCGCATTTAGACTTATGTTGAAAATTTCCTTCTTAAAAACGTGGTATTTTTAACAAATGTTGAAAACAATAGTGTTTTTGTTTATTTGTCGGGCTTTGTCGCCTTGCATTTAAAATGTGGTAATAAAGTTTGAGCCTTTGCCTATCTGAATGAAAAATAAAATCTCCCCCCCGACCCACCCCAACCTTTTTAAATTTTTTTTAGTCAAAGTCAAAATTTTTCAAAAAAATATTTTTTTTCTTAAATTTTTTCTTTTACAATACATCGAACATCAAGCTAAAAATCTGAAGGAAACTGTAGACAGTGAAATATCAGTGAAAATCAGTCACAATATTTTGCTGACAATGGTAGACGGAAAGGTCTGCAACTCCGCAACGGACACTGCATCAACATCGAAATAGTAGTTGATGATAACCTACCTCGACACTGTTGGCCCAAGGGTGCAGTCACTTACACCATGCTATCCAGTGAGAACCAAAAATGGGGAGTATCACCGACCTGTTGCCAAATTAGCTATTTTGGATATTAATTGAAATTTAGCAGTGTTGTTTCTTGTTTGGGTATTCGCGAACTCACGAATACCGGGGGGGAGTGTTGACAACCCTGTAACTAGCCATGAAATGTATCGGATATCGATTACATCCTTTTATCTTGATTCGCCATTAAAAAATAATCACGCCATTTGTAATTTGGTTTGCAGGAGAAAACCGATGTGTAAGAATAACCTATACTAATTTTATTAATTACATTTACTGATCTTAAACTATCATTGTCTTTCTTTATATTGTAACGTAGCTTTGCCTATGCTACAATAATATATTCAACATCACCCCAGCATGCGCCTTAAAACTGCACATAGGTACAACTATATAAACATACATACATACATACCCCTATGTACATACACGTACAAATTTCGCAAACACCAACTTAGACAACCATGCGCAGTAACATATGGAAGAAATTCGCTACACAAAACACCAAATTCGGAATAAGGCCACTCACTTCTCAAACAGCTCCATCAAAGCCGGAGCTAAAGCTGCCAACATGAACTCCACCAGCATCAGTTGTCCGTAGGTAAGCACGGAGTGTATCCGGGGCTTCGGGCCTATTTGGGGTGCTCTTGGCTTTCCCCCTCGGTGGAAGACCGACTGGTTGAAGGGGGGCTGCAAGGGGGGAATACCCCTCATGCAACACTCCAAAACCATTATGGGCTAGACCCATTTTTGGACACGGTCTCAAGCAGACAGGGGGCGTGACCCCCTGCCTGCTAATGATACCGCGAACGGGCACGAAAACATACGGGCGGAACGGGCAACCTTTCGATGCCCTGGGGGGACCGCACTAACGATCAGTTGTCCGTAGGTCACCCATCTGGACCGCCAGCACCGCTGCCGCCCTTAGGCCGACACCGCTACCGAGGACCGCCCGCAAGCGTTACCGAGGACTGCTATTTGTACTCACTGTCATCCAGGGCCGCCGCAGTAATCATCACCACCGCTAGGGCCCGTACCGGTGCTCATAACCGGGGCCGCCCAAGGCCGAAGCTACCAACCGTGGGCCGCCCACCATAATCATCGAGGACTACGAACGCTAACCATCGCCAACCAGGGCCACTGTCACCACCATTAGGGCCCGCCGCCCTCATCATTACCTGGGCCACCGCCAACGTCACCGCTGAGGCCGCCACCACCACATCTTGCTGTCACCAGAAGCGCTCCCGTCGCCGTACAATTACCCGCCGAATAATCTCCGACACCGACTGCCGACTCTCTATCTTTACCTTCCTCTCTCCCCTACACAAGTTGCCGGTATTCTAGATAGCCGCGTGTGTGTGGGTGTGTGTTAAGTCGAAATACACAAATCATTGTGTTTTATTTGGTGGGGGTTAGTGGGACCTTCGCTGGACTCTGGAGCGGATGAGCATACCTCAGCCTTCGACAAAACCCACCTCATAATATTTAAATAAGGTTTAAAAGCGATTGTCACAGAGCAGCTTGAGTTTGATTTAATACGCTATAAACACGGAGTTCTCCGAAGCAAGGACCAAGTTAATAACATTTATGCACCGACCTTCCGGATTTGGTTCTAACCACGTTTCCTTTGTCTTCGAGCACTATTTCCTTTTTGTATCTGGGGGTGAGTTTATTGCCTATTCGCTTATTGATTTTTACGTAAATCATGTCATTACTTGAATATGTTTTTGCCTCTGTCCTCTTTTTGTTATGGAATGTAAGGTGTTTTTCCTGTTTGTCAACTATTTTCCTGTCGAGTATGTCATTTTCGATTAATGTCGGGTCGCTGTCAACGCTTCTGCCGAAAAATATTTCAATGGGTTTCTTTTTGGTAGTCGAATGTATTGAGTGGTTATATTTGCATATGGATTTATTCAGTAATTCTTCAAAACTATTGTGGGTATTTTCTGCTCTTATACAGCGCACTATCTCGTAAGGGTTGAGTGAAAACGCTCTACCTGACCATTTACTGAGCTGGTGTAAGGAGAGGTTTTAAAAATTTCGATGTCATACTGGTTTTCGGACATAAATACTATGGAAGATGAGTTAAAAGATTTTTCGTTGTCAATAACAATTTTCTCTGGGATTCCGAAGGATGTAAGTAGGTCTTGTAAGGGTACTTCTATGTCTTCCGTTGCTCTTGATTTAATGGTTTTCGCTTGCGCGCATTAGGAAAATTTGTCTATGGCAGTGAGGATTACTTTGCTATTAGTATGGTAAATGTCGATGTGGACTATCCCCCCTATTCTAGAACCCGAATTTTCGTAACTCGTAATTGGTAGCTGTTCAAATATCTTTGAACATGGGTATATCTGCCTAAGTAAGATAATAAATATAGGTAGTAAAAACATTTAA
>NW_023458556.1:67916075-67930584 GCF_013731165.1 Rhagoletis pomonella
TTTTTTTTTATTAATTACAAGTGAAATTGGTACAAAATAATTTATGTAAGTTAAATGAAAGCTGTGAATTTATATAGTTTATGTTTGGAATGAAATTTTATAATTATATGTACAGCTCGCAACAAAAGATAGCACCTGAACATTTTAATCAGTCTTGACTTTTTTCTTCTGTTTGTTTAATGTTAATTTCTTCTATAAATCCATAGCTCGTTGTTTTGTAAATACCACATAAATCAAAAATTTAAACTTTAGACAACAATTATAAACATTTCTTAAACATTTGATCACAATTCAATGGTTTTTAATTTGGATTTCTAAAACAAAACAGCCTAAATATTGTTATGTATTGTTCACTTCAATTGCCGCACAAAAACACAATAAATATTGCCGCAATTTTGAAATTTTCATTGCCCCCTGATTGCCAATCGAGCTATCACACGATTGCCGCAAGTGGGTTGTGTTTGATTGGGCATTGTAAGCACAATATCGGCCTCTATTGCCGTATGAGTCAATTTATTGTGGAATCACATGATTGGGGCATAAAATGAGGCAATAATTGGTGTATTGCGGCAATCGTGGGATCTCAGCTTAAGTCTTGCATAACTGAGCTCATTGGAAACAAACGAGCTGAAAAGGTGTAGAAAAAAAAATTTTCTTCCGCATATTCATTTCATAACAGAGCACATACTACCGGGGTCGCCGTAATGGTTGCCGCGTGTGTATTAAACAAGAAAATCAGGTTGCCTTAACGCGTTACTTCAACGGTTGCCCCGTGTGTAATCAGCATTATGCTTTATTTCTACTCAGTTACAGGCCAATATAATATTCACGCACGCCGTGTCCTGCGTGATATTTAGATTTAACATTTATGCTCAACTGACATTTTGGGCCGATTATGGATTCAAATTTTGTTCAACAAACTTCTGTAAACTTGACACAAATGCAACTCTGATTAATCACACACGCAAAGTGAGTTCGGTTTATCAAATGTGAAAAACTTGCGTGCGTGCGTAGATAAACTCACGCCGGTAATATTAGGTTGAGCTGTTATACCCAACACCGGACAAATTCATCCCGTATATATGAAGACCAGCGTTGCCGCTTTGGTTATTTTTTACCAAAATTGGTAATTTCTCTTTTATTTATCAGATTTGGTATTTTGGTAACTTATTTTTCAATTTTTCCTTTTATAGAAATACAAGGTAATCCAGTAAGTATCACAAGGCTAAAAATTCTTTGGCGTTCCTTGGTTACTAGAATTGTTCGGTCTCAACCAAACTGCTTGAAAGTGGCTATTGCTATAATTGCCATGCCCTTTTCCATAAGCTTCTTGATCGTCCTACCTTTTACAGTTCCTCAGCTTTGCAATTGCGATCAATACTCCGACGTAACCCGGCAACCATAGGGGTAAAATTCTATGTGTTGACATATGAATGTATGTACATTGGTCATAACTGGACAAATGTTGATTTTCAAGTGCTCCAAAATTTTAGGTTTATTCGCATAAACACGGCCTCATAAAAAAGTCCCATGGTGCCAAGTCGGATGATCTCAGCGGCCAAATGACAACCCCTCTACGGGAAATTATGCGCCTAATAATCCTATGTTGCAAAATATGTATACCCTTATGAGTCATAAGCAGTGTTGCCGCGAATCATTTTTAGTGGTAGCCAAATTCCTTAAAAAAAGGGCTAAAAGAGAGCTAAAAAAGTCTTTGTGGCTAAAAATGGTAGCTAAAATTTTTTACTTACATATACATATATAAGTATACCCGTAAACATTTTCAATAAGTAATGGTATAGAAAAACAATGAACTATGGAAAAAAAGCAAATATTTTATCCAACCAAAAACCTTTTTGTATAAAAGGGGAAATTTACGACACCAGCTTGCTCGGCTCCATCAATTGTTGATTGTACCATCAGGCTCGAAGCATATAACTTAACAACATGCTGGTACAATATTTATTTCTTTAGAAATGAGGTCGAGGAAAGATCGAAATGATTAGAGCCGAAATTTCATAATTTTTCTTTGTTAAACATTGTTTTTTTTTTTTAATTCACAACTGCAATATCGAGAACTTAATCTTCCACAAACAAGGCTTTAAGTCATATGGTGCAAAAAATTTCCAAAAGTATGTGGCAGCTAAATCTAGCCTCCAAAGGACTAAAACGGCAACACTGTTGACAACTCAGGTCGGCTCTCTTTTAAGGAACTATTATGCCAAAAAATATAAACACACAAAAAATTAAAAAAAATTTTAAATTTGACTATAGGATGGTTCTTCTGTCAAACTCAATCACACTTTGTTAAATACATTTGGTATGTACATATGTACATTAGCGTGGGACGAAACTCCGCTTTTTTTTTAATTTTGATTGGAAATAGCAGAAATATGGTTCATTATGCTCTAAAAAATATCTGTGTGAAATGTGAAAATTTTTGATCGATATCCTAGGTTCGCCCAATGACATGTACAAAAACTTTTTATGCGTTAATCGAAAACATTTTCGTTATATACATTTTGGAATCATTTTAATGATCACATAATTAAGATTTTTGTGCATATTTTTGTCTTCCCTATCAATGATCAATAGGAATTGACAATGTCCTTTTAAACTATAAACTTGCACATCCTTGAAAATTTCTGATAGTTATTTTTGAAAATAACTACATACCGTCGATGTTTTTGCAAAGCCGCCCATCGACCAGTTGCAAATCCGCCTAAATCGCCGTTGTGGCAAAAATGAGATTTGGTAACCCGGACCTCCAGGCTTCGAGATTTATGAATAAAAATTGTAAAATCGTTATTAAAACAACAGATTTGTAAAATAATAGCTAAAGAAAATACTGCCTATCAAGGCAATGCCTTTAAAGAAAACCCGTTTTTTCACTCCTCTGTAAAATTTGAGCGTCGTAAGATAGGCGGATTTGCAATTGGTTGATGGGCGGTTTTGCAAAAACATCGACTATATATACACATATGTTAAGGACTAATAAGTATGCTACCACATAATCGAATTTCGTCCTTCTAACTTTATTTGTTTAGCACAAAAAATTGATTAAAAAGACGTTTTTAATGCCTTGTGTGCCAAAAAAGGTTTTTTCTTAAAAAAAAAAAATGTTTGGTGGAATTACAGAAAAAGCTAGCAAATCCTTTCCACAAGTGTTATCTAAGAAATTTTTGCTATTACAATCGGTACGGTAAGGGGTATGACCCAGTTTTTTTTTCAAAATATATATTACGATTGCAAAAAAACTTGAACTTGAAAACGGTTGGTAGTATAAACAAAAACTATAACTTCAGACAAAAAGCAACTTTAAACACTCGAAAAGTGTGAAAATGTATCCAATCAGTTTGTGTATATCGTCTCTTTTACCAGAAGTAAACAACAACATTTTTATGGACAATATAATTTATGTATTTACACATTCTGCTTACTATCTTATTAAATAGTAAACTTTTCATAATCTCACCATATCAAAACCGACATCGTAATTAGTACCTCTGGTGTAAAGCACAGGGATGGCTTGGCGTCTTGGAATATTTTTAGCAGTCATTTTTATACTCTTCGCTTATCAACTACTTATTTTATTTACATACACTTCGCCTTAATTGCGCGCTTATCAAATTGATTAGGGAGTAACACCAGACCTATGTATGTATTTAGAGATATAAAAATACGGCGATTCCGATAGTAAATATAACTAAAAATATTAAAACCGCAAATACATAACCGAATACGCCTACTCTAACCGACGGAAATATTAGCATTCGAGTATCGTAAAAACGTGAAACGTAAATGAATATTAGCAACTGTGTGAATGCTTATAGTAATTACTGTGAGTAAACTCGAAGATTTTAGCAAATCATATGCCTGTCACCAATGTCGATTTATAGATTATTTCTATTCTATTTCGAATTGCGTACACGATTTTTGAACAAGTTTTTTGTTTATATTTGTTCCGGACAGCTGTAGACCGATTGGCGGCAATACTCAAACTGAATGAATTGAAAATTCTTAGCAGCGAGGAGACTTCGTTTGCCGGGTTTTTAAGTCGATTGGTTCGTTGGCTTTTTGGTGTCCGCGTAGCGGCGCATGGCATTATACTACTAAAAAGTGTTCTACAAAATAAGAAGACAACAAAAATACAAATTCTACTACATATGTATGTATACATACTTAAAAACTCACGAAACCGTTTTAACGATAACATTAGCACTTGTGTACATACTTATCTACACAATAGTCGTCGTTTATTTGGGGCTACACACATATGACGTAGGTAGAGTATGTAAGGTTTTGTGTATTTTGCTAAGCGTATGTTTGGGGCTGGTTTAGAACGGTACCGCCACTAACGCTTGGAGAAGCCACCAATACGAATTTACGTTTGTGGTTGTTCCAAATAGTTACATACTATGTTACCGTTAATCGGGTTTAAAACATTGACATTCATACATTTACATATTTACACAATAATGTGCAAATCATGTACATATGCTCGGGCTTGTAAGGCATCTAGTTATACAAACATATGTACATATGTACATACATACATATGTACGGATGTGAACATAACAAACCAAAGCTCAAATGCAGGCATGGCAACCATTGTTGGGGTGGCTAGGCACACAAGCCTTCGTGCATACTTTCACTTTAAATAAAATTAAAGACAATCAGTCATGCATTCACGCTTAAATGCGTACATACATACTCAAATGTACATATGTACATATGTATGTATGTAATATGTATGTATAATTGCGAATGCTAAACCACCTACAGCCTCCCCAAGCTTGCGAATTCGTGCGACAAGTGCCGACAAAGCAATTCATGGCGTCGCTGATGATCATATTTCAAAGGCGAAAATGAATTAAAGCTTTTAATAAGTTAGCGGGCGAGTGCAATATAAGTGCAAGTAAAGGAAGCTTATGATAGTTCAATATCAATTACTTAAATACCGCTCAGCAAAGGTGTAGCACATTGGCAATGTTTATCCAAAATTTGTTCTGATTATTTGTAATATATGTATGTATGTAGGTATGTACTACATTACATGTGTCACTACGCTGCAGCGAAAAATTACACGGTACTACAAAAACAAACTAATAAAATACACCCGAAACAAAACCTAGTGTGGTCGAGTACAACATGAAAATATGTCCCGTATATTTCCTGCACCCTCCATTTTTTTTATACCGAAATCCCGTAATTTTCTTGATGCACTTATGTATCTATGAATAGCTTGAAATCGAACAAGTTTTGAAAAGAAATATATGGTTAGACTTAAACTGTTGGAAGTTTTCTTCGGTTAAATTTTAATGAGCCCCTATTTTTCTTCATTTCAAAAATTTCTATGAAAGTTGCCAAATCTGTGGTATTTGTCTAAAAGAACAGTTATTTCCAAACAAATGCAATTGCAAAAACATTGTCGAAGTTAAGCAATTTAAGCAAAAATACGGCCTTGAATTTATAAGTGTTTATGTACCGGGCCTGCAGATTTTTTGATCAGTATGGCTAAGGAGTTCATCAATATTTACTCAAAATTTGTATATACAATGGCTCTTAGCAAAAAATTTATTTTTCATCAAATTTTAAGAAAATGGGCGTGGCACCGATCACTTATATCATAAATGCGTATCTCAAAAATTACTTGACCGTTCTCCCCCAAATTTGATATACATACTCATTGAGCATGTCCTTCTTAAGCACCATGTGGATTTTTTTTTTTGAAATTTAATGCAGAGATATCCAGGTCTGAGTAGTTTGCAGCCCTACAAAAATAGTTAGCTTCTTTCGAACAAAATATACAGTTAATAGTTAGCAGTAGTGTTCCCGTAAACAGACTAAAGTTAGGTATAAGCTAACGTTACTTCGTACAGGGTGCATTAGGGTGGCCCACAATTTTTTTTTTCAGCCAACCCCCAGAACGGAAGAATATCTAAAATACATAAAGTGACCCGTATTTTTTTAGTTTGCAAACGGTTCCCGTTTAACTGTGCCGCTGTAGCGTTGAAAATTTGGGGCTTTGGGCCTTAGACATTGTTCGTAGCAGAGCTGAGTCACTTGTTCCTTACCTCGGGTGGGGGGTAACAAGTAACGCTCAGCAATGCGCGAACTACAAATACTCTTATTTTAAAATTCTCTACCCCTTACCACTGGTGGGGGGAAGTAGAGTTTAATAAAATAAGAGGTTAGTACTTTCAATATTAATAATTTTACCCCTTACCGCTGTTGGGGGGAAGTAAAACCTTAATAAAGAAAGAAGAAGACAGATAGTTAGATGCTTTACCCCTTACCTCTGGTGGGGGGAAGTAAAGCATAAAATATAAAAGAAAGAAAAGAAGCGTGTTATTGAGAGTCTTTACGAATCTGAATAATTTATTCAACATTTTTCTTTTATATACAATTTTCTAACTCTATTTCCTTAACTAATTATATATGTATGTGTGTGTATATGTACATGTGCATGTATGTATGTATATTTACATAAGATTACCAACCAATGCCTTGGTCTTCTAATTATATTTTTATTGCTTGCATGTGCATCGGCTATATACATGCAAAGCCTATTATCTAATGCATTTTCTAATGCATGCATAGGTATGTGTGTATATATATTTGTATGCAAGAGATAAACGCATTGATCTCTTATCTCAGTATGTATTACAATTTATGTGATTTTAAATTTATGTTATGATAAGCAGCAATCTTCGTCCTCAGGCAACAAGATCGCAGAGAATTTCGATTGCTTTGCTTATCATACATTTGACAGAGTAGTGGACTGTATACATATACGTAAATATTTTCTGTATGTAAATAAGTATGTTTTGTTTCTTGCATTGCATGTGCAGACAAAACGATCCTTTTCTAAATACATGTTCATATGGATGAGTATATGTTATTGTCTAAAGCTGAAATTAGTCGAGAACGCAGAACGTATACTTAAACGCAGTCTGTATACGCAGAATTTTGTCGATTACTGGAGCCCTCAGTGTTGCTTACTACACTGTTGCCACTCATCAATGCCTTTTCATAAACTTACCCTTTCAACTACAATTTTTTGTGCTATAATAGATTTTAGCTAAATATAAAATACTTAGTTTTCAACAAAAACCTTATTCAATAGTAAATTTCAAATATTTTAAACATATTTTGAATAGGAACTTATAACTTTTTTACCATCTGTAAAACTGACGAAGTGGCAACCATCTAAAGAAGGAGAAATCAGCTAACACGGAAAAATCTAAATTCCGCAGATTTCTGCGCTACGGGCTACAACTACAGAAAAATTCTGCGGTGTTGAGTTTTCATTTACATGGCGCTTTGGTAAGACAGATCGTGTCAGCTGACTCGGGTTTACGTACCGGTAGGTTTACGTTCTTGACTAATTTCAGCTTAAGTAGGTACATACATATGCACGTATTTTTTATGTTAAATTTTATTACCCTGGCAGATATGTATGTACTCATGTTCAAAGATGTTTGAACATATTGCCGAGGGCAAAATAAATGATTATTTGAGTACTGTGTATACATATATTTTTAAATGTTTTTACTACCTATATTTATTATCTTACTTAGGCAGATATACCCATGTTCAAAGATATTTGAACAGACATACCTTATGGAGAAAATAAATTTTTCGTAGAATTACTATAAAATCGTAAACATACATATTAATTGATCGAATAAAAACATTACCACTCAGAACTTTCCAAATAACAATGATGTTGATTTAACTTTACAATTTTACTAACTGCTTTTTCATTACCGATAATCTCATCTGTTATTTAAAAAAATTAATTTTTTTATGCGTTCGTAATCACATTACGCAAGTTTTATAACTAGTTTTATAAATAGATAAAATAATTTTTGAGTTAAATATACGTCATTTATTCTAATGTTGGAAGATTTTTTTTCGATCAAAAAATATCACTGTAGGAAAGCTAAAATGAAAAAAAAAAATGCCGAGACACGTAAACTTAATTTTGGGTTGTAGATTACGAATCTCCATACCGCTTTTCTAGTTCACGTAATTTTCCCAAGATATTTTCTTTCTAACTTTGCATTGCGAAAAGTCATACTTTAAATATGTATTTAAAAAAACATACTCGTACATGGCGTATGAGTAACATTCTTTCCTGCTCATCCTACTAATATTATAAATGTGAAAGTTTGTGAGTGAGTATGTTTGTTTGTAGCACTTTCACGTTAAAATGGCTGGACGTATTTTAATGAAATTTGGCTCATTTATAGGCTATGACCATGATTAACATGTAGGATATTTCTTGAAGGGCGTTACCACTTTAAAAAAAAAGTTAAAACCAACTATTTATCAAGTTAAATAAATTGTTACAACAATTTCAAACAAAAGCAGTTTAAAAACGATATATTTTAAAAATATTTTTGAAGAGAGTTGCCACCTTTTCATAAACTTAAAGTCAATTGAATTAACAATTTAAATCAAACATTTTAATATGGGTACCAAATGAGAAAGGTTTAAAACAAATTTATTTCTAAATATTTTTAAAGAGGGTTGCCACCCGTTAAGAAATTTTAATACAATTTAATTAAAAGGCTAAAAGAAATGTTTTCATATGGGTATCAAACGAGAGAGGTTTAAGAAAACTTTCTTTCGAAAACACTTTTGGGAGTTGCCACCCGTTTAGAAATTTAAAACCGTTTCAATCAAACCTACTAATATTATAAATGTGAAAGTTTGAGTTAGTAAGTGCATTTATTTGTTGCTCTTTCTCAATGAAATTTGGCGCACATATAGGCTATGACCTGGATTAACATACAGGATATTTTTATGAATGGGGTTGCTACTTTCAAAAGTTCAAATCAACTATTTCTTAAGTTATACGAAATATTACAACACCCACATTGTCGAAAAAAATCAAAAATATTTATGAAGATAGTTGCCACCTTTTTATAAACATAAACTCCATTTAATTAACAATTTAAATCAAATACTTTAGCATGGGTATCAAGTGAGAAAGGTCTAAGACAAATTTATTTCAAAATATTTTGGAAGAGTGTTGCCACCTATTAAGAAGTTAAACGAAATGTTTTAATATGGGTATCAAACGAGAGAGGGTTAAGAAGGCTTTCTTTCGGAAATATTTTTGAAGAGAGTTTCCACCAGTTTAGAAATGTAAGCTCATTTTAATCGACAAGTTAAATGAAATATTGAAATGCAGGTGTCAAGTAAGTCACCGAAACAGAACCTAAACTATTTCCCGAGCAAAGGCAAATCTCCCATAAAATTGTGAGCCTCATGGATAGCGGATAATGGGCCTTTATTTCTTAGACACAACAGCTAATGGCAAGACATTTCTGCTGAATTTGGTACTGGCACAGTTGCGCAAGAATAAAAATGTTGCACTAGCTGTTGCCTCCTCAGGGATATCAGCGACCTTGCGGCGCTATGTTGTAACAATGCAAATTAATAGTTTGGGAAAAAGTGTGACATCGTACACAAGCAGGCGGTCGAGGCACACGATCGAAGTTTGCAAGTTATCCGCGGCAGCCGTTTGCTGATGGGGTAGGTAGTCGTATTGCTCGCAGGAGATTTTCGGCAGACGCTACCTGTCATCGAGCGTGGCACTGCGGCAGGGAGATAAGTACGTGGAAATATTGACTAACATCAAGTTATAGAGAGTCCGGGCTCTTTGCTCAAGACCTCCTTGAGACCGGTGAGGGCCGCATGGCAAAGTGCCTGGTGAGGCACATGTCTGTTGATACAGTGATGGCAAATGATGATGCAATAACATATCCTATAGTTTCGAAACTCTTAAGAGTTTTCAGAGGTGCCGTCCTACAAACTGCAATTAAAGGTTGGGTTGCCAGTCATATTGATGCTTAACCTGGACGCACCTCGATTGTGCAGTGGCACAAGACTATACGTAATGGAGCTGAAAAGACATATACGGAATAAGGTTTTAACAAAATTCTCTCAGGACAAAGTGTATGCATTCTTGAACTAGTACAGTCTCTAAATAATTGGGATACATTTCCTATAAGGAAAAGGCCTTTTCCGAAAGAGTTGATGATAAAAATTCTCCCATTTTGGTACAAAATTAAAACTTTCATTGAACCTGTTGTAGGCCTGTTGCCGTTTTTTTTTTTAATTTAGATAGGAGTCTATCAATGATAACGACATACAAAAGTCATACGTTTTTTCATCGGGTGTTAGATCATACATTTTTTTGTATAATGCTTCAAAATATTTAATTTCATCGCCTTTTCTTCGATATATTTAAAATTATTTTGTTCAGCTACAAAAAACTTGTAACGATCGTCAACAGTGATCAAATCTACGTCAGAAGCCTGAATTTTACCATTCGTTTTGTTAAGCCATTCCAAAAAAAACTTATACACAATGACCATTACCACAGTTTCCAGTTTTTTTTAAGTGAAAAATATTCCCGTGGCGTCGTTACGCGTTGCAGGTTTTCAGCACAATCATTCTGATGGATTTCACAGTTTTAAGTTCATGCCAAGAATCTCTCTAAAGCTGAAATTAGTCAAGAACGCAGAACGTATACTTATACGCAGTCTGTATACACAGAATTTTGTCGATTACTGGAGCCCTCAGTGTTGCTTACTACAGTGTTGCCACTCATTAATGCCTTTTCATAAACTCAGATTCAGATTAATCTGTACGACCTTGCTCATTGTTGATTATGTATTGGTACTGACGGGCCGACCAGACTACTGGCTTCCTCGGCCACCTCCATTTGCATCCTAGCCTCGCTACATATAGGGTCTGGGGACGGTTCCCCGTCTGTTCTTGATATCGGTAGCGGTTCCCCGTCTTCGTTGTCGGGTTCTTTGCCTCGGAAGATTTTTACTTTGGCGTGTCTCACGTTGAAGTGGATTCTGCAGCCTCGATTCCTCAGGGATGAGAAACAGCACGGGTTGGTTTATTGCTTTTATGTCCTCAAACTTCAGGACACTCCAGTTCGTCGTAAGGACTCGAAGGTTCATTACGGCTATGGAGCTTTGCCCTTTCCATCCTCATGTTGGGCAACCAGCTCCGGGCACTGGGTCTCTTCGGAATGTCCTTCGCTGGGATAAGTTTGAGCTTTAAGCCCAGCCGAACATCTCTGATCTCAGTACTGCTCCAGCGCAGGAATTCCTTGGAAAACTCGTCCTCGCATCGGATCACCCTATAAACTCTGATGACCTCTTCAGAATCGAACCGAAGTATTGGGCCCTCGGGGTTGGCTAAGGTACTCTCCATTTCAAAACCCGAAAGCGGGACTTAGATATCTGACCACTTTTCGAGGACTGGTTTACCGCAATTAGAGGACTCGTCTATGAATGCGCCAGTACGCAGTTCTTAAGAAATTTGCTACGCATTTTGGTACGGTTTTCTAAAGTTTTTTTTTGTAAAAAAAAGGGCTCAAGGCAACCCATGTTTGCAACAGAAATATATGGCTGTTCCATTATTTCTTGCGGAAAGATATCTAGAATGTGAAGTATCAGATATATTAAAATTCCTTGGACACACACACGAAATAACGGCATTTTTTCTTATCCGTTTTCTTGAGAGCTGCATACTGGCCTTTAGTTGTAAAGGGCAAGGAAAAAGCCCTTATTCGTGATAATATGAATGTTTTAAACGTCCCATATTTAAATTGGGCGCCACTTGTATCAATTCACGTCGAACGCACGCTTAGTATATTCAAGCTTTTTCTTCGCGAAAATCGAATGTAAATGCTGCCAGAAGACTTCAAAAGGCAACTTGTGGTGCAATGTTACTACAACTATAGAGATTAAAGTTTTGTGAGTTAAAAACTCGAAAGGAGAAAATAGTCAAAGATTCAAAGTACAAATTTTTCATATAATGAAACTAGTTCATAGTTTTTCTCTTTTTACTTGTAAAATAAACATTTCTAAAACAAATGTATTTTTTGATTATTTTTCGGTTTTTGTAATTTTTAGTGCTTTTTTTGCCTTTTTTGCGATTTTTAGTGCCTTTTTATGCCATTTCGCTATTTTATTTTGCTTTTTCTAGCCTATTTCGTTGTTTTATTTTGCCTTTTTAAAAGGTTTTTAGGTCCAAAAATCCGCTCCCTGCTCATAAATATTATAACATAATCATATAAATTCACGTTTCTGTGTGTCTAGAAACTGCTATAAAAACTTCAATCTTTTAAATCAGAGTTTATAAATACGCAGTTCTATGTATAGCCCATTAAATTTTAATGTAATTAATCGCGCTGATTTTTTTAACTCGTTTTACGCACGCTCTTGAAGGTATTCTCCTATTTACATAATTTCGTTTAAGATGCAAGATTACACTTTACTACACTAAAATTTGATGGGCTACAAAACAGAATTCTCAATATATTTATAAAAAAATCTCTGATTAAAAGGTTTGAAATTTGAAAACAATTTTTAGAGTTCTATCAAGTTTGCAGTGTAGTTAGGAATTTGAATTTAAATGGTTTATGGAATATGAGGCATAGTTAGGGCTGCCAGACGTCCCGGTTTGTCCCGGTGTCCCGGTCCAACCTTAAAATATCCCGGATTTCGTTCTTGTGTCACGGTATTTGATTTGATTGCACAAATTTGAATAAAAGTTCAAAAATCACTACACTAAAGAGAAAAAACGCGTTGTAATATTCTGAAAAATGTTATGAATTCACTGAGGAAAATAACGCATAGTAAACAGGAATATTTTCTATTTGATTATCGTTTAAAAATGTTCGTATTTAAAAATAATAACGGGTGATTTTTTAAGAGCTTGATAACTTTTTTTTTAAAAAAAACGCATAAAATTTGCAAAATCTCATCGGTTCTTTATTTGAAACGTTAGATTGGTCCATGACATTTACTTTTTGAAGATAATTTCATTTAAATGTTGACCGCGGCTGCGTCTTAGGTGGTCCATTCGGAAAGTCCAATTTTGGGCAACTTTTTCGAGCATTTCGGCCGGAATAGCCCGAATTTCTTCGGAAATGTTGTCTTCCAAAGCTGGAATAGTTGCTGGCTTATTTCTGTAGACTTTAGACTTGACGTAGCCCCACAAAAAATAGTCTAAAGGCGTCAAATCGCATGATCTTGGTGGCCAACTTACCGGTCCATTTCTTGAGATGAATTGTTCTCCGAAGTTTTCCCTCAAAATGGCCATAGAATCGCGAGCTGTGTGGCATGTAGCGCCATCTTGTTGAAACCACATGTCAACCAAGTTCAGTTCTTCCATTTTTGGCAACAAAAAGTTTGTTAGCATCGAACGATAGCGATCGCCATTCACCGTAACGTTGCGTCCAACAGCATCTTTGAAAAAATACTGTCCAATGATTCCACCAGCGTACAAACCACACCAAACAGTGCATTTTTCGGGATGCATGGGCAGTTCTTGAACGGCTTCTGGTTGCTCTTCACTCCAAATGCGGCAATTTTGCTTATTTACGAAGCCATTCAACCAGAAATGAGCCTCATCGCTGAACAAAATTTGTCGATAAAAAAGCGGATTTTCTGCCAACTTTTCTAGGGCCCATTCACTGAAAATTCGACGTTGTGGCAGATCGTTCGGCTTCAGTTCTTGCACGAGCTGTATTTTATACGGTTTTACACCAAGATCTTTGCGTAAAATCTTCCATGTGGTCGAATAACACAAACCCAATTGCTGCGAACGGCGACGAATCGACATTTCACGGTCTTCAGCAACACTCTCAGAAACAGACGCAATATTCTCTTCTGTACGCACTGTACGCATTCGTGTGGTTGGTTTAATGTCCAATAAAGTAAACTGAGTGCGAAACTTGGTCACAATCGCATTAATTGTTTGCTCACTTGGTCGATTATGTAGACCATAAATCGGACGTAAAGCGCGAAACACATTTCGAACCGAACACTGATTTTGGTAATAAAATTCAATGATTTGCAAGCGTTGCTCGTTAGTAAGTCTATTCATGATGAAATTTCAAAGCATACTGAGCATCTTTCTCTTTGACACCATGTCTGAAATCCCACGTGATCTGTCAAATACTAATGCATGAAAATCCTAACCTCAAAAAAATCACCCGTTACTTCCATAAAACGCACGCGTGGTGTTGATTCAAACTCAACATTTAAATGCACATTTACATGTCTGGCTGTAGCTGAGTGCGCGAAGATGCTTGCCACAATTTGCTAATTTCCAGAGGGTCAGGGTTCAGGGGTACACATTTCGGGTGCTCAGTGATATATTTACGTATGTACAGTATCAGTCATATCAATAGCACCCCCATTTCAAAGTGACTTACACTTTTGTTTATTTTTTTTTTACATCTGATTAAAAAATTTTGATGAAAAATCGTTAAATTTAACTTTGTATAAAGTTTTAAAACACGGTTTTTATGATTTTATTTTAAGCATGATCATTTTTTTATAAAATAATAACAAATAAATTTTAACTCTCAATATATTGTGTGTGTTGTTAAATGAAGTTCAACTAAATTTTATGGTTATGTTTTGCATTCAATTTTATACGTACGTATATATGAGACATT
>NW_023458556.1:67930594-67983599 GCF_013731165.1 Rhagoletis pomonella
CATAGTAGAAAAGTAATAATTAGAAAAAATATATATAGAATTAGCAACAATCGCTTTTTTTTAAATTTGGTTTCTGGCACATACGATAATTTCGATAATGTGGTCGATATTTTAGAAAACTTATATAAAACCATAGTCATCGCCAAATGAACGCAATTTTAAGCTCCAAATACTGTAATTTATTCAAGTTTTTTCGCAAAAAGTGCAGAACTGCTTTTAAAACTGGAATTATTGGTAGCTTTAAGATGTTGATATTTTTAAGGACCACCTTAATGTATGTAAATGTGGTTTTGCATAAGATTTTCACAAATGGTATCAACGGTTCAAACGTTCGGTAATGCTATTCACTTTAAACAGTTGAAATCGCGAGGCTTTAAAGAAACGTATGGAAATATCTTAAGCGAACTTACGCAAAGGATACTCGTGGGATCATAAAATAATGAATTCTACAACAAGTCTTTTAGTGAGTACTGCTTTGTGTTTATCTAAATAAAAAAAGTGACGTTGTTACACATTTATCAAATAGTAAAGTCGCTAAGCACGTAAGATTTTAAAATTTCTAAAGTTACTTTGCTTTTCGTTGCTCATTAAGATTAATAATAATGTTTTTGAGACGGTTGATCGCCGGTAAATTCTAATGTAATCACATAGAATGTGTTATCATCCTCAAGACAGAGCTGACACTTCAATCAATCCGGTGCATATGCGAACAAATGCAATTGTGCCCTGCTACATAACCAGGTGTATCAGTTATATTTAAAAGCTTTGTGCCCTTCAGAAAATCACGGGTGAACAAGTTTTTGTTAATCCTGTGCCCAAGAGAAAGTTCAGCCTATTTAGTTTCTTTAACGGTAGTGTGGTTGTCAAACTACGACAGCATAAGCTACCGGAGAGACGATTATGCAATAAAGTTACTCTATAAATTTGAAATTTAAACCTCACGTCCGGTAAAAAATAATTCCATCTAGCTTTACTAGAGGATAGAGGTTCCAATTAAGCTTCGCATAAAAAGATACTTGGACATGTCAAAATACTCAAGCACGGTACGAGTTCACGATTGAGAGAATACAAAGGTTGCGCCGATCTCGGACCGCTATTCCTCTCTTAACGAATTTGACAGAATCGTGGTTTGCATGACGTCACACTTGTGCAACTTGTTTACGTTTTCCTTGCAACATTTTTTCTTCTTCTTCCATTCTTGCTCACGTTTTGGCATTTCTCTCTCGCAATTGCACCAGTGTGACGTCACACAAAAGTTATTCTCAAAAATCCTCTCTGATCGGCGCAATCTTGTATTCTATCATTCTTGGGTACGAGTTAATGCTGGGGCTCTCATCGATCAAAGAGAATTTACCTTTTTCCTAAAAGGTCATACCTTGACATCCAGAATGAAAAGTGGACATGTTTCTTTGAGATATCCATATTTTCAGCTAAACACCATTTATTTCGATAAATTTCCTTGGAAATTATTACCTTGTTTATACCGACACATAAAGGGCTTTGACTCAGTTCGCTGTGATTCAAAACGGATGCATAAACAAAATTTCAATACGGGTTGAAATGGAAAAGTGTTGGCTTGGACTTGTTTTCAAATCGGTTTTTTATTTCTCACATCGGTTAGAAAAATCGTATAAACGAATAATTCATCTGACGCAAAATCAAAATTGGCTGGTTTTCTTTATACAGCCCGGTTTAATTGGAATTATTATTATAATAAATTTGTATTGCTGTTCGCTTCCATTTCGATCAACCCCGCAAATTTGCTATTAAACAAATGTGGAATAAAACTAATAGAATTTGTTTACTTTTCAATACGGTTTCATAGAGTTCGCTATAACGACTAAGGCATAAACGGTTGTAAGAAGTATGTGCTGAATCCAATCGGTTTTTTGTTAATACGTTTTTTTTTCGTAGGTAGGTAGGTAGGTAGGTATACATTTTTTAAACAAACTAAAGAATTTAGTCCTTATTTTGAATAATAAAATAAACAAATATTTGGCGCTACATTCGTACATTGCCTGCCGAGGGCGGACTCCCGCGTAGAAAACCCTTTTTCTGTAATTTTTTTAGTGTAACTTTGACCGGAGGATCCATTCAGCCACAGCGCCCGCTCATTCAATGAATTCAGCTCCATGTCTGGCTAATTCTAACTCCCAGTTGAACATCGTTATCGACGTTATGGATATCCAGCCTATAACATATGATCGATAAAACAGTTGTTTTGCTTAGCTGAAGGATGTAACTCCAGTTAGCGTTAACTAGACATGGTACAAAGAGAAAAATTTGAACTTTTCAAGCTGATGCAAAGAGCCTTCAAAGGTAGGGCTGCCATATTTGCCGGGACAATTTGTTGAAAATGTCCTAAACACCCCAACTCCTTCTCATAGCGCAAAATAAATCACAGTTTCATCGAGATTTTTGCTACGTACATACTAGGGCCCTAGGTATGTTGTGAATGTGGAATTTTAGACATCCGCGGATGCGAATGCCAATTCCGTAATATACATATATTTCGCAAGCTCTACCAAATTTAAAAAAAAAACTGAAATATGGAATTGGCGAGTAAAAATTTTTATTGAATAAACTATTGTTTCTGCTAGGGTGACCAGACGTCCTGATTTATCAGGATATGGCCTGATTTCAGGGTCGAATTAAAGTGTCCTGACTGATTTTTCTTTTCTCGCCAAATATCCTGATTTTTACAAAGCTGACCTTTAATACACTTTTTACATATCGTTAGGCGCTTTATTGTACATCGTTCACATAATAACACAGTCATATAGATATGCTAAGGTTGGTTGCATTATAACTCGCGTAGATAGCGTCAGTTCTCACTGGTGACGTCGAAGGAGTTTGTATAAATAATTAGCCGCCCTAACCTTATTTTGGAAGTGTCACTGTGTGGTGTAACATCACCAATCGAACCATCGTGCTATGCAGTAAAACTGAAACGAAGGTAGATACTTATTTAATGTGTTGTAAAATCAGCTGATGAATTTAGTTCTGTAGCTGAACAGTTTCAGATCTCGACACTTAACAAGCTCCTGCTTTTCGTGACTCGGCGCAAAAATTTAAATAATAACCGTCCACTAACGCACTATCCAGTAAATCCAGTACTAATTTTACTGGTTTTACTGGAAGTCGTTTTCGTATGCCAAAACTTGCAAGAAACCAGCAAAAGAGAGAGAATTGAGAGAGCAAAAATGACAGCTGAACTTACAAGTTTTACTGGATTTTTACAGCATAAATTTTTACTAGCAACTATTTGCTAGTAAGAAAAACAACTGATGCCATGACGCTTAATGCAATCCACATTACCAAAAGAATTGTTTGTGGTGCTTTTAGAGTTGCAGTTCACAAAATAAACCTATTTAAATATATATTAAGATGGGAACTATTATTTTTCTTAGAAAATTGGGTTGGAAAATGACAAATTAATCAGCTGTACATAAAACTAGCAACTTCTTGCTGGTTTTGCATTTGCGTACTTTCTTGCATATTTCTCTCATTGGGAGTAAATATTGGCTTACTCTCCGAAATTTGGTAACTGGCAAGTTACTGGATATTTTTTGCTGGAGAATACGAAAACGCAACTAATCGTTCCGTACGTCATGCGGAATGCGCCCCTCGTGCGCATGGGCGCGAAAGGGGGGTAAAACCGTTGGGATAATAATTATTATTTATGTTATGATCTTTATTTTCAGATAGAACTACGATCAAAAGCACAATGTATAATAAACGAGGGTGCCTCTAGCGCCCACTGCGATTCGTACCGGGGTTCTCAGATTTTCTACGCGGATACATACTCTCTCTGCATGCCAACGTCGCACATGAAAATTTGTTGACTAAGTGCCCACATATCAGCAAGTCGTAAATTGTACCCGTTGTCCGCTACTGCATGACATTGTAACCATTTTTAGATCAAAACTCATACTTTATGCATTACATTCGAACCAGTTTTAGTATAATTGATCTATTTTACATTACATTGCTTTATATTTTTGGGCTATCTTTGGTCTAGATACAAAACTACTATTCCGAGATCCTACAAGGCCTAATACACTAATCGCCCGCTGTGATGTTGATTCAAACTCAACATTTGAAAACACATTTACATGTATGGCTGTAGCTGAGTGTGCAAAGACGCTTGATTCAATTGGTTGCTGCCAAGATGGTCCGGGTTCAATTACCATCAGATGGAACATAAAATTAAATTTTTTCCCCTCTTAATTACGAAAAAGCATCTGTGCACTTCACAACGACATATTTTATAACGTATGTATGTACATACTCAAATTTAAGACGAGTTGGGTTGGTGCTCTTTCATATGCGTATTTTTTTAAATTTAGCACGTTTTTTTGTAATTCTAAAATTGTATAATAATAATATATAATAGATTGGCGCTTACACATATCGCACACCGTCTTCAAAAGAGTCACAACTCAAAATTTGGCGTTTCTTAAATTATGCGCTAAAAATGTACACAGAGCTTTTATTTACCTTTCAGCAAAAGCTGGAGCAAAGTTTTGTTATAATTTGTTAAAAAAGCCTAAGGTAAAGTCGCCCTTGCCCATATGATTAGCATGTGCTACGAAATGGTTTTTCGAATTTTCTGACGAACGTATTATTTTGAGTTGTGACTGTTTTGAACACGGTGTGCGATATGTTAGTGTTTGGCCGAGCTTCTCCTCCGATTTTGTGGCGTGCGCCTTGATGTTGTCACACAAAGCGGAGGGACCTACAGTTTTACGCCGACTCCGAACGGCGATTGTATTTTTATGAGAAGCTGTTTTTCATGGCAGAAATACACTCGGAGGTTTGCCATTGCGTGCCGAGGGACGACCGCTGTTAAGAAAAAACCTTTTTTCTACATTTTTTTTGCGATGTTGCTTTGACCCTCTCAGTGTATATTGCAGATTATTACAAGTGAAGTCCGAATGGTTTTAAAAAATCTTGGTTTGATAATCAAAGCGTTTTGTATTATTGATTTGCTTTTGGACTTTAACCTCTTTTGTAAATATTAGGAAGCTATATCCGATAATTTAACCGTACCTGTTTTTTCGTTTCTACACACATATGTATGTAATTACCAGGGAACGGATTTTATGGAAATTGCCGTTTTTCTGCTAAAGATATAGAGTATATTCGATTAAGAATGTCCGCGATTTAGCTTTCCCTGATTCCATATACACACATTTGATGTTGCCTTTTTTAAGATATTTACCTTTTTTTGTCTTTTCTACCTTTAAAAATGTGATTATAGCAGATTAAAGATTAAAAAATATACACATGCCCATGCGGCTTATAGAAGCGCAAACGCTCCATATTTAAATTGGGCTCCACTTGTATCAACTTACGTCGAGCGCACATTTAGTACATTCAAGGCTTTTCTTCGCGAAAATCGAATGAAATTCTGCCAGAAAACTTCAAAATGCATCTTGTGGTTCAATGTTACTACAACTATACAGATTAAAGTTTTATGAGTTAGAAACTCGAAAGGATAAAATAGTCAAAGATTCAAAGTACAAATTTTTCATATAATGAAACTAGTTCATAGTTTTTCTCTTTTTACTTGTAATATAAACATTTATAAAATAAATGTATTTTTCGATTGTTCTTCGTATTTTCTGTCTTTTTTTAGTGTTTTATTTTGCTTTTTTTGCAATACCAAGTGCCTTTTCCTGCCTTTTTCGCTATTTTATTTTGCCTTTTTTGCAATACCTAACGCCTTTTCCTGCCTTTTTCGCTATTTTATTTTGCCTTTTCCAGCCTCTTTCGTTATTTTATTTTGCCTTTTTTATAGGTTTTTAGGTCCTAAAAAATCCGTTCCCTGGTAATTACATTCAGTGAAAGCTCTCATAGACGGACGCTCTAATAAGCGGACACATTCCTGTAGCTCGTTCCTGTAACTCTTCTCTACCGATTATTTCTCTACTGGTAGAGAATATACGTCATTCTCTACTACTCATTAGCAGTAGAGAACAGGGCGGCGAATTCATATCTCAATTCGCCTTGGTAGAGAATTGTTACAGAAACGAGCTACTGGGAACGAACAATTTTAAGTTTTTTTTTTCATACAAAACACTCTCCCATACACGAACTTTCCGATAAACGGACGCGGACACTCAAAAATGTCCAGTTATGAAAGAGAAATCTCCCATAAGCGGACGCGAGGCTCTAACAAGCGGTCAGTTTTGTTTTTTCTTCAGTCAGATGTTGATTCTTGCGCTTGTACATACATATTTTATTTTCTAGAAAATGTGTTGCCTTTTCGTTGCAATGAGATTTGTCGGTAGGAAAGAAAACGCCATAAATTTGAATTTATTTTTAACTTTTTTGGTTTTTGTCTATTGAAAAATAAATATTATTTTAATTTCGATACCCATAATATAAATTTTTTAAATTTGAATTTTAATGTTATATTTTACGAAATTCCCATAAGCGGACATCCCCATAAGCGGACAAAAAGTAGGTGACTATCGGTGTGCGGTTGTGGGAGCTTTCACGTCGAAGCTTTTCGAAGAAACACCATTAAGAGGCCATTGAAAGGGTAATATTTAACGCCGCAAAAACAACAAATAAGAGCGATTGTACTTAAGTTAATAGAAAGGTAAAATACAACTATGCCCCTTTGCGAGTTTTTTATAATTTTTCGAAAATATACAGTTTTTCCGATGTTTTAGTTTCAATTTCAGTTTTATTTACTTTAGAAAGCTATACAAAATTATTACGAGTAAATATTCAGTTTGTTTCTCCATGTTTTCTATCCCTAGTACCTTCTCACATTTTACAATCTTTACTACTTCGACTGTGGTGAACCAACTTTCGGCAAAGAACTCGATCATATTAAAGTACGCGTAGTTGATGAAAAACCAGCTAAAACACATATTAATTGTGAACCCACTGCACATGATCCATCAACAATTCGCATATCATGCCGCAAAATCGTGCATCACCATCATCATTAGCGAAAGCACTTGCCGCACAAGTTCCTTCACTCAAAACTTCAGCACACGGAACACGATGCATTGCTGACCAATATTGTACTATCAGATTTAAAAACTCCGAGCAAGAATGCACATTCCACAGTGGGAAACAGTGTGGCAAATCCCATAGTGCGGGAAGATTCCCATAGTCATTATGGAAAAAGTGCCCATAAACGGCCTCTAAAATATGTGGAAACGTATAATCTTATTGACATCAAAGCACTACTTTTCTTCGGAGGATCTTATACCCAACAACACCATCACCAAAATTCGTATCATAAACCAAATAAATTTACTGAAATTATCAAAACACATGTGCTGAAGCCTCATAAACCAACGTTGGAAATATATGAAACTCATAAAAGCGTCGGTGGCACAGAAGGTCATGGTATCTCTCACATGCCCTGTACGAAATTTGCAGAGTCGCATATAGATGAGTACAAGGAACTGAAATCGATGACAGTAAAAGAATTACCTCTCCCGAGAGGTTATAGTTTCGTTACACCATCTGCAATCGAGGAGTATAAGCCGAATGGTAGTGCTTACTTACCGCGTTACAAAATGTATGCAACAGCAGATGGCACTCCGGAAATAGATGTGCCTGCATTTTTAACACCTAAGCAGAGTATCTCTTTACCTCACATAGAAGCCCAGGACTTTACCGGCGGAGGGGTCGAGAGTGGACATTTTATGCCATTCATTGGTACCATGTATTTGCCTGCCAGAGAGGCAAGCGTGATGTCAGAAAAAGCTACTGAAACCTATATCGGTATTAATAGCTATTCTGCAAGTCATGTTCAAGGTGTAGATGACCCAAGCTTTCTATCTTACTTGCAAAGAATTTACTTAAAATAATGTAGAGTTACTTTATTTAATTTAGTTTGAGAATGTGTTAGTTTTTTTACATACTTATTTATGTATGTACTTATGTCTTAAGTCAATTAGTTAAATAAGAAGACAAAATCAATACGCATAATAAAATACAAATAAAACACTGTTTGATATTCATTTATTCATTTTTTTTCTTCTAAACACACTTAACATTGAAGGCCTCTGTCGGCGCATGTGAGACACTTAAAGGGTTTCGTTCAGTACATATCTGGCTACGTTGCGTATTGTATGTTCACTTAAAAGCATTTAATTTTCATTAGAAAGGTGCAAAATGTATGTAAGTGCATATCAAGTATACCTACATATGTACATACATATCGCACATTTGGTGCAAGAGTGTCATAATCCAACAAAAAAAAATATTTAAATACATAAGCATGCAGAAATTACCTCTTTTCTATATTGCGTAAAAATTTCGTAGCTGTAGCGATTAACCATAGCTAGTTAGAAGAAAACTTTCTTTCATTCTAGTTAAAAAGTTAGAAATTTTGGTGAAAATTTTTTAAGTTTGATTCATTTTTTTTATGAATACTTCTGTGAGTGACTGTATGTATGTGGCATATCTTTAGAACTTTTGATTTAGATGATTATGCATAAGTATTGGTCAAAATTGCTATATCTTTTTGGTACTTTTCAAAGGAAAATATATTGTTATAAGAGTTACTGTAGTGTTTTATCCGATCTGAAACAATACACTCTCGTTGTAATGCCGAAACTAGCTAAAACACCAGTGAATCAAAGTGACGATCAGTGTTGCCATTTTAATTTTTCAAGCAAGGTTTACCTTTTTATACCCGAGCGCGCTTGTGCACAAGGGTATATTAACTTTGTTAGAATAACAGTTGGTTAACGAATCGAGATAGGTATAGGCAAATGTATACATAAATGCTCAGAATGAAAAGAGAAATGATTACTCGAGCAGAAATTGAAACACCTCAACGAAACTACGATATTTCAGTAAATATTAGATGCAAATTGTTGAAAATTAGTACGTGAAGTGAATTATGGTAAAAAATAATATTATTATGAAATTTTTGGGAAATGGGCGTGCTCCCGCCCACTTATGATGAAATGCTGTATCTCGGTAGCCGCATCACCAATATATAAAAAATATGTTGAAAATCTTTGAAATCGGGAAATAACCACGCCCACCTGCTATATAACGGTGATTTACAGAAACACGAAAACTGTGAAAATCGGTAACTACTGGAGCTAATTCACTTAAAATCGATGATTGCAATAACTACTTAGCAGAAAACTAGAACAGTATAAATTTTTGGACAAAGGGCGTGGCACCGCCCACTTACGACCACAAATGTGTATCTCGGTAACCGATTTATCAATTTCTATCAAACCTTGGTACGAAAAAGCAATTGGTTGAAAATTATTCAAATCGGACTAAAATTACACCCGCTTCCCAAAAAACGGTAAATTTCAGAAATACGAAAACTCCGATATTTTAATAACTGAGGACGCTAATTTACTCCAAGTTAAATGAGGTGACATCGGTTAGATGAGTGTGTAAATTTTTTGTTTTTTAAATGTCGAAAATCAAAAGTTCCAGAAATATCCCCATGTAAACTGTAAACTTTAAAGCTGTTTTGCTCGAGTTTTTGAATTTTTGCATTATAAAACAGAGATCACACGATTTGTACATTTGTACAGATTTTTACATTTTCAGAGTTACGGAGTGGTGTTATTTGGAAAGTTATTATTGAGCTGAACTCATTATTTCTAGGCAACACCACACTGTGACTGCGAAAATGTACAAATGTACAAATCGTGTAATCTCTTTACACTCTTGCAGCAAACGAGCGATATCTCCGTTTGCTGGAGTATTCTTCCATATTTCAAAAAATCTATAATTCGGGAAAACGGATTTAAAGTTATTTATCAGTTATTTCTCTTTGAACAAAAATAAATGTAAACAATATAAAAGTAACATTTAATACAAAGAATAAAACTGTCATCAAACCTTGATTTTTTTTCTTACTTTGGCCAAAGAGAGGTTAGTTTCTAGTCATTGTTGCTAAGCAAATGCAAAAGCATAAAACAGAAAACATGAAAAGAGTATCTATAAATTAAAAGTTTGCCTAAAGCAATTTTCTAAGCAAACGTAGTAAATAAGTATTTGCTTTCTTCCGAAACATTTGCATTTCCAATAAGTTATTTTAAACTTAAAAATCATCAAAAAAATTTCACTAATTTCATAATTTGCAAACAACTGTCTTTGATCAGCTGTTTTTCGTGTTCGCAAATTGCTGCTGGCAAATTTTTTCCAGCAGGAATTAGCAACTTTCCCCCCAAGTCAACTGTCACTTTGCGCTCTCAATTTCCCCTGCTTTGCAAGTTTTTGCGTACGCGAACGCCAAAACCTATTATGTAATTTGTGATAATTTGCAATAATTATCAGCTTGTCGACCAGACTAATAGTTATTTAAACAATAACTATAAAAGAAGAGCTAGCAGGAATTACTGCGTACTTAAATATATTTTTACTTGTTATGACGTTATGTCAGCTAACGAGCGTTATGTATGTGCCTTAGGGTGGTCCAAAATTACACGTGGAAAAGTAAAGTCGGAATTTTTATGCTCTCACCCCCTAGGATTGTTCTATACCGAAAAAAATTTATCCCAATTTTTTTATTTCAAAATTAAAAAATATTTAGAGGTCGCTCAAAGCGCCCAAAGTTTTCCATGTATTTTGTATGGGGGAAAAACAACTTTTCGTAGAAATGGTATATAATTCTTAAAAATCAATATTTTTTTATCAGAGAACTCAATTTGTCTGCAGCAGATTCCCAATAATAATACTCAAATTTTTATTTAACCATTTTTTATCGCAACTTTAATTTATAGGTCCGCCAAAAACCCACAAAAACCCCGAAAAATTCAATGGGGGGACCAATAAAAAATCGTTAGTACTAAACAATGGTTAAATAAACAATTGGGTCTTATTACTGAAAGTCTCCTGAAGAGAACCAGAGTTTTCCGATCGAAAAATATTGGTTTTCATAAATTCTATACCATTTCTACGAAAAGTTGTTTTTTTTCCCATATAAAAATACATGGAAAACTTTGAGCGCTTTGAGCGACCTCTAAATATTTTTTGATTTCAAAATAAAAAAATAGGGGTATACTTTTTTTCGATATAGAACAATCCTAGGGGGTGAGAGCATTACAATTCCGAGTTTACTGTTTCTGGACCACCCTAATGTGCCTACATACATACATAAGTAAATAAGTACATAACTAAGTTCATTTGCTGTCACATTTTATCTGCCTAGAAACTTTTAAACTTAGGCATAAATTGTATGAAGAAGATCATATAAGTGGCTATTGAACCCAGCATCTGAAAGAATAGTGTTAAAAAAATCGTGATATCAAGTACATTTTTTTTAGATATGCATGTATTTATATTCCATACAACAAAAATATGTATCTTCACTTACGTCCCTCGCCATATCGCATTTTAGCACAAAGAACCCAAAACCATCAATAATGATCTGCTGGTGTAGCATTTGTAAAGTGAAGCTTTGTAACTGAGAATTACACCAAAACAAAAAAATCATTAATTTTGCTTGTAATTGTACGTGAAATAGCTCGAGGTGCTTTTGACCTTTTTGCTAATCTAAATCTTTACCCGTGTTGAGATGTTGAAGTCTTCTATGTCATGACGTATTTTGTGTACATTGTGAGCCAGAAAATTTGTCTGTTCAATAAATAAATAACGCAAAAATCTTAATGAAGTAATCTGGTAATACATACATATCTATACGTATTCAAATGTACATGTGTATCAACAATAGCTTACCGATCGCATACAATCCCGCGCTGTAATCAACAATAGAAAGATGGTCATGGCGGAAGGAACAATCAGAGAGTACTCTAAAAAAAGAAAACTGATTTTTTATATGTTTAGATAAGTATATCCAGATAAGTGATCCAATCCAATGATGACTTGCTGGGGATTTTTTAGGCAACCCCCAGCATTCGGAGTTGGCACCGATCGGAGTAGATTTACTCCAGACCTATGCTTTGTGAAGTGTGCGAAAAAAATTGCATATCAAAAAGGGCTTATAGCCTCTATCTGGAAATTACATAAAAACTTCGTTCTAACATTTCAACTCGTATCTGTGGTGCCGCCTGAGTGGGCAAAAATCTAAAAAAATTTTCTCCGCAATGTGAACGTGTTTGGTATTTTTGTAAAGGTAATTTATCCACTACAAAGAATAAAATAAAAATTTCCTCATAAAATAAATTATGTTCCGCCAGGAAGCCACTAAAGTCAAGAATTTTTATCAGAGCATAGCCCGGCGTATGTTCTTCTCGGAAACAATTGTCGAAAAAACATCCTTTGAAATAAAATGTTGGTTTGACGGTCAGAAGCAGCGTAGAACTATAGGCCTCTCCAATTGTTGGACTCAGGGCCGTAGCCAGGATTTGTTTTCATTTTTCTTTCACTTAGATTGATTAACAGAAAAATACTTATAAAAATAAAATATCTCACGCAAATAGTGTTGAAAGTCTGAGATTCATGCCCGTATTTTGTTTGTAAGTCAAATATTAGTGGCATTGTGCTACTATGATAGCACGGCCGAGTAATCATAGTCAACTAATGTACAGTAGTTGAAAAAATTATAGCCGCACAAAATTTCGACAAGTTTTAAATATTATTTTTGTTGTTATTTAATTTTGGTTAGCTTTTTATAGTTCATTCTTTAACAAGATCCGTACAAATACAATTGGGTATTCGCCGAAATTTGGTGTAAATCGCAACCTAATTGTGTGAATACCCAAATATTTTTCTTTATCCCAATCACGAAATTTTTCATTAGAAGATTGCTGTATTGTACCAATCTTTTGACTACAAAAAAAATATTCCCAATTTTTTTATTTGGTCCCAATAGCCCACTATAAAAATGCACAAATCTGTACAAATGTACCAATCGAGTAACACTGCCTCAAAAATTTATGCAATTAAAAAAATATAAATTCAGCAAATTTTCGTAAAAATTTCGAGTTATATTTTAAACAAAAATCAGTAATGTCAAAAAAACAGCCTGAACTTTTGGAGCCACGGGTACATCTAAGCTCAGATCCTCGTTCTCAAATCCTCGTTCAAGATTATTACCAAAACAACTTTTTACAACATTATTAAATTTTTTAAGCATGTCTACATATGGTAATGCTAGGGCATCTAGATGCATTTCTGCATCAAAACGAAAATTTTGAAAAAAATGTCACTTACGTTATTTTGGCGGTTAGGGCTCGTTATAATTTCAAAGATACGGTTAATTCCAAAATTTATTTAAAACAAGTAAGAAAGTCTAAGTTCGGGCAGAGCCGAACATTAAATACCCGGCGCAAGTATTAAATATATATATTTTTCACCTTTCCGAAAGCTACCGCTACATGGTAAGCCGGGGTGTATCAATTTTGAGTAAATTAGCGTCCTTAAATTTCGAAATATTAAAGTTTCAAGCATTTCAGAAATTTACCGTTACATGAAAAGCGGCCGTAATTTTAGTCCGATTTCGGTAATTTTCAACGTTTTGCTTTTATGTGGCAAGCACAATAACCAGACCGAGTTTGATACAAATTGGTAGAACGGTTACCGAGATACATATATGTGATCATAAGTGGGCGGTGCCACGCCCATTTTCCAAAATTTTATCATAAACATATTTCTTGGTAAAGAATTGTTGCAAGCATCAATTTTGAATAAATTAGCTTTAATATTTACTGATTCATCGAAGATTTTGTATTTCTCTAAATTACCGTTGTATGGCATGTGGGCGTGGTTATTGTCCGATTTTAAAAATATTCGGCCATTTGGGTTGCTGTACCAAGGCCAACAACTGGAAGAAATTGGTGCAGCGGTTACCAAGATATACACATATAACCATAAGTGGACATGGCTACGCCCATTTTCCAAAAATTTATAATGTTCTTATTTTTCGTCTAAAAATTATTGTGAATATCAATTTTGAGTGAATAATCTTCAGTAGTTACTAAAATATCGCAGTTTTCGTATTTCTGAAAATTACCGTTATATGGGAAGTGGGCGTGGTTACAGCCCGATTTCGCTCATTTTCAATACCAACCTACCTTGGATAAATGGAAACCTACATACCAAATTTCGTTGGGATATATCAATTTTTTCTCGAGTTATCGTGTACACAGACGGACAGACATGGCTTAATCGATTTCTCTTTTCAGCATTTATGTATACATTTGTCTATATCTATCTCGATTCGTTTTGGCTGTTACAAACAACCGTTATGTGAACAAAGTTATAATACCCTTGTGCACAATTGCGCTAGGGTATACAAATTCAGTTCAATGTATAACAAAAATATGGGTACCCAACGAAATAATTTTTTTTGGGTTCACAAGGTCGAATAGGAATGGAAAATTCGCGTTTCGTCTATTTTATTTTTAAGCTAATAAAGTTAGTCCTCAACACATAATTTTTTCAAAAATAATAATTGAAAATTTTCAAGGATATATTCGAGGATAAAATTATAAAAGGGTATTTTCAATACCTACCCGTCCCACAGTGCTTCCCTTCCATATGAAATGTGGGCAAAAATAGAATTATGGACGGATTTAAATGAAAATTCGCTTCCTAGTAAAATTGAGGACGCTAAATTCAAAAATGCAATTGGTTTTTGGATAACTTTCATACTTTCACTGTAAATGCAGTTTGAAGTTGAAAATTTGGGTTCTTGTGGCTTTTACACAGGTATGTAAATATAGTTCGTTCTATTTTCAAAAGTGAGGTGTGAAAAGACAGGGCTTGGCCTGTAGATATGCAATAAAGTTTTTTATTTTTGAAAAGGGTTGCCACCTGTTACAAATTTTATTTAAATTATTTAATAAGTTAAATGAATTAGATATTACAATATGGGTATCAATTGAACTAGTTTTGAAAATACTTTACCTCTAAAAGACACGTAGAAGGGTTGCCACATGTTTAAAAAATCAAATTCACTTGAATTAAGGGAATAAGGTAACTGAAATATGTATATCAATATGAGTATAAGACAAATGAAAAAAATGTACATGTTTAGCAAGAAATAAGTGGAGAATAAAAACATTTTTGAGTTAATTTAAAAGGAATGTAATCAGAACAAATCACTGATTGACAATGTATGTATTTGTACTAAAACAACAAATACGATGGCGTAATCCTATGGTTTGACGTAATTATTATTTTATTTTAACTAAATTCGACTTTACAAACAGGTGGCAACCCTATTCGTAAGCTAAAACCTTCTTAAACCTCTTTCGTCTGACTCCCTTATGGTGATACCTATCTATTTCAATTACCTAATTCCTTTAATGCAAGTGGAATTTGGTTTTTTAAACAGGTGGCAACTCTCTGTACATGTAGTTAATACACATTGCGATTGATACCCATCTCTTAATAATTCATTTAACTTATAAAAAAATTTGAATCTAATTTTTTAACAGGTGGCAACTCTTTAAAAAAAAAAATAACCTTCGTCCACGGGTTAAGATTTTTAATCTGACACTTCATTTTTGAAAATGGAACGAATCGTGCAGATCTCAAGGCACTGACAAAAAATGAACAAAATTATTTTATGCATTAGCGAAAAACGCATTACTTCAGAAAGTGCAAAAAATGAGCAGGTTTTTATTTCTTCTTTTGAAAGCTAAAAGCCTGTACTATTTAATAAAATAATAAAAAATAACCTATTTTTACATATATTTTTTATTCATTCCATTAAAATTTTGAATTTTTTTGAAATTTTGTTTAAAAAAATCGTTTTTTGGAACACCGCAAGGACACCCTGTGTTTAATTTTATCCCAAAATTTTAATTCCTGTAATTCTCTACTAGCTATATGGAAACAAGAAACGTCGAACCAACATTTTATTTTAAAGAATATATTTTTGACATTTTTTTCTGTGAAAAGCTTACGCCTGGCTATGCTTTTATTAAAATTCTTAGTAAAAATTTGTCGACTTTAGTGGCTTCCTGGCGGCATATAATTATTTTTTTAGGGAAATGTCTGTTTAATTCTTTTTAGTGGATAAATTGTCTTTACAGAAATACTAAACAAGTTCACATTGCAGATAACGAATTTTTCGATTTATGCCCACTTATGCGGCACTGTGCGTCAGAGAGAAAAATTAAGAACGCAATTTTACTATATTTGGCCCTTGGTTTGGCGAATATATTAATTTTTTTTGTGTGTAAAATTGCCTGCTACAAGGTGTTATATATATATTCAGCTACACATTTATAAAAAAATATTAATTATTAAATAAACAAAGGAAATATAGCCAAAGCTGTTCAACATAAAGCGTTTCTATTATTGCCACCAGTGTAAATTACAAATCCCGAAAATCCCGGAGTTCTAGGCAACAAATCCCGGGGTTTTCGATACTTAAAAAAGACCGGGATCCCGGAATCCCGGGATTAACATTCCTAATAGGTACACGTAGCAAAAGAATTTTGTCCCCTTTCAGACACGTCAAGTCTTGCTTTCAAGTCTGCTCGTTCGTAGGCGAAGGAGGTGAGAAGAGAGGGGAAGAGTACAGATACCTCCGTACCGTCAATTCGTTTCAAGTTTTCTTGTCTGTTTCGATATTTTCGTTGCTTCCCATTTAAAGAACCAAGGACTTGAATTAAATTAAAGTTGACGCGTGTGGAAGCAAATAGAAAACACAAAAGAGAATCCGAGAAGACTTGACGTGTCTGAAAGAGGACTTAATATCAAAATAAGAAATACATATGTAGTTAATAGGGATGTTTAATTTTCGACATTTTCCGATCGCGGGATTTTCGGGATGGCGTTGTCACAATCTCGGAATACCGGGATTAGTCCCGGGATTTAGATATTCATTACTCTTCAACAACTTGAATCGAAAAAATTGCTTCTATGTTGTTTGAATAGCTCTCCTACCATGAAATAAATAACAAAATAATTGGGTTTGAAGCCTACTTTTTATTTAAAGTGGCGTTTTTATTTTTTCTCTCTGAACGCAGGATTTATTTTGAAGGCCTTTCATTTTCAAGGATTTTCATTTCAAAGATATCATTAATTCCAAAAATTATTATATAAATTCAAATTTTAAAAAGTTTAAGTTTTTTGGATTCACAAGCACGAATAGGTAATTTTTAAGCTGAAAAAGTTAGAAGAACAAAATTCGAGGATGTTATCGAGTTTTTCAAAAACCAATATTGAGTCAAACTTTCTGAAACGGGCAACTAAAAAGTACTAGTAGAATTTCAAATATGTTTTGGCAGGTATTCAAAGATCTATATGTGAAAATTAATGTCTTAAAATATTTTTTGAAAATTTAAATTTTTCAAAAATTTATTCATACATATGTGAATTTTTGACCCTCTTTTCATCAATTTTATATTTTAATTGCTATATTTCCATAAATATTCAATGAAAACTAACCAAATTTTGTTGACATATTCAGAAAAAGTAGCAGAATCGAAAAAAATATTCATATTGGAGAAATTTTATTTATTAATATTATTAAATAATAATTAATTTTGCAATAAACAATTCACAATTTAACTGACTTCTCCTTGTGTTAAACAAAAAAAAAAAAAAAATTACGAACTTATTCTATAAAGCATACACTAACCATTGGTGCAAAAATATTATATCCGATAAAAAAGTACGTTTGTTTAAGCATCACCGTGGATACGCGAAACCACTACCGGAAGTTGAAACGCAGCGCCGATACACCACGCGGCCGCTCGTCGTTGCATGCTTACGTTTTTAAAAGCATAGGTCTCTTATTATTATTACATATGTTAACACTTCTTACGATTAATTCTTTATATTAATAATTATTGCAATGTCAGTGACTAAATTTATTTTCGAAATTATGAGGCTCCTAAATTCTGAGAATCTTGAGTACAGACTAGCGGCGAGCAAGCATTGATTTTCACTTCATTTACTGTCAAGTGAATTTGATTCATTTGCATACTGCATTTATGATACTTTTATAAAACATATTACTGCAGAATTACCAGATATTTTGAAACATGATTTCATCGCGGAATCACAATCAAATTATTTGCAAGAATTAAAAGAGTCACTTAGCCATGGGGAATTTTTAGTCACTCTCGATTTCTCTGAAAATTATTCTTTTCATGTGCAAAATGCTATTCGGTCGCAACATTGGTGTAAGGACCAAGCATCATTGCACGTATATGTAATTTATTACAAAGAAAATAACGTTGTGCACCATCTTAATTTCGTTGTTTTTTCGGAGTACGAAAATCACGATGCCACTGGCGTACATCTGTACAACTCGAAAATGATTAAATTTTTAAAAAGAAAATTTGGCGTGCGAAACGTAAAAAAGTTATTTTATTTTTCCGATGGAGCAGGATGCCAATATAAAAACAGATTTAATTTTGTGAATCTTTTACACCAGGACATTAATATTAAACCAGAAAGGCACTTCTTTGCCACTGCCCACGGAAAAGGAGCTTGCGATGGAATTGGTGGCTGCGTTAAAAAAATGCATACCGCGCTAGTCTACAGGATAAAACTATTCTTTCGACACAAAAATTGTTCGAATGGGCGCGCGAGTTTTTCAAGAAAGTTGATTTTGATTTTTGCACCTTAGCTGAATATAAAAAACATGAGGAGATGTTGGAGAAACGTTTTGCTACAGCCAAAACCATCAAGGGAAAACGCCAGTTTCATTGCTACAAACCCTCTGATTCAAATTGTTTAGAAAGTAAGATTTTTTCAAACCACTCAGAATATTTAATTGTACAAATATAAAAAAAAATCAACGTTGTAATTACATAAATAACAAAATTAGTAGACGTACTTAATTAAAAAATGTTTCATTCATAAAGTACCAATCATTCATAAGATACTTGGTTTGATAAAAAGGTATGCATCCAATGACGAACGAGCGCAAGGTTTATCGGCGCTGCGTTCCAACTTCCGGTAGTGGTTTCGCGTATCCACGGTGATGCTCAAACAGCCGTACTTTTTTATCAGATAGAGTGCACTAAAATATTTTTGCACCAATGGTTAGTGTATGCTTTATAGAATAAGATCGTAAAATTTTTGTTTAACACAAGGAGAAGTCAGTTAAATTGTCCATTTTTTTTGCCAAACTAATTATTATTTAATAATATTGATAAATAAAATTTTTCCAATATGAATATTTTTTTCGATTCTGCTCCTTTTCCTGAATACGTCAATAAAATTTGGTTAGTTTTCACTGAATATTTACGGAAATTAGCAATTAAAATATAAAATTGATGAAAAGAGGGTAAAAAATTCACATATGAATAAATTTTTGAAAAATTGAAATTTTCAAAAAATATTTTAAGACAATTATTTTCACATATAGACCTTTGAATATCTGCCACAACATATTTGAAATTCTACTACATACTTACTTTTTAGTGGCCCGTTTCAGAAAGTTTGACTCATTGCGAACTTTCAAGGATAAAATTTTAAAATGACATTTTCAATATTTACCAGCCCTTCTGCACCAGAAACTTGAATCTGTTTAAATTCTACAGGATTTGCTCATTAATTTTATACCTACACTTCTTCTCTAAGCACATTTCTATGAATTTTTTAAATCATTTTTGAATTACTGACGTCATAGTGAAAAACTAAAATGCAATTTTACTATATTTGGCCCAGGGTTTCGCGAATATATTGATATTTGTGTTTAAAATTTACTATCGCGCGGTGTTATATGTATAATGAGCAAGACCTTTATAAAAAAATATTAATTATTAAATAAAAAACGAAATATAGCCAATACTGGTCAAGAAAGCGAGTTTCTATTATTGCCATCAGTGCAAATTACAAATTCCGAAAATCCCGGGATTACTTGCTAAGAATCCCGGGATTTTCGAGACCTTAAAAAGTCCGGGATCCCGGGATTAACATTCCTAGTAGCTATAAAATTCTCACCAATGACGTCATGGCCGTTGTATACCATCCAGTAGGACCAGTAGCATTCGGACAAAATCATAACATATTCCTTTACATAGTTACAAGCGATGGATGCACCCACAGTCCTCTTGAGTAGAATACTCATTTCGTAAATATTTTGATAGTATTCCATAAACGTCTGCAACTCAGAACACATCACCTGCTCATTGTGGTGCCTCTTACCAGTGGTTGCAGAATTCGCTTGGCAACTGCGCCTACTTAACATTGCCAAGCGCTCTACATTCCTGTTCAACTGATCCACTTCGGTGCGCAACATATCCACAAAATGCATAATTTGCACTGAACGCATTTGACATATCAGGCCACTCGGCATAAAGGGTATGAAAAAGGACAACCACTGACGATTCTTGCTGATTGACTGAATGTAGTTAATGATAATAATGACATAAATGGCGAAGTAGAAGATACTTTTCGAAAGAGTGGTACGATAAATGGCACATTCGGCGCGATAAGTGCCTAAACTCCACTTTCTATGAACTTCAGTGTATAGGGTGAGGAACTTTTGCATATATTTCCGCTGTAGTATTGTTTCACTGAGTAAAACAAAGTGTGCAGTAATCGTGGCAGTCAATTTGAGGAAATCATTGAATTTTCCAAAGCTGTCACTATTGTAGAGTATCGAATCGTGATGAGTGCTTGTCCACAAGTGGAGCAAAAAGAAGAATACAAAATGCAAACAATGCCAAATAACTAGGAATCGAAGTTGGCGCGTGCTAACACGCTGTGGGCGTTGGCTGAACTCGGCGGGGTCGCATTTCAATTGCAATGGCACTGTGCACAGTCCAAGCAGCTGATATAGGCGCAGGTGCAACAAAGTAAAGTTGTCCAGCTGTACCGGCTGCTGGCTGTTGATCGCAGACTTTCGCAGTTTCATTTTTTTTTGCAAATACATATATATGTACATATGTACATACATACATAAAGTACGTAAATGCTTTTAACTTTACTTTGTCCAATTGTAGAATTTTTAATTTATTTTCTATAAATAAATATGTAAATATTTATGCATATTTTTGATAAGTGATTATTACTGAGTGTGTACATGACTTACTTGCAATACCCACGAAGCTATCAAACTGGTATACGTCGTCTAAGCGAGCATGTCTTGCGAATGGGCGTTACTTAACGAAACAAATTTGTTTTACTAACTCCATTAACTTAATTGTGCCACATACGCCCGCGCGTGAAGTGTTCCCGTGATGCTAATCACCTTTTCCTGACTGATTAATTGCTATCGCCATTGTTAGTTGCAATGGCAGCAACACTGCGACATTACGATTTAACTGCACAGGAGCAGTGGTCACGTTTGCCACTCACTGTGTTTTTGTACCGAAATATGTATAAGCTATAGTTTTAACTATTCAAAAGTGTTTCGAATATTTACATAATAATAAATAAATTTTTCGAGTATTTATTTTGTGAATTATTTTTTTATGCTGGAACATACCTTTCTTAATTAAAATTCTCTGTAAAAATGGCCACTATTTTTATACCCGAGCGCACTTGTGCACAAGGGTATTATAACTTTGTTCACATAACGGTTGTTTGTAACAGGCAAAACGAATCGAGATAGATATAGACAAATGTATACATAAATGATCAGAATGAAAAGAGATATCGATTAAGCGGTGACTGTCTGTACGTCCGTCCGTCCGTCCGTCTGTGCACACGATAACTCGAGTAAAAATTAAGATATCTTAACAAAACTTGGTACGTGTACTTCTTTCGGGCGTAGGACGGATGGTATTGAAAATGGGCAAAATCGGACAAAAACCACGCCTACCTTCCATATAACGGTAATTTTCAGAAATACGAAAACTGCGAAATTTTTGTAACTACTGAAGATTATTCACTCAAAATTGATATTTATAATAATTTTGAGACGAAAAATAAGAAAATTATAAATTTTTGAAAAATGGGCGTAGCCACGCCCACTTATGGTTAAATGTGTATATCTTGGCAACCGCTGCACCGATTTCTTCCAAACTTCGCACAATTGTTGGCTTTGGTACAGCATACCAAATGGCCGAAAATTTTAAAAATTGGACAATAACCACGCCCACATTCCATATAAGGGTAATTTAGAGAAATACGAAATCTTCGATAAATCAGTAAATATTAAAGCTAATTTATTCAAAATTGACGCTTGCAACCATCATTTACCAAGAAATACGTTTATGATAAAATTTTGGAAAATGGGCGTGGCACCGCCCACTTATGATCACATATATGTATCTCGGTAACCGTTCTACCAATTTGTACCAAACTCGGTTTGGTTATTGTGCTTGCCACATAAAAGCAAAGCGTTGAAAATTGTTGAAATCGGCATACAATTACGGCCGCTTTTCATATAACAATAAATTTCAGAAAGGCTTGAAATTTCAATATTTCGAAATTTAAGGGCGCTAACTTACTCAAAATTGATACACCCCGGCTTACCATGTAGCGGTAGCTTGCGGAAAGGTGAAAAACATATATTTAATACTTGCGCCGGGTATTTAATGTTCGGCTCCGCCCGAAATTTGACTTTCTTACTTGTTTTAGTTAGTATTATTGAACTAAGTAGTTATAATTATTATTATTTGAGTGAACAAAAGCTACCTATGTATATATGTTGATGTGACAAAAAAAAAAAATAAACTATTGTACATCTAGAGGCCAAGCCCCTTCATTTGATATCTCATTTTTTGGGCGTGATCACTCCGCTTTCCTCAAAATTCCTGACCGGTACTAAAAACCTTGGTTTTTTTAAAGTTGGTGGGCGGTAGTGCTGCAAAACTATCGATGGAACCATGGATGTTATCGATGGGGCCAATGCTTTAGCCACTATCGATGGTTTTTTGAATCCATCGATGGTATTTTCCTTTACACTCATAAATATAAAGAAGTTCCTTTTCCATTCACGTCAACCTGCGAAAAGGAAATTGTTGTAGCTTTCTCTTTTTTATAAGTTTGATAAAAATAAATGAATACACTTAAACTTAGTTTTATTCTAAATTTTCTAATATTAACCAGGGCTATCACAGAACCCATCGTACTCCGATTTCTCGTGAAATCTACGAAAATGTTATCACAGAATTCGAATAGCTTCGAACTTAGCATATACTTTGAATACACCCGTTCGTAGATATTCGGATTCAGTGATCGCATTTTCGTAGATTTCATGAAAAATCGGACAACGAAGGATTCTATGATAGCCCCTTCCAATTGCTCATTTCCTCCAAAAGCTTAACGTCAGTTAAGAGCTCATGTAAGTTTCAAGAATTTTCACATGAGGTGCAGGGCAGGGTTTATTTCTTATCTTTTTGCCTTTTTACTTTTGTTTTCTTCTACTAAACGTGATCAATTACCCCCTTAAAGTTGAAATCTCCCTTTACAATAGGCATAATTTGGGGTTAAGGCTTGATGGAAATGAACTATTAGTTTGAAAATAAATGAAAGGTGGTATTTTTTTAGCTTTTAAATCCGTTCAATAAAATATATGCAAATAAAATAATATTTGTGTACCCCTTTTCCATTTAATGGTTGTCTACAAAACTATCGAAAACCCTCGAGTAATCCTTGTAGGAGTAAAGTTTCAACAAATTACGACCACTTCTTGCATATGCATATCTACATTTGTCCATTTGTGCGTCAGTGCCAGTAGCACCGATGCGGTAATTGTCAAAAGTTAATTACAAATATTTCTTGTTATATTAGGAGACAAAACATATTGACGTAGAAAACGTCCTACGTTTCGATATGGAGGCTATGCTCAAATGTTGTAGTTGTAATTTTTAGAGCTTCACGAAAACGCTTATTGCACAAGAACTACTCAAGCGATTTCAAAGAAAAGTGTGGCGTTTTAAAGACAAAAGTCCAAACCTATCCACAGATAGATTTCTGTAAGTAACCGACTCGGTGTCTGTCGTAGAAACAACGGTAAATATTGGCCTATTTGGGGGTCAATTTTGAGCATTTAAAGTGCTCTAGCAATTTATAAATTGCAGATATAAATTTCATTTTCGACATATATGTAGGTTCTTCCGAGAAGTAGAAATATTATCAAATATCGAGCATTTTAAGGCAAAAAATTGTTGAAAACATTAGCAAATTTTTTTAAATTCCAAAATTATCGAAACCCGCTCGAATGATTTTGTTTTTGTTTTCCTTAATCAAAAATTCAAGTTTTTTCCTTTCGTTTGGTTGATATCTTCTAAGTATGTTTATTTTATTCAAATAAATGGGCATAGATGACTTTCCATACAAAATCACTTCGTCATCATTTTGCAAACATGTGCCTTGGAAGTGAGAGAAGGAGACAAAAAGTATGTATGTGTAGGTATTTCGGCTTTTGAGTAATAGATGGCGCTATATTTATAAACTATTCGCAGCGTATGTATGTAAATGCATACATACGTACATATGTTGATTGCAGTTAATGTGGATCTGTTTTTCTTTTAGTAATCTATGTATGTATTTATGTACATATGAATGCATAATGTGCGAAAATTTTTTCGGCATATCAGGCCTCTACCGTTCCTTCGATTTTACAAAATGAGGCATCAAAGTAAATGACTTGGCTTGTACATGTACAATAACTTCCTATCTTTACAAAAAGAGTTGCCACCTGATAAAAAATGAAATTCAAATTATTTTTAAGTTAAATCAATTATTACAGTATGAGTATCGATCGAAATGGTTTTGAAAAGGCTTTATTTCTTAATTGTATGTAGGTGGGTTGCCACCTGTTTCAAAAAGCAAGTTCGGCTTAAATAAAGGCAGAAAATTGAAATGTATATCCTGATACAGATGTCAGGCGAAAGAGGTTGTGGTTTGAAAATATTTTACAGAGGGTTGCCACCTTGTTACAAAGTTAGATTCAATATTAGCAATAGGTTAAATAAATTACTTCAATGTGAATATAAATCGAAGTTGCTTTGAAGAAACTTTATTTCCAAACTGCATGTAGGAGTGTTGCCACCTGATTTTATAATTAAATTTAAATTGAATGAAAAGGATTAGATAATTTAAACATGCATCACAATACAAGTGTCAGACGAAAAAGGTTTGACGAGGTTTTGGCTTAAAAATAATTTGAACAGGAATGACATCTGTTTGAAAAACCGAATTAAATTAAATTATATGAAATATTGAAATATTGGCGTCAGAGATATTAAGAAAAATCTGGTTTCAGCATTTATAACATTAAAGAGGGTTTCCATCTATTTAAAAAGTTAAACTCAAATTATATAATAAGTCAGATGAATTATTAGAGTATGAGCATAAATTTACATTCGTTAAAAATGTTTTTTTCTTAATTTTATTTAAGAGGGTTGCCATATTTTTTACAAATTAAATTCAACTTGAAGTAAGGGAATAAGATATACAATTTAAATATGTATCGCAATATGTGTGTCAGTCGAAAAAAATTTCAAAAGGTTTCGGTTTTAAAATATTTTGAATAGGGTTTCCACCTGTTTTAATATAAGAATTTAACTAAAGTATGCATAAGTTAAATGAAATATTAAAACATGACGTGAAACAAAGATGGTAAGATATCCTTAGTTTGAATATTAATAATATTAATAAGGGTTGCCACCTGTTTAAAAATGTAAACTCAAATTATTTAATAAGTGAAAGCAATTAGTAAAAATATGGGCATCAAATTAAATGGGTTTAAAAAGGCTGCATTTCTGAACTTTATTTAGAAATGTTGTCACCTGTCTGCAATTTTAGAAGCGTTGTTACATATTTAAAAAATAAAGTTTAACTTAATTCATCCATGAAATATGTAGGTATCAAAATATAAGACGCAAGCTGATGGTACATATGATTGAAGTTAATGTGGATCTGCTTCTCTATTGCTAAGTACTAATATTTTGCAAATTCATATTGATTAATTAAATTCAATTCAATACAATCAAAACAAATATTTCATGTACCGTTTTTAACTTAAATGTGATCTTAATAATATCACGTATTCTACGTCTAAGTTTAGCGGCTGTCTCCCCGACACAACCTGCAGGTTAAGACGAAGGCGCTGTACTGATGCACAGCATGGTACCCGTTTTATACTGTGTGGAATTTTTTCACCTCAATATATTAATTGACTGTACATACTATATTGATAGTTTTTGATAATTAACTAAAGCTGATGCCAGATAAAACTTTGTAGCTTTGCTTGACATTTATAACTTTGCCAGCAAAGCGCCAGACGAAAAAGGTATGCCACAATGAACGCCAAGAAAACAATTTTGTACCGCTTTTTTGCTCGTCAAAGTTGCTGTGGATTTTATATATTTTGCTTTAAAATTATCAGCAATGTAATTAAGTTTTATGTTTCTGCATGGAAACTCGAATTTGGACAAAACAAAAAAAACCGGCTGATTGTCAAAGCGCGCAAAAAGATGGGAGTTGGCCATCTTTTCGCTTCGCGCTGCAGCTGCAACGATTTATGTGGCATGCTTTGTGCATTTTCATACAATTCATCTTATCTGTCAAAGCGAATCTGTCACGTAAAGCGAAGCGAAAGCTTTATGTGGCATCAGCTTTAGACTAGTGAACCCGCATGGCGTTAAAACGCCTAAAATTGAATTAAAAAAAAAAAACATTCCGAATGTTATTCAGAGCCATAAGCGATCCGCGTGCCATATTTCATGTAAAGCCGTGCAACCGTTACTGAGGTACGAGAGGCCTCGCATAGTCAGTTTTTAATTAAATTTTAAATCACCCTGTACCGATAAAAGGTTTCTAGCTTCAAAAAATAGAACCTTATCGTACATCTACAGACATAGGGGTTTACTTTGACCTGCAATATTTCAGAAATAAAACGGTAGGTTCTGAAATTGGGTTCCGAGTGAACTTCAACAAAGTTCAATTTGAGTTCGAAGCGAATTTGGTTGAAATTCACTCGGAAATGAATTGCGGAACCTGCCTGATAGCCTTTTTAAACCCATTTCGATTGATATCGCTCTTTTAATAATTCATTTAACTTTTTAAATAATTTAAATTTTTAACAGGTGGCAACCGTCTTCAAACACCAAAAATATATTTCTAGTGTTCAAACTAAAGATTTCCTAACACCTTTTCGTTTGACACCAATATTTTGATATTTAACAAAATTCGACATTTCAAACAGGTACCAACCATTTTCTAAATATTTTCAATCTCTTAACCTTAATTTAAGTTGAGTCGGATGTTTTAAACAGGTGGCAACCCTCCTAAATATATTTCTGAAATAAAGGCTTTTGAAACTCATTTCGATGATACCCATCCTTTAATAATTCATCTAACATCTAAAATAACTTGAATGTCACTTAATAATCACGGGGCAACCCTCCTCAAACATTCCAAATCTTTGAACTAAAGTTTTCTTAACACTCCTTTGCTTGACACCCGCATGCTCATATTTCAAATAAAATGCGTAAAAATTAATTTAATTCGACTTTATAAACAGGTGGCAACTCTTTTCGAAAGTATAAAACCAGTTTGCACATCTACAGCTCAAGCGCTTTAATTTTACACCCCATTCTTGAAAATCGAGCGGAAGGTGCAGATTCTAGATAGATTAAGAGCGTTCTTGCACTCAAGCACAAGCACAGTGTTTGCGTTCTCATACCCAAAAAAAAACTTGCAAAGTAGGGGAAATTGAGAGAAAAAAATGTAGTTGCTGGAAAAATTTTTGCTTGCGAAAGGCTACAAGTATATCTATGGTTGGCGGATGACATTTTTCGTGTGCACCAAAGTTTCGGCTAAAATATGCCGAAATAGTAAAAAATGAAATGTATTTGGCATAATTTGTCAGTTTTGAGTAAGTTGATTTTTGAAATGAATATTTTATAATTTTATGGGTACATTTATGGTTATGTATATATACTAATTTTTTTCGATACACCCAGCCAGCAAAATCATCGTAAACAAGCTCGTAATTGGATATTTTCTCGAAGAAAAACCGGATTAAAAATCGTTTATGATAGCCGTTTACGACTCTTTTTCGAGCACTTTTTCGCTTTAAATTGTGCATCGCCTACGAACAGTCGTAAACGGATCGAAAAAGCATTCGTATGCGAATATTTTTACGTCCGTTTTTTAATTGTAAACGAGTCTCGTAAACGATTAATTTACGTTAAAAAAGCGTCTTTTTACGCTGCTTTATCTACTGTTTTTGAATGCTAAAAATAGAGGCAATTAATTAATTCAAATTATTGTAGTTCTTTTATTGAATGGAATTATAATTAATAAATATTTATAGTGCCGGATCAAAGTATTGGCACAGAGAATTTTTCGCAATGTATGCAAAGTTTTTTACTTGAATTCGTTTCGCACATTTTGTTTTTTTAATATAGTTAGTATGAAGACCTACTTTCAAATCAGATTTTTGAGAAAAATTCTAAGTATGCAGTTTTATATCCCATTATATTTTAGTATAACATAGTGCAAGCTTGAAGTTGCCAGAAAACCGCGTTGATTTTTGGCAATTTTTTCACGCAGCTTCTTCCATGCAAATTATGTGCAACATTTTTTTTTTGTATGGAAGAAACTGCGTATAAAAAATTGCCAAAAAACAAGCGCGAACTTTGTTATACTAAAATTAAATGGGCTATAAAACTGCATACTTTGAATTTTTCTAAAAAATCTGATTTGAACTACTATATTTTTATAAAAAACAATTAGAGAAGAAATCAGAATAAAAAACTTTGCATTCATGGCGAAAAATTCTCTGTGCCAATATTTTTTCCCGGCACGGTATATGTGAAGATATTTTCAGATAAATAAATATTAAAAAACTATCTATTAACAAATTAACAATTAAATAAGAGGGGTTTAATATGTATTATAAAGTAGCTGAATTTGTTTTTTATCTTTTTTGCCGATAGGCTGCAAATTTTTTTTGCCGGTCGTGTGCATATTGGAAGTGCTTCTTTGCAACGGAAATAAAAACTTCTTCGTCGGAGTTAAATTTTTGACGAAAAGCACCTAAGAAAATAAAGTGAAAGATTAAACTCCATTGGAAATCGGAAAATTTAATTAAGTAAAAAGTGGTAAAAAATATTAATATCCGTACTTCTTATTGCCGCAGTCGTTGCCAAACCAATAGCTCTACTTTTGGTACCAGTTCCCCTCCACGAGAAAAGTTCTGCTACCTCATCTATAATAATTTTCCACCAGCACGTTCTTAAATATTTATCTACATTTAAAATATTTAAATCCTTTAGTGTTGCTCCGCGCAGCCTGTGAAAGAATTGCAAAACTCGTTAAAATAATTTGTATTTTTGAATTACATATGTAGTAGCTACTTACAAGAAGTTTAATTATAAAAGAAAGTGGTAGATCGTCCTTTGCATTTGCACCAGTCTGCCAATAAATTACATACTTAATAATTTACTTAAATTGAATATTTAACAAACTACTTACTTATAAAATATTGTGATTGAAGAAAAATTGTCAACAAAACTAAAATTTTTTCTTGTGCTGACAAATTACTACAAGCCTCTTTCTATTATATTTTTTTGTTTTATCGTTTACGAGCTTTTCTCTAACTTTTTGGCGATACGAGAATCCCTCGTAAAACATAATGTTCGTAAAATGTACGTTTTCTTGCTGGCTGGGCAATTCATTTTTATATTAAAAAGGTTTACCTATACAAAAGTATTCAATAGTAAAAAATTCAAATATGTACTAAGGAGAAAATAATAGCCAAATGTACCACCTGTGGAATTTCGCGTTCTCGTACTCATGTGGATATTTTGTCTCTTTGAGAGTGAGTCTGCTTAATTCAGAAATTTTGACCGGAGAATACGAGTATACACCTCATATCAGCTGTAAAAACATAAATTAATTGATTGAAAAAAATTTTAGGAGTGTAACCCTGTTGCCAGTCAAATAATCGACGAAATTTCCCCCTAAAAATTAAGAGCTTCTACGCATATGCCACTGACTAATGGAATCCCTCAACTCGCTGAAGATTGTAGACATGCATTCATTTTTAACTATTACAACGTACGACAGTAAATTTTGTACAAAAAAAAAATAAAAAACTTTTCGCGTTTTTAGTTTTTTCCCTCTGTCGTGAAGATTTTTTTTAAAGGACTTTGTATTTTGAAAAGTATGATTAATTTAAAAAAATATTTAAAAAATTCAGTGCAATGTGAACCAAAAATTTCTTTTTTCAATTCTACAGAATTTTCTTTTTCATTTGGTTTGAAACAACAAAGTCCTTTAAAAATATCCTGATGTCAGAAAGAAAAACTAAAAACGCTGTTTTACTATATATGGCCCACAGTTTCGTGAGTATATTAATTAACACAATATCTAAACATCTATCTGACTTAGTAACCAATTTAAAATTCCTCCGTCTTTTGATTGATTGACAGGAAATAATCTAGATACATATGTACATATATTTTCTTCAGCTGCGTGATACAGTCGCGACTGAGACTTCGTCATGTTTAATCGAATTCCCAGCGTGCTGCGTTTTTATATACGACTCTTTCAATTCATCGGCTGTTTCGACGCCTCTCTGCGCACTCAGTCAAATGAGCAAAAGCTTGCTGAGCATCGTCTTGTTACCTGGACCAATCTACTTTTGCTGGTATTTTCCTTGACAACAGTGAACACCTTTTTTCGACCACATGCATTTCTCTTCATCACCGAAAGTTTTGGTTACTTTGTGGATGCCTTAAAGGTGTGCATAGCCCAGCTTACTGTCTCAATCATTTACATAGAGACGGTATTTCGTCGGTGTGCGTTGCAAAGATTTTGGGAGAAGTACGCACTGTTAAATCAGTATACAATGGAAGGTGCTCAATCCAGAGAAAGGAATTGGCCTAGTCAATTGCGTGTACATCGTCGATTTCTTAACATGTTTTGGAGCGTGACGGTATTCGACTTGATAATACAGATCATTTACTTAATATTTCGACAGAAAAACGATCATCTTCTACAATTTTGGGCCATGTTTACTCCGTATACTTATATAGTACACCTACGGAATATGCAAATAATTTTTCATATCGAAATTATGCGCCTCGAGCTTGAGAAGTTGCGTAACGACATTGGCCTACTGGCAGAGTACACATGCTTTGCGCGACGCGTAGTGCCTTTCGCGGGCTTTGAAGATTTTGTGCGTCGAAAGTTGGCCGAGAAGCAGTTAGTGTTCCAGCACATTCATGAGATGTTTAATTACTTTCAACAAGCGTTTGGCGTATCTTCTATAGCAGTCCTCCTGATGACTTATGTTCGCTTGGTCGTCGATGCTTACTTCATGCTGTACTATCAAGCTCAACGCTGGGAATTTCTAGGTAATACGGAAATCGGTAAGACTTTTAAACGCTCAAAAAAAAGTATATTATTTTAAGTTTATGTACTAAAAACTATAGACCATTTTTATTAAATAGAAATTTCCAACATTGTTTTAAAATAAGGTACACTCATAAAAAAGTTCTCAAAAACTTAGGTTAAGGAAGCGATCGAAAAACTCAAAGCTAAGAACGCTCCCGGTTACGATCTTATGACTGGAGAAATATTGAAATAGCTCCCGGAAGAAGGAATCACTTCCCTGACTTATATTTATAACACCATTCTCTCATCTAGTTTCGTTCCACCTCTATGGAAAGTTTCCCAGGTAAAAATGAGTCCTAAACAGTGATCGGACTTCAAAAAAAAATTGTGTGGTAGAATCTGAAAAAATGCGGTAGATTTCAAAAAAATGTGGTAGATCTCAGGTTCTGAATCAAACTTTGTACAAAAATTAAAAAATTCTGCAAGGTTTCACCTAAATTGCAAACATTTTAATTAGAATCTGCAAAATAAAATTAAATTTTAGTTTAATAAAGTGCAATATTGAAGTTGCTAAAAATAGCGTTGAGGTTGAAATTTTTTTCCTTGACAGTGTAAAGCAGTTCCTTCCATATTAAGATATTTTTTGAACATATTTTGAGAGATTTCTATAACCGTGCGAAGTACTGCCAGGTTTTCTTTTTATCACATCACGATGTGGCGAACAAATGTGGCACTTTCCAGAAACCGCTATTTGGGATTTACCGATTTTGAAAATTCTCAAATAAAAATAAACAACGCCTTAGAAACTTTAGATTCACTGAAATTTGCTAATACCTTCACAAAAATCGCAGTTTTTTAACTTTTTCGCTATTAATTATTTTTACAAATCATATATTTTGCAATTTAACACAAAAAACACATTCCTGTCGAAAAATTGATTATTGAGAAAATTTACTCTTTTACAGTTTATTTTATCGCCGCATTCGGCTTTCTTCTAAGTGTTTAGAGTTGGACAATTTTTGTTCTTAAAATTAAGAAAACTATGTCGATCAAAAATAAAACTACTCAAAAACGCGAATATGCGATATATTTCAGATCTTGTGTGGTAGATGTTCAAAAAAGTGGCAGATCTGTGGTAGAAGTCCGATCACTTTTCCTGAACCAGGAAAAAGTGCAGACAAAGTTGAGTCATATCTCCCAATCAGTTTGCTACCCATCGCCTCAAAAATTCTGGAGACTCTTTCTTGGAAGATTGATGCCAGTAATAGAACAAAGAAAGATTATCCTCAATAATTATACTCAATAACGTGCATATTCCAGAGCGTGATGCGACAAAATACTTAGGGCTGCACCTCGACAGCATACTTACGTGGAAAACTCATATCTTCACTAAACGCCAAGCACACGGAATGAAGCTCAGAAATTTACACTGGTAACTGAATCCGAAGTCTCAAGCCTCACTCGAGAGTAAGCTCTTACTCTATTCATCTGTTTTGAAACCAGTATAGACATACGAAGTACAATTATTATGGGGCTCTGCAGCAACCTCCAATATATAAATACTCCAAAGATTCCAATCAAAACCCCTAGAATGATTATGAACGCTCCGCTCTATGCCCAACCAAATACACCGTGACCTTAAAACCCCTACTGTTGCTTGCGAATTTAAAATCACACCTTGGCGCGCCAACAAAAAATTCATAATCACGCAAATTCTCTTATTTCTACACTCACTTCTCATACAATGTCATTCCAGCGGCTTAAAAAGAAATCAATATTAGAGCTCTAGTAATATTGAATACCTGCGAATAGAATATGGTTGCGCCACTGGGTGTACTACATACATGATTATTTTCTTATTTAATATTTAAGTTTCAAATATTGCTTAATGTTAAAAAAAAACAGATCGCAATAAAATACATGCGTACAAAAAAATAAAAATAAGGCGGACTGTGTGAGTTCGGTTTTGACATGCCTTAATTTCATATTCGTATGAACTAATGAAACTTATCTGGCAAATCATCCCACAGAAGGGACCTAATACGCTATATAACTCAAAAACATGAAATTTTGAGTTGTGCTCTTATTGCAGAAGACCATCGATATATAGAAATTTTTCCAAAATTATTTGAAAAAAAACAACTGCAATCAGAAATAGTCCTGGCATAGATAGGTTAAGAAAGGTTAGGTTGACATGATGCCAGTCTCAGAAGGCCCATCAGGGCCTATTGTGAAAGCACATGGATCCAAAAACCCCTACTCCTTAAACCAACTGGTGGAGTCTACGAACCTAGCAACTGCTGTATTCCAAGGTTAGCAGTTGCGCTTAGATCGTCTAGAAAGCCTATACCTAGGAATTTCTGTCTTTCCTGCCTAATGCAGGGCAATCGCAGAGTAAGTGCCTTATTGATTCAGGCTCTTCTTCGTCATGCCAGATCCTGCAGTAGTCGTTGTGACTAACTACGAGGCGTTCCGCATGCCTTCCTATCAGGATATGTCCTGTGAACAGGCCAATGGCAGTGACATATCGCCTTTATTGGGGGCGAGAATTTCTCTCGATCTCTGTATATTCCATTTCGGCCATGTAAGTTTCGTTGAATTACAGTTTTCAGTGCGCTCCCATCTGGTGGCCGCTCCTTCAAGGAAGTGTTCCCTTAATAAGAGCTTGCAGGTTGCGAGTGGCATACCCATCCTCTTCCAGGTTGGTGAAGCTCGTCTGCCTTCTCATTTCCTGGTATTTCACTGGGCCTCGGTACCCATACCAGGTGCAAAGCGAACTTCTCTGCCATCACATTAAGTGATTTGCGGCAGTTGGCAACTGTCTCCGAATTAATAGTGACAGAGTCAAGTACCATAAGAGCCGCCTGACTGTCTGAGTATATACATATTTTTTAGTAGTGGCGATAACAGTTAGTTTTAAGCAGTCGACGGCTTCTTGTATGGCCGCCAGTTCGGTTTGAAAGACTACAGTGGTCAGGTAGTCGGAATGATTTTGTTGAGTAGACGCCTCCTCCTACCCTGTTTTCTAGTTTGGAGCCGTTCCTGTAGAATTTTATGGCAACTTCAGATCCCGGAACTCCTTCGATCCATGTTTCTCTGCTAGGTAAAGTTATACTATAACCTTTACTGAAAGTGAGCTACAGTAGTTAGTCCGTTGTGCTCGGTAGTTATCGTTTGATAAGAATTGTAGTGTGACCACATCGAGCCGCTTTCCAGCTTTTAAGCTCCTGTAGTCTTAGGGCTTAATTCGCAGCGTATTGCCTTCCCATAATATCTGTAGGTATGAAGCTCGGCCAAACACTAACATATGTGTAAGCGCCAATCTATTATTATTATTATTATTATAATTATTATGATGTTTAGGATCGTATTCATTGCGATAGTAGGTTTTGTGCGGAGATCACCACTAATGCAGCTCAGGGCTGTTCTCTCCCCTTTTATACTTTAAAACTGTTTACTTTCTTCTCTAGCACTAGCCACCATACCACTACCCCGTAAAGAAGAATGGGCTTCCCACGACGGTGTATATCGAGTGCAATAGCTTCGTGGTTAAACCCCATTTTTGGTCGATTGCTCTCCTACAGCTATATAGAGAACCGTGGACTTCCGCACCCGCTCTAGGACTATCTCCAGGTATTTAGCGGATTCGCTTAGTTTAAGTATGGTCTGTACAACCCTTGGTGTTATCAATGGGGGGATTTTGTACTTTCTCTACGAACCTTGTCAACGATACCCCCGCCAGCTCCGCCCGAGCCACCCTGCATCGCAGCATTTGGTTTACGAGCGCAACCAAGCACAAGTCGATGCCCAGGCCCATCAGGGTTGCTGTTATCACGCCCGGCATGATGTTGTTAAAGGCGCCTTCTATATCCAGGAAGGCTGCTAGCGTGTATTCTTTGATGTCTAGTCATCTTTCTATATGGGACACTATTTTATGTAGCGTCGTTTCTGTAGATCTACCTTTCGTATATGCTTGCTGTGTGGTAGACAGTCCGTCACCAACAGACTCTCTGACCACCTCAATGGAAATGACGACAAGGTGATGGTCCTGAAATCGTTTGGGTTGTTGTGGGACACCTTACCTGCCTTGGGGATGAACACTACTCTTGATTCCCTCCGCCTTCTAGTGATATGATTAAGGGCCAATACTCCCTCAATTATAGCGTGTAGCCACGCTGAGCTTTGTAATGCTTACTGTATGGGGGCGATGACATCCAGACCTGCTGATTTATAAAGCTTAAATATCCCTATAGACCAGATGATCCTTTCCCCAGTGAAGAAATCTCCAGTGACTGAATGATCTCCAGTTAAATGTGGCTGTACTATCCTGCTGTCCGTAGCACCCGGGAAATGTGTGTGCATAGAAGCAGATCCAGTGATTCCTCCTGGGTTTTAGTTCAGGAGCCATCAGATCTTTGCAAGCATCCTGATGCGTTCTAGGCAGCACCTGAGAGTATCTTCGTGAGCCTTCCTCCCTCTGAGATAGACTCCACCCACCACCACCATTGCAGAAGTCTTTACATATGGTTCTGTTCGACCTTCTTATGAGCTTCTTGTACTCCCGTAGCGTTGCCTTGTAGGTATTCTAATGTCCCTCACTACCAGATGCAGTATTTCTTCATTCCACCAGTAAAATAGTCGATCAGACATTCCATCTTCTCTAGGTTTGCTGGAGTAACTGACTCGCTGTCTTGTGGAAAAAGCCTATCGAGCTCTTTCCGATTCTTATGCCAGTTGGCATTACGCAGATTTCTAGTTAGAGGAACCTTGGACACTACCCCTACTACCTCGAGTTGGATATAGCGGTGGTCGGAAAAGGAATGCTCCTCAAACACCCTCCACTTCCCAATCAGCATTCCGCATTCACAGAGGCAAGGGTAACGTCCAGAACTTCCCTTCAAGATTTTGAATTAAAAGTGGTCGTTCCCCCTATTTGTAATAATAAGCGTAGAGCTAAGTATGAAGTCAAAAAGTGACTCACCCCGTTCATTATAATCGGTGCTGCCCCAGGTGTGATGGTGAGCATTCGCATCACTTCCCAAGATTAGCGCCTCCCTCGTGCTGGCCCCTAGTTCTTTAATGCATCTTGTTGGCACCTCTTTGTCGTGCGCTATGTACATGGATGCCATCTTCATTAGTCCCCCATTTATTCTTAGACTGATCGCTGTTGTGTTCTCACCGCTAAATTATGGAAGAAAGATACACTTTAGTATGGTACTTATCAAAGATACACGTCCTTGGTTTTCCCGTTGGGGCTCCACTTGCCAGCATGTAGCCAGGCGCTTTCACCTCACAAATATTTTGTCCCAGCACTCATGGTTCTTGGGTTAAGATGACATCGGCTGTCCCTTTGCATGTTATTCGGAGCAGCAATGCAGCTTAAGCTGTTTTCACCATCTTCACTGCTACCGCTCACGTCGCCTATTAAGGTGGAGTTAACCCTGTCTTCCGACATCTCGATCAACTCCCCCTCCATACAGAGCCGAAGCATGCGTCCGACCCCCGGTCAGGTTCTCCATCGGATTAATCTGCTCGGAATACTTCTCCATCTCCACGTCGCTGTTGGCCTCCTTGGGCTCCAAAATAAGGTTCTTTGCTGCATTGACGTCGTTGCTGTATGACTCCTTTCTTTTGCTCCAGCATCCCAATGGAGTCCTTATTTAGAAGCAGGACAACCAGCATCTTCGCTTTACCGCTTTCAATCATTTTCACCATCTTCCGATTCGCGGTAGGTAATTCCGGGTGGTAGAGCCTGGCTCTTGCGTACCGGTAGGTCCTTGAAGTCGACTTCCCAGAACTTCGCACCTGGTTAGACTTTGCAAATGCCTGCGACTGTCTTTTTATATATCTCTGCCGATCTTGCATCCTCGCATGCTATAACTCGGATGTTGTTTTGGAACCACCCCGCTCCCTTGCATTATGCTAATTGCGATGTCGGTCAACGCAGCCTTAACCCACTTCCATTGTTGCCTCAGGACAAGGCTATCCTCGTAACTTTCGTAAATGACGCCAAGCTCCTTGGCTACTTCAGCAAAATAAGGTCCCTTTGTTCAGTCCCTCTTTGCATTATTGGGAAATTTCCACCGACCTATTGCGCTTATTGCTCGGCTTGCGGTAGTCGAGCAGGACCGCCTTGGCCCAGTCTATTTCTATGAGGATTTTCTTCACATGCTTTTCTTTCGCCTTGCTGCACAGGTCAGGCGTTGTGGTGAACCTTTGCAAGATTCGTGCAGCCAGCTTCCTCTGGCGATAGCCCGAAACCGAAACATCAACAACATCAAAATGAACAACACTCATTGCAAAAGAATATTAGACCTCCAATGACAGCTTCAAGGTCAGTCCTTTTATTAAAACAAGAAAAAGGAAGGGTGTGTAAAAAAATAAACGCAATGAGTAATAAAATTATAGTTAAAAAAACCAACAACATGCTTTTATTACAAGAAGAACTAAATGGAAACAAATTATTTATTGATTTAAAGATTCATTAAATAAGGATATGAAGTTCCCTAACTTCATGTTATTTAACCTTTTAAACTAGCTTAAAATAGGACCTAAGTAATTGGCACGTAGTCATGGTCGAAATAAAGTCCACTGAAAAGTTAGTTGCAGTTATTTTTTACAGGCATCCCATTGGCAGAGGGCTTCGGGTGTACGAATTTGTTGTAACATCAGGAGTTAAAGACTTGCCCCAGCTGCTAGTCTTTTAAAATTTCCTCTAATCACATCGTAAGCAGATTTCCCATATGAACTTGCAACAAAGTTCAAGTAAACGAAATTCTCTACTTTCTCGAAATTGTAACTGTCAACAGTGACGTGGGTGCCAAGGCGCGAATGTGCTGACTGTCTGTTTGATGAAAGGAGATACTTCGTCTTGTCCTCGTTTACCACCAGACCCATTCGCTTTGCTTCCATATCCAACTTGGAAAAGGCAGAACAGACTTCGAAGTTTTTGTTGCCGTTGATGTCGATGTCATCGGCATAAGCCAGCAATTGCACGCTCTTTTAGTAAATTGTTCTGAGCGGTTCAGTTCTGCAGCTCTTATTATCTTCTGAAACCCCGTTTTGTGGCGAACGGCTCGCAGAGGTCTTTCCCAATTCTGACGGAGCTGGTGGTATTGCGCAACGTTATTTTACACAGCCGTATGAGTTTTTAGGGGATGCCAAATTCAGACATAGCGGCGTATAGTCAACTCCTTTTAGTGCTGTCAAAAGCGGCTTTAAAGTCGACAAATAGTTGGTGAGTGTCGATCCTTTTCTCGCGGGTCTTTTCCAAGATTTGGCGTATTGTGAATACCTGGTCTATGGTGGATTTGCCAGCTCTAAAGCCACACTGATAAGGTCCAATAAATTCATTGACGGCGGGCTTCAGTCTTTCACACAATACGCTCGATAAGACCTTGTAACCTATGCTTAGAAGGCTGATCCCGCGGTAGTTGGCGCGAATGGAGGGGTCACCTTTCTTGTGGATTGGGCAGAGCACACTTAAATTCCAGTCGTCGGGCATGCGTTTATCTGCCCATATTCTGCACAAGAGTTGATGCATGCACTTTATCAACTTCTCGCCGCCGTACTTGAATAGCTCAGCTGTCAGCTCCAGCGGCTTTGTGGTTTTTCAGCCGCGTTATTGCTATACGTACCTCGCCATAGTCAGGCGGTGGAACGTTGACTCCGTCATCTTCTTCTTCTCCACAACTCTTCGTGCTGCTACCATTTCATAGGGCGGAAAAGTGTTCCCTCCATAATTTAAGTACACGCTGGGCATCAGTTACTAGGTCGCCATTATTGTTCTTACAGGAGTACGCCCGGTCTTTAAACCTTCCGTAAGTCGCCTAACCCTCTGGTAAAATTCACACATGATCGATTTGGTTTCTCGTCTTTCGATCCGGAGACAGCCACGTAGCTTGATGGATCTTTTTATGCTTGAACGTAGTACTGCATACTACCATGTTTCGGGCCCCGGCGAAGTCGATCAGCCTCAATCCGTTGTCGGACCTTTCGTCGTAGAGGCTGAATTTTCCGACGGTGGTTCCAAAGATCGCTTCCTTGCCCACCCTGGCATTGAAGTCGCCAAGCACGATTTTGATATCGTGACGGAGGCAGCGCTCGTACGTGCGCTCCAAGCGCTCATTGAAGAGATCCTTGGTTGCCTCATCCTTCTCTTCCGTCTGGGTATGGGCGCAAATGAGCGAGATGTTGAAGAATCTCGCTTTGATATGGATTGGGGCTAGACGCTCCACCAGGGTGAACGACAGTACTCGGCGACGGAGTCTCTCTCCCACCACAAAAACAACTCCGAATTCGCGCTCCTTTACATGGCAGCTGTAGTAGACGTCGCAAGGCTCTGCTTGCCTTGCCCCGTCCAACCGTCATCCAAGACGGTAATGTCAGCTTTTGTCCTTACGAGGAATCAACGCTGCAGACTTCAATGAGCTCTTAAACCCAATAAGTCGGCGTGGCCCCACCGAAGCACCCTCTCTTTCTGCCGTGACCCAAGGCTCCACTCGGATTGGTTACCGCATCTTGCACATGGGTTGCTCACGTTGCCCAGAGTGCACGAACGAGGACGCAAGAGTCGGGATTGAGTAAAGCCATGCAACTGTAACTACATAAACAGCGCAACGACTACACCCAAAAAAAATTAAGGTCATTAGAAAAGCGAGGGGGGGCCTGGTACCTTCCATATAAACTTATTTTTTTTGTTTTGCAGGATTTCTCTGGAAGTATTTTAGGTAGGGTACTAAAATTGTTTGTGAAGAGTTATGTTATTAATACCGCACTGATGGAGAAAATAGCCACTTTATGGAAATGGGGACGTGGTACCTCCCATATAAGCTATAATTGTAATGACTTATACCTCTGTAGCGTTGGAGATATTAAAAATCACACGTGACGCCTGCCGAAAAGTTACATATTCACGCGGCATTTCCTCGGAAGCATTTTAAGCTTGGTATCTATCATATTACCTTAACAAAGTCTACCATGCCGGCGAGATATTATATTTCCATAACTTTAAACGCCTTATTTATGTACCTAAACTCGCTTATAAATATCCGAGCCCTAACCGCCAAAAGAATATATTCTTTTTGATGCGGAAATATTCCTAGAGCATCTAGATGCATTTCTGCATCAAAATGAAAATTTTGAAAAAATGTTGCTTATGTTATTTTGGCGGTTAGGGCTTGATATAGGTACAACAACTGAGAGCAATAATAAAGTTTTATAACTTATTTAACTTAATTTTCGTCTAAGTACTATGCTAAAAATGTGGGGTGAAACCCGCGGGTATAAGCTAGTGCATAAGAGCATACATACATATGTACGAGTATAAGTATGTACATATTTGCATATATCCATATTTAATTGCTTCAAATATTAAGTAGCTCGTTACACATTTATTATGAGTTATCAATTGAAACAATCAGCTCAAAACACTTCCCTTCATTAATTTAAACCAACAACTTATCATTCTTTGACATTCTTTCAATGACATTGCAAATATTAAACTTTATGCATGCATACTTCTTCGCGGTTCAGTTGCGATTTGAAGCGTCACAATGACTATTCAAGTTCCCGGTGTAGTGCATTTTCATATACGCTTCTTTCAGATAATCGGTTGCTTTGATGCTTCGCTGCAAACGCAGCCTAGGTTGCAAAAGATCGCCGAGCAGCGTCTTGTAACCTGGACAAATTTACTATTGTTAATATTTTCCTTGACTACAGTGAATACCTTCTTTCGGCCAGATGCTTTTCTTTTCACCACAAACCGCTTCGGTTACTTCAACGATGTTCTGAAGGTGTGCATGGCGCAAGTGACAATTTTAATCATTTACACGGAGACAGTATGGCGCCGACGTGCTTTGCGCCATTTTTGGCAACGATATGCATTGCTAACTCAAGTTAAATCCGAACAATTTCTCTCGAATGAAAGTAATTGGCGTGTGCAGTTAAGCACACATCGTCACTTTCTTTACATTTTATATGGCATTACGGTATTAGATTTGCTCATCGAGGTAATCTTCTTCTCATTGCAACCATTAACCGATCAGGCACAGCAGTTTTGGTTTATGTTCACACCGTTCGTTTATTTGGTGCATTTGCGAAATATGCAAATTGTATTTCATATTGAAATTATACGACACGAACTAGAGAAACTGCGCAACGACGTTGGCCTACTGGCAGAGTATACAAATTTTGCTCGTCGCGTGGTGCCTTTCGCCGGATTTGAAGACTTTGTGCGGCGGAAGTTGGCCGAGAAACAGTTGGTTTTTCAACGAATTCATGAGATGCTCGACTATTTTCGAAATGCTTTTGGTATGTCTATCATTGCCGTACTTTTGATGATTTATGTGCGAGTGGTCGTCGACGCGTACTTCATGTTCTACAATAAGTCAGATGGCTGGTATTTTGCAGGTATTTACTCATACATAAATGCATATAACAATTGTAAGTATGTATGTATAGTGAAACCTTTACATGTATGTACATACATATGTATATCGAAGTTAAAGAGGCTGGACGAATCTTTTGTTGTATCGATAGTTTCATTATATTTGTAAAATATGAATACCTTGATACAATGGAGTGTTGAATTTTGAAAAAACTTCGTTATAAGCATAATTTCTTTTTGAAGTAAAACTACGGCATAAGTAAAGAATACGCACCGTTTCGATAGAGAAGAAAAATGGGGAACGGGGTTTAATACAGTTTTAAATGCTAAGCACACATATACAAATTTTATATTGCAGAAATAAAAATTGTGGAAGATTTTGATGTTAAAAACTGTTAATATCTTCGAAACCAATTAACCGTTTAAAAAATAAGGCACCACGTTCGAAAGGTATTTTAAACATCTTTCGTTTGATATACATATTTTGTGAATTTGTTGAAGACATTTGTGAAAAAAAGAGGCAAAATAAAAATATACGCAAAAAAAAACGCCTTATTAACATAGTCCATAAATATATTTTCTGAAATTTTTATTGGATTTTCTTTTGTTTGCTGTATCATATGACTACTTTGCAGAAAGGTGTTCTGTGCAAACGGTGTTCAGCCCCTCTTCTTCGGCAACACAGAAAGGAGAATTGTATTTAATGAGGGTTATATGTAATCCCTAAGCGCGGCCGCAGGCCACCTATTTACGCAGAAAGGAGTTTTCTGCAAAAGGTGTTCAGTCCCTCTTCTTTGCCAAACACAGAAAGGAGAGTTCTACTCCCTAAGTTCTCTGCAAAAGGCGGTCAGCAATGTATGGCTTATGTTTTATTGCCTGGATTATGTTATACACCCTCTGCGCAGAAATGGTGTGAAGGGCATAGTCGGAAGAGCATTGAAAAGTTTATGAAAACAAATTTTATATAAAATTTATTTGCACCGAGAACTTGGGTATAGACTTGCGCATATCAAACGAAAGGGAAATAAATTTTCTTTATACCAAAAGTACGACAACAGTATCCTGATAAGGCTAGTTTTGAAGAAAAAGCAGTTTAAATGGAATTTTTTCATATATTTTTTATAAAAACCAATTTTTATCAGAAATTAGAAACGCGAGGTACAAGGAATGCACACCAAAAGAAAGGTGTCTTAATTTTCCTTAAAACTGTAACTTTTACAAACGCTTTACTAGTTTTTGAGATATTTCGGGACCTTAGAGATTTTCGGGATTCTCGGGACTAGATCATTATTTTCAAGCCCACATATTTCGGAATTCTCGGGACTAAATCGATGTTATCGATGTTGTTTTCGATACACTTATCGATATTGTTATCTACATAATAATCAATTCTATTATCGATATATTAATGGATATTTTTTAAATATAATAAGCGATATTTATATTGATACTTTTATCGGGATTGTTATCGATATAAAACAATCGATACTGTTATTTACTAATACAGTACAACATATTAGCCCAAAACGCAATATTAAAGCCATTGAAATGTCAGTGATATTTAGAAAAATATTAATAACTTTTATAAAAAATTTATGGCCAAATAAAAAATAAAAATAGGAAGAAAATACCACCATTCTCAACTGTTTAAAATATGAGCAGAATCGGTATACCAATCGTGAGGAAACAATTAAAATCTAAACAATTTCGAAAAATGTTAATAGCTTTAACTTCCAAAATAATTCGAATTTCGAAAAATTGTGAAATTTTGTATTTTTCTTTTATCGTTGTGAAGCATAAACAAATAATTGCACAAAAAAAGTTGGACCTTCGAAAAAATGGTGGCCCACTTCACAAGTTTTTACTCAACACCGGCACAGAAAAAAAGTGGTATGTGCTTTTAACCAGAACCACCTACCAATGACCCGCGGATTTCGAATCTGAGGTCCGTTTGACTCGTACACACTCAAGATTTTAATTTTTTGCAATTTTTTTCGAAATATTGAGGGTGTACAATTCAAACGGGCCCTAGATTCGGATTCAGCGGGTCGAAATGCATGTCGGTAGCTGGATATGGTTCCAAAAAAGGAGGAGATTATCAGTTCGTCGGAATATTTTTTTTATGTATGTTACCGCATAACTTTGGACCACGTCAACCGATTTCGATAATTCCTTTTGCATCGGAAAGGCAGTGTCTCAGTGTTAACGCTCCTGACTTTGCAAATCGATGATGGGGGTTCGATCTCTGCTGAAGTCTAGGAAAAAGAAGTCTGATGAGGAGATGTGGTGATCTCCGAAATATCTGCTATAATTTCTACTGGTTAGACTTTGTTACTTTTTCCATTTTTCCTAGTGGGTAGGAGCATTAAAATTCCGACTTTATTATTTTGGACCACCCTAATGTGCATATGCATATTGGATATAAGACAAACTAGATATGTAACGTAATTTTCCCTGCTCCAGTATGGCCCAGGCGCACTTACTTTTTTTTAAGTTTTTTGTTAACGGGACTTTACCAATCAACAACCTCTCATCTGTTCTGAAAGTTTCCATGTATGAAATTTCTTCAATATGAATTCAAAAAAAACTCATAGGATGCAAAAGATTTAGATAGAGCCGTTATCTAAGTATAACTAATGTGACCAACCGTACTTCTTTCGGTAGTACAGTATAGCTAATGTGACCAACCATACTTCTTTCGGTAGTACTTACAGTATTATTTTTTAGCTCTTGTACTTCGTACTTCGAAGCACAGTCAATTGTACTTCTTTGCACTATTTTGTTCTTCAGGTCCGGTACTTCTGACCGATCGTCACTTGGCCTGGGCAATAAATTCGTGCAAACCCTTCAAGTCACCGGGGACCGATGCGATCTTACCTGTCTAGCTGCAAAGGGCTCTTTAGGTGTCGTACAATTGGTTGGCTCCTATTTATGCGAACTGCGCGAGGACGGGGTACATTCTCAAGGCTTGTAGGGTAGTCAGTGTTGCGTTCATCCCAAACGCCGGAAAAGGCTCTCGCGTTCCCTAGGGATAATAGGATTATCAGTCGGTCTTCGTTTTTGCTAAAAACTGATAGACCTGTACATAGGAAACGCGAAAGGTCGGTGGATACCGCCCTGCACACATTGGTAAAGTGGTTAAAGGAAGCCTTCACGCATAAAGATTATGTAGTACGGGGCTTCCTTGATATCCAGGCGCCCTTCAACAATGTGAGACAATATTCTAGTATATTCATAATCTGGGGGTTGAAACCAATCTAATAAGGATTATCTACACCTTAGGGCCAATTTCATAATGAAACACTTAAAATTCCTTTTACAAAAGTTTCCTTTTAGTTAAAGTGCAATTTAAATGTACTTTAAACATGAAGTGTTTTCATAATGCAATGGCAATTGAGTAATAACAAACGGTTAATTTAAATGAAAATAACAAAGTTGGCAATGCTGATCTTTCTTACAAGCGGTACCTTTATGTCATTTAAATTTCCATTTTGGGTGTTTAACTAAAGAGCCTTTATGGGCGCCTTTATCTTTGAAGTGGATTGATGAAATCGATCAGAAAAATAAAGCATCCTTTACATTTTAAAATATTCTTTAATGTTATTATGAAATCGGCCTTTACTTCGTCACAGAACTGTCGCGGTGGAGCTGGGAGGGGCAGAGTCAATAGGGTAGAGCTGCAAAATTATCGATGGGACTATCGATAGTTTCAATTTGTGACCACTGTCGATGAATGGTGTTCACTATCGCGATACTATCGGAAATCTTTTATCATCACCTTTTTTATTCCATTATTCGATGAAGGTTACGTACTTAAAGAAAAATTTGAGTTGCGTTTTTTTCTTTATTAATATTCATTTGGTCAAAATTCATAATGGGCTACAAATCTGCATACTCAAATAAATTTTAAAAAAAACCAAAGTCAGATTAAAAAGCTCAAATCTTTAATGAAAACAAACAAATATGTATTTATTTTTGATAACAATCTGGGGTTATATTCGACGTAAATAAGCTGATTTAAATCTTTAATGAAATTTTGTTTAATTTTTCTAAGCTGTGTATAAGTAAAGCTTGAATGTTGGATATATGGTTTTGGTTAAAACATTAACCATATTTTTATGAACAAAATAACAAAAAAAATTTACTTTAAAGACGTTGCAAATATTTAACAAAAATCACCTTGTAGTCATTTCTGTTCCCCACTGTATGTACATTCTCATTCACTAATTTTCTCCATACAAAAAAGTTCGAATATACATACTATGTATTTGGAAAGAAATTTGCCACACCTTCAACAATAAACGAAAATTTCCAAAAATCATCGATAATCCCTGGTTACTTCAAACTTGCACTCTATTATAATAAAATTAAATTTACTACACAAGTAAATACTCAAACTTTTTCTAAGAGGCCTAATTAAACAACTCGAAATTTTTATGAATTTTGATCGGATTCGGATGTTCGGACAATAAATGCGCAAAATAAAATTAGCCAAAACTTGTTAAAGTGTCCCTCCTCCCTGTTTCCATATCCAATGTAATCATGCCATAGTAAAGATCTAATACTTTTTTCTTTAAGATTATGCATCTCTAACCGATAGTATCGATACTATCGAATGGTGAGACCCAAAACTATCGAAAATATCAAATCCAACCATTGATAGTTTTGCAGCTCTACAATAGGGGCACTCCGCAAGTTGGTGTTGTCTCTCCCCTGCTCTGGATTGGGGTTGTAAACGACCTTCTAGATGATGTGGAACTTTCGTTAAGGAACGGTTTCTAGACACCCTTTTTGATCTAGCTCAAGGTTACCTGAACCAGGTAACTAGGTGGGCGATCAACGGCAGCAAGACGGAGCTGGTCTTATTTACCAGGAAGTATAAGATACCCGTTGTGGCTTTTCCTCGAGTGGGGGTGTTGGTCTGCGGTTCTCAGATAAGGTCAATTACTTAAGCTTGTTCCTGGATAGGAAGCTGTCGCGGAAGCCTAACATCGAGGAAAGCATAATAAATGCGCCGGTTGCCTTGCTCTGCTGTAGGGGAGCTATCGGTAAAAGGTTGGGTCTCTCGCAAAAGTAATACATTAGCTCTGTAGCATATCTTGTTTCACGGAGCCCTTGTCTGGTGGAATTCACTAGAGAAGGCTACACTTGTAACACAACTAGAGCGTTTAGTGGAGCAGTAGGAACCCTGCTACTACACTGGCGCTTAACGTCCTGTTGAACACGGCGCCTGCGGATATTGTAGACAGTATTGTCGCAGCACGAACTGCTATTAGACTCCGGCCTTCTTCGGATCTAGAAGCTGATATAAAAGCCCAGAATAATGCATATGTATAGCTAGCTTTGGTTCAGTCCACGACTGAAATACTTCATCAACAAAATTATAACGTAGAGGCCATTTAAGGTAATTATTCTTCGCAAAAATGTATAGCACTTGGCGATTAGTACAAAATAAAATGGAATGGTGAACTGTATGAACTTTATAATAACATGGACATTAAAATACTCATGAAAATATAATAATGAGTCTCCGGAGAAAAGTTCGTTCGACAATGAAAAACCATATCCAGTCAATTTAAAATACCCAAAAGGTTTATCTCGGAATGGGTAGCGGGGGATTGAAATCCGATTTTTTCCGAATTTCGAATGTTGCTTTTGAATCGAATTTTTTCGAATTTTCAACAATTTTCATTACTGATAATTTAAAAGTTTGTTTGTATGAAAAAGAGATTCAATTGAACTTACATTAATGTGATTAAAAGTGAAAGTACATAACGTGCATTGCGTGGCCGTCACCGTCACCGGCAGTTGTCAAAACAAGTTGAATCGGTTTATTTGTATGTAGTAAGTTACATGTACATGAAGCTGCCTTTACATGAGGCGATTTTTGACAGGCGATAATCGCATGCAAAAGTGGACTTGCTGTCTACTTTGAGGCAAGCGATTTTTGAATTTGTGATTATGTTATGTTTGGAATTAAATTTTTACAATTTGTGAAAATTTTTGGAGTTATGGATAAATGAAATTTAAAAGATGATGGAGGAAATCCTAATAGAAGAAGTGCAAAAGTAAAAAGCAAATTTTGCAAAGATAAGCAGCGAGTTTATGGTTTTTCGGACGCAATGTTGACGGTGATGGTGACGGTGACGGCGACGCAATGGATGGTATGTACTTTCACTTTAATTATCCGTATCCCTCTTTTTTGCTTCCCAACCAAAAATAAATACAATTAAGAAGTACTTTTTTCTCAAATAAATGAGGCGTATTCTGGTTTTCGTATGAATCGAAAATTTTAAATTTTTGTATAGAAAATTATAGGAAAATTTCATGATTTTCGATTCGTACGAATAAAAGAATACGCCCCAATAATATCTCAAAAAAATATCAGAAAAACTCCAAATGTATCATGTATTTTTTAGTATCAATTAAAAAAAAATTAACAAAACATAATTGAAAAAAATTAACAAAATATATATTGAAACTATTTTTTTGGGACGTATAATACGCTTTTATTTTTTTCTTGCTTTACAAAAACAAAAGAAATTGGTACATACCAAGGCATATCAAACAGGTATGTAGTAGCATTAGACCTAGACTAACATTTGCGTGTATTTTGTTGTTGCTTCTGGTATCGAAAGTGATTTTTTTCTTCCAAATCAAAGCGTGCCATGTGAAATCCAAAGAACAAAAATTAAAAAATTTTTGCAACTCTTTCCTTGTATTTGGTTTTTGCTTTTAGCGGGCCATTGTCAAATATCAGCAATTATTCCCCAAAGGAAAAAGGGCGACAAAACATACAAACACTCTCACGTTTTCACGCACTCACTAGTGAAATACAAAATTTTGATAATCAAGCGCTACTCACAGCTGATGAAACAACACCACCTTATGCAAATTCGTAATCAGCGCTGGTGCTGCAGAGTTGGGCGAACGTTCCGAAGGCTGCAATTCAATCGTTTGTTTTGTATGGAAAAATGGTTTCACATGCAAATAGATTTTAACAACTTAGACCAACATTTTTTCTATTTCATATGCGCTTGTAGGCGACTGAAAATTTTAGAAAAGCGACAGTGACAATATTGAAATATTGTCGACAATGGTGCTGACAATTGTCACTCTGGCAAAATTGTCGCGATAATAGCGACAAGAGTAAATTGCTCTTTCGGAAAGAATTTTGCAAATTTATTTATATGGTAATTGCGCGAGTTTTATTACTTTTCAATAATTTGAATATTTTTTACAACTAAAATAATGAAAATGCAAAATACTTTTCATATGACTCGCGACAAATTTGTCAACGACAATTTCAAAACACGATTAGTACGATTTGTCGTTTTTTCAACCGAATTTTCCATGGAATTGAAGTGCTGGTGACAATTATTTTTATGAAACTAAACACCCACCAAGCTGTCGAATTGTCACTGACAATACGGAAAATGCCTGTCGTTACAGAATGATCACCAGAGAACGGATTTTTAAGACCTAAAAACCTATAAAAAAGGCAAAATAAAATAACGAAATAGGCTGGAAAACGCAAAATAAAATAGCGAAATAGGCAGGAAAAGGCACTAGAAATAGCGAAAAAGGCATAACAAGGCACTAAAAAGAGACAAAAATTTAAAAATAACATTAGTTTACAGGAAAATTTTCAACGGAAATATCCAATTTCTATATAGAATTGCTCGCTGATGCCGAAAGTCGAGGTAATTTTTTATTCTATGGATAAGTTTTCGAAATATTTTAATGTGTACATGGCGTATGAGTAACATTCTTTCCTGCTCATTTTTCATACAAAAAATCTTTGCGAATTTTCTTATGACCACTTATTACTTCTTGATATATCCATCGAATTTCTTCATTATCTTGATTTTTTGTAACAAAACAGACTTTAAAATAGCCTTGAATGTACTAAACGTGTGCTCGACGGGAGTTTTTATAAATGGCGCCTTATTTAAATATGGAACGTTTGAAACTTTTATATTATCAGAAATAAGGGCTTGTTCCTCGCTATAATCACTTTTTAAATGTACAATAGGCAAAAAGGCAAATATCTTAAAAAGGCAACATCAAATGTGTATACATATGTATATGGAATCAGGACATTCTTAATCGAATATACTCCATCTCTTTAGCAGAAAAAAGGCGATTTCCATAAAATCCGTTCCCTGATGATCACTGTCACTTTATAAAATAGGCCCCTGTTCAATGCGCCTTGTATGTAGCATACTTTACGTTGCTTACTTATAGAAGCATTTGGGGCTCATTGTTCAATGTCTGGTTAACCCAAATCGGAGGTAGAAGCTCTGTTTCAATACAACGAGTGCTTTATCGATCACATGTTATATGCATGATGTCGAAAACGTCGATAATGACTGGCAGGTAGTGATAACCAGACATTGAATAAGCGGCCCATAATAAGGAACAAAATAATAGGGCATGAAGAATTCTATCGAGGCACCAATTTGGTTTGTCCATAGCTAAACGGCTGGTATTCTTGACCTATGTCAAAAATTTAACTTCGCATTTGACATCACCCTGCAGGGAAAGCTACTAGTTGTGAACTAGAATTCTATCCTTTTTCAATGTTAGCAACTGGTATTTTTAACATTGCGATGTCCTACGAGATGTCAATTCTCAGGCTATGCATCAGCATCTACTAGTAGAAATACTAGTAGCATCATACCAGTTGATGAGATAGTCTGCCAATTCATCCCCTATGAAAAGCATTAGTATGCATTTTTGCTCGCGGCGCTCCAACAGTCGCAATGGCCGACAGAGCAAAGCACTCGCGTGGTATGCCTGAGGTACCAGGTTCAAGCCCTGGTGCAGGGAATTTTTATTTTTTTATTTTTTTTATAACATTTCTTTTATTTATATTTTTTAATTGGGGTTTTTTGTTATTCTTAGATTTAATAAAAAAAATATTTTTTTCAATCAATTTTTTTATGGCACAAGTATTTCTTCCCATATATTTGTTTCTTTTTTTTTGTAATGCAACTAGATTTTTAAGTTTGTTATTTATATTTAAATTGAAATAATTATTCCTACTTACATTGATCTAACTTTAAAAATCTTAACCACCTCCCAGCGGCCTCGAACCTGCGATCCCGGAACCAGAACCAGTAGTCTTCACGTGACGCCACAGCCGACATTTGTAGGAAAAGCAATTAATTGCGCTTTATTTTAGGGTTGGGCAATTCAAAGGCAGATGTCGCTGAACGCTTAAGTTCTTCGAAAATGTCGAACTGGTTGGCACATACTAGTTTGTGAACTAGTATTTTTATACCCGAGCGCACTTGTGCACAAGGGTATATTAATTTTGTTCACATAACGGTTGTTTGTAACAGCCAAAACGAATCGAGATAGATATAGACAAATGTATACATAAATGATCAGGATAAAAAAAGAAATCGATTAAGCCATGTCTGTCTGTCCGTCCGTCCGTCCGTCTGTCCGTCTGTCCGTCTGTCCGTCTGTCCGTGTACACGATAACTCGAGCAAAAATTGAGATATCTCAACGAAATTTGGTATGTAGGCTTCCCTTAATCCAATTGCTATTGAAAATGGGCGAAATCGGACTGTAACCACGCCCACTTCCCATATAACGGTAATTTCCAGAAATACGAAAACTGCGATATTTTAGTAACTACTGAAGATAAATTACTCAAAATTGGTATTTACAATAATTTTTTGACAAAAAATAATAATATTATACATTTTTGGAAAATGGGCGTAGCCACGCCCACTTATGGTTACATGTGTATATCTTGGTAACCGCTGTACCAATTTCTACCAAACTTGGCACAGTTGTCGGCCCTGGTACAGCATACAAAATCGCCTAAAATTTTTAAAATCGGACGATAACCACGCCCACATCCCATATAACGGTAATTTAGAGAAATACAAAATCTTCGATAAATCAGTAAATATTGAAGCTAATTTATTCAAAATTGATGCTTGCAACAATTCTTTACCAAGAAATACGTTTGTGATAAATTTTTGGAAAATGGGCGTGGCACCGCCCACTTATGATCACATATATGTATCTCAGTAACCGTTCTACCAATTTGTACCAAACTCGGTGTGGTTATTGTGCTTGCCACATATAAGCAAACCGTTGAAAATTATTGAAATCGGACTAAAATAACGGCCGCTTCTCATATAACGGTAAATTTCAGAACTGCTTGAAACTTCAAAATTTCGAAATCTAAGGACTCTAATTTACTCAAAATTGATACGCCCCGGCTTACCATATAGCCGTAGCTTTCGGTAAGGCGAAAAACATATATTTAATACGTGCGCCGGGTATTTAATGTTCGGCTCTGCCCGAACTTAGGCTTTCTTACTTGTTTCTAACTGGTTTGGGTTTTCATTGCAGGGCAGTAATTAAAACGGAATGGAAATCACCTGACATCAAAATTTGACGATGATAACTGACACTTGGTCACTTTTTATGATGTAGTGAAAACGCTTTTGACACCAAATGAACAGCTGTTAGTTGAGGCAGTTATTGATGTGAGTAATTTTGTAATAATGAACACCAAGCATTATGTGGATACATTTTTTAGATTCTTCTTCTTCTTTATTGGCGCTGTAACCGCCTAAGCGATTTTGGCCGAGTCCAAAACAGCACATTTTTTAGACAAATATATGGGGCATTTCACCTCAAGTGACCCAACTTTTGAAATCTATGTCTTCCGATCGGGATGAAATTTGCACCAAGGTTAGTCCTAAAAAATAGTAGTTATGACACAAAATTTCAATGGGGTCGGTCAAACACACTCCGAGTTGGAGGGTCTAGAATTTTGACATTTTGGTCAAACGGCCATTTTTTCGGATCCATATAACTAATTACCTATTGTATTTAGAAAATTTTTTCAGGAATGTTTTCGATAGATTTCTCTTCAGTCTTTACAAATTTTATTTTTTTTTAATTAAAATGAATTTTTTTTAATTTTTTTTTTAAATAAAAAATAATTTTTATGTTTTTTTTTCAAAAAGGGGTATTTTATTTTTTATTTTTTTTTGCTCAAAAGAAAGCTTAGGTATTTTTCTTTAAGAGCTTTGTGGTCGCTTAGTGGGATGCAACTTGTGTATCAATCAAAATTAGCGTTTAGTAACTCGAAACAGTGGTTTTTTTTAATTTTTAATATATGACCTATTGTCTTCTTTTTTTCGTATTATTGTGTAAGTGTCTCGGAAACCTGAAAATAAAACTTATATGAGAAGGTATATACAATTACCTTTCCAACGGTATATAACACGCCTAACCAAAGTTTCATACCCTCGATACTGCCATTCCCGTAGTTAAGGATGATTAAGATTTTTCGTAGTCTAACACAGCAGGTACTCGATTTTGTGCATCCAAACTCTTTATTAATAGCTTTGCAGAATTTTGAGTATTAGATTTGCATACCTACTAGCACAATATTTAAAAGGTATGAAGAATATGGGATTTTCCGGTAGTTAAGGATGATTAAGATT
>NW_023458556.1:67983699-67983920 GCF_013731165.1 Rhagoletis pomonella
ACAGCTGTTCATTTGGTGTCAAAAGCGTTTTCACTACATCATAAAAACTGACCAAGTGTCAGTTATCATCGTCAAATTTTGATGTCAGGTGATTTCCATTCCGTTTTCATTACTGCCCTGCAATGAAACCCCAAAATGTGCTGTTTTGGACTCGGCCAAAATCTATCTATATTAATATATATATATATATATATATATATATATATATATATATATATATA
>NW_023458556.1:67983930-67986544 GCF_013731165.1 Rhagoletis pomonella
TATATATATATATATATATATATATATATATATATATATATATATATTTGAATTTATTTATATAACTGGGATGTGTGTATTTCACTGTGAGTTAATATTTAATCATTTATCGAAGTTCCGATTATTCTATTTCCTTGTGTATTTTTAATTCATTCGATGCATCGAAAATATCGATTTTTATATAGATACATTAATATGCATCGATATATGGATCGAGAAAACTTCAATGTAATTTTTTGACTTTCATCGCTACGACAAAAGTGGTGCTACACAGTGATGCCAAATTTAGTCAGAAAGAATAAAGTTCCAGAGTTAAAGACGAAATTCGATTTTTTTTCCAGAAAAATTCGATTCTATATGAATTTTAGTACCACAAAGTTCGATTTCAAAAATTCGCCATTTTGGAGCAAAAAATCGATTGAAATTCGAATCTAGAAGCTTCGAATATCCAATTTACCCATCCTTAGTTTATCAGGATTATTATTTTTTATTTCAATTGAAAACCCGCTAGGCGAGCCCGCTATTCCTTTGGAAATTTTTGTCGATAAAAATTAGCGATTGCAATGTGGAAAACCGTCTGTTTATGTTAGAACTAAAGTATTGCGAAATTCAAAACATTTTGTAAAAATTTAATTTTCAAAAATGCCATGCATTGCTTTGTCCTGTCAACTCAAACAGGGTGTTATGCCACGTCATTCCATCTCAAAGATACTAGGGGTATTCTCGAAGTCTTGCACGATGCACGGATTGCACGAAATGCAAAAATACTATTCCAAATTTCGAAGAGTACGAGAACACCCCATTGCAAAGTGGTAGCATGCATGGGGAGCAAGCAGCGAAATTATGTATCAAATACAATAACAAGAGACAGCAAAAAAAAATTAAGTGAGCGAGATGAGAGGAATGAGAGAAATATGTAGCAATTCCAACAACAAAACAACTAGCACAGGGTCGCTATTATCTTGCTATGCTATTTTGCAAAATATATACATGGGTTTCGACGTTGCATATTTTGCAGCGATAGGAAATGTTGTTTCCCATGAATTTTCTTGTTGTGTGTTTGCAATTTATGCAATCCGTGCAATCCGTGCTACGTGCAATGGCTTTGCAAGATTTGGAGAATACCCCTACTGTTTTAGCATGTCCTTGCTACTTAGCTAAGTTGTTGTTCGCTGTTTATATTTTTAATACTGTTTGATCCTGCCTTGTATGAATATATGTATGTATGTATATATAGATTTTTAATTAGACAATTGCTTAATAAATTTTACTATAATAGGAGCCCGCAAAATTTGCAAAATCTCTTCACTTATCTGAGTATTTTCTGAGCCCTGCAAAGCCCTTGCACGGTGCACAGAATGCACGGATTGTACGGTAAAAACCGGTTTTCGCATGGGACAGCTTTGCAAACCCTGCAATGCGTGCACCGTGCAAGGGCTTTGCAGGGCTCAGAGAATACCCTTATTGTAATTAATAATGCTGACTATGTCGCATGTGTCTCGATACAAGTAAATCCAAATACATACTCGATACTTTTCTTAATTTACCAAGTATTTTGGTACTCGATACTTTTTGTAATTAATCTTGTATAAATGTATTCTATTGTGTTTTAAATCAAATACTATACAAAAATAAGTGTTGTCTCAAGTTTTTGTATGAAAAAATATTTAAAGATAATAACCTTGTCAAAATGCATATTTTTTATGAAAAAAAAATACAGTAACTTTAAAAAATATGCAAAATCGTACTTCTATGTACAAGTACTGATTTGAGTAATACTGTGATTGTATCGATTTATCCCTCCATCCCACTGTGAAAATAGGTAAGCACCTTACGAGGTAAGCCATGTTTTCTTTCAGTTTTTAGTATCAAAATTGTCATCATGGCCAAATGCACATTCTAAATTATGGCTTACCTCGTAAGGTGCTTACCTGTTTTCCCAGTGGGATGTGTCGCACGCATGATTTCATTTCAATTTATTTGACAGTGTCTTCATATGTCATTGTCTAACATCTATGAGCGACATAGTATTAACTGGCACTTGCATGATGTGACACATGTATCTATTACTATGTTTATGCTTCTTTTCTACTCGTCTTAAATCGTTTATGTACAACATGTCAACCCGTGTTAAGATTTCTACCTTCGATAACGAATGTGGAATAGGTTAGTATTCGATTCGGGAACTAGGCCATTCTGCAGCAAAACAGAACCTTCGTTATCCAATGTATTTTCCCTTCGTTATGAATTCGAAATGCAGCTCATTATCGAATTTAAATTCTAATAGAGAGTGATTGTCGTATATTTCTTGTTACTATGGTTTCCATTTTTATCCGAACCCATCTCGAGTGAATTTCCAATATACTATGAACATTGGGCGCGTTCAGAAGGCGCAACAGCTCAGTAACTGTTGCGCTTGCACCTTCTGAACGCGTTGTTATGTACTTCTGATCAACTGAACAGTTGCGTGTTAGATGATCGAAATATTTTTCTGATCATTTGAGACAACATGTTGTGTGTTTTGAATTTGACAGCTAATGTATCAAGCCGTTCAGAAGACACATTACGATCACTGATTTTTTTAGCAACGGTTGCGCTCAACTTCTGCGCCTTC
>NW_023458556.1:67986644-67986757 GCF_013731165.1 Rhagoletis pomonella
AAGATGAAGATGAAGATGAAGATGAAGATGAAGATGAAGATGAAGATGAAGATGAAGATGAAGATGAAGATGAAGATGAAGATGAAGATGAAGATGAAGATGAAGATGAAGAT
>NW_023458556.1:67986767-67987746 GCF_013731165.1 Rhagoletis pomonella
AAGATGAAGATGAAGATGAAGATGAAGATGAAGATGAAGATGAAGATAAGGATAAAGATCATAACCCCTTAGCTTTAACTCATCTTAACTTAAAAACTTACTCCACCTGAGCTCACCACACATTAATTCACCACACTTTAACTCCCCACACCTAAATTCACCACATCTCAACTCGCCACATCTTAACCCCCGCACCTAAATCCACCACACCTAAATCCACCACCCTTAATTCAGCACACCTCAACTTTCTCACCACACCTTAACTCACCTCAACTCACCACATTAAAATTCACCACACCTCAACTTTCTCACCATAACTTAACTCACCACATCTGAATCCACCACACCTAAATTCACCACACCGTAACTCCTACACCCAATTCCACCACACCGCAGCTCACCACACCCAATTTCACCACATGACATGATATCACTTGATGTGGCATCAAAGGAATGATGTTGCCATAAAATGAACCAAAATAAATAAGATTTAGATAGAGGTGAAAAAAGGGATAAAAAGGAAATACAACTGAAGAGTGTGCGATGTTATATTGTGGTGTGTTATGCTTCATATGTTATGTTATTTATTCTCATGTTATGGTTATGTTATGTTATGCCAAGTACTAAGCTAAACTCCCCTCCACTTAACCCATTCCAACTAATGTTATTTTAGCTCATTCAACTTACATAAACCATCCTTAATTTTATCGGTTGAATTTCAACCGCTGGGCGAACACTAGTACATTTAATATGGCGAATGTGGCTAGTTCTCTAATCATTCTCTAATCGATAACTAACCTCAATGTTTGCTGGGTTATAATAAAAATCATAATTTAACCGTGAAAATTGAATTTTTGAAAATTTAACCGTTATTTTAAGATTTCTATTTTTTCGATACAGAATAATCGTTACTTTTGTGTTTTTATTTTTTCGATCATATTTTAAACGTTATTTGCAGATTTAATTTTTTAGATCCATT
>NW_023458556.1:67987846-67994902 GCF_013731165.1 Rhagoletis pomonella
ATGAAGATGAAGATGAAGATGAAGATGAAGATGAAGATGAAGATGAAATTATATATGTATATTAGAAAATAAGTACATGTGTATGTATATCACACATTTCATTCTTTCTGGCATTTCCTCTATTAAGTTTCACTTCTTCCGCGCGTAGGGACTACACGCACTGAGTTTTTTTTTTGCAATAGCAGCCTCTGATTTGTTTTTTATCAACTAACGTCACTTACAAACGTGCGAATAACTGCTTTAGGTTAGGTTGAAGTGGCTGCCAGTGACCGCACTAGCACACCTATGCCCTTAAGCCTTTGGGCCCCTTTGTAATACCAGGTGGGACGCTAGAACACGCTTACTCAAACCATCGTATAGAGTCTGAGAAACTGAGAAGTTATCGCATTCCTACTTCAGCTATGTCGGTAAAATCTTTGAAGAAATCTGAGCCCAAGAACTTTCATCTTTGATTGCAAAGTGCGGCACATTCGCATAGAAGGTGAAATCATTTTTTTTCTTTTCAGCTCTGCAAAAGTCGTTGTAGGGAACGCCTAGTCTGTCCGCGCGCCTTAAATACAATGGCAACATGACTGGTTAGCAAGCTCATGGCTGTGGCGAACAGCCCTCTGGTCAATGGCAAAAGTCCCTCTCAGCGGTTCTCTCTAACTATATTTTTATCATGCCATTTGTGATAAAATGATAGAGTATAAATTATTTAAGAAGAGAACTGACAGAGGTGCTGGTACCAAAGTTTACGTTTCTAAGTATAAATTTAGAGGATGCTCATGATACTCATATTTTACTCCAGAAATATTGTACACATATATTAATCAAACAATTGCTTAAGCAACCTAAGAACATTTCAAATTTAAATTACCTAAAAAAATATCACAAGCTTCAGTTGTCATGGCAATAGTAGCTTTTGATAAAAATCACCAATATTTTTGCCAGTTTCACAGCGATCCAGTAGAGCATTTCAAGGTCATTGAGCACTCTGTATTGATTACAGTAGAAAATTTAAAGTTGGTATAGATACTACAAATATAAAAAGGAAAAAGCTAAAGGGGTGCCCCGTATTCTAGGATGAAATTTGTTTACCCCATACAAAAATTGGACCACTCTAGTGTACACTCATGTTAAAATGAATAACATTTTTATTTTTATGAACTAGATTTTATTTATTTAGAAAAATATTGTTAAAAACATTTACTCTGGCGTTTTAAAATATTTTCCGTTACAAACATTCATAATTTTGCTTTGAATAAAAGCATACTGAAAAGTACTTATTTTTATAGCATGGAAAAGTGTAAGCCACTTATTTGCTCAAACACAATCTGCTTTAGTTTTGCCCAATATTGTATATGTATACTTATATGTATACATATGCATTTAGGTAGGTACATACATACATACATATGCATACATATGTAGACTCATGTGCTTGTACATTAGCAAGAAAAATGGGATTCGCTTGCGTGGGCGTATGTATACAGAACGTCATCAGGTGTAGCAGTTATAGCAATAATATCGAAAAGGTACCAAAAACAGGAATGGCGATAGCAACAATGTCTGGAAGATTTTTAGAAAAGGACCATTGAGTAATTTAGAAATTTAATTAAATAGTTTAACAGAATTATCCACCAGATACTTTTCATTTACTAATTATTTTGAAAAAATATAGCTCTTAGACTTTAATAATTCTTCTTCGAATTCGTTAATTATCATTATAACTTACCCATATTGCTGTTTTGTGCCATTTTTACATGAACTTTTTCTTCAACTCTTTGAACGAAAAATTTTTTTCAATGTCTGGTACTCCACTAAATACCTGCAATATTACCAAAACTGTTTAAATTTTTACATCAACAGCCGCATGAATAGCGAAATTAGTGAGCAATCCCGAGTTTTCAACTTTTTTACACACTCTTGTATCTTCGATTTTCACACTAAGCATAAATTAAATGCTCAATCTGAGCTTATCGTTTACCAATTTGCAGTATATGTATTTCAAATGCTTTGCTGTTACATTAAAATACTAGATTTATCTGCCACCAATTACAATCCTGCCGCACTATTTAGTAGAGAAAACACGTCCGCACACGGAAAACTCAAAAGAAAAACTGTCTTCATTTGCGAAGTTAAGAGCTCGTTATAGTCAGGCAGGCGAAACAAGTGAACTCCTTCACAGTGTTGCCACGGGCAAATTATTTTACCTTCCAAAATTTCCAAACAAAACCTACGAACAATTAGTTTGAGTTTTTTATTTATTTTTCAATGTCAAGCTTATTAAAAATGTAGATAACACTTTAAGTTAAACTAAAACCCAGCTAGTACAATAAAAACAAATTAACTGTGCACAGCAATTCATTCTTCTGTACATGAATATTATTATTATTTTAGTTATTATTACTACGTCAGGAATACTCGCGCTGTGTCCTAGCTCAACCCTTTGCGAAACTGTCAGCTCTTTCGTTTCCTTCAAACCCTTTATCTCCCGGAACCCGCCACAGCGATACGACATTGTGGGCACTCAGGTGGTGCAGAAGATTTTTACAGGGTTGGGGTTACCTTGATGCCATTTTAAAAGGCCTTTAGGCCTTTACGCTACCTTTCACCCAAACTAACGTATTGGTCTTGCACCGACTGGTCTGCGTGGTCATCACATGAGCTATGTGCTCCTGTTCACCGCATGCCCTAGGTGTCATTGCATACATTCTTCATTTGTCTATTCTGATTGAAAGAGGGGCATGCATTAGCGGTCTATGCAAAGTGGAGATATCGGGGTCATTAGCGACTAAATTGTATGGGCTATAAAACTGCATACCCAAAAATTTTCTAAAAATTCAGAATAAAAAGTTGAAGTTTTGATGAAAATGTGTTGAATTTACCTAAATTTTGAATAAAGTTTGGAGCTGTGATTCACACTAAATATTTTGGTTAAAGCTTAGACGATATTCAATTGTTTAGTTTAATTTAAATTAACTTGTAGGCACATAAAGTATGTACATATATATAGATGTTCATTTTGTACGTACATTTGCCATAATAGGGGCACTTACGTTTGCACTTACGAATCAAGTATTTTTACATGTTTGCGGTCGCCGTTATACGAACGCACCGGTGAAAGAAATATTCGTGTAAACAAGATTGCTAAAATTTTTGAAGATACATACATATTACCTATTTTTTCGCGAATAACTATTATTGTCGCGCAAACGGACAAAACCTACCAGTTTTGGTAGGAAAAGCCCATGTGTGGCAACACTGCTCCTTCAACACATTCTTCTCAACCAACTCCCATTGCCATATGGTAGACTTCTGACTGTCGACACAACATTCAGCAGCGATAAGCGAAAGTGTTTGGCCTTATGAAACTGTTGCTCTCGATATCACACACACACAATCAGGCAGACATTCCTCGCAAGAAAGACATTCCACCAATAGGCATAAACTGCAGTTAAGGCTTAGTGGAAATGCCTTATTATTTTCAACTACACCGATATGTAACTAACAACAATGGATCATTTAGCGAAATTTATATCGCAGAGCTTTAGTATGTTCGTTTACCTGTTTAAGATCAGAACTGATTGCAGATTACTAATTTTGAGCTTAACTAAAATAAGTAATTAATCAAAAAATTTAGAGACAAGCATTTTTTAGTGGTTAATAAAACAAGAAAAGTCCATCCCGCACCACCTAACGGCTAATTGTTTTGTGGAGGTTTTTCTTTTAATTTAAGTAGTATGTGTTCTATATATAAAATTAATCTGACCACCTATCAGGAAAACAGCTTCACAAGCTATTCCTTTTTACCTAAGTGATATACATTCCATATATGAAGCATACTGAGCTATAAATACAGGTTTTTCAAATATCTCGGAACTTGTGCCATGTAGTGGATTAATTCCTCTTTTATATTGCATTTTTATCGGGTTCTGGGCCAAGTTTGAAATTTCAAGTCTCTAGGTCATCGTGCAAGATTTGATTATACACAGGTGAAACTAAATAAAAGCTTGTAATAAACATAACGCGTGGTCCGAATTGTTTCCATTTTTCCCAAAAAACCAAAACGTGGTACAAAGCTCAATAAGACTGCTAAAGAAAAATGTCTAATAAATCGAAAGTTTGCATAATCAGTGATTTTAATGATTTTCGACGATTTTGGTTTCTTTAACCTGTCAGCTCTTCGCCGCCGTGTTTGAATAGGTCGGCTGGCAGGCCGTCAGTTCCAGCAGTTTTTTCATCCGCTATTCGTACCTTGTCATCGTCCGGCGATGTGGCATCAACTCCGATGGGTTCGTCTTCTCCACTACTTAAAATGCTTTTGCCATTCAACAGGTTGGAAAAATGTTCCCTCCATAATTAAAAAACGTTCTGGATAGCGCCATGATAATTCTTTCAACAGTTCGTAATGGTCTTGAAACTTTCCGTAAGTCGCCTAACTCTCTGATAAAATTTTCGGCCGTTTTCCCTCTCGGCCAGTATTTCAAGCTCTCCGCACTCATTTTTTTCGGTCTCTGTCTTCTTATACCTCTTCAGTTCCCTATAGCGGTCCCACATATTGCGCGTTGCGCCTGATCGCAGCGTGGCCCTGTAGGCGGTATTTTTTCTCTGCAGCTTCCTGACATTGGGATTAACTGCCAATTTTAACAAAGTCTTATGGCCTTATTCATAAAAAATAAAGTAGCTTTAAAGAGCTTTATAAATTGACGTTTTCATACATTTTTCAATTTATAAACCTTTTATAAAGCTACTTTATTTTTTATGAATAAGGCCATTAGTCTTTTTAGACGATCTGAAAGCCATTTAGTACGGGTATTTACAAACGATGTTTAATTTTGTTCAAAAGAAAACATGAGAAGGATCTGAAAAGAATAATGTGTCGAGGCTCGTTAATTTTGTTAATAAATAGATATTTTTAAGTTTAGAAAATAGAAATTGCTATAATTTAATTACTGAAGGTAATTTTATAGGAACTTTTTTTGTGCGTAGAGAAAGTAGTGAGTTTCTTAGACGATAATAGGGATTTTTAAAAAAAGGCATGCGGCATCACTGGTGCAATAGCAAAATGACTATATTGTCATGCATATCATTTGAAAATTACGATAAAACTCCCAAAGTAACCAAACACACTTCTGATTCCCCATGCCAAAATTTGCGACACACAATTTTATCTTCTTTATATTATGGCCAATACTAGGTGTTTCTCATCTTCTCGTTTCACCTTATCATCGTCATAAATTTTGTTGCATACTTTTGGGGAATTTTCATTACCGCTTGTCTTTTTCTCTAAAAGTCGCCAACATGCTGCTATAGTGCTCAACTTTAAATTGTTGATAGCATATTTCCAGACTACCAGATTGCCACATTCATTTGGGTAGGTTACGGAGTACGCCCGTATGTTTACTTTTCTAACTCAAACAAACAAAACAACTCAATTACTCATTTAAACATTCACTCAGTCTCCTGGCGCTGCGGTTGCTTACACACATAGCACTCCTCCTAGTGGATGTTTGCTCTCTTTTTGGGGGTATTAGAGAGCAAAATTACTTCACCCTCATTTTACTTTTGTAGCGATTGAAGGAATTGTTGCCACCTGTTTAATTTTAAATCAGAATAAAATCCCTGTATGTATGTATTCACAAGAAAATTAGGTATTTTAAATAATCAAAAAATAACAAGTAAAGAAGTATAAGTTCGGGCGAAACCGAACTTTATATACCCAGCGCAGGTATCAAATATCGTCGTTTCATCATTCTCTGAACTACCTTTGCATGATAAGTTGGGATGTTTACCCGATTTCAATCGTTTTCGATAATATGCAGAGTTAGACTTAATGATAAAATTGAACCAAGTTAGGTACAAATCGATAAAGTTGTTACCGAGATACACCTTTGTAATCATAAAGTGGGCGGTACCACGCCCAATTCCTAAAAGTCTATAGCAGTCTTATTTATTGCTAGGCGATTGTTGTAACTAATAACTTGGAGTAAATTAGCGTCTTCAGTTATGGAAATATCGGAGTTTTCGTATTTCTGAAATTTACCGTTACACGGGAAGTGGGTGAAATTTTAGTCCGAATTGAATAATTTTTAACAATTTGCCTTTCCGTGCCAAGCTTGTTAAGTGTGCCGAGTTCGATAGAATATGATAAATCGGTTACCGAGATATACATTTGTGGTCACAAGTAGTCGGCGCCACGCCCATTATCCAAAAATTTATAATAATCAAATTTTCTCTTAAGTGGTTATTGCAAACATTGATTTTAAGTGAATTAGATCCAGTAGTTACTGATTAATCTCAGTTTTCGTGTTTCTGTGAATTTCCGTTATATGGCAGGTGGGCGTGGTTATTTCCCGATTTCAAAGATTTTCAACAGATTTCTTAGCTAGACCCTACCCAAGGCTCGTACCGAGTTTTGTAAGGATTGATGAAGCGGCTACTGAGATGGCATAAGTGGGCGGGATCACGCCCATTTTCCGAAAATTTCATAATAATATTATTTTCTACCACAATTATACTTCACGTACCAATTTTCAACATTTGTATTTAAGATTTACTGGTGGGCGTGGTTACAGTCCGATTTCAATACCAACCCACCTTGGATTAATGGAAACCTACATACCAAATTTCGTTGAGATATCTCAATTTTTGCTCGAGTTATCGTGTACACGGACAGACGGACGGATGGTCGGACAGACACACATGGCTTAATGGATTTCTCTTTTCATTCTGAGAATTTATGTATACATTAGTCCTTATCCATCTCGACTCGGTTACAAACAACCGTTAGGCGAACAAAGTTAATATACCCTTATGCACAAGTGCGCTCGGGTATAAAAAGAGTAAAGCTTTTTCTAATAGCGGTCGCCTCTTGGCAGGCAATGGCAAACCGAGTGTATTCGGTCATGAAAAACAACTTCTCTATCTATTATTATCAGGGACCGAACATTAAAGTTACTGATAACAAGTAAGAAAGTCTAAGTTCGGGCGGAGCCGAACATTAAATACCCGGCGCAAATATTAAATATAAGTTTTTCACCTTTCCGAAAGCTACCGCTGCATGGTAAGCCG
>NW_023458556.1:67995002-67996711 GCF_013731165.1 Rhagoletis pomonella
TGTTAAATATTTAACGCAACCATCTCCGAACTCGATTAAGAAGTTTCACTTCAAAAATTAAAATAATACGCGATGCCTTAGTTTTGACCAATGTTTTTGTGAATACAAAATTTTTTCCATTTTTTTCAATGTTTATAATTGATGTTTTATTAATAATGAAGTAAAAGGTGGAACAAAAGGCGTACAAAAATGGAATTTTCAACGCTGCTTTCGTTTTGGTCAATACTGTACATGAACATATACAGAAGTATATTTCGTAAATGGGTGTAATCAACTTTTAGCTTCACACTATGCCGATTATGTCTATTTTCCTTCGCTCTCTCTCTCTCTTTCACACCCTCCTTTGATGCAGCTCTATGTTTCTTTTCTTAACTTCTCTCCGATGTTGCACTTTCATTCCCAAATTTATTCAACTGGATTCCTAAATAGTTACACCACTCTCCTTTGAGAAAAAACTGTGCTAGCAGGTGGTCACGTAGCGTTCGGCAGCTGGAGCTTGCCAAAATTTCTAGCGAATGCTCCAAAAGCACAGAGAAAAACGAATGAGCGGCATTGTTTCAGGATATTTAGTTGCTTATTTAAAACACTTATCATGTCTTCATTTTCGTTTACTCTCTGAAATTTATAGTCACTGATATACATATTTATATGTATGTATGTACATCCATATATGTATAGGATTTGTATAGTACACATTTTTATTTACATTATACATATGTATGTATGTACGTATAACACAATACCCGCACAATGTATGCCAACGTGTCTAGCATGTGACTGTTATTGTGTAGGCGTTTGTTTATATTTTCTTTTGTATGTAGGTTAGCAGGAATCCCACAAGTTTTAAAGTGCCTCCATTTCTACTCCAGTCTTCTCCATATGCCGCTAATTTTCCAAATAAATTTTAGGGTGCTTTTATTTTGCTTTTGTGTGTACATATGTACATACCAGGGCTGTCGTTTTCACTTAAATCGTTCGTTTATTTTTAAAAACTTCATCGCTTGCTCTTTAGCAAAAAAAAAAAACTTCAGTATTTTGTTCCATCGAAATTTTTTATCAAAAGTTTTAGAAGCTTGAATACTGGACAATTCCGTCATATACATAATGCTGGATATTTAAGGCTATTGCTACTGGTTTATTTCATAAAAATACAATCAAATCTATTCGTTTTGCTTTAAATTAAATTTAAAGAAATTCAAAGATTTTCAAAGTAAAGCTCGGAACACTTTGACGACTGCAACTTCACGACGTAACGACAGCGACATCATTTTGTCGACTAATGTCGCCTTGAAGCCAGCTTCTTAAACATTTTGAAGACCTCAGCGACATAGCAAACAGCTGATTTTAAAGTTTGACATTTTGGTATATTTATTTCACAAATTGTGTATTTTTATTTAAGTAAATAAGAAAAACATGAACAATCAAGAATATGTGATTAATTTTGCGGCAATTTAATTTTGCAGCACTACATCTACTCATTGTCGCCGGCAAAATTAGAAATAGATTTAATTTGGCGACGTCGACAATTACAGTCCTGCAGCCAAGATGTCGTGCTGTCGTCAAAATAATTGTGTCCGTAAGAACGTGTGTATTTAAAATTTGACAGATGCTGCTTGTCGCTTGCTGTCGTCAAAGTGTTCCGAGCTCAAAACACTTCTTTCTTGACGATAAGCTTGATTGGCTAAAGTATGCCTTAAATAAAATGCACA
>NW_023458556.1:67996811-68002141 GCF_013731165.1 Rhagoletis pomonella
ATTTTCCTAAAAAAACATTCCGGTTATTTGGCAATTTTTCGCAAGTGTTCGCCCACTAATGCCAGTTTGATAAAAACTAAGGGTATATTCGAAATATGTAGTGTGGAGTATGCTATTGGCATTCCTTTCTATGCTTTGGGTCTGGCAAGTGAAATAAAAGACTTCGCTAGGTGAACGTGAACTACGAACACAATATAGCAATTTTATACTTGAACTTTCCGACTTTTAGACCAAGGGCCATTGCATGGGGCACACACAGGTTTTTGGATCAAAAAAAGGCATAGTCCTGGCGACAACGCTGGTACATACATATGTACGTATGTTCTGGGTATGTGCGAAAAAAAATTAACTTCTAAAGTGTCTCTCCTTAATCATAACTCTCTCAACTTTGTCTATTTGGTTAGTAGTTTTGTTGAAACGCTAGTGTTACGTATATGTCACGCTCGAATTTCACAGACTAATAGTGTTGCTATGAAAATTTGTATTACATAACAAAGATCCAAGAGTGTTAAATATATGTTTCAGGTCGTACAGACACCCCTTTAGAGGTCGAAATATTTTATTATCGGTTTTTGTACATATCCTCACTTTTAGTATCCTCCAAAATTTGGTTCCTCTTTTGCTTTCGCGTTTAGCGAGCAATCTTTTGAATTTTATATCTAAACTGAAGCGTGTCCGTGGAAACGAATGGAAAAAACAATATTTCTTTTTATTGTGGTGTTATATATATTTAGCGATCGACCATAATTAGCCTAACATTATTGCTGTTTTAAATTAATTATAGCAATGGTTAGCATTATAATACATACAACTAAAATATAACTTTTATACTTTTAATTTACAAATCCTGTTAAAAACTAAAACAAAACAACTAAAAAAAGCTTAGTTCGGGCAAGTCGAACAGTAAATTTCCGACGCACATATTAAATATAGTTTTTTCACCTTTCCGAAAACTACCGTTAGATGGTAAGCAGGAGTGGTTTTAACCCTGTTTCAAATATTTTCGATAGTATGCTCATATGGACTTAATGAGATAAACTTATATAGTTATATGACGGCGATATCCGGCCATTTTTCCAAAAAATGCCTAATTATTTTATATCTTTTCGAGGATTTTTGGTGAGTATCAACTCTGAGTAAATTAGCGTCCTTTAATCGCGAAATATCGAGAAAAATTTTTCTATATCTATCTCGACTCCTTTAGGCTATTACAAACAACCGTTATGTGAACAAAGTTATAAATACCCTTTTGCACAAGTACGCTCAGGTATAAATAATGTTTAAGAAATACTTCTTCGGATGTTGTAGGTGTGGAAAAAGGTATAACCAACTACCTTTTCCCTATTCAACGAGTTCAAAGTCTGCATATTGGTTTCCATATATAAACTTCTGCCATGGTGATGGAAATGATGGCTTTCAGAATTTCTGCAACAAAAAATTTTGCTAAATTTGCAGTAGTTGGCAAACAAGAAACAATCTGTAAAACAAACGAAGGGTATCAGGGCTAGGATAAATCTTATAAATATTAATGTCGTTCTTGCCCTTCTATTTATAAAAACGAGTCTGTGTCAGTTACGAGTCATGTCATCTGGTTAAAAACAAAACTAAAGGAAAGGCCTTTGTGGACATGTAAAACATTTACATTGAAGTTTTAAATTGCTTCGCTATTTTGACTGCTTTTGCAGTTGCCTAACTGCGATTTTGAAAAATAAAAAGGGTTTTACTCACAGTATTTGTTTATGCAGTCGGACGGCTTTGGTGATGCAGCAAGCGTTAAGTTTTGATAATTTTTAAATTTTTTTTAATTTTTTTGAAAAAATTATATGTATGTCTGTATGTACCCGATAAACATTGGGCGTGGTTAACAATGCGAAAATGATTTGAAAACGAACCATTTTTGGAGTCTCACCTTCGATAACGAATGTGGAATAGGTTAGTAATCGATTCGAGAACTAGGCCATTCTCCAGCAAAACGGAACCTTCGTTATCCAATGCATATTCTCTTCTTTATTAATTCCAAATTCAACTCATTATCGAATTAAAATTTTAATGAGAAAGAGTGATTGTCTTATATTTCCTTTCGAGAATAAGCTGGATTTCACTTTCTCTTGCCACTATGGTTTTCATTTTTTTTTTTTTTGTCGAACCCATCTCGAGCGTATTTCCAATATAATATGAACGTTGGAAAACTATGGTCGGTTATGAGTTCGTTCTCAGTTTCATTTTCGAACGTTCGCCACAATGTTTATTGGGTAGGAAAAGTACTTCGATTCCGATGATGACAACGCGACTGGTAGAATAACACAGCTAGTAAAGTCAAGAGAAGCAAAAATAAGGACACACAAATTTACCGTTTGCTGCATCAGCAAACTTTTCAGTGTAGCTCGCTAACTTCTAAGCAAATACCAACTGCACTGAAAGAGAATGATTTCTTTTTCCATTTTCTATTGAGCTAGTTTGCTTTTGCTAATTTATTTTTCATAGTCGCAGTTAAGCAACCGTAATGCTTTGAAAATAAAAAAAGGTCTCATCTTTTTAGAAAGCAGAAAGGTTTTGCCTTGCTACTTTGCTGTCAGCAATATAACCCTGCATTTTAATAAAAATTGACCCATGTCGTATACGTAACATTATTACAAATTTTCTTAACCTTTATTAGCTCGGGACTGAAAACTTGTGTATGTATACGGTCGAATGTCTACATTTGTGGCAAGCGTTAAGTTGTAAGGCGAATCATTTAAACATACTTATATATGAACAATACACAGTTATGCTAACTGTTATCTATAAACTTTTATTCATCGAGCATCATTTACCGAAAGCTTAAGTGAGAACACGTGCGTCGTAAACTGCCATCTGCAGCCGGCTCCAACATTTGCTATCGCCTAATTTTGATCGCCAAAAATATCCGAAAGAATAGTAGGTGCCCCTAACAATATGTAACATCTACTTACATTTTCCCCATACCGCCAGATTTGGCTGATTACACATTGCCCCACTGCTTTTCGTCTAGAGAATTTTAGCGACACAAATTTTCGGAACTTATCGATATTTTGATCGATTTTGTTGTCGATATTTATCGGTTTTGTTATCGATATTTATCGGTTTTGTTATCGATACTTATCGATTTTATTATAGATATTTATCGATTTTGTTATGGATATTTTTATTGATATTGTTATCGATTTCTTTTATCGATTTTGTTATGGATATTTTGATCGATTTTGTTATCGATATTTTTACCGATTTCGTTATCGATTTTTATGTCGATATTTTTATCGATTTTGTCATCGATATATATCGATTTTGTTATCGATATTTATCGATTTTTTTATCAATTTTGTTATGGATATTTTTATCGATTCTGTTATCGATATTTTTACCGATTTTGTTATCGATATTTATTGATTTTTTATCGGTATTTATCGATTTTGTTATCGATATTTATCGATCTTGTTATCAATTTTATAAATTTTGTTATCGATTTTTATCGATTTTGTTTTGGGTATTTTTATCAATTTTGGTATCGATTTTGTTGTCGATACCTACCGACTTTGTTATCGATATTTATGAATTTTTTATCGATTTTGGTATCGATATTTTTTTGTCGATTTCGTTGTCGATGTTTATCGAATTTGTTATCGATATTTATCAATTTTTTATCGTTTTTTATGTCGATATTTTTGCCGATTCTGTCATCGATATTTATTGATTTCGACATCGATATTTATCGATATATAATTTTGACATCGATATTTATCAATTTTATCGATTTTGTTATCGATATTTATCGATTTTCTTGTGGATATTGTTATCGATATTTTTATCGATTTTGGTATCGATATTTATCGAAATTGTTATCGATTTTGTAATCGAGACTTATCGATTTTGTTACCGATATTTATCGGGTTTTTTATCGATATTTATCGATTTTGTTATCGATATTTTTATCGATGTGGCTATGGATATTTTTATCGAGTTTCTAATAGTTTTTGTTACCAATGCTATTATCGATTTTGTTATGGATATTTTTATCGAGATTCTAATAGCTTTTGTTACCAATATTATTATCGATTTTGCAATCGGAATTTTTGTCGAATTTTTCACTGATTTTGTTATCGATATTTTTATCGGTCTTGGTGTCGGTGGTATTTGATTGGATGTTACTATCGATTTTGTTATCGATAGAGTATAAAGATAACAAGTAAGAAAGTCTAAGTTCGGGCGGAGCCGAACATTAAATACCCGGCGCAATTATTAAATATATGTTTTCCACCTTTCCGAAAGCTACCGCTACACGATAAGCCTGAGTGTATAAATTTTAAGTAAATTAGCGTCCTTAAATTTCGAAATATTGAAGTTTCAAGCATTACTGAAATATACCGTTATATGAAAAGCGGTCGTAATTTAGTCCGATTTCAATAATTTTCAACGCTTTGCTTTTATGTGGCAAGCACAATAATCATACCGAGTTTGGTACAAATTGGTAGAACGGTTACCGATATACATATATGTGATCATAAGTGGGCGGTGCCACGCCCATTTTCCAAAATTGTATCATAAGCGTATTTCTTGGTAAAAAATTGTTGCAACCATCAATTTTGAATAAATTAGCTTTAATATTTACTGATTTATCGAGGATTTCGTATTTTTCTAAATTACCGTTATATGGGATGTGGGCGTGGTTATTGTCCGATTTTAAAAATTTTCGGCCACTTGGTATGTTGTAGCAGGACCAACAACTGTGCTAAGTTTGGAAGAAATTGGTGCAGCGGTTACCAAGATATACACATTTTGAATGAATTATCTTCAGTAGTTACTAAAATATCGCACTTTTCGTATTTCTGAAAATTACCGTTATATGGGAGGTAGGCGTGGTTATTGTCCGATTTCGCCCATTTTCAATACCATCCGTCCTATGCCAAAAAGAAGTCCACGTACCAAGTTTCGTTAAGATATCTCAATTTTTACTCGAGTTATCGTGTGCACAGACGGACGGACGGACGGACGGACAGACAGTCACCGCTTAATCGATTTCTCTTTTCATTCTGATCATTTATGTATACATTTGTCTATATCTATCTCGATTCGTTTTGCCTGTTACAAACAACCGTTATGTGAACAAAGTTGTGCACAAGTGCGCTCGGGTATAAAAATGAAGATAAAGGAAAACAGAATAACATAAATGTAATTAGAACGAACAGGGGTAGAGGTAGGGATCTAGATAGAAAAAAGACAAAAAATACATATGACTTTAAGCAAAAGCAGATGTATGTATGTATGTACACATGTAGGGATGTATGTATATTGGTTATGAGACAAAATAGATATGT
>NW_023458556.1:68002151-68080941 GCF_013731165.1 Rhagoletis pomonella
TAGGGAAGTTGTAAGCAAAACCATTTTCTAAATATCTACTAGGGTTTTCCATAAACTTATGAAAAGTCAAATTGCTCATGTTTACATATGTATTCCTTATAAAGACAAACTGATTACATTTTTTTCGTATTATAGAGCGTTCTTTATTGTCTGAACCTTTCCTTCGAGCCGAAATATTTAAGTATTGTCCTTGACTCCAAACCTACGTGGAGGCGCAACGCAGAGGAAAGAGCAAAGAAGCGCCAAAATAGCAGCGTACTATACCTGTGAAAAAGCTTTGAGGAAAAACAATGGGCTGTCACCGCATAACATTCATACTCATCCGACCGCTTTTAAGCTATGGAGCAGAAAACGAGGACTAAAAATATTTTGCTTATAGTTAATTGGTACATATTTTTAGGCCCGGTTTTTTGCATAAATATCCGCAGTCTGCTAATGACCTATGGATCAATCGGGACGACTGTGAGATCTCAAGATACTTGTGCCCGAGACTCAATAAGAGTCGTACTGCGGAATTATCGACACTAAACACATCTGCAGTAAGGGCTCTTACCGGTTTCATCACCAAGCACGGTGCTACAGTGTTGCTATATTAGAGCCAGAGAAAATTCGATTTAGCCGGCAGCCAACTTGTTAGCCGCTTTGCAAAAAAAAACTATTTGCAATCTTTTCCTACAGTTTATATGTATAATTTGATTTTTTTATTTTTTTTTATTGATTTTAACAAGTTTTGACTATTTTTCTTTAGCTAACATCTTGTTTATTCTTCTTATTATAAAAATATAGCTGATTACTTAACAAATACCATTTAAATCCAAATTCATACCCTGTGAAAATGATATGAAAATTCTAAAAAATTTCACTGATATTTTTAACTTTTTAATAAGCATCCTTAGAAATTTAAAATTTCAATATAATACAGTAAAAATTTCAAGTACCTCGTATTTACCGCTGAGTTTTGGCAATTTTTTATTGACTGTGTTTCGCATTTTTTACATATAAAAAACTTGTCAAACATACTTCGTATGGCAAAAAATTCGTAACAAATTCACTAAAAAATTTCTTCTAAAGATGCTGACTAAAAAGTTAAAAGTTTCGCGGAAATTACATAATTTTTGCCCAAAGCCTGAAACTTGGATTTATATGGTGTTTGTTAGGTAATCAGCTATATTTTCATAAAAAAATAATAAACATTAAATAAACTAAAGATGAAGATAAATTTGCTAAAATTTTGCGTCCTAGTTTATATTTGGGTCACCCTGTTTTTTATAAAGAACGTCGCGGGGATTTTTCATACAATTTTTGTTATGAATGTCTTAAATGTAAGTGTGAAGTTATATTCGCAACACTTGAAAAAAAGGGCTGAAAATTAAAGAGCATGAGTGATGTGAACCAAAAAACTCCTGGGAAGACAATATCGATGAACAATTGTGACGTGGTGCTAATATCTTTTAGTGTTGCTTATCATTGCTCTCTGACAGGCATTTGCAGAGTAGGGATGGAAAGTTTTGAATTGTTATCGATTTTCGAATCTTATTTAAGCCTTACAATCCTTGGAATTGAATAATCGACGGCAAGATTCGAATTATTCGATTCTAATCGATTCTTTATTTAAATTTTTCTTTCACTTGAAAAATCTATAAAAACGGCTATTATAATAAGTCAATTAAAATTATTGTAACAAGAGCTTTAACAATAAATTCGTGAAAAAAATTGCTTCATTTGCTATAAAATGTGTGATTGAAAAATATTCACGGTACTGTTTGATATGGAAAGAAAATAAATTTAAATATCCTCCTTAAAATTGTTTCTTTTCATAAATTCATTTCTAGAATCTCTATGAATATGTGCCAATTAGTCTTACTTAATATTTATAATAGTCATGTCAGAAATTTCACAATTCTAATAACTGACGCGTATCTAAAGATGTATGAAAAATAATATAATCGAGTTCTCAGAATCGATTCTCGATCTATACTAGCTCAAAATAAACAGAAAAATACTAGTCCAGTTATGGACCAAAACCACTACTATGGAAGTTAAAAAAGAAAATGAATTCATGAATATACAATAAAAAACTTTTGATTAAGTGCACTTTAATACATTACATATTTTGATTTAGCAGCCTTAGATTTGCCAATAATTTACATAAATGATTCAAATTTTCGAACATAAATTGAAATGCATTTTTCATTAAACGTTATTAAAAGTAAAAGCTTTCAGGTACAATAAATACTACATTTTCATCTTTTTGAATAATATTGAATATGGAAAAGAAAACATTTTAGTTTAAAAATAAAACGAACACTTTAGTTAATTTTTGAGTGAACTAAAATAAAGATAAAAGTATTTTATTGAAATAAAATAAATTCATTAACTTTGCACATTTCAGTCCTTTCTTTTTAAAATTTTTTAATATTAAAAATTTGAGATTTGGATAACAAATAAATGATTCAAGCAGTTATTAAATATTTTTAATTTTTATCAATACTTTGGCCTGTTGATCGATAATTGAAATTAATCAAATAATATATTAATAATTATATTAATCGTGTAATTAAAAAAAGTCAAAAATAATTGAAAATACTCAAAAATAACAAAATAAGGATGTTATTAATATTAACGAATTAATTAAACATTTTTGTTTAAGTAATTAATTATTAATCATTAAAAAGGTGCTAATATCGGTATTTCGTCGCTCGAATAAAGAAACAGTGTAATTGCCACATACACTATTATTCGATAATTGCACCATTGGATAGACAATCCTTTCATCTATTAGAAAAAACTTTAGTTTTCTTAAATATCTCTTTGGCTCACTCATTTATTCGCGAAAAACGAAATTGTGTTTGTAGTGTTTGTAATGGTTTATAAAAACTTCCAATTCGTTTTTCTCAAAGCTATACTTTTCATGTTACACTATTTCATTATTCCAGCGACGATTTAATCATTAGGCGGTTATCCAAAAAAAACATGCTCTAATTAATAATCATTATGAGTATTAATTATTATTTAATAGGTATGGTATAAATGCGAGTACGTTCTCGCTTTAACGGTTTACAATATACCCAAATAAAAGTTATAATATTTTGTGTACTCTATTGTATTAAACTCTCGAAGACAAATAAAACAGGGCATTGATAAATCGTTTTGTACTTGGTACAAATCTAGTCCTTTTCGAACTAGTTCGGTTTCAGTCAGGGAATTCTAGTCGTAAACTAGTATTTTTCTGACTAGTTTGGGGTTTCACTGCAGTGATGAGTCATTCGTACGCGCCTTCCTCTCCTAGCCTCAGCTAATTTGCTCTCGTTACTGAGTAGTCAATGTTAAAAAAGAGTGTTGACGTTAAGCGGCCGTAAAGCAGTGGTCATGGAATTGTGAGTGCACTGTATTTTGCTTACTTGAGAAAAATGCATGTAAGCATAACTTTGACCAATTAAATCATCTGTAGCCCGCAATTCTTAACTTTAATTCTTACTAACATAAGAATTAACTAATATATACAAACATGTATACTATATACATACACATTTATATACCTACATACAAAACATAACCATCACGCAAGCACAACACGTGCAAGTTTATTTAGGAGTAATATGTGCCACATATGCACATAAAAACGAACGTGCGCACGTGCTATTTATTATTTACAAATCCATACATATATGTAAGTATGTACGAGAAGTAACCCTGTGAAGATCCCTGCGAAAGGGACATGGCTAGAATTACGTGTTATTGCATCTAATGCCAAGTAAATTACTCGCTTATCTCAATTAAGCTTGCACTTTTTTTATAAGAATTACACAGTACGCGCAATCGCACAAAAATTGCACAAACACAATTTGTACAAAACAAAACTATTTATCAACGATGTACCCGTACAGTTGAAGGTCAACAACAACCTTTTTTTAATTCCCTGATCATTTGTGTCGAAGTTGAGTCACATTATGCCGGTAAGCGAAAGTTTTGTTTAACTTAGGGCCAAGTTCTCAGAGCGTAGGTAACCACTGGCAACTATCGTTTAACTATCGATTTTCGTTTGTTCGTTTTTGCAAGACGAATGTGTTGACTGCGTCTCGTGCAAATTTTCAGAATCTATTTTTAAATTTATGGTGGCTAAAAACGTATAATACCATCCTTAAAATTTCTGCATTTAAGTATGCTTTGTGCTTTTGATTTTTTTTTCAGAAATAAATTTGTTTATGTTTTTTTTGAACACTAATAAACCCTATATTAACTAGAGTGCCAGTTACTGTCGTAATTCGACAGTTTTTCTGGTTTTTAAGAGCCTTCTAGAGGTTTTCTAACTTAACACTAGGCAAAACTTATAAGGAGTAACCTATCGAAAAATTGTATGCTTTGGAACTAAAACGTGACTAAAATTTTTTATATCTTTGAGGGCCTTTGGAGGATTTCGGCAGGATTTGGAATTGACCCGATACATTCCAGTTTCTCGAAAAATTTCAATGATTTCATACATATCCACAATTCGATGAATTTCAAAAACATTAAAATCCGATAACTCAAAAAAAATTCGATAACTTTGGATACCTTTATACATTTTTTAATTTTGACAGTTCCACATTTTTTTAAAGCAACCGAAAAATTTCGATAACTCGTTACACTCTGTTAATACGATAAAACTCGATAAGCAGTGATAACTCGATGAACTTATATAACCTTGAAATTTCGATAAATCAATATATGTTGAAAATCCCATAAACTTTGATTCGACGAATCGACCAATTTCAGTAGATCAATAATTATCGATAACTCTGTAAGTTAAAATAACTCGATGCGTTACGATAACTCGATAAATTTTGTCAAGTCTATAAATAACGGTAATTCAATAAATATCGATAACTTGATACATTTGACAAATTTCGATAATCCCATAAATTTGTATAGCTTGGTAACTATACGTAAATTTCGACAACTAAGTTTCTGTGTCTATAAATTTCGACAAATCAATAAACATTGATCAATTTGAATAATTCGATAAGTTGCGATATTTAATAAGCATGCATAAATTTCGATAACTTCAAATTTCGAGGATTCGATAAATTTCGTTAACTTTTATGACGGAATTTATTTCGATTCCTATGGAAAAATTTCAATTCAGTTACCCTAATTCTTATTTTTTCACAATCTCCATTTTTGTCTTTATCTTCACATTTGACTTCTTTTTTTGGACTGCATCGTTATCATCGATTTCTTCATCTTCATATTTATCTTTATTTCAAAGTTTAATTTCAATTACGAAGTAAAACAAAATGCGAAAACAGTTCAAACTAAATAGGTTGCAACAACAACCATGCACAGATACGGAAATTTGTAAACGACGATTTTTGGTCCTTCCATTGCGTTCGTGGGCGCCGTTTTTTGTCAAAGGATCTTTTCACCCGAACGTCGTCATCCATGCGTACAACATGTCCAAGCCAGCGCAATCGTTGTATTTTTATGCGATTAACTATGTCCATGTCGTTAAAAAGCTCATGCAGTTCGCCATTCCATCTTCTCCCTTACCCGCCGTCCACGAAAACAGGGCCGTAGATCTTGCGTAGAATAGTTCTCTTGAAAGCCCCCAAAGCCTTCTCATCTTCGTTCGACATCGTCCAAGTTTCTGCGCCATGTAAAAGGACGGGCATGATGAGAGATTTGTAGAGCGTGATTTACGTTCGTCGAGAGAGTGATCTGCTTGGTGGTGTTTACGCTGGATCCTAGGTAGACGAAGTCGTTCACTTATGCATACTTTAATTAAATTCTAATTTTAAAACAGGCGGCGACCCTATTCAAAATATTTTAAAACCAAAACCTTTTTCGACTGACAATCATATTGCGATACATATTTAAATTGTATATCTAATTCCCCTTAATTCAAGTTGAATCTAATTTCTAAAACATATGACAACCCTCTTAACCCTCTAGTGCACAAACCTAAACCGCTACGATAACCATCATTTTTTTTTCTGGGCAACTTGGGTTCGAGGAACACGATTCTGAAGTCAAATTTTAGATATATGTTATAACTTAGCCGCCAAATGAGGTAATCTATAGAAGGCTTGAGGGCATCCTTGTGGGAATTGGCATGCAAAAATTAAACAGGTAAGTTTATTATAATTCTTTCAGACAAAATTTTATTTAAAATAACGATTTAACATATATAAATGCAAGTAATTGGAGGTACTTAAAAACTACGGTTTAGTATGGTGTGATAAAAAACGGTTCTTAGCTGCACGGCAACACAAATGCAGGTCACATTTACGACAAACGCATTGGGTTTGCGACGTCTTGCAGTACATGCACTTCCTTTTACCATCTTTTTTGCCAGCTACACAAGCATGTGGTCTAATCCGTCATAACGCACATCTGCCACTGGATGTTGGGCTCGTTGACCGGATGCACTTGGCTGCTCTGGTTCCTCTGGTGCAGTAGACGGTCTACCAACAGGTATTTTTTTCGTGTATGCACAAAGAGCAGCAGCCAAATCCAAACGAAATTCGTGTGGCAGCATACTCAGTGCAATAATCTCTAGCTGCTTTTGTAATTTCTGGGTCTTTATCTCACGGTAGCTTGCAATTAGCCACTCTATTTGCACGCACTGTGCCTAATGAATAAACTCCACGCGCACGGAGGTACACTAGCAAAGGCAATATGGTGTAGAAATTATCAAAATAAACGATATGATGCACAAAATCGGGCATTGTCTGAGATAAACGGCGCAGTAGCACCTTGATCTGGAGCTCCAGCAACAACAACATTATCGCCTGCATCATTGAAAATTTCAAATCTATATGAGTAGCCAAGTGAATCGCATAGCACAAATAGCTTCACGCCCCCATTTATGCAGTTTATTTGGCATATATTGCCTCAGATGATGTTTTATTTTGGTGCTACACATCTGCTCATCGACACAGAGTCGGGCTGATTTTGGAATGAAATCAAATCGCTCGTTAAATTTGTCTAAAAGCTTCCTGATACGAAACAGAGGATCATAGCCTTCCTCACCTCGTCTTATCCTGTCTTCTTCATTTGAGAAGCAGATATACTTCTTCATTTATTCAAACTTTCTGAGAGACATGACTTTTCTTACTTTATCCACTTGAAATTTTCCCCAGTACCATCGAGTGTTGGGTATAGTAACAACTGTCATGTACAGAAGTAAACCAAGAAAGTGATGAGCCATTTCCGAATCCTCATTGAATTGCGTGCTAACGTTGTCTGAAACAGCTTTCGCATTTGTCTGCTCTGCAATGAAATCAATTACTTCTTCCGTGAAGAAGTACCTGAAAAATTGATAAGGTGTTTCAAAACCTACTACTTTGTCGGGTAACTTATCATTCCCTCTGAACGCTACTTCATTGACGTGATGATGCATACTTTTTTCTCAATAATATGTTTTGAACTCATTGGACTGCTTATCAATATCTACCAAACATGAGGAAGCTTATTTATAAACTACTATGTGGCCTGTGGTGTGGTGGAAAGGAGTGCGCGCTTCTGCACAGTGCCTGGGTTCAAGCCCCGGTTAAAGAAACATCGCGAAAAATGTAGAAAAAAGGTATTTTCTTAACAGCGGTCGCACCTCAGCAGGTAATGGCAAACCTCAGAGTGTATTTGTGCCATCAAATTGCCGTTAGGAGTCGACATAAAACTGTAGGTCCCTCCCCTTTGGGTGGCAACATCAAGGCGCACGCCACAGATCGGAGGAAAAGCTCGGCGAAACACTAACCTATGTGTAAGCGTCAATCTATTATTAGTTGCGTATCCTAACTCGAGAGAAGTTGCAAGAATTTACAGGAATTTACCGGAAAGCGTTCCCGTACTCGGTTTCCTGGCTTCTTTTGCTTTTTGATAGTTTACAGGTTTTAACCCAGAAAAGTTGGGGAACGCAACTGTTATTATTTTGCTGTAAAACCACCTGGGCCTAAACGCACTGTTGGACCTTCTTCTTCGTGTTCAGGAAACGGAGAACATGGATTTGTTCTATTGATTGTTGCTGCTACAGGTGCTGCTGTTGTTGCTTGAGTTGCAGTTGTTGGTGTTTCTACGGTTGTTGTTGCTGGTGGAGTATAAGATATTAGGGGTATTCTCCAAATCTTGCAAAGCCATTGCACGTAGCACGGATTGCACGGATTGCATAAATTGCAAACACACAACAAGAAAATTCATGGGAAACAACATTTCCTATCGCTGCAAAATATGCAACGTCGAAACCCATGTATATATTTTGCAAAATAGCATAGCAAGATAATAGCGACCCTGTGCTAGTTGTTTTGTTGTTGGAATTGCTACATATTTCTCTCATTCCTCTCATCTCGCTCACTTAATTTTTTTTTGCTGTCTCTTGTTATTGTATTTGATACATAATTTCGCTGCTTGCTCCCCATGCATGCTACCTCTTTGTAATGGGGTGTTCTCGTACTCTTCGAAATTTGGAATAGTATTTTTGCATTTCGTGCAATCCGTGCATCGTGCAAGACTTCGAGAATACCCCTATTGTTGATGACTCTCCAAGCAAACTACTATTTAGAACAGCTTGTATAAATGCGTCACTTGTTTCGGCTGAGCTCATAGTACTCAAACATTCATCTATAAGTTCATTATCTTCTGGAGTTATCTCCCCTGACATGTAATCTTGGTCATTCATCAAATCGTCGTCATCATAATCGCTATCATCCGGTCCAATCACCGAATCCATCAGATCTCTTATTTGCTCCTCACTTATTGAGCTCAAGTTATATTTCTTTTGTCTCTCCGCTGGATACCAGTCTTCGATTTTCCGCCTTCCCCCCACCTTTCTAAAGAGCGATTGTACACTACTCTGCCCACCTTCAGTTCATTCACTTTGAAATATTTTTGCTTCAAGATTGTATGAACCAATGATGATGAATTCCTTAGCCACATGCAGTACCAGTTTATTTCAAAATAAATTTATTTTAAGATAATATTACATATTTTGAAATTGGGGAAATAAGCGATGGTCAAAATCAAAAAAATTAAGAAAAACAAAATATTTTTTTAAATATTGTTTTGAGCTTTGTACCACGATTATGTTTATTAGGAAAAATGGAAAAAGTAACAAAGTCTAAGCGGTAGAACCCTGTAGTCAAATGTACTAGTTGTAAACTATCTCACAACTAATATGAACCACACGGCCAACTATCTTTTTTCCATGCAATCAATTGGTATTTTTAATATGGGAATGTACTACGATGGAAATTGCCAGATTTCGGTAAGAAATATACCAGTTCCATACTAGCTCAAAATAGACAGAAAAATACTAGTCCAATTATGGACCAAAACCACTACTATGGAAGTCAAAAAATAAATTGAATTAAAGGGAAAAATAAATACATAAATATTTCAAAGTTTCCAACATAAATTTAAATGCATTTTCCATTAAATGATATTAAAAGTAAAAGCTTTCAGGTACAATAAATACTATATTTTTATCTTTTTTAATAATATTGAATATGGAAAAGAAAACATTTTAGTTAAAAATAAGTTATAAGTTATAATATTTTGTGTACTCTATTGTATTAAACTGTCGAAGTCAAAGAAAGAGCACGGCATGAATCAATCGTTTTATACTTGGTACAAGTCTGGTTATTTTCGAACTAGTTCGGTTTTAGCCAGGAAATTATAGTTGTAAACTAGTATTTTTGCTGACTAGCTTGGGGATTCACTGTAGGGAAGTTATAGTAGCTATTTCGGAGATCACCACATCTCCTCATCAGACTTCTTTTTTTTTTTTTGTTGTTCGGAATATTTTTTATTTTTTTGCTTACCTTGACAAATATATATTTATTATTTGCCGATGAAAAATCCCAACAATCCAAGTCTGACAATATGTAGAATTCACCGTGCGACAAAAACCAAAAATTTGTAAAACACACAAAAAATAAAATATTCACAAAACTAGGAGCCAAATATAGTATAACTGCGTTTTTAATTTAATTTAGTTTAAGGACTTTGAAATTTCTAGGATATGATTGAATAAAAAAATTATTTAAAAGAGTTTGTGCATTTTAGAGTAACAAGTTCTGTAGAATTAAAAAAAATAATAATTTTTTGTTGCACCAGGACGAACAAATGTTGAAAATGTCCTTTTAAAACTTTATCTTTGAATATCCTTGGAAATTTCCAATATTTATTTTTGAAAAAAATGTATGTCAAGGACTAATATGTAAACTACCACATCCTCGAATTTCGTCCTTCCAACTTTATTAGTTTTAGATAAACAAATTTTACACTTCTCTTAATAAGATATTGATAGTTATAATATACATAAATGAAGATACTAGAATCATTACACTGTACAACACTCCGATGGGTATTGGACTAAACCTATTTTTTTTTAAGAGATTAAGTCATAGGTAAAAAAAGGTAAAAAAGTAATTTCTCCGTTTTTCGAAGTTAGCCTCCGAAATCGAGATATGGGCCTTCGAAGTTCAAAATACGATTTTTGGTAAAAAATTATATATTTATATGTAAATTATATTATTATATGTAAATAACTAAAAATAAAGTCGTAGACGCCCTTACTTATATATACAGGTGCTATAAGGGGGCAAAGGTCGGGTCTTCGAAAAATTAAAAATCTTATATTTCAAACAATTTTGAACTGATTTTTAAAAAGTTGGTATCGTTGTAAAACTGATTAGACCCCCTTCTTCTCTTCTGATATGCATATTTGTATACTTTGTATGTAAAAATTTGAGAAAAAACATTTAAAAGGAAAAAAATACCTTTTTTTTATAAAAAAAAAATATTTTCAACAAACAAATTACTAATCGATTTAAACAAAATTGATATCGTTGTTAACGCAATCAAATATTCTTTCTTCTGATATGCGTATTTGTATACTTCGTAGATAAAAATTTGAAAAAAAAAAAACACTTAAAAAGAAATAATACCTTTTTCTATAGAAAAAATAAATTAACAAAGAAACTACTAACCGATTATTAAGAATTTGGTATGGTTGTAAAGGCGATTGAACCCCCTTTCTTCCGATGTGCATATTTGTATACTTCGCGCACAAAAATTTGAGAAAAAATACTTGAAAGCAAAAACTATCTTTTTTTCATAAAGAAAAATGTTTTATTCAACAATTTTTATTGAGCTTGGGGCCGTTTTTTTAATGAAAAACTTATTGTGGAAAAGGAACAATAACTTGCAAAAATGGTAGAAGTGATAGCTATTTCGGAAATCAGACTTCTTTCAGTAGGATTCGAACCGACGATCCCACAGACTCAGCCAATTGCCTACGCACTGTGCTAAGTTCGCCTTGTGAATCCTTGTTGCTTTGTTCCACTACATATTTCATTTGTTAATCCAACTACATTCAAGCGCGACTATTCCAGTGCTATTTAAACTTGATCATGTGGTTGTTGTTGATCATGTTGTTGTGGTAGAGAAAATACAAATTGATAATGAGAAACGTAAATTCATAATGAGAAAATACTTACACTCAGGCCTATCGGGCTGGGGTATGCGAGCAAAGATTGCAGTACCTCGAAAGTGAAGCATAAAATTATATAACCAGAGGATACCGCGCAAGAGCAATACAACATACATCTACATTCCACACAAAAGTTCTAAGCTTCGTCGATATGCAAGTGGGGGTGTAAATGCGTTGACCAACTTTAATTTTGCGTTGCAACTGTACTTGCATATTATAAAATTTTTTGGCAGTGCCCATTGATGTTTGCTTTAATTTACCTAATATCGCGGCATTAGCTCGCAGACTCCAGAGTAATGTACTTGTAGCTCGTCATCGTTATAATTTTTTATGTTCTCACTATCAATTTACATTTTCTCATTATGAATTTACGTTTTCTCATTATCAATTTATATATTCTCATTATGATTTGATATTTCCCATTATCAATTTGTATTCCCTCCTTATGATTTTATATTTCTCATTATCAACTTATATATTCTCAATACAAATTTACATTTCTCTTTATGAAGTTGTATTTTCTCAATATGAATTTACGTTTCTCATTATCAATTTGTGATTTCTCAATATGAATTTAATTTTTCTCATTATAAACTTGAATAGATGTAGGTCTCGTGCAATAAGCGTTTTCGTAAAGCTCTAAAAATTACAACTACAACATTTGAGCATAGTCTCCATATCGAAACTTAAGACGTATTCTACGTCAAAAATAGCCAATCATAATTTTCACAAAATGGATTAAAACTAGGGGGTAGGATCTTGAAATTTCATAAAAAAAGCTCTATGGGCACCCTAATGTATATCGTATAATTACATAAATGCTTTTGTGTCTACTTACGCAAAATTGAATACTTACATATAGCACATATGTACCTATGTATATGCATACTCAATTTAACCCCTACCAAGGCATAGTCGTTATCTAACTCGACCATATGGTATATTCTATGTATGTATGTAAAAAAATGTACACACATACATATAAATGTACATACATACCCAGTGAGAAAAGGCAATGGCTGGGAATGCTAAAAGTAATGGATAGCCGCTATAACCTGCGCACGAAAAGATGCAAGAATTTCTTCACAGCGATGTCACACGAAAGTGATGTGTCGAATGTCGCTTTACGAAACTTTAAATAGAATTAAAAATAAATATAAAAATTAATGTCCGTGCCACAGGTTTTGAACCCGTGACCAATAACACGGCAGTCGAACACGCATCCATTCGGCTACAGTAGCTGTTGAGATAACGAGAAAAAAACGGACTTGAGTTAGTTTTAAAACTTTTTGTTTTGTTCGTGGCTTCAAAACTACACATCATCCGCTCGCTTACATTGCGATGCAGCTTTGCGTTCAACCGTAGTTGTTAATATTTTATTGGTAGAGAAAGGTAATGCATTCTCATTTCCCCACTGGGAAGTATTAAAACGACACATACTTAAGTCGAACGTGCCGGCAGAAAATATCCAAAGCTATGTATGTAAATAGTATGTATAATTAATTTTTGGGCACGTTGACTTTGCACACACATTCACTCATAGTTGGGATTTTGGTTACAGGTCAGAATCAAGGTGGAATTTTATTAAAAAATTACTTAAAATGGAATTATGTATATACGCTGCTGTTAAAATTTTTTTAACCCTCTACTCCATGAATTATGAAGGCGATCTATAAAAAAGTTTCAACTGTGAAAAAAATGTTATTTACGTGTTATATCGAAAGCAAAAACGAGTCCAAGTAATTTATTTTAAACTTTATTATGCAAAGAAATATTTGGAAAATTTTATGAAAACAATAGAAAAGAGTTGGGAACCGGTAAACGAATTGTTGATTGATACAGAATAGGATGTGTGAATTAAGAAAACGGTTTTTGTTTTACAAGAACAACTTACGTTTTTCATTAGTTTTTCTTTTCACAAAAATGAGGTTATATTCAAATGTCAAATAACCAAAGGAAAACCAATTATGTAATAACTTCTGCATTTAATTAGTTTGATGTATTTTTAAACCACTCGTTAGGTGGGAAAAAATTGCCAAAGTTGTGACACCACATATGGGTTTGTATGAGGTAGAGGGTTAAAGCTGTCGACTGAGAAATCGACTAGGCAAAGCATATATATTTTACGGTGGAATATCCATTTACACTGACCGATTATTAAAACCTTCAAGAAATTGTCGTTTGTTGTTGTGGAATTGTGATCAAGCATTTATTGCTTTTGGTTTTCGGGAGTTAGGCGTTTTTTTTTTTGGAATCGAATTTTTTATAGCAATCTCTGCGTAATACATTCAGCAAATTATTTGTTTCAACATACATATAAAAATATATATAAAAAAAGTCATTTTCTCATTGGAGCTTATGGAATGCACCCACTGGTACAACTATTTCCTGCGCGAGATCAGCTCGCATAATCAGCTAAGAAGGTCTTTTGTTTGGGAGTTACGGTTTATAAGCCAATATAAGTTTCTTATCTTAAGGCCGAGTGCTTTACGCTTAGTAAAGGTGTGAGCTTTCCAGGTTAATCTTCGTTCAAGGTACATTCCAAGATATTTAGTTTCGTTGCTTTGTGGTATGTTAACATCGATCAGTTGGACGGATGGGTGTGAACGTTACGTGGACAGATTTAGTGCAAGTATTAGATATTATCCGCCATTTTTTGAGCCAATCATCGATTGTATTAAGAGCATTTTGAAGTTTATGTGAAGCCGTATTAGGGGAAATGTCTTCCGCTAAAATAGCAGTGTCATCAGGAAAAGTGCCAATGGTGTTACCATCAGCAATTGGCAAATCGTACGTGTAGAGGAGATATAGTACCGGGCCCATTACGTTGCCTTGTGGCATCCCAGTTTAGCTTTCATGTAGTTCGGACTATTCCACGCCTTGTTCAACGAAGAAATAGCGCTCTTTCAGATTGGACTGAATAAATATATAGTACTTGGTAGGAAGGGTCGTATTAAGTTTATAAAGTAGCGCATCGCAACGCGATCAACAGTATCAGTACAGTATTTCTTTTGGTCAAATGTTGACTGAATTTTATCGACAAGCGAACGAACCAGGGACATAACAGTTATAAGTTTTATCGTAAAAACGTTGTTCCATAACAGTTATTAGATGAGAAATATTTTTTATTTCGCCGATAACTGTTATGCAGGAGAAATATATTTTCCGTCGCCAATATGAGTTATTTATTTCCCAACGTTTATTTTTTACGTTGCTTGATAACAGTTATTTCAGAACATTTATTTACGTTGAGCAATAACTGTTATCAAACAACGTAAAAAATAAACCTTGGGTTATAACTCTTATCGGCGAAATAAAAAATATTTTTCATCTAATAACTGTTATGAAACAACGTTTTCGTTAAATTTCAGAATTTAGGCAACGTTTTCAATTTGTAAATTCGAGATAACAGTTATTTTTGGTCCCTGGTACGAACTTGTTCGGTCATGCTGTGTCCTCTTCTAAATCCAAATTGGTGATTCGGAATAAGCTTCTTCTTCTCGATAAGTGGAAGCAATCTTTTAAGAAAAAGCACTTCATGGGGTTTGGAGACCAAGGGTAGTAAGCTAATAGGCCGATATGATTCATCTTTATCAACATTTTTTTCCGGTTTTAAGATCATTTCAACTTGTGAGACTTTTCATTGAGGAGGTATAAAACCGATATACAGAACCGCGTTGAACCAGTATTTCAGAAACTTGATGCTTGCCGGGTGTAGGTTTTTTAATATTTGGCCAGTTATTAAGTCGTACCCAGGTGCCTTTTTGGGTTTTAGCTTTTCAATGGTTTGTTTTTTTCAATGGGTAGGTTCATTTCATATGGGTAACTCAAGGTAGTTGTAACGGTGTCTGTTTTATTGGGTGGTGGCTCAATATTATGTGGGGTGAATACTTTTTTTAAGTGACGAGTAAATGAAGTTTTGAAGGTGTAGGTTCGTTTCATATGGGTAACTCAAGGTAGTTGTAACGGTGTCTGTTTTATTGGGTGGTACCTCAATATTTTGTGGGGTGAATACTTTTTAATTGGCGAGCAAATGTGTCGGCTTTTCAATATCACTATTAGCCCATTCACTGTTCTCCTTTCGTATTGCAGAGTTTAGGTTTCCCGCTGCTTTCCAAAGGGAGTAGTCGGTTACTGCAGAAGCATCAAGATTGCTCATATAGCATGTAATTTGAGCGTTACGCTCCTTGCTTAAAATCTCTTTAAGTTCTTGAGTGAGTTTATTTAACCGTTTCTTGTCTTGTCGATGACGAGTGTGCTGCCATATTTTTCTTGCGAGTCGTTTTTGTTTTAGCTTGAAAGGTACTGTCGACGAGATTGGGGTAAGATTTTTTTTTGTGTAGGAGTGGAGTCGAGCTCCAAGCAGCTTGTTGCAGACAGTTGTTAAAGTGTTCCACTGCTTCAGTAATATCCTCTTTAGTTTTAAGAGCTACCTTCAAGTCAAGAGTAGAAGAAACTATGCTTCGGAAAGTGTTCCAATCTGTTTTGCGGTTGTGTAGCTGACAATATGTGGGTTTGTTCGGAAAATTGTTATCGAGGTAAACAAGTAAGGGCGAATGGTCAGACGACAATTCAAAGCATGACTTGCACGATACTGCACTAGGTGCTATAACTTTAGTGACGCAAAAATCAATTAGATCCGGGATTTTGTTTCTCTCAGTGCGCCAGTAAGTGGGTTCTCCAGATGAAAGTGGGAGTAAATTAAGTTTCCTTATAGCGAGTTGTAACTGGCGCCCTTTAGGAGTTATACAAAACACTCAGCGTTTTAAATTTTGTAATTTATGAATATACATAATAATATTTCTATAACTCTAATAATTATAATAATAATAATAATAATAGATTGGCGCTTACACATATGTTAGTGTTTGGCCGAGCTTCTCCTCCGATTTGTGGTGGGAGGGACCTACAGTTTTGCGTCGACTCCGAACGGCGATAGTATATTTGTGAGAAGCTGTTGCTCTAAAGAACTTATTTTCCGCAAATGAAAGTAATATCTGCAAAACCGAAGTTGCTAGAGTACTTAAAATGCTCAAAATTGACCCGAAATTAAGTTGTTTATACTACAGAAAACGAAGTGATTACTTATCAAAATGAACCAGTCGGTAATTTTCGGATCTCTTCTTTGAAAATGTGCATTCTTCTCTGCAATCGCTGTATTACTCCTCATTCAATAAGCGTTTTTGTGAAGCTATAAAAATTACAACAACAGCATTTCAGCAAGGCATCCATACCGAAACGTAAGACGTATTCTACGTCAAAAGTTCTGAAAACAATTCATTTTATTATTCAAAAACAAACACATTTGCTAAAACTACTTTGTCAGTACCACTTTTAGTCAACCATACGGTTCCTATTTTGCCTCGCCTACACAGCTTCGCATTTCGTACACATTTACTCTGTAATTTGTTTGCAAGCACTTTACTAAATATCATTATTTTTTTCCTTATGTGAACACCAAATGCTGTTTGATATCAGATTTTGTGTGAAAATCGCAATTTCCCTGGTAGTTGAACTTAATCACTGTCAAGATTGCCATTTCTCTGATAGAAACCTGCAGCTGTAGCACATTTACTGGAACAATAACCCACCAGCAAAAAGTTTCACCACTGAATAAAGTAAGCGAATTAGTAATAGGTTATACATACGGTGACCATAAATATGGACTCAAAATGAAGGACAATTTTTCAAAAATATGCCTACATATATTTACGTAGTATAAAAATATCAAAAGAGTATTTATGATTCTAAATTCTTCTTACATATTAAATTTTAAAAATTAATCACGTTTTCTTCATCAATATTAATCTTTTTTTACATGAATATTTATAATTACAATAGCTTGCACGAAAAGTGAAAATCTTTAAGAAATTATTTAATAGTAAAGTTTGGTTCAAAACGAAAACAATACCCTTTTCTTTGTTTTTTGGTACTTTTCGCAGTTATTTGTCAGAAATCGACGCCATGAATCGACGTAAACGACGAGTTGCAAAATGCCCTTTACAAAAATATATGATTTGTGCAGATTGCGCTCCACAGCATCTACATTTCTAATTCGATTTTCATTATCTTTGGCTCAAAATTTACTGTAATGATATATCTTCTTTATCGAATTTTTAAAATAATGAAAAAAAAATAATCAAATGAAACTGCGTATTTGATTGAAAATCTCACTTTTTTCGACTTTGACGACAAAATGCAAATGGTCGCCTGTAGCACTAATAATTTTCATTGAAGTCGCCACAATTTATATATTTTGGTAAGAGGCACATCAATACCCTTCGAGCTGTAAGTCGATTACGTTGATTGGGAGATTTTTTCATGAGATATTGAAGAAAAGCTACGAAAAGTGCCAAAAAAATTTTTTTTTTTAATCCATCCATTGTCCGATAATTTTAAAATAACGAATAAAATGCGGGACAAATGCAGGACACTTGGAAAAAATCAGTACATTTTCAGGTTTGAAAAACTACGCAGGACCGACCTTTGAAAAACAGTACGGTCCTGTAAAAAACAGAACGGATGGTCACCGTAGTTATACATAGCTTTAGTAAGACCAATCGTCACGTATTCTGCTGTAGTATGTTAAAATCTCGGTTTCTATGTTAAAGTAGTTACAAAGGAGTTTCTGTTTAGGCATTTCGGGCGCGATGAGTGCAATCTCGTTTTCTTGTATTTGCCACCTCTAGATTTAGCGATCCAAGAATAGGCAATGAAAATAATGTGTCGACTCTACTCTTATATTGTGGCACGATGATCGGAATTCTGGGCACATAGAGTTGTTTAGAAAGTTGTTAGAGTAGTACCCTTTCTATAACGACGGCTCAAAGACTGAAAATCGCACTGGAGCTGGATGGCATCCAGACAGTAACTTAAGATGCTTAGCTGCTTTTAACGCAATGGCAATGGTCGTTCAATCGAAAGGCTTTGCCCTACTGAAAGTAGCAGATTGGATAATTGGCACAAGATGGCGTAGACATACATAAGGCCTGGGCCGGAGGGGGCTGCCAAGCAACTCTAAAAGCCTTGGAAACCGCTCCCAATTCTTCAAAAATAAACCAGGAATATAAGTTAAGAGCGGCAGAGAAGGCGTGATCTACGAGCCATTATAGGAGTGATCGTGGGGCACAATCGATATCCACTGTGTACATTTTGTTTCGAAGATGAGGATAGTATAGAATAAATATTTATGTTGGTAATGGACAAGCTACATACATTCGTTGGCGTCGGCAAACCGCTAAGATTCATAGGTAAGTTTGCAGAGGAGCAATGAATTCCCACTCCACGTGCTTATATTCTGAATTCTCTGTCTTTGCCTTAAGAACAATGGACAATACTAGGCATGAGTGCTCGGAAAAATGTATTTTTTTTTTTGCTTTCACGGCGGCAGTAGATTTCTTCATAAAAATGAAATCTTTCTTGTTATTTCACAAAACTTGAATATTAACTTCGTATGAGTCAGTAATAGCCTAACTGATCAACAAACATCCTTGAGTATGCTAGCTACTCAGTTCTAAACTACTACCAACTGAAAAGAGTAAGCGAGGTGGTAATATGTCCCGTCATAAAAAAGGAGGGATTTGCTTTTTAAAAGCGGAATACTGGTACTATCCGTTTGTGTTATTTTGCTGGAATTATTTTTTTACTTGACATCCGGTACTTCTGCTATGCTGGGAGAGAACTCATATGAAAACTTTGCTGGTAATGCAAACAACTGATGAAAAATATAACCTTACTGTACAGTTTAATAAATTTTACATCCCATTTTTGAAATTCGACATAACGGTGCAGATCTGAGGAGCTTCACAAAAAATGCCTTCTTGTATTATATAATTATATATATTTACATATTTATTCGTTTTCGAATAGGTGGCAACCTTAATTAGAAATATTTTCAAACTAAATCTCTTAAAACCCTTTCGTTGGACACTCATATTTTAATATTTCATGATTAATATTTACTTCTTAATTTGTTAGTTGTGCCGGCTCGAGCTCAAATGTGTTTAGAAATTTTTAACTAAAACACAAAACACTTTAACTTTTCTAATATATTTCGGTTATACCTTGTGTATAAGTTAAACAAATTCGTTTTTTAAACAGGTAGGAAACATTTTTAAAAGTATTTTCCAACTAAAACCTTTTTAGATAAAAAAACGTGGCAACCCTATTAAATACAGTTCAAAAATAATTTATTTTCATTCTCATTTCGATCGTTGCCCATCTTGAAATATTTCTTTTTTCTTATTGAATAATTTTACTATAACTTTTTCAACAGCTATCAACCTTCTTCAAACACCCCACAGAAATTTTAAAGTTCAAACTAAAACTTTCTTATTACTCTTTTTTATGACACCCATGTTTTAGTATTTCATATAACTTGTATACAAGTTAACTGAATTCGACTTTTGTAACTGGTGCAACCCTTTTCAAAACTAATTCCAAACTAAAATGTTCTTAAGTCTTTCATCTAGCATCGTTTTACATTTCTCAATTAACTTGTTCACTAAGTTGAATTTAATTTGTTAAACACGTGTCAACCAACACTCCTAAGTACAGTTTAGAAACCAATGTTGGTCGGAAACTGGTCTCGATCCCTGGCCCTGCGGAATGATAGTGCGCAGTTCTAACCACTGCATAATAGTGGCCGCCTTAAGGTCTGGTTATGCATACTTCGCATAACTTCGCAAAACCATTTGTACCAGTGCAATAAAAATGCAACTTAAGAAAATGTGAAGCAAAATCTAAACTCAACAGATTTCTAAGTTTTTGAATGTTCTGCTAATTTCTGGGTACTGGACCCAAACAAAATACGTGCGAAGTACATACGAAATTGCAGTCTGAAGTTTATGCGAAGTGCATAATCGGACCATTACCTTTTATTATCTTTTGCTACTGGGAAATGAATAAACTTACGAATGTGTATGTGTGTGTGTGTACACTTGCACTGGATGGGTGTTAGTTGGCTTTCGCTTCGTTTCTGTTGCAAGTTTAAGGTTAAAGTTGAAGTACTTATGCCTTGTAGTTAGCTAAGTTGTAGAGGAGGAGGTAAAGGATGTAGTGGTTTAAATAGAAAAGGCAGAAATACAAAAGGAATTTAATACATACATTTTGAGAGTTTTGAAACGGCTTTTGTTTCCAGAACGCAATTTAGATTGTCACCGTTTCGCATTCACATTTTGATAACGATTTTATAATCAACACAGATGTACTGACCTTAAGCGGTAGCGTTTTTAAATGTGCATGCACTAGTAAATGAAATAAAAGCGAAGTGTTGTTAGTAATATTTTAGTTGTATAAGCTTATTAGTTTTGTAATTGGAAAATTATAACAGCGTGTGTGGGTATTGTATGTGAGCGAATTATAACCTTTAGTAAAGTTCTAAGAAGTTAACGAATGTTGAATGTTGATGGCAATCAAGTTTGAATATATGTGTATACGTATGTATATATGTATATATATGTTTTACATAAATTTTTTGTTAAATATTTGGGAATCACTTGGCAACAAAAAGGAAAAAAAATTTTCCGAAGGAAATTAAACTGAAGGAATTTTAATTCCCAGCTTAAAAACTAAAGTTTTCATAAAGTTCTCTAACTATGTACTCTATAAAGACACACAAATTTTAGGTACGGTCCTTCTATATTGAATACCAGCAGACATGGCGTCCCGTTGACGATTTCCAGCGGCACATTTATCTGCCAGGATATAGTTGTGTGCGGTCGTAAGAAGATCTGTCGTTTCATAGCATAGTTAATCGCACAACGAAATAAATTTGAAGAAATTTTTCCTCTTCACTACCTGGCGGCAACAATGATCCCATCAATATGTTATTAAAATTGTATAGTATGTATAGTATAGTAGTTGGTGGCAATTTCAAAATGGGTGAGTATCGTTGTTTAACAGAATTGTTCAACAGAAATCGTATATAGTACATACATACATAGGTTTATTTCAGACGAAAAACCATATCTGCATTACCAAGGAGCGCAACGGTTCTGATGGTTGAGTTAACGTTGGTTATTTGAGATTTGACACCTGGAAAACTCAATCCTGGTATCTCCGAATGTAGCTTTAACGCATACTAATATTAACTAATCACATCTGTTGGGCCAATCGGAACACCCTTAAGGTTACCAATACATATCTCGCATATGAGCCAAATCAGATCATAAATACGATTTTTAGTAATACAGTAAAAACACACTTTGCGATGCCCAGGGGGGTTTCCCCATGCCTATTCCTACATGTCTTTGAACCATTTCGATTCTCTGGCGAATCCAAGCAGTCCTTCCAGCGGAGCTTTCCCTAAGGCATCCAGGGTCTGGAAGAAATGCTCCGCAAGAAAGTTGAGGCGTTTTCTTCGGAGTGATGGACACTCACAAAGGAAGAACTCGACGGATTCCACCTCCTCCTCATCCCTACAGCTTCTACAGAAATCGTTATGCAGTGCTCCGAACCAGCCTTAAAAGACTTCTTGTTCTTCGTTCGTCGAGCCGTGGCCAGAGCGAGGGCGATACCATGCAGGTGTACAGATTTTCCCACCTGCTGTTGGTGGCTGCCTTGGTCACTCTCTCGACCTCCGAAAACAGAAATCGCAGGGGAGGTTTCACGATCTGGATCGCTTCCCCAAGCCCCATTTCAGATCCCTTTTTAGCACATTCGTCCGCTTCCTCATTTCCTGGGACACCGTTGTGCCTCGGGATCCAGTAAAGGTGAATTATGTGTTGCTGTACAGCTTGTAGGGACCTTCGGCAAAAACCCCGCTTAATTACGAAAAGCTAAAAATCCGCACATTGAATCCGTACCCCTGCAAATCCGTACATCTGACAGGGCTGGTAGTAAATCTTCTTGTTAACTTACATAGATAAGTCCTTGACCAAGATCGTAGCATTGTTTATAAACATAAACACATAAACAAAAACTTTGTAAAAAATCGATAAAGCAATGTTATGTCATTTTTACAACAATTAAATTCTTTAAAGTCATTGAATACACATACATACACTGATGGACATATCTATCATTTTGTATCAAATACAAAATGATGTTGTTTGCGACTTATGCTTATTTATTAATTTTTTAAGATTTTTCAATTAAAACACAGTTCGTTCCCTAACAAATACCATACAAACCTAAGCTGAAAATTTTTTTGGAACACTGAAAACATAAATTCATCAAATTTCATCAAAATTTCAAACTTTTTTCTTTGAAGTGTTTATAGCCCATTCAATTTGAATGAAATAATGCGCAAATTTCAAGTGGCTAAAAATTACCAATGATTTTTTAGAATTTATTTGCCGAACGCGTTGCGGGAGCACTTAAAAGAGGAAAATTATAAGTAAAATGGTGGTACCCCATTTAAAAATTAAGGTACTTAGGCGGGTTGGGTAAATAAGCGCGGTGGTACTTAAAAGAGGGATTTTCTTCAGATTACATTAAAATATTCACCGTGCCCAAAAATGTTGGTTTGGTACTTAAGCGGGGGGGAGGGATACTTGAGCGGGTTTCACTGTAACTCTACTCCGAAGCCACATAGCGGATGAAATTAATAACCTAAACCATCTAGGGACCCAAACAAGCACACACAAACAATTTCGTTCTAATTTTTATACCCGAGCGCACTTGTGCACAAGGGTATTATAACTTTGTTCGCATAACGGTTGTTTGTAACATTGTAAAATGGGCGTGGCACCGCCCACTAATGATTAAGTATGTATATCTCGGTGACCGTTCGATCAAATTGTACCAAACTTGGTACAATTATTTCTCTTACCACACAAAAGCAAAACGTTAAAGGTTATTGAATTCGGACTAAAATAGCTCCCATTTTTCATATAGCGGTAAATTTCAAAAATTCTTGAAACTTCAATATTTCGAAATTTAAGGAGGGTAATTTACTCAAAATTGATACTAACAACAATCCCTTGAAAACATTACAAGAAGTAACATTATTATAGAATTACTATCCGATTTCAAAAATATTAAAACGGCAATTAAGGAGGCTAAGCACAATGTGTAAACCATATTCGGTCGAGATCGGTCAAGTAGTTTTTGAGATACGAATATATCATAAGTGGGCGGTGCCACCCTATTTTCCTAAGATTTCTGGAAAAACCATTTTTTTGCTAAAGAGCGATTGTATGTATCAATTCAAGGCCGTATTTAAGAAAAGTCGCCTAAATTCGACAATGTTCATGCGATTGCAATAATAATTTAGATAGTATTCCACATTTTGTAATTTTAGAAATTATCGACGGTCAAAATTTAAAAAATCAAGTGAAATATGGGATTTTTTTTTAAATTTACCCGATAAAAAATCCCAACAAGCCTAGTCCGACAATCGATTCATATATACCATTTTAAAGACCTATATATCCTCTTCTCATATCAAATTCGACCTTTGAAATCGAATCAAAAATAGTCATTCAAAAACTGGTAAATCTAAAAAATCCTATGTTCTGACCTAAATCGACAGGTCGCAGCCTATAATGACCTTGAAAATCTATAAAAATAGGCAATAATATTTCTCATAAAATCGAATAAAATTAGGGGGTAGGGTCTTGAAATTTCCAAAAAAAAAGCATTTTCGATGGGCACCCTAACGTGCATACATACATATGTATGTATTTATGTATGAAAAATATCGATTCGTTTCATAAATAATGCATGGCTTGACGGCTATTGCTATGTAGTTAAATATCCAATCGAAGCGATATTATCAGTACATAATTATTAAGTAAATAACATTTCAATTCCATTTGGATTGTTTTATTCGTTTCGCAGCAGCTCACTGTCGATGGTAATTGGTTATTTGGAAGTGTTACGCGTTTTAAGTGCATTTTAATGTTTTCGTACATACATATGTATACGTTTAAGTGTTGACAATAGGGTGGCTCTTACTTTCAAGCTTGATTTTGAAATATGAGTGTCTCAATTGGAAGAGAAACGCGTAGGGTAGTTTGAAAAGGATTTATGTTTGCAATTATCCTTTCTAAAATGTTTAAATTCTCTTTGGAAGTGTTTATCCTTAACCCTTTCCGTACATTTGTACAATATATTGTACATTAAATTTTTTGTAACATTGGAAGCGTGCTACTACAAATCTTATAAATATTTTTGAAAACAAATTAAACTTTATGAAGCTTTGCACTGTATCGAATAGTTTACGTAACTTTCAAAATCGAAAACTTTCAAAAATAAAAACTTCTAAAATCACCAAGGAAAGCACATAGCATGGAAATATAAAAAGCATTTCATCATATAAAAATGCTAAAATTAAACTATCATGATTTTAAATATTTTTCCTGAGTGGTACAAAAAATTACAATTTATTGTACATTTACACTGAAAAGATGTACTCGTAAGTGTCTTGTACATTATATTGTACAAACGTCCGCAAAAGTTGCAGTTGAAAAGGCAATTAGAGTGGTTTTTGTCGTGTTTTTTCAAGAGTTTGCTGTTTTTGCAGTAAAGGGTAGGTTTTTGATTTCTTGATCTACTGAGACAGAAAAACCGGTAAGGTTTATTAAAACAAATCATTTGTATTTTATATTGTAATTGTATCTGAAAATTTTCAAAATTTCTTTATATCATTCTATTCTCATGGAGAAAATTATTTTTTTTACGCGAGTCTTAACTAAAGATTCTTAAAAAGATATAAAATATTCATTCCAACATATCTGAAGTAAAATCAAAAGTTCATTTTCAATAATATAAAAGTTGTGTTCCGTCAAACTTAGTGAGATATTTATTGAGTTTTCTTGAGTGCTTTTACTCCTTTGCGTACATTTGTACAATATATTGCACAAATTTGAGGTATTCCCTAATACCTACCCAAAACAACTTTTGAATATGTTTTTTTTTGCTTTTGGTATTATGAGGCTCTATGAACCTTGTAATTAAGAGGAAATATTTTTATATTCGTCAGGGACGGATTCGACCAGAAAGGGTGAAGAACTGTCGTAGGACTTGTGGGAAAATTCATTTATTTTTCTATTTCAATAATTCAGCACAAATTATGCGTGCGCCCATTATCGGGTGACATTTTCTTCTTCTTCTTGTTTGGCGCTGTAACAGCCTAAGCGCTTTATGTCAATTTCAAAAATTTTCAAGCACCCCAGTCGTTTTTTTCTGCGCCAACTGGAAATGATAAGCGATGCCTACTCTTTATCCAACTGGTCTTTTCTTCACAGATGAGGCTTTCCTCTTCCTCTGTTGTCAACAGCGGGCACCGCGTTGATTAATTTCAGGGAGTTTGTGTCCATTCGTACGACATGGCTGAGCTAGCCGAGGGCCGTATCCTTTCGCAGAGTCTTTCACTCGAACACTCCAACCTCATCGGATATTGTCATCATCCATGATTCTACAGAGGACGTTATTGCTTGATTACCTTCTAAATTCAAAGTAGCACTTGTCGACAAGAGCGAATCTTCGTTGAATTTCAAGATATATTGGTGTTAATGCTGGCTTCCAAGTATACGTAGTCACCAATAATTTCAAAATTAAACCTGTCAAAAGTGACATCAGTGCCGAGGTAACGGATGCTTTAATTGTTGATGACACTCCTTTTGTTCTCCAGACCGGTACGCATACGGTTGGTGACTCCGAGGTCGACTTGATCGGTATACACCACTCTTATCAAAAAATGTACCAAGAAATTCAGTTCTGTGGGTGTTATTATCTTCTCTAACATAAGATTCAAGAATTCAAACGACCTTGTCTAAAACCTCATCAAACAGCTCAAAGAGGTTATTCCCAATTCTGACGAAGCTGATTGTATTGCTTAGCGGCATTTTAAATATCCGTATTGGTTTCGCCGCGCCGCTATGGCTGAGTGATTAGAGGTGCGTACCACCCTCCTTAGGACCTGGGTTTGAACTCTGGTCCGAGCAACATCTAAATTAGAAAAAGTCATTTCTAACGGCGTGCGCCCCTCGAGAGGTAATGGCAAACCTCCGAGTGTGAGGCTTAATTCCGGAGAAATCATTTCTATATGCATTGGAACCAAACTTAAAATTTAAAAATAGGAGCCACCTTAACGAACATCGAATCTTTTAGTATTTCATCACAAAAGTGAATTTCGATTTTACTTACAGAAATTATAGTGTACACATCCATGGTCCTGTGCAACAACGACCCAATTCAAAATTCAAAAAAATGTTAATACTGTTAAGTACTCATGTCTCTAATCCTTGTCGAATCCATGGCTAATCCTTTGTCCTTACTTTAGCAATGCTTAATGCTTACTTAAGTAAGGGATGGAAATTGATTAAACAAGGAATAGAGACAAGAGCCACTTAACAGTAGTAACAGTTTCTGTTTTTTTGAATTTTGAATTGTGTCGTTATTGCACAGGGCCATCGACATGTATTCTGACTGTTTGTACAGCAAATAGCATTTGGTTTTTATTGCAATAATAATAAAAACTCTGAATGCAGAACTTATAATTGAACAGTAGTTTGTTAATGGAAGAGCGCCCCATGTGAATGCACAGTGGTGCAGAAGTACTTTGTGCGGATCATTGACCTGGCAACTAATTAACTTCAGTATTGCTGGAACTGAAATATGACAGACAAATTTATATATGCACAAACTCGTACATATCTATTTACATGTGTGTCCTATATACACATAGGATTTACTAACATTTTTGACAGATTTTTAATAAAAACTTAAAAATAGTCCAACAATTGGTAAAAGCTGAAAAATGTTTACAAAATCTTATCTTTCTTATGTATTTGACTTTCAGTTGATGTAACTTGTTATGAATTTTCCTTTCTCAAATTTCTCCAATAAAGTGCTTTTAAACTATTTTGGTAAAATTACCCAGTACGTCATAGCTAAACCAATTACCTCAGAAAAAATAATTTATTTCTGCTTATGTAGCAACTAACTTTAAATTGATGTTTAATTACCTAGCAGCCTTCTTGAAATAAATCAAATGCTTACATCTTTGATTACTTTGCAAATACCTAAATCAATATTAGTTGGAAAATCATCTAACGGTGGGCAAATAATTATTTCCGCGTTTAACAATTAGTAATTTTAAATTGGTTGAAAATACTTCTGCTAAAGAAACATATTGACTTTGAGGTGCTTTTAGCCAAAGGCATTTTAAAGTAGTTGAAATCAAATGCAGAGTTGAATAATTGACTGCTTTCTAGGACATCGCCATGTTAAAGTAAACAGTTCGTTCCAAGGAAGAAAGTCAGATCCTCATTTAGTTTTGGTGGGTAAGAAACTGGTTGAACGTCAATGTTTAAACTAGTTTCTTTCCGTACTGGGAACGTATTTGCTCCGTTTGGAATAGTAGTAGAAACTAGGTTTTATATGAAAGAGTAAGAATGTGTCATGCCAAAAAAAAATCAACTTTAATATAATTATTCACGTATTTGAAAAGTGATATATATTTGTGTTCATTCAGCATATCACCTAATCTACACAGGTTAAAAGTTTTCTCGCCAAGGTAATTTAGTCGAATGTTTATCAAATACATCTGTATTTATTTAATTATAATTATAAGTTAATAAGTGAAGTGAGTTTAGACTTAAGTATATTGCAACTCTGCTCAAAACATATCCTATGTTAACTATGTTATAGTTACTAACAAACATACTAACTCGCTTGCACACTCACGAATGTTCCCATTATTAATAACATCCCTGCAAGAAATTATATAAGTTTAGAAACAGTTAGGCACCTAGTTTTTGGTGCTGGGTACTGGTTCCAGTTAAATACCCTTCCCATGTGAACAATTGCATTAAACTTAAACGATTTCGGAACCAGTCGAAATGAACATAATCGAGTCAATTTGCACGATTGAAGTGAAATATGATCTTTCTCTATTACCCTTAAATAATATTATTAAAGAACCCACATTCGTCACAGTGTTCGCATGGTTCGGTTTCTCTAATTTTTAGTTACTTCCCAGTGGGAAAATATAATGTATAGTAATCGAAAAAATAATCATTAAAACAACCCTTTTCAGATTCGAAAATACATTTTTTTCCCAGGGCCATGTCCTAAGAAAAGTGGGGCATTAAATTTTGCATTACCTACTATCGAGAAATGAATTTTTTAATATGAAATTTTTGGAACTTTTTGAATACATTCGAATGCTGATTATGTACTAAAGTAAGCAGTAATATAATCGAGAACTCATAGGAAATACATCATATTATTTAATACACATGTAATGTATTACTACTTTTCCGACTGGGTATGTACCTATGGTGGAATTATACCAGGTGAAGTAATTAGAGCGAGAATAAAGGTTTTGACTCTGCCTTATTGGAAAATTTGCCTATAAACATTTACTATAAGGCAGCCGAATGCCAGAAAATAAAGAGAGAAAGCTGTTTTATTATTTCACATGTTTATTGCGCCATACTCTGTGCCGATAAAAAAAGATCTAATATATCTTGAGTATACTAATGCGCAAAATACACCACACAAATATTTGCGCAAATACAAATTAGTATAAATAAGATTCTTATTCGATTTCTATTTGTACTAATTGGTGTTTGCGCAAATATTTGTGGGGTTTATTTTGTGCATAAGTTAACTAAATGCGAATTTTCAAAAGTAAATCTCTTTCGTCTGACTTTGGGATACAAATTTAAATTGATAGATGAATAAAGTTTAATTCGATTTTTTTGTCATGTAGCAACCCTCCTAAATATAGTTCGGAAATAAAGCCTCTGAAACTCATTTCGATTCTTCTTCTTCTTGTTATTTAGCGCGGTAATCGCTTAAGCGATTTTGGCCGAGTTCCACAAAGCACGCCAGTCATTTCTCTTCTGTGCCAACTGACGCCAATTGGAAATGCCTAGTGAAGCCAAGTCCTTCGCCACCTGGTCTTTCCAACGCAGTGGGGGCCTCCCTCTTCCTTTGCTACCACCACCGGATTTCGAGTTGAATACTTTCAGAGCTGGAGCGCCGGAGTCCATACGAACGACATGGCCAAGCTAGCGGAGCTGCTGTATTTTAATTCGATACACTATGTCCATTTCGTTGTAAAGCTCATCGTTCCATCATCTTCCGTACTCGCCATCGCCAACGCGTAATGACCCGTATATCAGCCACAAAATCTTTTACTCAAATACTCCAAGAGCCGCCTCATCGGATGTTGTCATTGTCCATACTGCGGCGCCATATACCAACACGCGCCTGATGAGTGACTTATAGAGTGTGGTTTTCGTACGCCGAGAGAGGACTTTACTCCTGAGTTGCCTACTCAGTCCAAAGTAGCACTTGTTGGCAAGAGTGATTCTGCATTGCAATTTCATGCTGACATTATTATCGGTGTTAATGCTGGTTTCAGAGTAAACGAAGTTCTCTACTTTCTCGAAATTATAACTGTCAACAGGGACGTAGGTGCCAAGGCGCGAATGCGCTGACTGTTTGTTTGATGACAGGAGATACTTCGTCTTGTCCTTGATGACCGCCAGACCCATTCGCTTTGCTTCCTTATCCAACTTGGAAAAGCCAGAAAAGACTTCACGGTTCTTGTTACCGATGATGTCGATGTCATCGGCGTACGCCAGAAATTGAAAAAGACATTTCGATTCATACCCATATTTTAATAATAATAATAATAGATTGGAGTGGAAGCGCGCACTGCTTACCACTATTAATAAATTAATAAATTAATTAGATAATTTGAGTTTAACTTGCCTAAATCGGCAACTCTTTTCGAAACAAATCATTTCTAACTGCCGGCCACATGTGCATGTGCAAGTCCGAAAAACTCAATATATTCCAATTTTTTTACTTACACACTTAGATTTCAGAACTTGTATAGCTAGTTACAAGGTTACTTGCAACGAAATTCTAAAGACAGTAAGTTTTGACACATGCTGAAAGTAAATGTCAAAAATGTCAACCCTGCGTAAAATAGCAACATTAGGTTTGTTCCTGTACAGACAATTATCGCTGCTTTCTGCTTATGAGCGCTAACCTGTAAACTGTATTGATAACTTATTGTACGGGAACCAAGTTATTGTAACGTGCAACTAGCAAGTTTCAGACGGTTTTCGAATCTTTAGAAGATAATACGTATTAAAGTTTACTTGTACCGTGCAAGTAGCATGTGTGGCCGTAGCATGAAAGAAATACTCTATGTTTGTACAAAAATTTCAGTACCGTTAATTTCTTCATGATCCAATGATCGTAACTAAATCATATAAGTATGATACCACACTTGAGATAGGGGTGCAAAACTATCGATGGCACTACCGATAGTATCGATGTTTTTTTTTATTTTTCGCAACCATCGATTGTTTTTTGGTCCTATCGATAGTCCGACAGACATGTCACTCAATATTTATTTTAGTTTTATTTCTTCTTTTATTTTCATTTCTCTTAAACATCCTAAACTAAAAATTTGGTTGCTACATTTTTAAAAGAGTAATGAACAATTTCAAACAGGACGGAAAACCTTGCATATTTTAAAATACCGCTTACTCCAGTAAAAAACTCTTTACTTTTCATCCTCATACATATATGTCTTAAAATATGTAACAGCACAAAAATAAAATTTCAGAACGCCCATTTTTTCAATTTCAATTTTTTTCAAATTTTCTATAACTAAGTAGTTTACAAGGGTATCCAAACGTCTTTCCCAATATGTTTTTAAGGAAATCTTCATACCAAAATTGAGCGAAAACAATATATATAAGTGCGATACTATCGACGATATTTCGATAGTTTTGAAAATAATATCGAATACTATCGATAGTCTGACTATCGATAGTTTTGCACCTCTACTTTGAGATAACACTTCTCCGATAAAAGGCTTCAAAACAGTATATGAGTATTTATATGCATAATAATGAACTGTTATTATGATCTTAATTTAAATATCGATCTTACAGCCTTATTCTGTATCACGAACAATAGGCAACACGAAGGATTCGTCTGCAGAGGAATGCTTCAAAAATTAGTCCGGCGGCATCATTTTAGCTGGTTTGAACGCAACCGAGACCAATTCAACGTAATGTATGAAAAGCAAGACGAAGACGACCGATAGAGTTTAAAATCGCAATTAGAGAGGTTGTCGTCTGCAGACAAATCGTTCGTTCTGCCTATCGTTCGTGATACAGAATAAGACCCTTAATCTCTAAACCTCCCCCTCGTTCCCTATCTTCTTCTGTAGGTATTTCGTTTGGAATTAGACCTCAACGAGTGCGTCGCTTTATCGTTACGTCGATATTTCCATTTACTCCCAAACGAACGTTAAGTAGTTAACCCTCAAAAAAGGAGTTTTTGTAAGACATAAACCAAAGCTTTAGTTCTAGTACTTACCCGGTTCATTGCCTTAGACCCGTTCGCTTCTGGCTCGAAAGGACTGGCATGCCGCTGGTCCGCTCCAACTATTTATTCTAGACAAGCTGATGGAACCAGTTGTTTTTTGCAGGTATTGTCAAAACATGCATGTAGGTAAATAGTTATCTATTTATGTACTAAATATTTACAGCACATTTGCAAATGATTTATTTTTGATTTTACTTCATGAAATTTACATACCGACAAATCGGAGGAGGCAGACATGAGTTAGGCTTCGGTTGTCTCGGCGCTCATCTGCCTGTTTGCCTGCCACTAAATAATAGGGTTCATTGCCGTATCACGTGCGACGCGAAATTGCATGTTCTTAGAAGTGTGTACGCATACTTGCGTGCATTTACAACAGCGGACCTATTATAAATTTTTCAACCGCCTGTATACAAAACGTGGACAGAAGAATACTACATACATATCGCACGCCGTCTTTAAAAGAGTCACAACTCAAAATTTGGCATTTTTGAGATTATGCGCTAAAAATGTACACAGAGCTTTTATTTACCTTTCAGCAAAAGCTGGAGCAAATTTTTGTTACAATTTGTTAGAAAAAAGTGTAAAGTAAAGTTGCCCTTGCCCATATGATTATTATGTGCTAAGAAATAGTTTTTCGCTTTTTCTGACAAACGTATTATTTTGAGTTGTGACTCTTTTGAAGACGGTGTGCGAAATGGGCAAATCTTCGAAACATGCGAGTCAACGCTAAAAAACGTAAATTTTTTAATTGAACGCTCAAAAATAAATTATACATCAAATTGTTTGAAATCAATTGACGGGACATTAAATTCTTGTGTGATTCATTTTTCTCAAATGCTTAAAGAGTTATGAGTAAAAAACCATACTTTTCGAAAACTCAAAGTTAGCGATACTTCTAGAGGTCACGGTTTTTGTCCGATTTAAAAAATTTGCAAAATGGTATTTAAGAAGGTCAGGCGCAATGTGTATGCCAAATGTGGTAAAGATTGGTGAAGTGGTTTTCGAGATACAAATATTTGACATAAGTGGTTGGGCCACGCCCAATTTGCAAAAAATACTTATCATATTTGAGTAAATATATTTAAAAATTCGTTAACCGCACTGCCCAAAAATCTGAAAATCCTTTACATACACACATATAAATGCATGGCCGTATTTTAGGCAAAAATTATTTTATGTATTTAGCATTTTCAACGAACTTTATGAAGAATCATCACGCTTACCGCGAACCTTTTGTTTTAATCTGACATCAAAAAAAGGGGACATTTGAAGCCACTCACGCAAAGACCTACATATCGTCACCTGAAATGCAAAAAGAGGTAACAACATCGTAACTGAAATGGAAAAATTCCTGACTAATATTTTTTATTTGTTTCATAAAATGATGTGGGAGTTGTAATTCGATTCATCATATCAATCAAAAACTGAATTTGAATTTTTTATTACTTCCGACTTTTTGTATTTCAGCGACGATGTTTCTTACGTCTTTTTGCATTTCAGGTGACGATATAATATTTGTTATATTTTCAAAAGCACACAGCTGTAAAAGGTCTTATTTTATTTTTTAATGTGTAATTAATATGTGTATGAACAAATAAGAACAAGTTACAAGAACTCGTCACATTTGTTATCAAAATGGCCCAAGTTTTTTATAAAAAGTTAAATTACATTATTAAAATTAATTTAAAGGTGAGTGACACAAAAGCACACGGTCCCGGAGATTTGCCCATATGTACATAAAAAAGCACCGAAAGACACAGAAATAAAGATATTCCTGAAATCCAAAGACAGTTATAAATAAATGCTGGAACACAATGTATCTCCGACTTCATATTTTTAACTCAAATACCAAATAGCAGAAATCTTGGTGTTCGTCATGATTCAATAATACAAGGTTGTGTGATTTGTGGCAGCTAAAATTTGACACTCCTTTATCTAGATTTGTATTTTGGAAGTAGGAGAAAGGGGAAGAATGTTGGGTTTCAAAAATTTAGTGATAATAAAAAATACAAATAAATAAAGCAAATAAACCTCTTATATCTTCTTTATTTATTACCTGCGCCGAATAAATTTGGTATCGTTCAAATCAGCGTAAAAAGTTCTTTCAATCGGTATTTTTGGTTATTTTATAGCTAAACGGTCGCTTTTCTACACTTGTTCTAGAAAATTACGCAAACGAAGGTGATCTCACGAATATTTTGTATGAAGAATTTCTGGTTTTACTACTAATATCATTAGAAACTGTAGAGTAAGCAACATTCTGCACAAGTAAAGGAGCCGATTTTATGTGTGGAAGCGAGAAGACTGTTTTATTACAAAACCTTTCTATTATTGAATCATGGTGTTCGTGAAGAAAATTAAGGGGCAGAGAAAAACTTTCAGCATTCCTCGTCGTTTACTCTTCTTTTGGACTCTGGATTACTTGTGGAACACAATCTAGCGCAATATGTTGAAAGCAGCCAACAATTCAATGGTACATACATAGTTTCCTTTATTTCATCTATGTAGCTGTATAAATTTTATTGATTTTGAAGAATCAGTTAAGATTGAAGTTGAACCAGACTGTGCCCCCACAGCATGGCACGGTAGCCCTCGTTGCGAATTCGGTTGGACACACACCACTGATTTACAATATTTGTGTTGACGAATTTAAATGCATACGCATGTACATATGGATATTTGTGTGTAGATACTTAATAGTAAAGTGGAGCGTTGCTGCGCATAAATGTTTTTTTAATACCACATAATATATTATTCAAAAACCGTTTTATTGTTGCCACACTCCATTCGTTTTGTTTGCAGGTTTTATGTGATTTTTGACCGACGTATAGCATGTAGTATGTAAGAATATATTAATGATCGGGAGTATGTTTGTTATTCAGAATTATTGCCAGTTCCATGTGAATAAATCGTTCCCATAATTTAACATGCAAATTAAAAACAAATTGTGAAAATTTGTTTTTGTTTGGTTTCGAATTTTTGGGAATATTTGTTCACACGGAATTCACGATAAGGCCGATTATTTATTTATACAGTAGCAAATAAAAAATATGCATAACTTGTAAAAGAAATAAGGGGAGCTCAAATGTATACAGGTCACATATCGTTACCTAAAGGTGAAAAGGTGCCGATTCCATTTTTTGAAATAATTCAGGAGTGACGAAATTCGATGCAGTTTCGCATTATCTGTATCTGTATACGTATATATGTATATAGTGTGCAGTAAATTCCAGGAGTATAGTGGATATGCCAGATCTAAAGCTGTATCGATAAATCGCTATCAGTACGTTTACGGTGAGCTTCAGCCTTTTAAACAATGGGCTCGATAAGACTTTATACATGTGCGACGTTAGGATTCATAACCACGAGGTAGCACATGGCGGGGTCCATATTCTGCATGAGACTTGATGCATGTACCTTATCAACAGTTTACCGTTGTAGTCAAATAGCTTAGCAGCTAGACCGTCAGATCCGATATCTGTTTGTTGGTTTTTAGCCGCGTAATCGCTATTCGTACCTCGTTGTAGTCGGGTGATGCGACTTCAACCTCGTCATCTTCTTCCGTGGGTCGAATTTATCTTCTCCGTCTAAGCCTCCGCCGATTTCAGTGTTGTCATCGCTCAGCAGCTTGGGGGAGTGTTATTTCCATAATATTTCCATGTTATTTGCATTGTTGTTCTTACAGAAATTCACCCTGGTATGGAAACCTTAAGTAATCTGCCTAACTTTCTGATATAGTTTTCGGGCGTTTTTCCTATCGCCTAACATTTCAATGTTTTCGCACTCACAGGTTTCGGGGTCACACTTTTGACTACGAAAGCTACGTCTCGCTTTCCGATTAAACTGAGTATATCGATCCCACACAGCTTACGTGGTGCCCGAGCATAGCGTAGCCCTGTAGGTGGGAAATTTTTGACTGATTTTGTCCAAAAAAGGCTGGAAGAGTAAATTTTGAACTGAATTGAAAACTTTTTTATTTTAATACTAGGAATGGATTTTAGACAAAATTGTATAGGTCCGAATTTAAAGCAAGTAATTCAAGAAAAAAATTTAAGACAAGCTCTTATTCATGGTTAGTAACAAAAAAAAACTCGACCCGCCATACCTAACGGACAAACAACAACAAAATTACCCAATCATGCTATATATGCTATCTATGCACCATGCTAGGCAGTATGTACCGGATCGTGAATACCCCTAATAATTTGTGTTGCGTATGGCGACAACTGCGCAATTTTTAGTCTAAATTTGATTTTGGTGTCCAGATTGTGCTGTAAAATAGGGATAAGAGCGTAGAAAAGAATAAGTTTGTTTAATATCCTTTTTTGCGTTTTAAAGTTGAAGCTATCAAAATATAAAAAGCACATTCATATTTTTTGCACATATTTACTTGAGCAACGTTTCTCCAAAATAACGTATGCGCAATTTTATTGTGTAGTAAAATCCACAGTATTGAATTTTACAAATCTCGGGTTGCGTAATGTTTTGTATGGTTTAGGGGCCCTATAAGTTTGTTTTTCGTGATGAAAATAAGCATACAGATTTGCTGTTTTTGTTAAAGCAAGTAATATAATTTTTTTATAACTGGATTTATTTATAAAAATTTAATTATTATTTGTTTTTCAAATAAAAGTATAAAAAATAATAGTTGTGTTGGCTTTTGATACTTTTTGATACTTTTTCTGCTTGGCAACTGGTACTGTACATATGTACATATACATATGTATATTTAAGAAAAGTGTAAGTATTCAAGTGTAGTGGGGTGTACAAAGCACACTGTTCATATGTATGTATGTATGTATACAAAATCCATGAATATGCTTCGATAGATTAGGTGATGAACAGCAGCGCGTTGGAAACTCAATATGGAAGTTAGTTCACAGGCAATTCTAAAGTCAAAGGGGTCAATTTCCACTTCTATTTTTACTAGATTTTTTTTTTTGTGTCCTTCTATAAATAAGTACATGTCACTGCCAGTGTTTTGTGTATATTAAGGGCGCACAAGCAACGTTGAGTGTCGACTAAAAAAGTGAAATGCCATTGATTTTCCGGCTTCTGAGAAAAGCGCGGAAATAGTATGAGCTCGAACCACATCCTCAACTGTAGTTTAAGTATCCTTTTACTTTTCAAATAGCCGCAGGCAAAGAGAGAGCATGTTTTAACAAATACTGCATTGATAAAGAAAGTCTTAAAAATTATACTTTGTACTGAGAAAACTTTAGATAAGTTTGTGGAAAGTAACGAAATTATTTAGTATAAAATTTCCTTCCTACTTTAATTCCGTTTTCATATCTGTAAATGTTTTATTTAAAAGAATTCCGTTGTGTGCTACTCCCACAGGCGCTCAAAACAATCGAATTATTTTTGGTTACAATACCCTGTAGGGAAACCCCGAACTGGCAAACCAAATTTATCAGGGACCAAAAATAACTGTTATCTCGAAATTACAAATTGAAAACGTTTCCCGAATTGTGAAATTTAACGAAAACGTTGTTTCATAACAGTTATTAGATGAGAAATATTTTTTCCGTTGCCGATAAGAGTTATTACCCAACGTTTATTTTTTTACGTTGCTTGATAACAGTTATTGCCCGACGTTTATTTTTACGTTGGCTGATAAGAGTTATTTCACTCTCTCACTTTTATTTCATCATCTTTATTTTGCTCTCCATCTTTATCTTCATCAATATTCTAATCTTACAACGTTTATCAGACAACGTAAAAATAAACGCTTTAAAATAACTCTTATCAAGCAACGTAAAAAATAAACGTTGGGAAATAACTCTTATCGGCAACGGAAAAAATATTTCTCCGGCATAACAGTTATCAAGCAACGTAAAAAATAAACGTTGGGTTATAACTCTTATCGAGGAAATAAAAAATATTTCTCATCTAATAATTGTTATGGAGAAACGTTTTTGCGATAAAACTTATAACTGTTATGCCACTGAAATTTATAGATCTTTATTGCCAAAAACGAACCAGTCCGATAGTAACTTGATCGCCACCAGTTCAAAAGCAGCGAGATGTGGTATTTAAAAAAAACAATTTTATTTTTAGAAATCTATATCTAAAATGACGAATTTAGAACTGGTTCGAAACTATAGAAAAAGGGATGCAGAACGAACATATGGCGAACCTTGAAATAGTTCGGAACTACAGAAAAAGGGATAGAGCGGGGTCTTGTTTACTTTTAATAAATTTTTGCTTGGCGGGTTTTTCGTTCAAATGCCCTTTCAGTATGCACTTCGCAGATGCTTTTTCATAGTTTGGTAATACAAAACTAAAATTTTTTGTTAACATGTTAACATTTTGGGACCTACTGGAATCTAACCAATAACAACAAGCACCTCTGCAAATTCAGCTACACCCAAAGGTATGTAGACGTGCTTTCACATGCCCAATTGATTTAAATTCATTCAAACAAATTTGATTTCAGATTGAAAACACATTTCTTTGCAAATAATTAAAAATCGCTACCATGGTAAAACCAAAAAGATTGTTTGGAAACATCTTGTTACTTTTTTCGTCTGTCGAATTTAGGACTGGTTCTGAACTATAGAAAAGGTAAAGCAGCGGGGGACAATTTCCAATTCCAATGACATCGCCGTGTTAAATTCGCCAGTTGTACTAGAAGCGCAACAGTCCAGAAGTAGAGGTTTTCCCCACAGGGTAAATATGCATGTACATAAATATTTGCAAGAAATTCTTTGGTCGAAACATTGCTTTGAAATTATTTTTAACATTCCAATCCTCCAGTAAATGTTGCCTTTTATCGTTCAGCTTGGTAACATTGGTAACATGGTAGTGTACACATTTATTGTGTTTTTTCTTAAACTAAATAACGAATACAGGTAAAGCTATGGGGTGTAGTCATTGTAATGGGTATGCAGTTACAGTTGCTCGGGTATACTTAATCCCGACTCTTGCGTCCTCGTTCGCGCACTCTGGGTAACATGAGCAACCCAAGTGCGAGATGCTGTAATCAACCCGAAGGGAGCCTTGGGTCACGGCAACACGAGAGGGAGCTTCGGTGGGGCCATTCCGACTTATTCGGTTTAAGAGCTCATTGAAGTTTGCAGCGTCTGTTCACCATTGGCGCAGCTGCAAGCGGGTGTATACCTTGAAGAAAGCGGCTCGCTATATGTGACACGTAAAGTTAAAAGGGACCTACGGTCAGAAAAAATCGGTTTTCACTTTTTCATCGACTCTTATAGTAAACGGGCCGCTCTTTCCAATACAATAAACCGCAGCTTTCTAGCTGCATTAGTTTTTTCAAAATTTCACTTCAAACTTAGGTACTTTTACAAAAAAAAAGTACAAAAAATTAAAATCTGACAAATTATTCTGAAATTAATCAAATTCGCTTGAAACTCATTACTCGGGGGTTTTTGAACATCGGATTCGTAATCAGTGACCTCGTTTTCGGTGTCAACGACTTTTTTGAGTTTCACATGAATCCGCCATTTTGAATTTTTTAAAACGAACATCAGATTCGTAATCAGCGACACCAAAAACCCCCGAGTAACGAGTTTCAAGCGATTCCGATCAATTTTAAAGAAAGTCATCCGCCATATTGGATCCGCCATTTTGAATTTGGGAAAACTAACATCGGATTCGTAATCACCGACCCTGAAAACCCCCAAGTAACGAGTTTCAATCCATCAAAACGTTCAGAAGCATCAAAATCAACTTGTTAAACTTCAAAGTCGTTTTTCTCGAAATCTTTTTTTCTGAGCGTAGGTCCCTTTTACTTTACGTGTCACATATAAACGTATATTTGGTTGCAAAACCACCCCTGTCCCAGCAATGGGTTGTGCGCTGGGTTTGGGGCTCGCCACGTAAAAACCCCTTCCAGTGAAGAAGCGAAGATGAGATCTCCCTTATGATGACGAACACGGCAAACGTTTAAAGGACTACGATTTGAGGGCATGCACCTGGAATGTCCAGACCCTAATTGGGAAAGTTTTTCTGGCCGGCTGGTTGATGTCCTCGTAAGAACAAATGCTGACATCCGTCGACGAGTCCCATCGTTCACCCCGGTGGACGAGCGTCTAGCCATAATCCGCATCAAAGCGAGATTCCTCAACATCTCGCTCATCTGCGCCCATGCCCCGACGGAAGAGAAGGATGAGGTGTCCAAGGACCTCTTCTATGAGCACTTGGAGTGCACGTACGAGCGCTGCCTTCGCCACGATATCAAAATCGTGCTTGGCGACTTCAATGCCAGGGTGGGTAAGGAAGAGATCTTTGGAACCACCGTCGGAAAATTCAGCCTCCACGACGAAACGTAGGATAACGGACTGAGGCTGATCGATTTCGCCGGGACCCGAAAAATGGTAATATGTAGTACTAGGTTCAAACATAAAAACATACATCAAGATACATGGCTGTCTGCAGATCGACAAACGAGAAAGAAAATCGATTATATTGTGATAGACGGAAGGCACGCTTCCAGTGTTTTAGACGTGCACTCCGAGGTCCGAACATCGACTCGGACCACCATCTTGTTGCAACCAAGATACGCACCCGCTTCTGTGCAGCAAAAAATGTGCGGCCAACAATGCAATGAAAGCTTAACGTCGAAAAACTACAAGCACAACTGATGGCCAATTTATTCACCACTCGGGTCTCACACCTGCTCTGTGACAGCACCCTTCAACAAAACGACATACGCGAGCAGTGGAACTACATTTCCCGCTCATTAAGTACCGCCGCCGAAGAAGTAGTCGGATTTCAGCAAGCCCGAAAGAACAACTGGTACGATGACGAATGTCAGAAAGCTGCAGAAAAAAAGATGCCACAATGCGATGGGGTGGAACGCGAACCGTGGGAGACCGTTATAGGGTACTGAAGAAGGAAGCGAGACGAGGCCGAAATACGTGAGTGCGAAGAGCTTGAGATGCTGGCCGGCAAGAAAAACGGCCGAAAATTTTACCAGAGAGTTAGGCGTCTTACGGAAGGTTTCAAGACCAGGGCGAACTCAACTCTTATGCAGAATATGGTCAGATGAACGCAGGCCCGACGACAGCAGGAAATAAGTTGTCTTTATGCCGCGATGTCTGAATTTTGTATCCCCGCGAAACTAATACGGCTGTGTAAAATGACGTTGAGCAATACCACCAGCTCCGGCAGAATTGGGTAGTACTCCTCTGAGCCCTTTGATACCAAACGAGGTTTTAGACAAAGTGACTCCCTTTCATGTGATTTCTTTAATCTAAATAATAGTAGAGAAGATAATAAAAGCCGAAGAACTGAATCGCTCTGGCACAATACTTTGCAAAAGCGTTCAGTTCCTGGCGGATGCCGACGACATCAACATTGTCGGTAAAAGCAAAAGCTGTCATCGCACAAACAGTTAGTTAGAGCATACGCGTCTTGGCACCCACGTCTTGGCACCCACGTCACTGTTGATAGTTACAAGTTTGAGAAAGTAGACGACTTCGTCTATTTGAGAACTACCGTTAACACCAATAATAATGCCAGCCTTGAAATCCAACGGAGAATCACTCTTGCCAACAAGTGCTACTTTGGTCTGAGTAGGCAATTGAGAAGTAAAGTCCTCTCTCGTCGTACAAAGATCAAACTTTATAAGAGGCATGGATAATGAAGACATCTGATGAAGCGGCTCTTGGAGTTTTCAAGAGAAAGATTCTGCGCAAGATTTATGGACTTTTGCGCGTTAGCGATGCAGAATACCGCTGGCGATTTTACCATGAGCTGTATGAGCTTTGCAGCGACATAGACGTAGTGCAGCGAATTAAAATTCAGCTGCTCCGCTGGCTAGGTCATATCGTTCGAATAGACAGAAGGCCTCCTCTGCGTTGGAAAGACAAGGTGGAGAAGGACTTGGCTTCACTTGGCATTTCCAATTGGCGCAGGTTGGCACAGAAGAGAAACGACTGCGGTGCTGTTTTGAACTCAGCCAAAATTGCTTAGGCGGTTACAGCGCCAGTAAAGAAGAAGAAGAGGAAAAATGAAACCTTTTCCATATAGTCTAAATAGGGATTGAATATTCGGAATAACAGTGGAGGTAAAATTGCTAAAACCAAATTTGCCTTAGTAACGGGTTTATATACGAGTGTATGTTTTTCGATACCTACTCGGAACTTGGTTCAAAAGTATCGATACAAAAAAATTACTTGATATGTATCGAAAAGTATCGAGTATATACTTGTATTTACTCGTATCGTTTCATCCCTAGCGGGCGGCCGCGGCGGTGCTTTCGCTGCCCAGCAGATATCGCCGACAGTTTGACAGTTCAGTTCGTCATTCCATCTCATTCGGTATCCTCGCGTACGGGATCAGGCCCAAGGATCTTGAATATAAAAATTCTCGCGAACCCCCGAAAAGCCATGCATAGTGGAATATTTGTAGGGTGACGCAGTATAACACTCTCTGCGCAATAAAAAACGTTCGTCAGGTAGCGCGATGAAAGTTCCATGTCGCAAAGCTGCGGTCACAACCGATTGCCGAGAAGTTTCGCAATCGACTTCCAACTCTGCTTAATCAAGCAACTCCTCCTCGGTGAGTAGAGACGTATTTTCAAGAAAAAGAAAATAGATGCAGAAATACATGTGCGCGAAGAAGTTGGAATGTGCTAGGTCTGAATGCGGCTCACTAATTCTATCGGAAAGTAAAGTAGCAATCCAATGGTGTCAATACCAAAGCTAGTTCCTGCAAAGATAAAGGGGAAATTTGGTAGCTGACGTCCACAGTATATTCGAAATATAAAGCGAACACTTTTCAAAACTTTTAAATGGCGACACAATTGGCGCGTTCAATGAAAAGGAACCGGGACCAATGTAAAAGGACGAAGGTGGCATCCCTCCACTCAACCATAATAAGGCAAAATCAGCAATAATACGGTTTAGAAACAACAAAGTCACTGGAGTAAACTGATTACCGGTTGAGATATTCAAAGCCGGCGGAGAGGAACTGGTATCAAGCATGCAGCAGTTTTCTAGTTGAATTTTGTCTGTTAAATAATTAACGCAATTTCGCAAAGGAGAGAGGTCATTGGCGCAGCTTTTTGGTCTTGGCCGAAAATTTGGCCGCGATCCGTGAAGTTGTTTTTGAGATACACATATGTATATGATATTAGTGGGCAGAGCCACCCCATTTTCAAAAAAAATTCTATAAAAACCAATTTTTTCTAAAGAGCGATTGTATATATCAAATAAACAAAATATATGGAACAAATATTGATGAATTCCTTAGCCACCCACGTAAATAATTTCAAGGCTGTATTTAAGAAAAGTTGCCCAACTTCGACAATGTTTATTCGATTGCAATAAGTAGGGTATCAGTTTATTTGAAAATAAATTTAATTTTAGATAATAGTACATATTTTGAAATTGTGGAAATTAGCGATGGTAAAAATCAAAAAAGTTAAGAATTTTTTTTATTTGTCCGATGAAAAATCTTAACAATCTAAGCCTAACAATAGATAATTATACATCATTTTAAAAGCCTATAAATCCTCTTCTCACAACATATTCGGTCTTAAAAATTTAATGGAAACTGATAAATCCCAAAACCGTATATTCTGACCTAAAATGGCAGGTCGCACAGTGCCGCCTAAGTGGGCATAAATCGAAAAATTCGTTATCTGCAATGTGAACTTGTTTGGTATTTCTGTAACGACAATTTATCCACTTAAAAGAATTAAACAGACATTTCCCTAAAAAAATAATTATATGCCGCCAGGAAGCCACTAAAGTCGACAAATTTTATACTAAGAATTTTAATAAAAGCATAGCCAGTAAAGTAAAAGTAAGCTCTTCACAGAAAAAAATGTCAAAAATATATTCTTTAAAATAAAATGTTGGTGCGACATTTCTTGTTTCCATATAGATAGCAGAGAATTATAGGAATTAAAATTTTGGGATAAAATTAAACGCAGCGTGTCCCTGCGGTGTTCCAAAAAAAAACGATTTTTTTAAACAAAATTTCAAAAAATGCTAAATTTTAATGGAATGAATAAAAAATATATGTAAAAATAGGTTATTTTTTATTATTTTATTAAATAGTGCAGGCTTTTAGCTTTCAAAAGAAAAAATAAAAACCTGCTAATTTTTTGCACTTTCTGAAGTAATGCGTTTTTCGCTACTGCATAAAATAATTTTTTCATTTTTTGTCAGTGCCTTGAGATCTGCACGATTCGTTCCATTTATAGACAATAGACAATAGAAGGTTTATTTTGTTTTTAAAGAGTTGCCACCTGTTAAAAAATTAGATTGTTAAAAAATTATACTAAAATTTTGTTTAAAGTTAAATGAACTATTAAGAGATGGGTATCAATCGAAATGTGTATTAACTACATGCAGCGTGTTGCCACCTGTTTAAAAAAACAAATTCCACTTGAATTAAAGGAACTAGGTCATCGTCAATCAGTGATTTGTTCTGATTACTTTCCTTTTAAATTACTGGACTCTTAAATTAACTCAAGAATGTTTTTACTCTCCACTTATTTCTTGCTAAATATGTCAAATTTTTTCATTTATCTTATACTCATATTAATTGATATGATTGATTTAAGTTACCTTATTCCCTTAGTTAAAGTGAATTTGATTCTTTAAACATGTGGCAACCCTTCTACGTGTCATGTAGAGGTCAAGTATTTTCAAAACTAGTTCAATTGATACCCATACTTTAAATCTAATTCATTTAACTTATTAAATAATTTTAATAAAATTTGTATCAGGTGCAACCCTTTTCAAAAATAAAAAACTTAATTGCACATCTACAGGCCAAGACCCGTCATTTCAAACCTCACTTTTGAAAATAGAACGAACTATATGTACATACCTATGTAAAAGCCACAATAACCCAAATTTTCAAATTCAAACAGCATTTACAGAGAAAGTATGTAAGTTATCCAAAAACCCATTGCATTTTTGAATTTAGCGTCCTCAATTTTACTAAGAAGCGATTTTTCATTTAAATCCGTCTATAATTCTATTTTTGCCCACATTTCATATGGAAGGGAAGCACTGTGGGTCGTGACCTTTAAGGGATTTTTAAAAAATCTATAAAAATAGGCAATAATATTTCTCATAAAAAGGAACGAAATTACGGGGTAGGATCTTGAAATTTCTAAAAAAAATCGATGTACCCCCTACAGGTGGTATTTTTTTTAAGATTGATAAATTGATCACTTGAAATCGTTTACTGGGGTTGAAATTTTCCTATTTTAGTAAAATATTTTTCAGAATGTCACTTTATAAAAGTAAGCCAAAGTAATAAATAAGTATAGGAAATGTTAGAAAATAGTATACTAATCGATAAGCATTGTGCTGATTTTTAACATTAAATGCTCGCTTTTTAAACTATATTTCGGAAATATTTACCATGGTGCAGTGATAAATTCACTTAAAACACAAAATAATTGCTTTTATTAAGTTATGTCTTATGCCACTTACTTAACTACAATGCACTTAGACATGTTAATATCAAAATACGTAGGGACAATATTATAATATAAAGCAACGCTTTTGCTGATAAAAGTTTTCAGGAAAAAATAGAACAATAAAAGTTAAGGTAGTGATTCAGGAACAGTGACGCCTTTTTCATGTATTCTTTGTTTAAACTTTTTTTCATCTTGATAATGGAATTATCTGAGTTGGGCAAATATTTTTATATGGTATAATAATTTGGAAATTTCCCATGTATGAAAATTATAAGCTATGTACATTAGACTGCATCACCAAAAAAGTTGCGGTTTTTCCGCCGGGATTACAAAACTTATTATATTTTAAGACGTTCACCATAATATTTGGGAAAAATATTAAGATTTAAGTGAGCTGGACCGATTTGAAAATACCTCCAAAAATGGAGTGTTTTATGAATAAAAATAGTTTCGTAAAGAACTTTTTGAAAAAAGTCCCCTCAGATGAGAAAACAGATTAAGCTTAAAAAATCTGCATACAAATATTTTAAAATCTTTTCTACGGAATTGTAAGAATGAGATTTTTGATGCTGTTTTTTTACTTTTTTCAAAGATTGATTTACGAAAAACGTGAATAACTGGGCCAAAACTATTTTGATTTAGACTTATGGGATCTCGGTAGAAACGTATTTTCACACTATTTTTATTTCTGTCCAAAAAAATATCATTCGTGTCTAATTTTTTTTTTCAAATACCAACACATCTTTATTCAACTTTGAATGACGTTCGTTCATCTTACCTTTCTCTTTCATAGTTTGAATAAGTTTATTAGCAAAGAAATAAAAGGGTGAGAAAATACCTTTCCACCGACACCTCTTAAGTCTAAATCAGAAGAGTTTAGGCTCAGTTATTCAAGTTCTTATACCAATCTTTGAAAAAAGTTAAAAAACAGCATCAAAAATATCATCATTACGATTCCGTTCAAATTTTTTTTTTAATTTTTTTTAAAATATTTTTATGCAATTTGCCAATGTTATTGTGGCTTCTTAACATTTTATTTTTAATATTTTTATTGAGCTTTGTACCACGATTGTTTATTAGGAAAAATTGAAAAAGCAACAAAGTCTAAGCGGTGGAAGTTATAGCACTATTTCGGAGATCACCACATCTCCTCATCAGACTTCTTTTTTCTAGACTTCAGCAGGGATCGAACCTGCGAATTCGATGTTCTACCGCTTAGACTTTGTTGCTTTTTCAATTTTTCCTAATAAACAAACGTGGTACAAAGCTCAATAAAAATATTAAAAATAAAATGTTAAGAAGCCACAATAACATTGACAAATACATAGTTTAGGAAGAGCCTGCCTGAAACTATACAAAAAAGCAAATAAGCAAATGGATGTACAGAATTGACAACAACAACCACGCTGTCGAGTTTAAATAGCGGCAAATCAGCTGCACTTGATAGTAGTTGGTTGAATAAGGAAAAATGAATTAGCAACAAGAGTTTACGGGATGTACATAGCTCAGTGGTTAACGCTTCTGACTTTGAACGTCGATCCCTGCTGAAGTCTAGAAAAAAGAAGTCTGATGAGGAGATGTGGTGATCTCCGAAATATTGCTATAACTTCTACCGCTAAGACTTTGTTGCTTTTTCAATTTTTCCTAATAAACAATCGTGGTACAAAGCTCAATAAAAATATTAAAAATATTTTTATGCAAGTTTTTTAAGCTTAAACCGTTTTGTCATTTGAGGGGATTTAAAAAAAAATTTAAGAAACTATTTTTATTCATAAAAAACTCCATTTTTGGAGGTATTTTGAAATTGGTCCAGCTCACTTAAACCCTAATATTTCTTCGAAATATTTTGGTGGACTTCTTAAAATATAATAGATTTTATAATTCCAATGGAAAAATAGTACCGATTTTTTTTTTGTATGGGGAGTGATGCAGTCTAAAGTACATACATATCGCACGTTTAGTAATATACAGAATTATTTAAAATTTTTTTTTTTAGTTTTATGTATTTATTTTCTCATTTGATGTATTTATTTATAATTTTGACACGCGGTCGCCGTGGTGTAGTGCTAAGCAGTGCGCGCTTCCACTCCGCAGCGCCAGGGTTCAAGCCCTGGCCAAAGCAACATCGCAAAAAAATTTAGAAAAAAGGTTTTTTCTTAACAGCGGTCGCCCCTCGGCAGTCAATGGCAAACCTGCGAGTGTATTTCTGCCATGAAAAATAGCTTTTCATAAGAATACAACCGCCGTTCGGAGTCGGGAGCATACAAGTATCAGATCCAAGGCTGCACACAGGTGGGTTGCCGTATAAATACTTAGTTAAAACATAAAATTAATAACAAATTTTAATGATTGGTATAGAACAGCATCTAAACCTGTATGTATATTATTTATCTGTCTGTCCGTCTGTCCGTCCGTCCGTGTACACGATAACTCGAGCAAAAATTGAGATATCTCAACGAAATTTGGCATGTAGGTTTCTGTTGATCCAAGGTAATTGGTCGAAATCGGACAGTAACCACGCCCACTTCCCATATAACGGTAATTTCCAGAAATACGAAAACTGTGATATTTTAGTAACTACTGAAGATAATTCACTCAAAATTGATATTTGGAATAATTTTAAGACGAAAAATAAGAATATTATAAATTTTTGGAAAATGGGCGTAGCCACGCCCACTTATGGTTACATGTGTATATCTTGGTAACCGCTGCACATATTTCTTCCAAACTTGGCACAGTTGTTGGCCTTAATACAGTATACTAAATGGCCGAAAATTTAAAAAATCGGACAACAACCACGCCCACATCCCATATAACGGTAATTTAGAGAAATACAGAATCTTCGATAAATCAGTAAATATTAAAGCTAATTTATTCAAAATTGATGCTTGCAACAGTTCTTTACCAAGATATACGTTTATGGTAAAATTTTGGAAAATGGGCGTCGCACCGCCCACTTATGATCACATATATGGATATCGGTAACCGTTCTACCAATTTGTACCAAACTCGGTATTTTTATTGTGCTTGCCAAATAAAAGCAAAACGTTCAAAATTATTGAAATCGGACTAAAATATCGGCCGCTTTTTATATAACGGTAAATTTCAGAATGCTTGAAACTTCAATAATTCGAAATTTAAGGACGCCAATTTACTCAAAATTGATATTCGGAAAGGTGAAAAAACATATATTTAATATTTGCGCCGGGTATTTAATGTTCGGCTCCGCCCGAACTTAGACTTTCTTACTTGTTAAAACATATGTTTAAAACCCACTTAGACACAAATAACTGCATCACATCTGCATAACATTCCAAAAATAGAAAACTGCAATAGAAATGTAATGCAATCATCAGCATCCCAACCCACATTCGCAATGGCCAATTCAATTAGAGCAGAGAAATTAATTCACACAGAGAACATAAGCAAGTACATACAAATTAATTTGCTCATGGGGCTTGCAATAACCCTGCAGAACAATCTACTAGTTCTAAACTACTTAGAATACTACCCGTTTGCTTTGTGGCTCAACTATTTGGTCTCCCATATTTTTGTCTTTATTTAAAAATGGTATGTTGATTACTAGCGTCGTATACATACATATCGCTCACCTATGTAGATCTAAAGTTCGATCAACCAAAAAAAAATTTGGGCGGGTTTTTTGCATAAATCCATTCATAGGACTCCCATCCAATTAATGGAAATATTTTTGAAGTGAAACTTCTTCAGCGGCGGTTGGTTGGTTGGGAGTAAATAGGCAAATTCAGCGGAAATTGCACACGGAAATGGTGCAACGGAAATGATGCAACGGAAGTGATGCAACGGAAATGGTGCAACGGAAATGGTTGGGGCTGAAACAAGTACTTCTTGTGTGTATGCAACGGAAATGGTGCAACGGAAATGGTTGGGGCTGAAACAAGGGCTTCTTGTGTGTATGCAAAATTTTGCTAATAAAAGGTTAAAGAATAACACTTAGAAAAAGACCAATACAAGAAGGAAAGTAAAGGTGACTACGTACATAAATGAGGAAAAAGATAAAGGCAAAAATGAAGACCAAGGTAAATTTAAACACTTTACTTATATATATAAGGGCAAATGTGCAGGGGCATATGTATGTTGCTGAAAAAAATGATGAACATAAAAGTAAGGACAAAGAGGAGGATGAGGATATCGATAAAAGCAAAGATGAAGATAGGGGAAGAAAGACTAAAATATAGGTAATTAAAGAGGAAAGGATATAGAGAGACACAGAGACTCAATCTGGGAACTATTTTGGGATTTTACAGATTTTCGGGATTCTCGAGACTTATCGATAAAATAATCGATATTTTTTCGGTTTTGTTATCGATATTTATCGATTTTGTTATCGATATTTATCGATTTTGTGTGATCGATATTTATCGATTTTGTTATCGATATTTACCGATTTTGTTGTCGATATTCATCGATTTTGTTATCAATAATTATCAATTTTTTTATCGAATCTTATTGATTTTGTTATCGATATTTGTCGACTTTGTTAGCGATATTTATCAATTTTGTTATCGATTTTGCTATCGATATTTATCGATTTTTTATCGGTATTTACCGATTTTGTTATCGATATTTATCGATTTTGCTATCGATTTTCTTATCGATATTTATCGATTTTGTTATCGATATTTATCGATTTTTGATCAATATTTATCGATTTTGTTATCGATATTTTTTCGATTTTGTTATCGATATAAATCGATTTTGTTATCGATATTTATCAATTTTGTTATCGATATTTATCGATTTTGTTATCGATTTTATTATCGATATTTATCGGTTTTGTTATCGATATTTTTATCGATTTTCTAATCGATTTAGCTACCAATGGTATTATCGATGTTGCTACTGAAATTGTCATCGATTTTGTTATCGATATTTTGATGGACGTTATAATCGATTTTGTTATCGATAGAGTATAAAGATAAAAATGAAGATAATGGAAAAACAGAATAACATGAATGTTATTAAAACGAACAGTGGTAGAGGTAGGGATCTACATTGATAGAAAAAAAGCGAAAAAATATAACCTTAATCAAAAGCAGACTTGTGTATGTATAGATAGTTAAGTAACGTAAGTTTCACTTCTACAGTGTGGCCCAGGCGCACTTGCTTTTTTTCTTCATGATTACACATATTAACTAAAAAACTACTGGTATACCTTTTTTATATGAATGCGTTAAATCTGTACGATCCACAAGCAGCTCAATTTGCGTATCAGAATTTCGAGTTAGCTCACTTTAGATCTAGGTGTGCGATATGTAAATGCCCATTAATCACCAGTTAACGGCATAAATATGTAGAGTCCGACCGATTAATCGGCATCGGCATCGGCTAGTATCGGCACAAAATTGAGCATCGGAATCGGCATCGGCGTCGGCATCGGCCTTTTTTCGCCGATTCTTTGGAATTTCTTTTCAAATGTTCAGGTGAGCGACAGCCAACATTAAAAAACATTTGCAGACAGCTCACAAAAATGATTTTTTTTTTTTGTTGAAGGTGTTTCACGTTTTTTCCATACAAAGTATGTGCGACAATTTTCTTTTATATAGAGAACACTGCCAGCAAAAAAAATTGCCAAAAATTAACGGGATTTTATAGCAGCTTGAAACTTGCACTTCATTATACTAGAATGAAATGGTCTATAAAACTGCATACCAAAATTCTGATTAAAAAGTTTGAAAATTTGGTGAAAATAAGCAGAACTTTTCTAATTTTTGTACAAAGTTTGAAATCTGAATTTATATGGTGTTTGTTGTATACCAGCTAGACTTTTATAAAAAAAAATAATAAACATTAAATAAAAAAGACAAAATCGGTCAAAATATCGCAATTCTTTTGTTTTTTGGACCACTCTATGTATGTACATACATACCTAGCATATAAGTTCTTATGCATTGAGTGCAAAAGAGTGTATTTTAGTACAAAACGAAATGAAATTTTATGTTCCTAAATATTTTTTGCTTAGCACCATAAAGAAAAAGGGTTTTATGTAATGTACATAAATGTGATATATGTATATATATTTTTCCACATACATATGTATGTATGTACATACATGTGTATGTAATAGGGCTGGGAACTTCATCCGGATTTTTCAACTATCCGGATAAACCGAATATTCGAATATCCGGATACCTAAACGAAAAATCCGGATATCCGGATGCTACGATAATATTCGGATATCCGCATATCCGGATTTTTCGTTGAATAATGTTTACTGTGTGCAGATCGAAAGTTATTAGATCGTTGAAGCACACATCGAAAAATTATTCACAAAAAGTGTTTGTTCATTATTATATCTACGTCAGATCTATTCCGTGCACAAATATGAGTGCTAAAACACCAAGTAAAATTTGGGATCATTTCCAAAAAAGTGAGGACAAGAATAGTGCCATTTGTTTATTTTGTGGCAAAACGCTACAAAACAAAGAGTCAAATTCAAGCCTTTGGAACCACTATACATTTTTCCATATTCAAGAAAACGGCGTGGACGCAGCTTATCTCTCTGAATCTCGGCCAGAGTCTACACCGAGTAGCAGTTCATTTAAACGACACTTTGGAGGCATACCTTCACAAAATTCGGAATGAAAAAGTTCGAACATCGCGTGTAGCTCAAGCTGTTGTATATGTCTAAAGAACGTCAAGAGCTAATAACACAAGCGATGGTTAATATGTCGACTTATTACCTATTTCATTGGTGGAATGTGATGGATTCAAGAATTTTGTGAATATGCTAGAACCAGAGTACGTAATTCCGAGTCGCAAAACCATTTCCGGCAGAATTCAAGCCACGCATAACAATGAACTAAAGAAAGTTAAAAAACTCTTAGTTCTGCATCTGATATAGCTTTGACAACTGATTGCTGGACATCAAGATCCACGCGATCGTACATGGGACTCACAGCACATTATTGTGGTTATTGTTAAATGAAATGAAGAATTTATTAACATTGTTACCGTTTGTTGTTGTCATTTCGCTTGTTATTGTCATTTCGACATCTTTGATTATTTCAGCCAGTTACCTTTACATTTTTCTATTTATTCTATATTGCGCATAATTTAATAAACGAATATTGTTCACCAATTGGTTAATTTTTTAGGGGATATCCTAAAATACGAATATTAACCGGATTTTCATAAATCCGGATATCCGGATAGTTGCACAAACTAATATTAACCGGATATCCATACTATCCGGATTTTATCCGTGTCAACGGATAATCCGGGTGGATATCGGGATATTCGAATATGCGGATAGTCCCAGCCCTAGTATGTAATGTTGCATAACAAGCAAGCAAGTTTTTTTTTTTAACTCCGTGAAATGAACTGATTTTATGAATTAATACATTTATTTGTAATTTTTTATGGAATCGGCATCGGCATCGGCATCGGCATCGGCCGATTCTTTCCCCATAAGCCGATTAATCGGCATCGGCATAGGTACCTGAAAAAAAATTGGAATCGGTCGGACTCTATAAATATGCTATTTTGCTAGCACTGCTAAAAACAATAATTTCTTACTCTAGGTATTTCCATTAATTTTTTTTACAAAGCGACATATTCTTTTTATTTTATTTCACGTAATCCAAATTTGTTCGTAATTGTCGTTGGCCCTCGCAATGGTCTCGTACTACTTCATGTACTAGTCCGTTTCTACCACTTCATGTTCTACAATTTTTACTGACTGATTTGGCTCTCCACTATAGGGAGGCGACAGAAGGAAATGCTAGCATTAGTAATAAGCGGCGTTGCATGCCAAATGTTGAAAAATAAAAGATCAAAGTTGAAAAGTTTAAGGTCTAAATACATAAATACTCTCAGTACGAGTGAAATATTTATGGATTTCATTTTCCAAATTGCTTGTGAACTCTAGTTGTGGTGCAGGAAATAACTTTAAGCCGTTGGCACTAAGCGAAACCTTACTTACATGCATACACTTTAATTTAAACCCTTTACTTATATAAGGGCAAAGGTGAAGGGGAATATGCAGATGAAGAAAATAATAAACATAAAGGCAAAAAGATATACAAATATGAAGCAAGAGGGGAAGATACCGATAAAAGGATAGAGGAGAAAGATTCAGAGACTCACCACACCTAAATTCCCACTACCTTAACTCGCCAGACCCAAGCTGACCACAACTCACTATTTCGGGATTTAAAGGATTTTCAGGATTGTCGGGACTTAAGCAGGATTTTCAAGACTGTTTCGGGATTTTTTTTTGAGATTTTCGAGAGTATTTCGGAATTTTCATTATATTTATCGATCTTGTTATCGATATAATATTCCATATTCTTATCGCATGGTGGTACAAAAAAAGCCATGGAATACATACTCTCGAAACAAAAGCTAGTGTAGGTAGTAGCCATGGTCGAGTACAACATGAAAAAAGGCTCCGTATATACCGTTATGTTCGTACTTGCTGCATTTATCTATTAATAGCTTGACAATTTTTCATCCGATTTTAAAAGGCGAAGATATTTTGTCGTAAGCGTCATTTTTCCACAATTTGGCAGCCACTTTGTATGAATTACGACAAAATGTGATCAAAATTTCTACCAAATTAATGACACTTTTTACTCAATATCTCAGAAACTAAAGGAAATATTCAAAAAGGAGACCGCCATTTTTAAGATACTGATTAGTCTAATATGACTGCATCACCAACTAAATGTAATCGAAATGTATCTATGTACATAACAATGTAATATATTGATTATATATATCGATTATATTATTTTTATGTTGATTATGAAAGAAACTAGATATATAGGGGAGTTTCACTTCTCCAGTGTGGCCCAATCGCCCTTATTTTTTTTAAGTGCCTTTCGATATCCCCTCCGGAAAATTAAAAACTCAGTATTCGCGAAAATTACTTTATTTTTTTGCTTAAACGTAAATCAATGAATGACTTTATTTTTATCATACCTTAGTAGGAATAAGCCCAACTAACTATGTTATCATCCCTATAAATATGGACAATAAATCACGCTAACAGAAGCTATTTTTGGCTTGGGGTACTTATATAGCCTTGATACATATGCATACCATACTTATATATATACCATAACGCTTGAGATTGAGCGAAATGCTGTTGAGAATGCAACATTGCTATAGAAAAGAAAGCTTAGCACTTATGTAAATTCAAAGGACATACTTCATTACCTGTTAACAAGCAAATATTCTTATAATATCACCATTACTAAGCCACTGAGTGATGTATTTACATAAGTTTGTGTAAATAAAGGTAATTCCAATAAACGCATTTTCATAGCGGATTTTTTTTTTTGATCTTACTTTGCGTATCATAAAATATAGTTGGTTGTTGGTTCCGCAGCCAATTATCGCCTGCGGCCACGTGTTTTTGTAAACATTACAAACCCATTAGCTCACATCATTTGTACGTACTTACATAGTACAAGCAGTACGTATTTACCCACCCAGAGTGTTGGCGGCGCCACTGGCATTGTCCTCAATGGACTTCGCCTCCATACATATGTATGTACATACATATATACACCTCATAGACGTAACCGCCAGTGTCACACACAACGCAAATACCGGCGGAAGCCATTGCACCACATTTGTAATGGCGTCCGTCGAGAACGAGGACAAGTGAACGACGACAGAAAAGCGTCTCCTACGCCAGCCGCGTGATAACTAGCTGGATTGGAATGGCTAGGTCAAATCACTGCCGACGTAAGTGGGCTTAGGGTCGACATCTCAATATGTACTCGTCTCTACATAAATACTTACATATGTATAATACGTATGAGTGAATGATTGGCGTTTATTTGGCTGCCTCATTTATGTTTTGTTATGCGTGTATATACCCAATTTGCCAAAAGACTTCTAATTGAATTCGATCTCGGTAGCCCAAATTTGTAATTTTTTTATTTTTTATAAAAAAAAAATTATTTAATTCATTTAGTTTTTCTGTAGATATGCAGTGGGCAAAAGCATATTTATACGGGAGGTACCACACCCTATTTTCCAATAACTAAATTTTTTCACCATGAGTACGGAACTGATTTTACATATATCTCGGTACCGAGTTGCAGTACTATGCCACAAACCCCTTCAGAGATATGCTAAAACAAGTATCAACTTACATCGGAGTTGCCCTGTGCCCCCTTTTTCAATATCTCTCTGTTTTCTCCATGCATATGCGACGGATATCTCAACCCCAAGATTCAGTAATCTACCACAATTATTTGTGAGTTAAACATCACGACGTTTGCGACATCATGCATATGACGGACATTCAACAAACGGCCCTTAGTCATTGTGCGATACTTTCTTCAATTATAGGTGCAATCCCGTATTCCTCGCACTCGGACTAGTAAAACTGTCAAAAAATAAAAATTCGCTCAGAGCGAGAGAGTAACATTGAAAAGTATGGGATCGCTTTCTAGTAAAAAATGGTAACTTCTGTCAACTTCAACATAACCTCCAAATTTTGGTTATAAATTTTTGCTTATTTTGTATGTAAACACACTCAGCTCACTCATGTAAATAACCAAAAATACTTAAAAATTCATTAGCATCCACTTAAACAAGTAATTAAATACTTTGCAACATGAATTAGCAGAGTGCACTTTTCCTTTGTTTACAATTTGGTTGCCAAACACACTACGGCTGATCGTTTGACACATTTACCAGAATTTACCAGCAAAAAATTCTCGGACTAAAACTGGTAACCTCTGACAGAGAGAGAACCGTATTTACTCTCTTTTTTGTCCTCTCAATAGTCAGAGAACCGAGTACGGGATCGATTTCCAGCAAAATCTGACTGATTCTGACTATTTCTGACTAGTCCGGACTCGTACGAGATCGCAACTTATACTAACTAAATATCTTGTGCTCAGCAGTTTTGTCACTTAATAATGATCGGCCAGGGAAATTTAAGTTCCATTAATATCCGCCATATCTCTTATTACTTTTATGGATTCTGGCATTATCCATAACTAACAAGTAAAAAAGTCAAAGTTAAATTCCCGGCGAATGTATTGAATGTAGTTTCTCACCATTCTGAAAACTACCCTTATATGCTATATATTATTAAACGTACAATGTATAGCACGTACTTTGTAACCAATCTCAAGAGTGACTGTTTAATTTTTTAAATCAAACAATCACATTTTTGAAACGAATAAAATGTGAAAGCACACTCAATTTAAAAATTAAATTAAAAAATGAAAGAAAAGATTATGTAGAGTTAAAACACATTACATTTTTTGGTGCGTAAATTGAAAATACCCTTTTATAATTTTATCCTTGAATATCCTTGAAATTTTGCAATTCTTATTTTTGAAAATATAAAATTTTGCAATTCTTAATTTTGAAAATATTATATGTTAAGGACTAACTTTATTAGCTTAAAAAAATAAAATAGACTAAAGAGGCATTTTCAATTCCTATTCGTCCTTGTGAACCCAAAATAATTATTTCATTTGGTACCCACATTTTTGTTTTACATTGCACTGAATTTTTTAAATAAATTTTGGAACTAAACTTATCTTTGTAATTATAAAATCTTTTTAAAAAAATCATGTCGTCAGACAAATGCCCATTTATATGCAGTTCATTATATGTGATATGAGGTAGATTTTTATAAAAAAATTTAAATTTTGAATTAAGAAAAGGAATATAGACAAAACTGGTAGAATTAAGGCGCTTCTTTTATTTCTGCCACTAGTATTATGAACTTCTTTCAACCAGAAAATAAAATTTTTGATTTATTTTTTTTTGCATCGAGCTTTTTTGACATACCTTAAATTACTTTATCAGATATGTACACACTTAAGTATTATTAAATGCATATAAATTTACTTACTGTCTTTCGTTTTGTTACTTATGAAATAATTTTCCCTTTAAATAAAAAAACTACGTTCCAAACCCATTTACTTATTATTTATTATATGGTAGGAGAGCTTCTCAAACCATATTGATGCAATTTTTTCATGTTAATTTGTTGAAAAATAATAAATATCTACATCCCCTGACCGTAAGTCCCGGGATGGTAAAAATCGAAAAAAATAAACATCCCTAGTTAGCATGCTTCTTCATATTCTTTAGCTTGTTTAAAAAATTTGTTCGAATTTGCGATAATTTAAAAAAAATACTTCCTTCTCTCGTAAAAAAAGTTGTGGAACCAACGTTGTCAGTGAATAGATATTCTGCCGAAATCCACAATAAAATCTATATTTTTAACCTTGCTACCGAAATTGCCACGCCTATTTGTATAAAATTATTTTATTTAAAAAAAGTTTCGGAACAAAGGTTATTACCAAAGGGACATTCTGCCGGAATCTGCAATAAAAACTGCGCTTTATTAACTTTAGTCCTAAAACGGACCCCTAACAAACAAACATTTTTACTGAATGGGTATTCTACAGGAATAAACAATAAAATTTACAGTTTTACAAAAACACGGCTTTTGACACCTTGCTAATTTTATTCTAAAACCGAAACCATATAAATCCACCTTTAAAACTGCGTGCAATATTTAAAAAATACAACAAGCTTTCCAGACGAGCTCACCAGACCGACGTCGAATCGAGTTCGATTTGAACTCGTCCTAGTTCTGCTGCTTGCACATGTCAAATTCCGACGATGTGGTTCAGTACACGCTTATACATATACACATACTAACATATGTACATACATAAATTTAACTTCATAAAAGCATACATTGTAATGCAATTAAGCGAAATGACCGGAAAGAAAGTTCGCAGGAAATTTTATTTAATTAACTTTCCTGTTTTAGGTTGTGACACTTTTTTGTACGTACATACATGGCTATCTAGTATATGTAGTAGACATAAATATACATACACATAAACATTTACGATTTGATTTATGAGAATGCTTCAGCATTAAATGGAATGCATATTTGGTTAGCCACTTGTTGCGCTCCAAGTGCTTTTATACAAGCTCGTGAATGTCAAAGTGTGTATCTATGTACGCTTATACCCAGCTGGAAATCGACATCTGGTGTCAAGATACAGAAAGGTACAGTTTCAAAATCGCATACTTTTCCAAAAAGCCATCGATGACTTTTTTTTTTAGTTAATGCCTCTATATTTAACTCAAACTCTTGAAAATTTAGCATTCTAAGCATTCTAAAGCTAGTATGGTATGATAAGCCAAGTCAATTAGAATCCCATTATTCTCCGTATAATGACATTAATGACATTGTCATCGGAGAGCTATTTTATGTAATACCACAAACTCCGTGTGTTTTCATGTCACGTTAGAATTTCATTTTTAATGTACGAGTATAACTTTTAGTGTAGTTTAGTTGGTATTTTCTCTTCCTTCTTCTTCTCATTCATTACCCAGCACTTAAACTCTTGGTTTCTGCCCGGACGCCATGATCCATGGATTGTATGTAGTTTATGGTTGTTCGCATTTATTTCCTTTGAACCCATGCTGTTTAGCGTGCTCTATACATAAATTTATGTTTTCTGTGTTAATGGTAAAATTTTATGAGATTTCAATCAGGAAAATTATACGAGCTCACTCAATTATCACCAGCTGCACTTAATATCACCTCACACTTTGTACACTCCAAGCATTAGAGCGAGCTGCTTTTGAGTTCCACTCAGTTCTTATACAAAAGTTACATCCAACTGCTCACTTTTCGGTACAAGCACTTTGGAAATAGTTTCATTGTGGGATGTTTAGGAGTAATCACTCTGGTGAGCTGCTATCTGTCGCCAAACGACATTGTCCTTGTCTTCAGGGACAGACGCGAAGGCCTTGAAGATGAGTTGCGTGATAAAACCGGCAACATAATTGTTGCTGGAGATTTCAACACAAAAGGCGTAAAATGGGATGGAACCCGTCTAGGGTCGATGTTTGCAAGATCGACACACCACCCATAGTAGATTCCCAAGGCATATCACCCATGCGCTGCATATATCGGGCATGCAAACCCTCAATGCCGCAGAGCAGAGCATGGTCAAATAAATAGAAGGTATATTGGTGGAATGACTGAATTACAGAGTTGCGAAGGGCCAGTCACAGAATGTGCAGAAGCGCTAGGAAAGCATTTGGGGTCGAGATACAGAAGAGCAAACGGAACTGCTGGAAAGCGTTATGTGGTGAAGTGGATCGTGATTCCTGGGGCAAGGAATACAAAATAGTCATGAAAAAAATTCGTACATCATCGCAAGCGATGGCCGAGGTCCGAGTTAAGAATATAGTGAATGCACTATTTCCCACACACCCACTAAGAGCAGATACAGGTCAAGCCGAGGCACCACGACAGACGAGACGAAGTTAGCCCTACGAAGCATGAAAGCCGGCAAAGCTCCAGGCCTCGATGGCATGCCAGTGCAGGCAATCAGGTTAGTAGCGAAAGCAAAGCCTGATATCCTACTTAACATGTACAACAGCTGTCTTAGGGCCCGTGTCTTCCAAAGTCAATGGAGGAAGTAGAGGCTGGTGCTTATACCCAAGGGCAAAGGGGACCTAAACTCTCCTTCATCGTTCCGGCCACTATGCATGCTAGACACAGCAGGCGAGATGATGGAGAGTCTGCTCAAAATACGCTTGACGTCAGCCATAAAAAACGAGGGAGGACTTTCACCCCGACAACATGGTTTCAGGAAGGGACACTCAACTATAGGAGGAATTAGTGAAGTAGCCTGGCGGTATTTAAAACCGAGGAAGCCCGCCCCCAGACGCGGCCAATAGTGCTGCTCGTCACACTGGACGTCAAAAATCCCTTCAACTCTGAAGGCTGGAAGCCTTGGAACGGTCATTCAAAGCTCCAACATACATGTTAGATATGATTCGGGACTACCTCATCAAACGTTGACTGTTGTACGACACAACGCGAGCTCAGAGAAAGAGACGTATAACCGGCGGATCGGCGATGTGTCTGTACTTGGCCCGGACCTCTGGATCGCCACGTATGACAGTCTCTTGCACACGTAAATGCCGGAGGGGACCTTTCTTGTCGCCTTCGTGGACGAAGTGGCCGCCGTCATAGCATTTCATAACATAACATTTAATTAAAAAATAAAAAAGCTGGAATGATTAACTAATTTGTCAGAAACTATAAGACCTATCGGAAAGTGATGTATACACGGTTTATGGAGAATTACATTAGCTTTCATTTGCCGGATTTTATATTAAGATTTTTAAATTGATTCGTAAGATATACGTGATTAAAAGGAACCAATTTTTCTTTAAGCTGAATAACGGTGAATTGCAAATATCTCGAAAACGTATCCATAGAAAAAAAATTAGCCCGAATTTCGGAATCACCGAGCAATTTTACATAGAAATTGGATAGTGGCGTCTGGAGAACAAAAACCAAATTAAAGTTTGTGATCCAGTGTTATTAGAACTTTTACCCTGATAAATATCTCCAGCAATTTGGTACTTTGACAGCTACATTTTTATTTGCGCGATAGCTTCGTTGAGACAACATTACTGATATTTCAATATAAAAGCATAAATTGAGCTGTTTTCTATTAAAATATTTGTTATTATTTGCTTGGGTGTGAAATAGCATATTTTTTAAATTTTTTAAGTGATGAGATAGGGCAAAAATAACCATCTTACAAATTCTTTTATTAAGATAAAAAATGCCCACGCACAAATTCTGCCTCTGATAAAATTTTTATTGGGCAATAAAAATGACAGTTGGTACCTAGTTATGAAAGTACAATATTTATACTTTAGCTCACAGGAATTATTCGTGTGTACTTACCGTATGAAGGGAAAATCTCCATATTATTGTTTTTCTTATAATTTTTTGCTATTTAATTTTCGCGTCATGTGTATTTCTTATTGAAAATAATTTGAAAGACCCGAAGTTTGCTCTGGTATAGTAAACCTACAAGCCGACTTATTTTTAATGGACGGCAAAGAAATTTCAGCGAGCGGCGCTAAAGTTTATATTTAAAACAAATCACAACGTTCAGCAGAACTAAACGATTTATGTTTTTCGCTTACAAAACAGTTGAGTCTGCTGAACGTAGCCATTGCCTGCCAAGGAGCGACCGCCATTAGAAACAAAATTTTTGTTTTTATATATTGATGTTGGGTTAAATCGGGCTTGAACCCAGATCCTGCAGAATGGTTGGTATATGTAGGTAAATATTTTCCTAGAAGTTTCGAAGCCTCCCTTGCCGGAATGAAGCCTACCGACTCCATTATATGGGATTCGCCCTAAAGTCATCACAGAAGCTGAGCCATGACTGTGCCAATTCTTCAAAAGCAGAGACCGAAAATAACCGGCCCACTTATTGCTGTGTCACAAATTGTCATTTATTTCTTGTTATAAAAAATAAATCTCTCATAATAACTTTCATAACAAGTTTTTGGCTTATCTGCATTGGTTAGACTTTTATTTGATTTGATGAAGGAAGAAGATGGGCCGAAAATCAAGCGTTGAATTCCGCAGCTTTTTTGACTTGGATACGAGTACGAAAAAAAGTAAGTGCGCCTGGGCCACACTGGAGAAGTGAAACTTACGTTACATACCTATTTTGTCTCATAACCAATATACGTACATATGTATATTAGACTGCATCACCAAAGAAAGTTGCGGTTTTCCGGCAGGATTAAAAAAGTCCAGTATATTTTAAGACTTCTACCAAAATATTTCGGAAAAATATTAAGATTCACGTGAGCTGGACCGGGTTGAAAATACCTATAAAAATGTAGTTTTTTTTATGAATAAAAATAGTTTCTTAAAGGATTTTTTTGAAAAAATCCTCTCACATGACAAAACAGTTTAAGCTTCGAAAATCTGCATAAAAATATTAATAATTTTTATCAGTGGAATCATAATAATGAGATTTTTGATGCTGTTTTTTTAACTTTTTTCAAAAACTTGTGTAAGAAAAACTTGAATAACTGCTCCAAGACTTTACCGATATAGACTTATGAGGCATCAATGGATTGGTATTTTCTTACCCTTTTAATATCTTTGCAAAAAAACTCATTCACGTCCCAATTTTTTCTTTATCAAATTCCAGCACATCTTATTTAATTCAACATGGAATGATACTCGCTTATCTTACCTTCCTCTTTTCATACTTTGAACGAGTTTATTCGCAAAGAAATTAAAAAGGTAAGAATACCTTACCAATGATACCTCATAAGTCTAAATTTGTAAGGTTTTGGCTGAGTTAATCAAGTTTTTCTTACACCAGTCTTTGAAAAAAGTTAAAAAATAACATCAAAAATCTCATTATTATGATTCCGTAGAAAATTATGTTTAATACTTGTATGCAAATTTTTTAAGCTTAAACTGTTTAGTCATGTGAGTTAAATAAAAAAAAATATTAAAAAAAAACTGGTTTTATTAAAAGAAAATATTTTTGGCCTATTTTCAAATTGGTCCAGCTCACGTAAATCTTAATATTTTTCCGAGATATTTTGGTAGAAGTCTTAAAATATAATTGATTTTATAATTCCAGTGGAAACCGGTGCCGGGAGCAAAGAAAAAGAAACCTACCAAAATGTTAATCGTCCTACCATGCTACCAACGAGAAAAAACCTTACCGATTTTGGTAGGAAAACCCCAAACCCCGGTAGCGAGCGAAATAGCTTGTGGCTGTGGTACTTCATTCTGTTTAGGCAGTTAGTGCTACCCTTGGCAAAACTTATCGTCACTCTAACTCTCGAAACGACTCTAAGCGAAATAGCACGCTAACACGACTATGATACACTTAATCTATAATCTATAGATAGTCATGCGCTAACTCAGTTAGAGCCTACTTTTTCTTGACTATAATTATGCGCCAATAATTCTATCTAGTTTATCTATAAAATTGTTCCACGTTTTTATTTTCAGAAGTCGACCCGAAAGAACGTCTTATAGCAGCTGTTAAGAAGGAAGTTAAGCAGTTGATGGAAGAAGCTGTTACAAAAAAATATATACACGAAGATAGCAGTTCCGTTACACAATTATGTGCTGCCGTTGAAGCTTGCTTGAGTCAGGGTTTGCGGCGTCGAGCTTTGGGATTGTTCAAAACATCATCGACAACAGCATTGCTTCATAAAATTGCCAAATCTAGTGAAGATGCTGAGCATATAAGTAAGAAAGTTTTGGAAATTGAAGCAGCCGATCCGAGTAAACGTTCATCATCCAGCAGCGATAGTGTCAATCGGCCACCGATGTTAAAGAAGGGCAGCAGTACATCGGTGACAACGATGAGTTTGAGTGGTACAAATATTGCAATGGCTTCAATGAAGTGAGTGTGAAATATGTATAAGTTTTTTAGATCTACATACTTTATTTACTCTCCTAAAGTAATAAGTTGATGACACCCCTAATAATGTTCAAATTGCTTGATGTATGCGCACTAGGGTGGTCCAAAAACAGTACAGTCGAAATTGTAATGCTCTCACCCGCTAGGATTGTTCTATATCGAAAAAAGTGTACCCCTATTTTTTTATTTTAAAATCAAAAATATTTAGAGGTCGCTAAAAGCACTCAAAGTTTTCCATGTATTTTTATATGGGAAAAATAAACTTTTTCCTAGAAATGATATAGAATTCTTGAAAATCAATATTTTTCGATAGGATCGAGAACTCTGATTCTCTTCAGGAGACTTTCAATAATAATACCCAACTGTTTATTTAACCATTTTTAATGATTTTTTATTGGTCGCCCCATTGCATTTTTCGGGATTTTTGTGGGTTTTTGGTGGACCTATAAATTATAGTTCCGATGAAAAAATGGTTTAATAAAAAAATGGGTACTATTATTGGGGTTCTCCTGCAGATAAACAGGGTTTTATGGTAGAGAAAATATTGATTTTTAACTATTCTATACCATTTATACGAGAAGTTGTTTTTACCCCATATAAAATACATGGAAAACTTTGGGCGATTTGAGCGACCTCTAAATATTTTTTTATTTCAAAATAAAACAAGTAAGAGCTTCATACCTTTCATGAACATCTGCAAATTTTATTTTGACAGATTACTGCTTTTGAATACATCTGCATACATCTATAGAGGAGTTACATACTTATATAAAAAATCGCATCTAAACAATCAGAGGTATGGAAGATATACTTTATATGGCACCAATCTAAGTGATTTTCACTGCTATGTGATCGGTATGTAAACCGGTAACACAATTTATTGGGTTTAGTTTCCTACATAAAGGAGATATATGGCAAAAACTGGTATCTGAACAATCAGTGCTATAGGAGATAAAGCTTATACAGCATAAATTTTAACGATTTTCTCAGTAGACTTTGTATTATTATTTATAAAATATCTTACGAAATTTATCGGTGTTAGCTGTTCAAATAAAGGAGTTTTACAGTAAAATCCCATATCTGAACAATCAGATGTATGGAAGATATATGCTGTAGTCATTCGACCCTTGTTATTTTCACTGTAAGTATTCTGTTAATAATGGTGCGAATTTCATGTTCCCAGCTGCATAAATGGAGGAGTTATGATAAAAGACCTCATATCTGAACAATCAGTTATATGGGGGCTGCAGGTTATAGTTTCCCGATCTTTGTAATTTTCACTGTAAGTATTCTGTTGATAATGGGTGCAAGTATTGCTAAATTTCATGTTCGTAGCTGCATAAATGGAGAAGTTATAACGAAAAATCTCATATCTGAACAATAGTTGTATGGGAGCTATATGTTATAGTGGTCCGATTCTTCCGGTTCCGACAAATGATTAATACGTTATAAAAATACACCCACCTACCAAATTTGATCCGGATACCTCGAAAACTGAGAGACTAGATTGCATACAAACTGACGGACAGACAGACAGACGGACAGACGGACATGGCTAAATCAACTCAGCTCGTCGTTCTGATCATATAAGTATACATTTTAATGGGTCTATCTCTTTTTGTTCTGGTACTTACAAACATCGGACCAAAGTTATAATACCATTTCATGCTCATGATAGGTATAAAAAGAAGGGTCTACTTTTTTCGGGATAGATCAATCGTAGGGGGTGAGAGCAATTCCGACTTTACTTTTATCATGTGCATTTTTGAACCACCCTAATGCGCACCCTCCAAAACTTTTCCAGAGTTTTCTCATCTGGCGTTACCGTTGGTCACAGCACCAACCCAAATATTTTTGATTTAATAAATTTTGTGTAACTACATAAATTCCTGCTGCTTCTCCCCTGTCACTGTTAATCATGGACATATGTAACTAGATACTTTCTGACTTCTTCTTTGCTTTTATAAAAAAAGTGTATACTGTGACTACTATATATATTAAACTTTTTTCATAATTTCTTATTTAGATATTTATGGATCCGACTGGCATTGTACGAGAAGAAGTTGGCTAAAATTATTGAATATTTAGTTGCAAATGCTAATACATATTACGATCGTGACTCCCTTGTGGCAGATTCCGACTATGGTTCTATACTGAGCTCACTTTTAGTTGGACCTTGTGCATTGGAATTTACGCGAATTAAAACTGCCGATCACTACTGGACTGATCCGCATGCTGACGAATTGGTAGATAATCATAAAGTAATGAACTAAAAGGCATTAAACCATTTCGCTTTTTCAGGTTAAGCGCCATCGCATTAGTTCGGGTCGTCGTTCTTCCTCTACTTGCTCAAGGCCACCGATATTAAATTTCAAGCGCAGCTTAAACACCAGTACAGATGAAGGCACAACCGGTGCCAGCTTCAAGTCAATAGCTGCAGCAACGGTGGCAAAGGACTACGTAGAGTCGCTGCATCAAAATTCCAGAGCTACGCTGTTGTATGGAAAGAATAATGTATACGTAGTACCGGTAAAGACAAGCTATTTGTTCGCAATTTAAGCGCAATCGTTTGATTTGTTTCAATAATCTTTGACATCCACAGAAAGACGTGAATGAAAAAATGCCTGGCTATTTGAGCCTTCATCAGCATGTGCAGACGCTCATCATTAAATGGACGCCAAATCAACTGATGAACGGCTACAATGAGGAGGATGAGGAAGAGGACCAGGAGACGGACAAAGAATCATACTGGGCTTATGCACTCAATATCAATGTAGATGAGATCGTATACGTGCACTGTCACCAGAATCGTGGCGAGGATAGTGGCGGCATTATAGTACTTGTGGGACAGGATGGTGTGCAACGTCCGCCAATACATTTCCCCGAAGGTGGACACATGCAACAGTTCCTCAGTTGTTTGGAGACTGGCTTGCTGCCACACGGGCAATTAGATCCACCGCTTTGGTCGCAGCGCGGCATTGGCAAGATTTTCCCATGGCCGAAGAGTGTACGCAGGCGTATTTTACCTTCGGTAATGGAATCATTTGACGAAACGCCAATCGATTATGTCTTTCGTATTGTGAGCAAGAGTAAACATGAAGAATTCGGTAGGTAAAATGGGGAGTTTCCATGAAAACTAACTGAGTTTGTGTTTTCTTATCAGCTGCGGCGCATTCGATTTTGGACTTTGTGCGCAGCGCTCCGCGCCGTGCTCAGCTCAGCAGCTGTTCGACAACTGGGTCGAGTGATTGCTCTAGCAAAAGTCTCTCTATGGATCAGCATCCTTTAGAATCTCCATTGGTAAGTGTGGATTATTATTAATTTTTTTTAAATTAAAGAAACGGACCTATAAGCATTTCCAGGGAAGTATGATTAGTATTAAAAAAAAACAAGCTCCATTAGTCTTTTTTCGCTTACGTCACCTTTTAAGAAATACTGGTAGGGAATTTATAATCTATACATTTTTGTTCTTGACTAAAAGTTGTTGTTATTGCTTTTTTATCTTTACATTAATTTTTTTATTTGGATCTTTATCTTTTCCTTTACCTCTATCCTGATCTTTATAAAACACTTGAACTTATCGCAACAGAGAAGTATTATTTTATCAGTTTTAACCATAGTCGATCCAAGATTCAAGAAAAATGCTTTGTCGGATGAAGAAGCCTTTCAGGGGGGAGATTCTGTTACCAGTTAGCGACAAGTTTCGGATCGATATCGCACTTGTTGACGTAAAAATATTTCATATCATAAGTCAACAAAGCCGATACCGATTCGAAAATTGTCGCTAACTGGTTACAGAATCTGCCCAAAGGCCTAAAAAATGATATCGTCCGATTCAGCTGGAACAAAAATGCTTCCAACAAGTAAGAGTTTCTCTGCATTATGGCCTATATTATGGAGCTATATTGGCTCCTACATTCGGGTATTTGATAGGCGAGTCTTCCCTAAAGCGTTTTTTCTAAATTTTTGGCCTATGTGCGCTTTTATTCAAAACCGAAATGTTTCGGTACCGAGTATCAAGAGTATTGGATATTTTTTCAAATCGGCACCGAACATCGATCAATACCTAAAAGTTTTAACTCAGCACATCACTAAGTGTCAATACTAAAGCACACATTTAGGAGGCATTTGCCTTTCATGGACATGTTTGGCATTTGCATTAGTGTAAATTTTGAATTTATTTTTTCGCTTTTTTCAAACTAATTTGAAATTTCAGTAATTTTCTGCACTTCAGCTTTACAATACCTTCCTAATGAAATATAGTTTTTTATACTTGGGGTTATAGTTTAGCTGTAAAAGGGGTGTAAAGTAAACTTGTTTGGCTATTTGTATATGAGATTTCTATTCGAATTTTTGGACATATGGCCACTTCAGCACTTTATACCATTCGCATTTCATTCATATTGTAATATTTTACTTATACATACATTTACTAAAAAAATTTCTTCTAAAGTAAGTGGAAACCCTGATCAGAAATATTTTCATTCTAACTTTTACTCGTAGGTCACTCCAATTACTTATTGCTTTCCGTTGCCTACTTACAGCACAACACAAATATTTTGAACTTGATCGTATTATTGGAAAATATTCTGCCTATCCGCTTTTCTGAACACTTTAAAATATTGTTAGTCCAGCTTTAATTATTAAATTTAAATATTGTTAGTTTAAATGTGGGTGCAGTTCGAGATTTTGGTGCTGGAAAATCCATATGTCACCGCAAATGCCCAAGACCCAAGTTCAGGTTATTTAGCTTTGGATGCTTTTGCATAAAATTTAAAATGGGCGAGCGAAATTAAGCTTCGAAAGCTGCGAGCTATCATCCAACATATCCTACTTTTGATGACAGGTATACCACAGCCTCCATTAAGTTCTTCAATATATAAGCAGATTAGTTATGTATGCTAGGAAACAGGACCAAAACAAGTTGAAAAGTAAGGACTCCCAAAAAGTTTCAGAAGATTCCTCTCATAACTAAATGGTTCACCCTGGAACTGTTCTCTTCTTGCTGGGAATTGTAACTGTGTATGCAATTCTGCAACATGCAACGAGGTATAGTCGTTGCGGTGGGTATGCAGTTACAGTTGCATGGTTATACTCAATCCCGACTCTTGCGTCCTCGTTCGCGCACTCTGGTCAACGTAAGCAACCCATTTGCAAGATGCGGTAACCAATCTGACTGGAGCCTTGGATCACGGCAGAAAGAGAGGGAGCTTCGGTGGGGGCACTCCGACTTATTCGGTTTAAGGGCTCCCTGAAGTCGGCAGCGTCTGTTCACCAGTAGGTGCGGCTGCAAGCGGGTGTCTGCTTGGAGCAAGCGGCTCGCTATATAAACGTGTATTTGGTTGCGAAACCACCTCCCTCCCAGCAAGGGGTGTGCGCTGGGTTTGGGATGCGCCACGTAAAAGCCACTTCCTGTAAAAAAGCAAGGTAAAGCCTCGGATGAGACCCTACTTATGATGACGACCACGGCAAACGTTTAAAGGACTACGATTTGAGGGCATGCACCTGGAATGTCCGGACCCTTAATGGGGAAGGGGCCTCGACCCAGCTGGCTGATGTCGTCGTAAGGGCAAAAACTGACATCACCGCCATTCAAGAAATGCGTTGGACGGGGCAAGGCAAGTAATATCTGGGGCCTTGCGACGTCTACTACAGCTGCCATGTAAAGGAGCGCAAATTCGGAGTTGGATTTGTTGTGCAAGAGAGACTCTGTCGCCGAGTATTGTCGTTCACCCCGGTGGACGAGCGTCTAGCTACAATCGGCATCAAAGCGGGTTTCTTCAATATCTCGCTACTCTTCTGATGAGTAGGCAATTCAAGAGTAAAGTCCTCTCTCGACGTACGAAAACCACACTCAGTCACTCATCATGCCCGTGCTGGTATATGGCGCAGAAGCCTGGACAATAACAACATCCGATTAGGCGACTCTTGGAGAGAGAAAGATTTTGCGGAAGATTTACGGACCGTTACGCGTTGCCGACGGCGGGTACCGCAGACGATGGAACGATGAGCAGTATGAGCTTTACAACGACATGGTCATAATGCAGTGAATTAAAATACAGCGGCTCCGCTGGATTGACCATGTCGTTCGAATGTACACCGACGCACCAGCTCTGAAAGTATTCAACTGGGAATCCGGTGGTGGTAGCAGAGGAAGAGGGAGGCCCCCACTGCGATGGAGAGATCAGGTGGAGAAAGACTTGGCTTCACTTGGCGTCAGTTGGCACACAAAAGAAACGACTGGCGTGCTTTTCTGAACTCGGCAAAAATCGCTTAGGCGGTGACAGCGCCAAATAAGAAAAAAAGAAGAACAAGCCATTCTGACCGCTTCCAACAAAGCAAACAAACAAAAGAAACAAATGTGGTTTCATATGTTGGGTTTGAATCAACACCCCATTTCGCTGTGTTGATGCCGTCAGTTCATAAGATTTGCGCGCTCTCTCCCTCTGAGAAACAGTTAAAATAAGGCATATTGAGGTAAACATTTTCTATTTCGGTTTAGATTTTAATGCAAATTTTCTATATATGAAACCTAGAAACTAGAATTAAAACATTTTGGTTTGATTTTTAAACCCCGAACTTTTTGGTTTTAATTTTAAACCACTCATAGCAAAACAATATTTTTTCGGCTGCGCGGACTAAAATTTAAACCAGAATATTTAAAAAATTGCTTAAAAAAACTATTGACTGGTTTAAAAAGTAGACTATAAAAGATTAAAAAAGGCAGTAGTCCCAGCGCGGTTTAAAAATTAAACCCAAATTTTTGACCGTGCCTACAAAAGCGACTGGTTAAATCGCTCGGACTTCGATGCCAGGTCTATCGATATCCTTACGGACGGGTCGAGGTCCGACAATAAAGTTGGTAGCAGATTTACCCTAAAGACCTCTCGCTAAACCTTGAATTAGCAGCTATAAGACAGGTCGCCGTAATAGCGTCGACACTTCTCTATAATCCATCACTTTTTATTCTGACGCCAAGCAGCGAAAGTTACTATTAACGGGGAATGGGATAAGCTTGCGAGTGCAGGAATTGGGTTGGCCACTGTCGAAGTTTTTTATTCTCGGCACGGTTGTAGTGCCTCGTTGACGGTAGACTTTGGTCTTTCACAAAATACTTTATATGCAATCTTAAGGAGGCTGCTCCCACTTTTATTGGAATCGTTAATTTGTATCAACTCTGTTTTTTTACAAACGGTTAAACAATTGTTGAAAACTTTATAGTACACGAATATATTTATCTAAATAGCTGATTACATTATATATGTACATACTTAGCTTATAAAAAAACTTTAAAATTATATAACATCCCAAAAATCCTTTTTTGCAAGGTTCAGACAAAGCAGAGTACAAGTATTGAAATGGTTTGCTCAACTATGAGGAGGCAAATAATATCAAGAGCTTTTTACGGATGGTTAGCATACTGCAGACATTTGTCGACAGTACGTACACATCTTTCAGGACTTGTAAATGGGCGCATAACGCCGGAACGTAAGTAAAAAAACCCACATTGATCCATTTGCATGTTGTCAGCACTGTCATTCTCATCTGTAGTGAAAGCCGACGAGGAAGGACTGACAAAAGAGCGCTGGGAAGCATTGAACGCGAATGGAGTGGTTTCAGATGAGATGGATGTCTATCGATTGGTATATTTTGGTGGAGTTTGTCCAGAGTTACGGAAGGTGGTGTGGCCATACTTACTTGGACATTACAGGTAAATTTTTGCTTGTAATACATAACCAAAAAATGTTACGAAACCTATTCGCCATCAGTTTTGGTTCAACGCCTGAGGATCGAGAGAAGCAGGATGAGAGCTGCAAACATTATTATGAGACGACAATGAGCGAATGGCTAGCAGTAGATGCAATTGTACAGCAACGAGAAAAGGAAAAAACATCTCGCGCGATAGCTAAACTAAGTTCGGGCAGTAATAGTGGCAATGAAAAGACCGTGCGGGCTGCCGATGTCGAAACCGGTGAATTGGAAAACGAGGTGTTCGAAGACATATCCGATATTTCTGATCCTGGTGATTTAGAGTTCGAAGACGAGCAACAGCGCCAGGCGCAAGCCGCAAAAGCGGAAGGCAACACGCAAAATTTCTTATCAGTTAAGCCGTTACCACGTGCTATGAAGACTAGCACAGACTCGGGCAACGTAGACGAGGCAATGGAGGAGGAAGACGAGATTAATGGCCAAGAGGCGATATCGAAGGAGAAAGATGATACGCTATCAGCAGAACAGGCCATCATTGATGCGGGCGTCAATGAGCCAATATCAGAGGCAAGCACTAAAAGTGAGCAACTGCCAACGGAGGCAACCGAAGGGGGCGGACAACCCGAGCAAAGTGAAAAAACTTCAACGTCTTCGTCATCTTACGAAACTGTGGGTGCTGGTTTTGGATATACAGATTTGGACTTGCATACATCCATGTCAGCAAATTTGAATTCAACAGAGGAACCAGACAAGAGCGTATTGAGTCCAGAGTTTTTGAGTGCCGATGACTTGCCAACACAACTTGTTGGCGAAGAGGCACTGCTAGCTGCTGCTCGAACTGAGGACACAAGAGCTTCTGACAAGTCAGCGGTGGGAGTGAATGTTGCTGGTCGCCCTTCAGCTGTAATCGTAACCAATGCTTCAGTTGATGTGGCAAATTGGTTGCCTGGCGTGAAAATGGAAAGTGCGCAAATGCCGCAGTTGTTGGAACAGGGTTCGCTTGAAGCAAATGTCGAAGAGGCGGCTGTAGGTGGTGGCAGCTCGATTATGGATGCACTGCGGGAACCTAAATCCGCATGTGTTTCACCTGCCAGCTCGAATGGCGGCGTATATAGTGTAAGACCTTGTAGAAAGAGTTAGTTGTAGAGGGGATTTTCAATAAATAAACAAATATTTACAGAGCGAATTGCTGGAACAGTTCGGTTTGAATTTACATCGCATCGAGAAGGATGTGCAACGTTGTGATCGCAACTACTGGTATTTCGCAAATGAGAATTTGGATAAGCTCAGAAATGTCATATCCACGTAAGAATGGAAATTTCAGAGTATTAAGGCATTTTTTAAGAAAACAAAATTTTTCCTTACATCTCAGCTATGTATGGGAGCATTTGGACGTTGGTTATATGCAGGGCATGTGTGATTTGGTGGCGCCGTTGTTGGTAATATTCGACGATGAATCTCTGTGTTATAGTTGCTTCTGTAAGTTGATGGAACGCATGATCGAGAATTTTCCGAATGGCGGGGCCATGGATATGCATTTTGCGAATATGCGGTTAGTGCATACAATTAAAGTAATAAATATGTACATTTTAAACTGTTGCAACAAATTTACTTCACTTAGTTACTATGTAGTCGGGCGAAGTTTTTTGTAATTTTCAATATTTTTCACTTTTGCTGTTTTTTTTAGTTCCCTCATCCAAATACTGGACTCAGAGATGTATGATTTGATGGATTCGAATGGCGACTACACACACTTTTATTTCTGCTATCGCTGGTTTTTGCTTGATTTCAAGCGTGAATTGGTATACGATGATGTCTTTGCTACATGGGAAGTGATTTGGGCGGCGAAACATGTGGCTTCCAGTCATTTTGTACTCTTCCTCGCTTTGGCGCTGCTGGAAACATATCGCGACATAATACTTTCAAACAGCATGGATTTTACGGATGTCATAAAGTTTTTCAATGGTAAGCTGATTTGTTTTCATCATTTTTGCAACATACATACTTAAGACATCTTCTAATATAATTTACAGAAATGGCTGAGCGACATAATGCGCAAGCGGTGTTGCAACTGGCTCGCAGTTTCGTGCTGCAATTGCAAATGATAATCGAAAATAAATAAATATTTTTTTTTTTGTAGTTGCTTAGAGTTGAACATTTATGTATGTACATATGTAACTGGAATTGAAAGTAGCGGGTAAAAAGTTTTCAATACTTGTTTTCGAAATGCATACCTACATAGCAAACATAGCGCCAAAGACAGATGCTTCCAAAGAAACAGATAATAAAAAATGAATAAATCGAGAGAGTTTATTAAAAGTTACAAAGAATATGAAGAATAGAGGAAAACAGAATTACTAAAAAAAAAACATTAAAAAGAAAGAAAATCAGTTTTAACGCAAATATGCACATGTACTTATATGTTTGTATGCATAAAGTTTCCATAAAATAAAAAAAAAGATAAATAATAAAAATTTTAAAAGTAAAGAATTAAATAAGCACACCTAAAATATTAAAGACCGAAAATACATAACAGTCAATAAAAAAGAAAGTAAAGCAAAAATAAAATGAAAGGAAATGAAACAAAAGAAAAATTTATAATGAAATGAAACAATAAACAAAGTCAAAGTTCGGGTAACCCCGAGTTTTGTAAGCCCGGTGCATGCATTCTTAACCCTTGTATAGTTTTTATGAGGATTTGTATTGAGGGTTTAGTTTATTTTATTAAAAACTGATAATATTACATCTATAGACATTGTTTTGAACCCGACCGATTTGCTAAAATGACCATTGTTAAACAAAAACATAGTAACCTGCATAAAATGCACCCCAGAGAACTTCACGAGTTTATCAATCTGTACTAATTATATAAAGAGAAGTCCCTTTTTTTTGTAAGATGTAATCACGCGAACGGCTGGTCCAATTTTCATGACACTTTGTATAACAAATTTTTTTTTCCGGAAGGTGGACCAGGGACCGATCTATTCGAAAAAATCTTATTTATGGTCCCATTTGCTTGAAATTCGGTATACGTATTACAGATATAGATAAGTTTTATTTTTAACACATACCCCCTCAATTTATTGCTTTTGTCTTAAAACCTATCCGAATAAAATCTTATGCAATTCGAACCACGGCCACCCGTGCCGACTTGCAGTCGCAGTTATTAGAATAATCTTTGTGCACTTCGCGTGTTTTGTTAACTTACTCGTTTTACTTCTATATAAGGCGGGATTACTATACTCCATACATTATTAGGGCATATATTTAGTAAATCTGCGTTTTTAATTTCGTTACCAGGTAGTCAGGATTTTTTCAAAAGGAACATCAATTTTAATATATTTCCAAAAGTTTACAGAAAATATGGATATATGGGTATCAATAAAAAAAAAACTCAAAACAGGAATAATTATAACTTCTGTTTTCAATTATCCTGTTGGTACATGCCAAAAATGTCCTTTAAAATTGTATCCTTCAAGATTTTTAATTTTGAATGCACTTTCAACAATCTTTGTTTAATTTAAATTCTATAAATATATAAAAAGATATTGAAGAATAAAAGAATATCTGCCTTTAATTAATTTTTTCGATGCCCTTGGGACAGGGACCGAACATAACAGTTATTGATGAAAACTGTCGTGGAAAAATTCACTATAAAGGAAATGTTCTACAACTAAGTGATACATAACAATCGTTTTTTTTTTCTCCGAGACTCAAATAAATTTTAATTTGCAATTTTTATGCGAAATAAAAAAAAAATAATTATTTTTCGATTTTTATATTATAAATCCAAAATAACAATTATTTTTGATTTTTATATTAAATGTCTTAGATAACAGTTATTGAAGACTTTTATTTATAAATATAAATCAGTCACCGACTTTTATTTTTTTAATCATTCGTATAAAAGTCATTAACATTTCTTGCAGTTAAGACGATGTTGGGAAACAAAAGTTTACTACGGCTTATACAAATGACTTTTACAAATGTGATTTAAAGAATTGAGGTCGATAATTGTTGACTGAGGCATATAAATTAAACACAAAAAAAAATAACTGTTATTTGAAATTATTTAGATAAAAGTAAAAAATAATTGTTATTTTTGATTCATAAAAAAAGTCAGAAATAAATGGTCTTTAAGGAATAATTAAATAAAAGTCAAAAAATTAATGTCAAAGAGCGATTTCTTTAATAAAATTTATAACTGTTATGGTCCCTGCCTTGGGAGAAATCGTCCCATCCAATTAAACATTTAAAGATGAAGATTTACTAGAAATGCGTTAAAGTATGTGAAACTTATCGAATTTTTCGCATTTCCAAAGTTTTCATGGACGATTAATTCAAGTTATTAACTAAAGGCCTGTATGCAGTTCTCAAGAAAAGCAAAAATTCCATACAAAATGACGTACAAGAAATGCCTAGGAAATTTTCTTGTGTAAAATTTTCTTGAGGCAGTACGCAGTTCTTAAGAAATTTGCTACGCTTTCTACTACGGTTTTCTAAAGTTTTTTGTGAAAAAAGAGCACAAGGCAACCCATGCTTGCAACAGAAATATATGCCCGTTCCATTATTTCTTGAGGAAAGAGCGAGCCAACAGACTGCTTAAGTATCAGTTGTCAAAATTCCTTGGACACACATGGAATTAATGGCAATTTTTTTCTTGATGGTTTTCTTGAGAGCTGCATACCAGCCTTAAAACTTCAACTAAAAGTCGGCACGGGTTATCGTTATCCTACGGCCATAAAACTTCATATATATGCTATTTTGGCTAAAAAGCACAAACAAAGACGGTATGCATATCAAAATTTGCAAAAAAAATGTTTTCCATATATTCTTGGGACAGAATAGAATTGAATGATTACTTTACAGTTCGAAAGGTGTTTTAAGGCGCCGCAAAGCATGCGGGTATTGGCTATGTGTTATACTTATTATCTATACTAATTATGTAAAGAGATACCCCTTATTTTTATAAAAGGTGATCTCGCGAAAGGCTGTACCGATTTTTTTTGAAGTTCTGGTCACCTACTGCAGATTTACTAAGGATGGTTATAGCCTGGTAGTAATTTCGTTATATCAAGGGAGCGTTACCCATACAAAGTATTTGCGGTAAAGTCCTGGAACTTGATATGGAGATGTTTGAAATAAATGCAATACTCATGCGTGCTATTGGAAAAGGAGGTGTGGTGGCTTTCAAACATCTGAAACTTTTATCTAGCTGGAAATATGTACAAATATAAATCGCTGATACGTGTGTTTGTGAATTCCTCATAAACGACCGAAACGATATTAATGCAATTTTTTATGGACCCACTGTCCCTGTATTGTTTCGGTTAACAGCTTAAAATGCCAGCTGGCGCGTGAAAACGAGTTATTCCTAAAAATCGTATTTATGATCTGGCTTATATTCGAGAGATATATTGGTAAAGGTAGGGGCAATACTGTTGCAAAAAAGGATTGCAAGGTGGCACTGGAGTAAATCTTTTGCATAATCTTTTTTTCGAAAACTTCAAGTGCCGCTTCATTAGATGTTTTCAAGAGTTATTCTACGTTAGATTTCAAGGCTGTCATAATTATTGGTGGTTCCCCAATAAACAAAGTCATCTTCTTTTTCAAACTTGTAACTGTCAACAGTGACGTGGGTACCAAGACTCGTATGCGCTATCTCTGATGACAGTAGATACTTCGTTTTTTCCTCGTTGACCACCAGACCGATTCACTTTGCTTCTCTATCTAATCTCGAGAAGGCAGAACAAATGTAGCCCCTATTTTTTTTTGGCGATGTCCTTGGCATACGCAAGCAATTGTATGCAAAGTATTGTGCGTGAGCTGCTCAGTTCTACGACCTTTATTATCTTCTCCAACATCAGATTAAAGAAATGACACAAGTCATTTTGTTGGTTGTATTGCTCAACGTCATTTTACACAGCCGAATCGGTCTCGAGGGGACGCCAAATTCAGGCGTCGCGGCGCAACTTCTTTTCGTGCTGCCGAAAGCGCCTTTGAATTCGACAAATGGTGATTGCCGATCCTTTTATCGGGGAGTCTTTTCAAAGATTTGGTATATTATGAATACCTGGTGTACGGTGAATTTGTCAGGTCTAAATCCACACTGATCTGGCCCAATCAGCTCAGTGACGGCGGGCTTCAGTCTTTCACACAAACTATGCTTAGAAAGCTGATCCCGCGGTAGGGGTCGCCTTTCTTGTACATTGAGCAGAGCGTACTTAAGTTCCACTCGATCGGTATGTGTTCATCTGACCATATTCGCCATGCCGCCATGTTTGAATAGCTCGGCTGGCAAGCCGTCAGCTCCAGCAGCTTTAATGTTTTACCGTCGCGCAATCGCTATTCGTCATATTCAGGTTGTTGAACATCGACTCCGTCAGCATCAACTACGGACTCGGGGTCGTCAGTCGCTTTCAGTGCCGTTCCCATTTAGTAAGGTGGAATAGTGTTCCCTCCATAATTTAATAATAATATTTAGATTGACATTGTTGTTCTTTCAGGAGATGGCGCTGGTCTTAAAACTTTCCGTCAATAGTCGGGCCCCCAAATTTTTAAAACAACATTAAAATCTTGCAGTACAGCCAAAATAAAAACCATATACTATATTCTAAAGTTTGGAAGACTAGATTGCTAAATACAAGAAGGGTTCGTACAGTCTTACACCAAGATATGGCTAATAATTATATAATAATATATTCGGCTACGCAAAAGGCCTCATACCTTTCATGATCATCAAAAATCAGTCAACGTTCACCATTCACTGCATTTTTATTTATGATAAATCAATAGGGAAACCAATTTTTTAATAAGTTATTTTATCTGTCGGCCGCTGTGGTGTAGTGGTAAGCAGTGCGCGCTTCCACTCCGCAGCACCTGGGTTCAAACCCTGGTCAAAGCAACATCGCAAAAAAATTTAGAAAAAAGGTTTTTTCTTAACAGCGGTCGTCCCTCGGCAGGCAATGGCAAACCTCCGAGTGTATTTCTGCCATGAAAACAGCTTCTCATAAAAATACAATCGCTGTTCGGAGTCGGCGTAAAACTGTAGGTCCCTCCGCTTTGTGTGACAACATCAAGGCGCACGCCACAAATGGAGGAGAAGCTCGGCCAAACACTAACATATGTGTAAGCGCCAATCTATTATTATTATTATTATTATTATTATTATATCTGAATAATGAGCGCTATATACCATATAAACCATCGTTGTTTATGATTTTCACAGGAGGCCTTGCATGATCGATAAGTAAACACGTCCCGCAGTTCGCGATGAAGCTTCCTTCTTCTCGCAAAAAATTGCAGACCAAGAAATGTTAGAAAGTGATAAAAAGTGCTTTGACTAAAGTATATGCCTAGGGGTCTCCAATTTCTAGGTAATAATTAATCGTCGATATGATATCTTACGAATTAGCGACGATAACATAACTTATATCAATCTCGATACCTTATTGCACAACTGCGCTCGGGCACAATAAAACAATGTAGAGATAAAATAATATAAAATACATAAACTAAGAGAAGAAAAAAATAAACTAAAATAAAAATAAATAAAAATAAAATAAAGTAAAATAAAATAAAATAAAATAAAATAAAATAAAATAAAATAAAATA